>NC_062562.1:65359369-65962298 GCF_022837055.1 Prionailurus viverrinus | reverse complement strand
AGAAAGGGAGCGGGATTACAGGAGCCATGATCTGTTCATGCAGTGTGGTTCCCCTTTACGGTTCAATGGATCCTTCCTCCAGTGACTTCCTGGGGAGGGCACTGTTTGGTGAGTCATCCCATAGCACGCCAAAGCAATAGCTGAGCATAAACCACTCCCTCTTGTCTTGCTTACAAGCAATGCTGACTGTCTGAAACTTTTGGGACTTCTTGTTGACACAGGTATGCCATTAGGGGAGCAAGTTGCTACAATGGGTAATGATTGGTTTCAAACTAGCTTTAGGTTATTGACATTCTGATTTCAATATTTAATCGCCTCAGGGTCTTTTGTTAGCAATTTCTCTGCTTCCTGGAACCCCTCGTATCACTTGTCAGCTCTTTCTCATGCCATTCATTGCCCCCCCCATCAGAGCTTTGACTCCACCATTAAGCTGGGATTTCATTTCAGGATACAATTTGTCGGACAGACCATAGCAAACAAGGAGAAGTCGCCGCCTATCAACTGTACTTGTCATGACAACACCTGCAAAGAGATTGATGTCTTTTTGTGTGAAATTTTGCCAATCCTTGACCAAAATCAACAAGTTAAGGGAATAACCTCAAGCCTGAGAGACCTCAAATGTTGGCTTCCATTCAGTGACACAGATGGAGAAGGGTGCATGGGACCCTTCGTCACAAATGCCCATTGGGTTGCCTGCAGTGTATGCCCAGATCTGGGTAAAGAGAAGGCTAGCTACCTAACAGCCAAGGTGCATGAGGGCTCCACATTCGAAGATTCTCAGCCTTGCCAGGACCCTCCAAGAAGCCTCCCTGTTCCGGAAGCACCCCATCACAGTGAGCGACACAAAGGAATATTCAGACCATAAACGATAAATTAAAGAAAATGAGTACCATATTTTATGGCCTAGTCAGTCTGAGATGAGCTCTTCCAAGTAAAGCTGAAAAACCTCTTAATGAGAAACCAAGAACATCATCAATCATAATAGCATTAAAATTGAACTTGGAGGGGCCAGTATAAATAATCCCGAATGCTTATGGAATACAACAGTGGCTTCAAAATCTATAAATATAATCAGCACCTAGATTTCCCTTTGATTTTCAGATATAGTTCAGGTAATGAACTTTACCTAGGCCACAAGAAGGAGTACCTCACGCTCTCCTAAGACCCCAGTGTATGGACACAGCAGCTGAATGTCATTGAATACTTATTCTGTGTCAGGTGCCCTGCTATGTGTGTACTTTCACACACACACACACACACACACACACACACACACACACAAAGGCATTTAGCCCCAGAAAGCATTATGAAATGCTTGAGTATTGAAAGCAAAGACTCACGAAGGTTCCGTGCCTTCTTGCGCACAGTATGGGTGGTAGGCATGTCATGAGGTGGGGATTCTGTACAACCCTCAAGCTCAACTCCATTATGCCGTAATTCCGGTTTCATCATTTAGGAGGAAATGCCATATTCTGAATGAATAACTTACTAGAATTCATGTGGTTTTCAATAATCCTTAATTTTCCACCAGGGAGTCATTGGGGTGTTGAGGAAAATGTCTACCCGTCTTAACACGTGGCGATGGGTTTCAATGTTTCCACCTTTTGTTTCTTCCCTTCTCCTAATACGAGCTGATATTTTACGTCACTAAGATTGGGAAGTAAGTAAAATTTGTTTTGGCTCCCTCTTCACCTCACCTTTGTCATTAATTTTCTCTATCTGCTCCCAAGACCAAATGCGACTCATTATTAAGTCTCTTCCTTGTGGTCCAGTCCCAGGCCGGTCCACCACACGAGGGGCAGCCTGTCCCCTCTGGAAAAATTCATGTTTCCTCCAAGCCCTGACGTCAAGAAGTGAGCCTCTCAGTGGTATTTTGTGGCGTTTAGCTGTTCCCAGTTTTAAAATTTTTCACATCCATGACCTAGTTGGTCTTTACCAACTTGTGAAATAATCTGGTATGAGCATACCCATTTAACAAATGGGGAGACAGAGTAAGGCATGAAGCTGCCTGAACATTACCTATGGGGTGGAAATTCAGAAGTTCAAGTACAGGTCTCAGCACACCATCGCCTAAACTTCCTTCGCTTTTGATCCATTCATGAGAGCAGCAAAAGAATTGGCCTAAAGGATGACCCCTGTAGAATTCCAACATGGGACTCTGGAGCCTTGAACTTGTGTTCTCAAAGCGTGGTCCCCGGACCAGCAGCATCCACCTCTCTTGGGAACTTGTTGGACGTGTCACTTTGGGGGCCCCTGCCCCCACCTGCTGAATCAGAAACTTTGGGAGTGGGGCCCAGCATCTGCGTTTAAACAAGCCCTCCAAGAGTGCCATGCCTGCCAGACGTAAGAATGAATCAGCCATAGGAGCCACTGAGACCTCCGTAGCCAAGACCGTGAATCAGGCTACGGTTGTGAACCTGTCACACCCCTCAGATCTACAAACGTGGTGAGACTATACGAGGTTCAGATGGTCTTTGACCTTTTTGCTCCGGACGTCCCAGGTAGGGGAACGGATGACAGAATTGGGAACAGAACAAGCACACTCTTCTGCAGATCCGCTGAATCCAGGGACTCGTGGCTCCACAGACATTTTTCAGAGGCGCTCACCTGCAGAAGGACCTACTCAGGCTGCTCTTTCCGCTTCCCTGAGTCTTGCTCCACTCGTCTTGAAAATCAGAGGATTAGCTGCTTAGTTCCTAAAATACGTGCACAGCATTCTCTATGGAGTATTACTGTCAAAATATTTAAAAGCTGATTTTTTTTTAATTTTCTTTTTTCTTTGAACGTTTATTTATTTTTGGGACAGAGAGAGACAGAGCATGAACGGGGGAGGGGCAGAGAGAGAGGGAGACACAGAATCGGAAACAGGCTCCAGGCTCTGAGCCATCAGCCCAGAGCCTGACGCGGGGCTCGAACTCATGGACCGCGAGATCGTGACCTGGCTGAAGTCGGACGCTTAACCGACTGCGCCACCCAGGCGCCCCTAAAAGCTGATTTAATCAAGCCTTTAGGTTACACTTAGACGCTACAGAAAAAATCAGCAGAGGGAGGGACAAAGTAAATGGCACCGTGAGGACGCAAGTCCGCAACAGTGGGTGGTCGACACGTTAAATATCCCCCATGTTCATTGCCTTGAAATTTAAAGGCGGGGTGGCTACTCTTGAACAAGTGGGGCTAAAGAAATCTAAGAACAAATGTGTTGTCGTGTGTGAGACTTAATTTGTGCCTCGATTTGGAAACAGTGTGTTAAAGGGCACGTGGGTGGCTCAGCAGCTGAATCCTCAGACTCTTGACTTCTGTATAGCAGAAAAGATTTTATAAAAAATTTTCCTGTCTGTCTCCCCCGGCATTCCCTGAGTGAAAAAAACCTGGTTAAAAAAAAAAGAATATAGAGGCCAACAGACTTTTGTTGAACTACCAAACCTCTTTCTTAACCCCTTATTCTATGGGAGTTATTCTAACTCCTGGCCTAAAATGATGTCTTCTCAAGTGGCCCGAAGGCAGAGGGTGTAGCGAACAGTCTGAAATGTAAGGAGCAAGAAGGCATTTTCCTGATCAGCTGCCCCACCCTCTCTTGGGACTCTGTAATCCTTGTTGTCCTTCTCAGACCATGATATGTAGCGGGAGAACCAAGGAGAATAAAGCCAAAGAACTTGGGGGTACGGGGGGGCCAGTAGGCATGAATATGCACCTGGGAGAGAAAGAGAGATCAGAGGAGGGGGGGTGTCGGTTTTCTCCACAAATTTTGTGACATAATATAAAGTTCATTATAAAGTTTTTATTTAGTGCTTATTTATTTTGAGAGAGAGAGAGAGAGAGAGAGAGAGAGAGAGAGCGGGAGAGGGGCAGAGAGAGGGGGAGGGAGAATCCCAAGCAGGCTCCACACAGTCAGCGCAGAGCCCGACGCGGGGCTCGAACTCATGAAACTGTGAGATCATGACCTGAGCCGAAATCAAGAGTCAAGATGCTTCACTGACCGAGCCACCCAGGCGCCCTTCATTTGAAAATTTCGGCAGACATATTGCTTCAGGCTCATGGAAATTTTCCTCTCCCATCCACTCTCCGAAACCACCTTTTTCCACATCACACTGAGCGAGTTGAAAACTACGCGAGATGACACAAAGCATGCCTACGGACAGGTGCGTGTGTGTGCGCATCCCAAGACACAACACGAGTGTGGGTCTACGTGCACGCATGCGTGTGTGCGAATAACATCTTCCCCTCCGCCAGCTGCTGATGTTTACAAATTGAAGGTTTGAGGCATAGAGGTTTACTTAATGCCTTCAGTTCTGGATTGCCGTGTTATTTTGCTTCCTTTCTTTTTTGAAATTTCTCCCTATGCATTTATTATTTCACTGAAACGGAGCAGATGAAGATGGCAAAATCTCCAGCTACTGTGCTTCATAAAATCACAGGGTACAGCTGCCTAGGCTTTGTCCCCAAGAGGAAAGAAAATAACGGTCTTCAGATGCAAGTGCAGAGTTGTTAATCACTTTCTAATATTCTGTGCACGGAAATATTGATGAGAAATCTGCAACCAGACCCACGCAGCCTGGGGTTTTACTTCTGTATGTTGGTGGAGTCACAGGGGCCATGCAAATGCTCAGCCTGTGCTCGGTGCCTTGGGATGGGAGGCCCGCTTCCCCCTTTCCTAATGCGCGCCGAGTATCATTTGACTCTCAATCAAACACACACAAATTAAGTCCCACGGACAGCTCCGGGCTTTGCATTTTCCCTTTTCAAATGTGCTCGTGTCTCAAGTGTGTTTTTCTGCTGTGCCTTCTCAGACATATTCCAGGGAGGGTTCCTCTGAACGAGCGAACGGATCATGATTATGGTTACTTTGTTTGGGGCTGTAATTCAGGGACTATTACAGCGCATTTCCCTGTGCTGTTGCTCTTGTTGTCTCAAGATGGGAGGAGACAATCCCTAAAAGCTGAAAACTTATCGTCGTTCTCCACCAGCTAAAGGGACGCCCGATGTGGTTTGCTAATGACAGAAAGAGACAGTTGATCTCTTTTGAGAAGTTTGTTTTGTAAGAAAACCTAATGTATATTTGATACTCTAAAACGGTCCATGTTTATTCAATTGATTTGGGGAGGGGCATGGTTTACAGCTAAAAGTGTGGTACAATTTCTGATTCAGGGAATGAATTATAGGTTCACCCATGATTGAACACACTGATTATGATTTTATTTTCTCCAATAAAATAGAAGATCCTGCCTTTGGATTGATTCTTCTTCTTCTATCCCACACATTTCCAATGGGATAGAAAATTACTGGAGTTGATATTCCAACTACGACACCAAATCTATAGTATCCCCCACTGATCAACCCTGTTCCAAACAATTCTGGGGGGGGGGGAATTTAACAAAATAATAGAGGAGGTGCTCACTGTATGATAGTATCCAGATAGGAATTCAATACTCCGTTTCACCAAAACAGCAGTTAAGACCATGAAGAACCTTCCAGTAATCACCAGCACACATTTCAAGCCTGCTGTGCCCCACCTCTAGTACAGTTATTTACAAACATGATCTCAATCAGTTTCGAACCTTACCAGATAGTTCCTAATTTTTACAGATAAGAAAAACCATGTCTCAAATTTTCACTATTTACCTCATGCAGCTAGATGGTTGAAAAAGTGGTATTCAAACCCAGGTCTGTCTGATCCCAGTTATGAACATTTTAAACATTCTGGGGGCACCGGGGTGGCTCGGTGGGTTAAGTCTCTGACTTCGGCTCAGGTCACGATCTCACGATTTGTGGGTTCGAGCCCCGCGTCGGGTTCTGTGCTGACAGCTCAGAGCCTGGAGCCTGCTTCAGATTTTGTGTCTCCCTCCTCTCTGCCCCTCCGCTGCTCATTCTCTCTCTCTCTCTCTCTCTCTCTCTCTCTCTCTCTCAAAATGAAATAAACATTTAAAAAATTTTAAACATTCTGATGCCTCTCATAATAACCCCGAAAATTATTGCTAGACTCCAAAAGGAATTTCAGCACATACAAAGCCAAAATGGGAGTTACTATAATTTGCAGCTTATAATGGCAATTTTTCACCTTCCTACCTAAGGGAGAGCAAGGCCACTGGTGAGAAGGATGATAATTTAATTTATGTCTCATATCACCTCCCTCAAATCTCAGAAAGATACAGCATGTCAAATTAAGTCAACCAGCCATTGAAAGGTGTCCCTCTCTTATTCAGTTTCTGTATCCCTTTGTCACTATAAATCCTCATTCTTATAGATCAGCTCTCCATGCCGAAATCCCTAAGCACTGAGCGCCTCCAGAGACGGAAGGAGACATCTGATAATACCTTGCATTCAAGGTTTAGAAGATAATCGGCGATAAATAAGCTTTAATACGTTTTACAATCTACGGACAACAGTTGTACGCTGCCCTTTTCCATTTGGAAAGAATTAAGGATAATTTCAGAGTCTCCAATAATGAATTTCACACTTTCTTGTGCAGCGATCGAGGACCTCGGTCCCGGGCCCAGCTCCCTCATGAAATAAATAATTCAGAAACAGCCGGCATTGGAGCAGGAGCCTCACACGCCATTAGATTTGAACTTCAAATTTAAAAGGAGGAATCTAACAACCATCAGGAGAATGAGCAGCACCTGACCTCTCCATCCAGGTGCAGGCATGGAGCTGAATGGACCTCTCTTCCAGAAAAGGTTGCACAGTGGTGAGGAAGGACCCAGATGCCCCGGGTCTATAGTGAAAGAACAGCGGTATTCGTGATAAATAGGAAAATCATTATTCTTCAAAGAACGCACCCCCCTAAAAAGCAGTATTCACCTCGGGCCTTCCACTAAGGAAGAAAGTATAAATCCCGAACCGTGATTATAAATAGGGAATGTGATGTACAGAGATCAGGGTAAGCCACGTAAGCTGGGCACAGGCAGCCCCAAACCGGATGCCAAAAGAAGCAAGATCATGTCCATCCTAAGCGGAGGGCTGGGGGGGGAGGCACAGAGAACAGCCAGTTCTGCAGTTCCTGCACGGTCAGGAAATTGGTCTCTCTGAGACACATCGTCATATCCAGATGGGGCTGCATGTACATTCAGCGATGCACAGACACTTTTAGAAGATGTTCTCCATACAGCTTTGCCCCTGTGACATTACTGATTTGCCCACGGTCCATCATGATGCAATATCTTCCCTTCGCTTGAACATTTGTGTAATGCACCTGCTCTAGGCAGCTTAGTGATCTTAATCTTGGGTAACAGAACAACGAAACCAAGAGACAAAAGCCTCTGCCCTTGTGAGGTTTGCATTTGGGCAGGGGGGTGGGATGGGCAGAGGAAGGGGGCACAGATAATTGGCAGAGCAGTGTGTGAGGCAGAAACTCACCAAGTGCCCGGGAGGAAATATAAAGCAGAGAAAAAGACGAGGGAAATCTCGGGAAGTAGAAGTGGCAAATTTTAAAATGGTCTTGGGATGCCTGGTTGGCTCTGTCCGTTAAGCATCCCACTCGTGGTTTCGGCTCTCGGGTCATGATCTCACCTGAGAGCCAGCCCGGCGTCCAGTTCTGCACTGGCAGCTCGGAGCCTGCTTGGGGTTCTCTCTCTGTCTCTGCTCCGCCCCTGCCCACACTCTGCCTCTCTCTCAGAATAAATAAACATTTTGAAATAAAATAAAATAAAATAAAATAAAATAAAATAAAATGGTCTTTCCCGAAGGCCTCACTTAGAAGGAGACATAGAAGAAAGAATAGAAAGGATATGGGAGGCCCTGCGGGTCTCTGGGAAGAGCTCTGAAATGAGCAGGTGTTTACCAGGCACGAGTGCAATGCAGCACTTGGAGAAATTGGGTCTCAGACACAAGCCCAGACAACATGGAGGGGTGGGTGCATCGGGCTAGAAGGAAGTATGTGGAGAGGTGCCTGGGTGGCTCAGTGGGTTAATGCCCTGCTCTTGATCTCAGCTCAGGTCACGATCTCACAGTACATGAGTTCGAGCCCCATGTCGGGCTGACAGCGGGGGGCCTACCTGGGGTTCTCTGTCTCTCCCACTCTCTCTGCCCCTTCCCCTTCTCATGAGTGCATTCTCTCTCTCTCTCTTTCTTCTGTTCCCTCTCACACACAAAAAAAAAAAAACACTTTAAAAAAGAAGTATGTAGGGGAAAGTGTGTAATGCTATTTCATGGACAGTTACCACAGTTACCAGCATTTCCCACGCTTAGCATTTTTATTACTGTCATCACCATCACCATCATCATCATCATTAGTGGTAATGGTAGTATTTAAAACACGAGGTAGGCGCACCTCGGTGGCCGAGTCGGTTAAACGTCCAACTTCAGCTCAGGTCATGATCTCATGGTTTACGGGTTCGAGTCCCACGTCGAGCTCCGTGCTGACAGCTCGGAGCCCGGAGCCTGCTTCGGATCCTGTGTCTCCCTCTCTTTCTGCCCCTCCCCTGCTCACACTCTGTCTCTCTCTCTCTCTCAAAACATAAATAAACATTAAAAAAAATAAAATACGCAACTGAAGACTTCGGACCAATACCTAAGATGTTGAGGAAAACTGAGAAGTCACAGTTCATGAGTGCAGGCAACAAAACGTGCCCCCAGACGTCCCAAGTCCCGAGAAACAAGCTATCGATATGGACACTCCTTAAAAATATTCCTAAGGATTTTCGAGTTTATAAATATTTGAATCAATCTTAAAAACATAGCAAGATGGTGATATTGCAACATAACATGAACGAGTGACCACTGCAACTAGCCAAACAAACTCAACTGATTTGAGCCGCTTCCACGCAGAACACATTGAAAAGAAGTTAACTCCTGCGAGAAGATACACAATTGTACCGTTAGTAAGAAGATACACAAGTGAACGTTAGTTAAGATCATCCCAGGGTGTACAAACAAGCATTCAGGAGGGGGGCAAAGAGGGAACATGCTCTTGTGCTCTGAGTTATACATTGTCGACCAAGAAGAGGCTACAAAGTAACTATCGGTGTTTCTCTGGGGTCTTGGAGATTGTAATCTAGGAGCCACAGTCCGAGGAAATGGAAAGGAGCTCGGAATCCAAGCCGCAGGGCCAGCTGATAAAGGCACCACCACCAAGGCTGCATAATTTGTTTCAAAAGAATGATGATTTGGTGGGGACAGAGGTGAGCGGACTACTGAGCAACTGGCTCTGCAACCAACAGGTGTTACATAACCTCTACCTTGGCCCAGAGGGGAAGGATGTGTTCCAGGTGGTGGTGCAGGTGCAACTGACAATTGCAATGGACAAAAGTCAGAAGTTCACCGTGTTTGGGGAGTTGAAGCAGACCTACCTTGGCCGGGCTTCGTCAATATCCCCCAGACTCTGTTTCGAACACTCTCTTAGCAACATTTCCTTCACTTTGGTATCTTTCGCCAGACATATTTCTAACATGGATAATTTTTTTTAAATGTTTATTTATTTTTGAGACAGAGAGAGACAGAGCATGAACGGGGGAGGGCCAGAGAGAGAGGGAGACACAGAACCGGAAACAGGCTCCAGGCTCTGAGCTGTCAGCAGAGAGCCCGACGCGGGGCTCGAACTCACGGATTAACATGGATAATTTTTGAACTTCGAGGCTAAATCACATTGCTCCGGGGGTGTTAGCTTACATTACTTGTATTATTGTATATTAGTTATTGTGTTGTATTATTAGCGTATATTTCAAAAGCAGTCTTGAAAAATGTCTTTGAAGTAGCTCATCAAAGAATTTAAATGGGAGTGTATGCTTTCTAAATTTCAAGGAAAAACAAAATAAATAACCAAAGGGAGAATGTGTATAAGAAGTAAGATATAAGATATCTTAGATATAAGATATATAAGATATAATGCCATATAAGAATGCAGATAAGAAGTAAAAAAGACAAAATCGCCAAAAAAAAGATGACAGAAATGGCACTACATGCATTCTTTTCTCTTCTAATATAATGGTCATGTTTCTTAAAAACATCCCCAAATACTGGGGCACGTGGGTGGCTCAGTCGGTTGGGCATCTTACTTCTGCTCAGGTTATGATCTCACAGCTTGTGGATTCCAGCCCCGTGTCGGGCTCTGTGCTGACAGCTCGGAGCCTGGAGCCTGCTTCAGATTCTGTCTCCCTCTCTCTCTCTGCCTCTCCCCCATTCAGTCTGTCTCTGTCTCTGTCTCTCTCTCTCTCTCTCTCTCTCTCTTTCAAAAGTAAATAAACATTAAAAAATTATTTTTTTTTTATTTATTTTTTTTTTTTAAATTTTTTTTTTTCAACATTTATTTATTTTTGGGACAGAGAGAGACAGAGCATGAACGGGGGAGGGGCAGAGAGAGAGGGAGTCACAGAATCGGAAACAGGCTCCAGGCTCTGAGCCATCAGCCCAGAGCCCGACGCGGGGCTCGAACTCACGGACCGCGAGATCGTGACCTGGCTGAAGTCGGACGCTTTAACCGACTGCGCCACCCAGGCGCCCCTAAAAAATTATTTTTAAAAAATTTTTTAAAAACATTCCCAAATATTGAGTCTACTATTAAAAATTATGTGTTTTGACACAATGCCAGAGGGAAAGATCATGTTCACGTTTCAGCAAATATAAAATATATTTCAAAACAGTAGGATTCTGATTTTATAAATGTATAAATATATACACATTTGTGCCATCAAATTCAAACAGTAATTTTTCTCTTCGTCTTAATGAGAGGATTTCAAAAGGATCTGATTCACCTTATTTTTATTTTTGTTATAAATTTTATCTCAGTATACTAGCAACAGTACTTTTTTCATTCAGAAAAGAAATGTCATTGTGTGAAACATCTTCTCTACTGCCTGAAAAGAACAAAATCCCAACTGTCATTGCTTAATATGATAATAATTCAGAAGCAATTAATTGCCTTGGACACTTAAAACAGATATTTATGTCAAATGCGCCTTTGTATCATATGAAATATATCGATAGTCACAGAGTAATAGATACTTTGACTCAAAGGTGCGTGGACTTGACCTTGAGTCACATAGGAAATGTTCAGACGTGTAAGTTGTACGTTGAATTTTGGATTGAATCTGGACTAATTGATCTAAGTACTCTGTCAGCTATTAACTGACACACTTTGTTTTCTTCCCTTTTCCCGCCCTTACATCTAATTTATAAAACAGACAACAAAATCTGTAACAGCAAATCCTTATTGTAGAAACCGGATTCTTGAGGACAATAACACCATCTATCGATCCGTAACACTTAAGCCACAGCGTCCTCGGGGTCTGAGAGCAGGGTGTGAGGGCGGGAATGCATTAGACATAAAGTCAGGTGGCCAGAAATATAGGGTTAATAAGGAAATAATAATGGCACAAAATGGGAACATTAGAGAATTCAAGAACGCTTCTCTTTTCTCCACAATCAATGCAATCAAGATTCTCCTCCAAGTGGAGAGGGTGATCCTGACGCCAAGGTTTTATTGACGAGGGTTTAAAATTTGCAGTGAGACGATTATCATAACTTAGAGAAGACACAGTCCACTAAGCCAGTCTGTGGTTCAAAATCCTCAGCCTCGTCAATCAAATTACTAAGCACTCGGTGACGATGAGCTAAAGGCTCTTCTCCCGTATCCACCGAGACAAATGAGGATATAAAGCTTAAGCCCTTGAGGACAAGGAACAATATGAACTTAAAAAAAAAAAAAGGAGTGGTTCTATTTTAAAATGGAGAAGAGATACCAGCCAATAAAGCTCCTGTGCCAGTGGGTATAAGGATTTTAGGAACACCTGAACCACAACGATTTAAGAAAATATGTTTACAATTACTGGAAACCATCTATCACTTCCAGGCAGGTGGGTGTGGGCGACAAACAGGTCAGCTGTCCGCCTCATGACTATACCACGCAGGTACGCATTATAAATTTTTTTTGATGTTTTTATTTATTTTTGAGACAGAGAGAGAGCATGAGCAGGGTAGGGGCAGAGAGAGAGGGAGACACAGAATCCGAAGCAGGCTCCAGGCTCTGAGCTGTCAGCAGAGAGCCCGACGCGGGGCTCGAACTCACGGACTGTGAGATCGTGACCTGAGCCGAAGTCGGACGCTCAACCGACTGAGCCACCCGGGAGCCCCAACAGGTACGCATTATAAATGTTCAAAGAAGAATGTGGTTCCCTGCTGGACGCCCAACAGGCAAAGAGTCCGCTGATACTTGTACCGGAAGCACCTGCCGGGCTGGTATTTTGTGAGATAAACACTTTAGGAAAAGCAGCCCCTTGGGAGGTTTTAAATGAGTGATGGAGAGAGAGAGCAAAGAGGAGGAAGGCGTGCGTTGTGATTGCTAGTCTCCTGTTCATTTCTTATTATCAGATAATGCCACAGAATCCATCAAAAATTTGCTAACGTCACCGCAATAGCCTTCATTTCAAGCGTTTTCCAGACACTGGATGAATTTCATCATTCCACATTGGAAAGTTCAGTTTTCTGCCTGATCATTTCTCCAGAGAAAAGAAAAAAAAAAAAGGACAAAATATCTACAATCAGAATGCCATCACTTGGGAAACATTCTAACTTTTACCTGTCTCTTTTATAAATTTTTCATTAAAATATATGACGGTGTCAACGTAATTCTAAAAGGCCAGCTGTTCAAAAGCATTTGGAATTGAATGGAGGACACCTCTCGGTGCATCTGCACGGCAAGGTGAAATTAACAGCAAAAATCGTGTTGCCAATGGAAATCTTACACTTATTGGAATAGTGGCAACACTCCTGATTCCACCTGACGTGTTTTAATATAAGACGAAAGGAAACCACTCCAGTAATCGATGTCACTTCCTCATACTGCGCCATGAAGAAAAACATTAAAGTTGTGTTTATTTTTGAGAGAGACAGAGACAGAGTGCAAATGTAGGAGGGGCAGAGAGAGAGAGGGAGACACAGAATCCGAAGCAGGCTCCAGGCTCCGAGCTGTCAGTACAGAGCCCGATGCGGGGCTCGAACCACAAACCATGAGATCATGACCTGAGCCGAAATCAGACGCTTAACCGACGGAGCCACCCAGGCGCCCCTCATCCTTTAAAAAAAAAAAAAAAGGAAATTGGGCTCATCTGAGGCAACATCAGTGAACCTGAATACTACACTAAGTGAAACCAGCCAGTCATGGAAGGCAAGGACTGCATGATCTCACTTATGTGAGGTACCCAAATATTCAGACGCACAGAAGCAGAGAACAAAACGGTGGCTTTCAGGGCCCAGGGAGACTATGAGACTTGTTCAATTGGTACAAAATGTCAGTGATGCAAGATGGAGAAGCTCCAGAGATCTGCCGTCCAGCATGTTATCTATCATCAATGGTACTGTGTTGTGCACTTACATGTTGTTGAAAAGGGTAGATCTCCTGTTAAGTGTTCTTAGCATGGAGGAATAGGAAATAAAGACAAAGGGGCACAGCGTGGGTGCCTGGGTGGCTCAGTTAGGTGACGTCCAACTTCGGCTCAGGTCATGATCTCACTGGTTCATGGGTTCGAGCCCCGCGTCGGGCTCTGTGCCGACAGCTCAGAGTCTGGAGCCCGCTTCGGATTCTGCGTCTCCCTCTCTCTTCCTGCCTCTCTCCCGCTCATGCTCTGTCTCTCAAAACATGAATAAATGTTTTAAAAAATGACAAAGGGACACAGGGAAACTTTGGGAGGTGATGACTAGGTCTCTCACCCTAACTACGGTGATGGCCTCACGGCTAGATGCCTCTGTCCAAACTGATCAAACTATATATGTTTAAGGTCTGCAGTTTATTGCATATCAGTGTGACTTCAAGAAAGCTGTTTAAAAGAAAGAAAAAAACAGACGTATTTGAAACTGCCACATTCTCTGCCGGTCCCATAACACGATTTCCACAATATCGCACTTCAAATTTAAGAAGGAGAAGGAGAAGGAGAAGGAGAAGGAGAAGGAGAAGGAGAAGGAGAAAGAAAGAAAGAAAGAAAGAAAGAAAGAAAGAAAGAAAAAAAAGAAAGAAAAAGACTGAGACATCGTGAGACCATATTTTCTCGGCTTCCACTTAAAGTTGGAATAATTTTTTTCTCTTTCAGAAAGGCAGTGCTCAACCAGACTTGGACTGAAATCTTGCCCCAGGGGGTCCGGTGTGTGAGCCTCAAAAGGATACACTGCCTTTTACATGCAGTGTCCCAAACTGTGGACTCAGGAAGCGGGTCTATGTGAGTCAGGATCTGACTGGATCGCATTTAACAGACACACAAATAAGGATGGTTTAAGCGAGCTGAAAGTCTACCTCGTCCTGAGATAAAGATTTTAAGGAAGAGGCTCTGTGGCTCCCGGAGCTCGCCTCCTGCCCGTGTAAGGAACGGTGGCGGGGGGGGGGGGGGGGGGGGGGGGAGAGAGCTGGGGGGGGTTGGGGAGGGTGGGCAGGGGGAGGCTGTTTCTGTCTTTACTGGTCTTTGAGGTGCCCTCCTGCCCCCACTTGGCCTCTCAGATGCCTCTGTCACCGATAATACGAACTTCCTGCGTTAAATTTCTCTTGCTTTTTATATTTTGAGGGTTTCAATGGCTGGACCCTGCCATCTTTCAAAGACCAACCTTCACTCCATTTTTTTGGCTTCACCATCGGCCAGCTAAAACTAAGGGCAAAACGAGACCCAAAGCTTGCTTTTGTAGACAGAGTTCTATTGTTCAGAGATGGTTTATGACCACACACTCTTGATAGCAAAGTTGGGTTTCCACTAATACTCTTGACAAAGATGTTCCCCTTGACCTGATTCTGGCCCGGGGGCCTCTTGCCCTCCTCTGAGTAGGTCTCAGCCATAGCCTGTACAGGTTGGAACAGACACTGAAGTAGTTTCTAACAGCCGCAGGCCACATCTGTAGGGTGACCCTGCCCTCCCCCCCCACCCCCCCCACCCCACCTTGTAGTGCCTACCTGAGAAAACTCACGGTGGCCAGGGCATTCACTCTTTGTCCCAGCCAGCATCTGAAGACAAGGCCCTGGATCCCAGACCCCGTCAGCAAACCCACATGGGTCTTATTTTTCCTGCTTTCTGTAATGTTTTAGTTCCCTGACCCTGCTAAGCTTCTGTTCACCACTGCCCATTCTTCCTTTAAAATGCCCAGCCATTGGGGTGCTTGGGCAGCTCCGTCGATTAACCTTCCAACTCTTGATCTCAGCTCCGGTCGTGATCTCATAGTTCGTGAGTTCAAGCCCTGCATCAGGCTCCGTGCTGATAGCCCAGAGCCTGCTTGGGATTCTCTCTCTCTCTCTCTCTCTCTCTCTCTCTCTCTCTCCCCCTCTCCCCCTCCCCCACTTGTGCTTGCTCTCTCTCTTTCAAAATAAATAAACTTTAAAAAAAAAGAAAACTATAAAAGTGCTTGGTCACGTCTACACCCATCAGAGTTGAGTTCCATTCATGCTGGTCATGCTGGACCATCTTCCCTGCTGTAACACCACATCACCAGTTGAAATCTGTTCACAGCACTTTAACTAGTGTCTAGTTTGTCTTTGACACTGAATAGCCTCCAAAGCCCAATGGTACAACCCGTGTGGCCCTTTACAGGAAAATTTGTCAGCTCCAGCCTCAGAAAATGTCCTCCTTCTCCTGATATGGGATGATTCACCAGCAATACCCAAGTGCAAGTTCTAGAAGGGAGGAAGTAGGAACAAGGTCGTGGCCCAGATGATGCACATGATTTCTCTTATCCTATCTTGTAGATCTGGGCTCAGTCAAATGGTGACACTTAGCCGCAAGGGAGACTGGGAACATGTGCCTTTTTCTGCGTAGCCAGGAGCCCAGGTACAAACAGAGAATCCTCGCACTTTGAGAAGAGGTGAGAATTGTAGCCCTCAGAAGCAGAGCCGAGAGCATCCTCATTTTCATTTGAGCAAGAAACAGCCCAGAGCAAGGACATCTGATGCCTTGCATGTTTGCGATGCTAGCCAAATGTTTTTATTAAAAAGTGACAGTGATGTTTTTAAAAGTCAGCCCCTGACGCTGTCTTCTTGAGCCCTGACATTTTACGACTGTAACAGTGCCTGCTAGAAGTTGTTTCCTGAATTTTGATCACTTCACAATTATCCTGGAATCAGGATCAGTGGGGTTTAAGCCAGTAAAATCCCCACAGCATTCGGAGCACAGAGAGAAAGCTGTTAGAAACACCAACCCTGTAGCCCGCAGCGTGGCCATAATCCTTAACCCTGGCTGATGGACTATAATTTACCCTTTTGTCTTAATTTAATACCATTTTTAAAATTATGAACCTATTAGCTGGATTTTTTTTAAGTTTTTTGGGAAATGGATGAATAATACAGACACCTTAAATATTTCACTGTATGTTTTTGTTTTTCTTGTCTCCCCCTCATATACCTTTCTCTTTATTCGCGATTGTATTATGGCATACATAAAATGTGAATACAGGCAGTATTAACATACAGAGGCGTTTACAGCTCATAGTGATGGCCTCTTTGAGTCCTGGGATATTGGGGGCAGGTGGAATCTGAAGGTTGTCTTTGACAATAGCATGGGAATCGGGCCCAGATTGGCTCCAGAAGAGAACGGTTTTAGAATAATTTCTTTTCTGCCGATTTCACTCCCACCACAACACCCCAGCAGGATTTCCCACATCCACAGGAGTAAATCCTCATTATATCCATCTAAACCATCATCTGGAGAGGGGACCATACAGTGACATTTTCAGACAAAAGCCAGGAGACTTTAGTGCTTGTACAGAAAGAAAAACTTCCTGTAACCTCTTAGGTTCAGTGTCTGGGGACATGTGACTTCAACTCTGACACCATACCAGGGAGGGGGGCGCGGTGAAACAAAGTTTTAGTGGCACTCTAAACTGATAAAGATGTGGATTTGTGTACCTAGCTTAATGGGGAAGTGAGAAAAAAATTACATTGTAAGAGCAAATAGGTTTCTAGGAAAACAAACGGGAAATAAAGTTTGTGATAGGGGCGCCTGGGTGGCTCAGCCGGTTAAGTGTCTGACTTCGGCTCAGGTCATGGTCTCAAGGCTTGTGGGTTTGACCCTGAGTCCAGCTCAGTGCTGAGAACTCAGAGCCTGGAGCCTGCTTTGGATTCTGTGTCTCCCTTTCTCTCTGCCCACCCCTCCCCCATTCTTTCTCCCTCTTTCTCTCTCTCTCTCTCTCAAAAATAAACATTTAAGAAAATTTTTGTGATACTGTCTGTTTATGCACGTGCAAGTGTTTTGTTTGTTTCTGTTTTTTTTTTTTTTAATCTCCTCTGGTGAGGAGATTTCTGACAGCCTCACTCTGCCGTTGGGAAGAGGGAACCGTCTGCTTTTAGGGAGATACGGGAAGCTCCCAGAAGGCTCCTTTATTTATCTGTTGAATCTCAAACATCCTGAGTTTATCACAAGCTTTATGTCAGTTCCAGAAGTCTGAGTGGTCCCCACAATTCCCTTGTCTGAAATTTCCCTAGGAGTTTCGCAAAAACCCTGGCAGATTTCTGTGGAGAGAAGATTCCAGTTCGTAGCTGTGAGAGAAGAGATCCGCAAAGGGAACTAGAACAAGGAAACAGAGGGTAACAGCCGGAGTAAATTATTAACCCACTGTCATCATCCAGAGGGCTGCCAGACCTCTCAATGGTGGGTTCAGAACACCTTCAGTAAGGGTGACAGTGACAGAGACCAAGTCAAGATTGTTTGCTGGAGAAGAGCTGGGAAAATATGTGTGTTCTGGAAGATATGTGTGTTCAAGTTCTCGAGAGGCCCACACTGCTGTACCCATGAATCCTTTGACATCTGTATTGAGTCAAAGAGCTTCAATGTGCGGGACTCTGAGGAAAAGTCAATCTTACTTCTCAGTCATGCATAAGACAATAGGATCCAATTTCCAAAGGGGCGGACATAGCTAAAAAGCAATGCCCAGGACTGAAATCTGATGGCGCCCACGGGCCGCTATCACTTTCTCTTGGCACAGGCCCGCCATCTTTAGTTTTGACCAAAGATAATCAAGATAAGTCTGGCTAGAAAAATAAGCTTTATCTCATTACATTTTGCCTCACGATGTACATAAATGCGGCAACGATGCTAATCAATGACATAGGTCTTTTTAGGTTTGTTTTGCCGGACCTTGGCTAAGGAATCTCAGATCCGACTTCTGAAGGCCACTGAGGGCTGTGAAGCCAAGCCAAGAGTTGGTAATCACATTTCACAGAATTCCTCTCTTCTGAAGGTCTCCAACATAAACTAAGATTCCGGGCCTGCCAGGAAGTGAGCTCCCTGACTCACCGCTGTTGAGAGGGAAAATTCTGCCGCTTCCCTAAAGCTCCTCCAGCCAGACTAATAATTATTAAGTTTACATGAGACAGGTGAGCATGAGAACAACAACAACAAAAAAAAACACAAAGTTTCATTACATGTGCACGGAGGCCTCCAACCCAAAGAAATGACCAGGACAGGCAGTTTTTTCACATTTTAGACACAGAGACAATACATTTGTGAGGAATTGACAGGATAAGGAAAATAGGGAGCTTTAATCAGTAGGGAATCCTGAGTGGAGCTTGGGATGGGGTATTAGATGAGTAAAAAAGTAACAAGGTTTATTTTTACAGCTTTCGGAGCTTTGAAGTGTCTCTGGTGATAAGGATGTCTTTTTATTTCTTAGTACAAGGTGAGTACCTTTCACACGGGAGATGTGTTTCCTGATTTCAAGGGGGACAGAGGAGGGTCTGAGTGTCCTTTTGGCAAAGGCTGTCTCTTATATGTAACTTTTATTTAAAATAATCGATATGACAAAATGGCCCATTTGAGGGCAGCCTGCCCTTGGCCTCTACATAACAAAGGCTGAGAAACCCATAAGCCAAGAACAAAGCCAGGTTTTCCAAGAGGGTTTTGTGAGCATGGGCTTCACAAAGTCAACTTCAATCTTTAAAACTTCGCACCAGTCTATACACTTCATTTTCTTTTTTTTTTTTTTTAACTTTTATATTTATTTTTGAGACAGAGACAGAGCATGAGCAGGGGAGGGGCAGAGGGAGAGACACAGAATCTGAATCCAAAGCAGGCTCCAGGCTCTGAGATGTCAGCACAGAGCCCGACGCGGGGCTCAAACCCACCAACTGTGAGATCATGACCTGAGCTGAAGTCGGACACTCAACCAACTGAGACACCCAGGCACCTCTATGCACTTCATTTTCACATATGACTTTCCAGTCAAAGCCTTGGTTATATAACCAACGTTATTATCCTGTTGTGAGGAGAACAGATTCTTTTTCTTTTTCAGTTTTATTGAGATATAATTAACTTATAACATTGTATAGATCACTCTTTACCCATTCATCTGTCAATGAACACTTAGGTTATTTTCATGTTTTGGCTATTATGGATAATTCTGCAATGAACAAGGTGGGGGAGGGGCGCCTGGGTGGCTCAGTCGGTTGGGCGTCTGACTTCGGCTCAGGTCATGATCTCACGGTCCGTGAGTTCGAGCCCGGAGTCGGGCTCTGTGCTGACAGCTCAGAGCCTGGAGCCTGTTTCAGATTCTGTGTCTCCCTCTCTCTCTGACCTTCCCCCATTCATGCTCTGTCTCTGTCTCAAAAATGAATAAACGTTAAAAAAAATTTTTTTAAATAAAAAATAAAAAATAAAAAAAAAGAACAAGGTGGGGGGCTGTTGCTGGCATCTATTGAGATAAGGATTTCATTTTCTTCAGATATATACTGAAAAGTGGGGTGGCTGGATCGTATAGTATTTCTTTTTTTAATTATTTGAGAAACCTCCATGCTGTTACCCATGGTGGCTACACCAATTTACATTCCCACCGACAGTGCACAAAGCCTCCCTTTAGGAGAACAGATTCTTATTGAACTTATACAAGTAACTATATTGCCAGGAATATAAAAACAGTCAGTAAGAATTTCTGAATTCTGGAGGGATCAAGTAGGTAGAAACATAAATGTTTTATTTCTGTTTATAAAAGTATGATCTGCTAAATTTCTGTAAGTTATAGGACTTAAGAGAACAGGTACTCCTTAAATCCATAAAATAAAACATTAAAAGAACCCAATATTCTAAGCAAGAGTCATAAAAGGAATCGTAATTATTTTTTATCAGTTCACTCAGTCCTATGTGGTTAAATCCAGTCCTGTTTGGTCTTGGGTTAGTAATTTCACAAATCCACCAGTTTTTTATTAGTTCTGGAAATCCTTACTCAGTCCAGGGGTATGAGGTCAAAGGTATTAATGCCATCAGGAGTCTGAACCTCAGATTTACTACCAGACTCCTTTCTAGGAAGGAGTCTCTGAGACAGTACCTTTTGTTGAAAACAAGCTTCTGGCCCGTAGCTAATTGTGAGAACTTTCAGAGAAGCTTCAGAATAAAACAATAACTATCTGTTAATGAAAAAAGCTTCAAAATACCCTTGGCTAAAGATCTGATGAGATCTTTATTTACATTATAATGCAATTAACAAGGAAATTTGGTTGTTTCTGTGACATACAACATTTTAAGGCAGTTGTTGGCATTATGACTGCTAACGTTATATCAGGACATACCATGGACAGCAAGGACATTGATAAATTTCTAGGAAGTTTATATAATTTCTAAAATACTTCTGTTAATAACAGACGTCCCTATAAATTGAACATAATGAAGGTTATGCATTTCTTCTCATTTGACAATTTCATGTATCAAATAAACCCGAGTAGTTTAACATCCTCTTTTTATAAGGTGAGAGAATAAGTCGAGATGTTCCAGGGGCCCTCTGCAAAATCTCAAAGTCACTTCAAGGTCAAGAAGATTTCATTTAGAATTTGATTTGGGGAAGTTGTCAAAAGGGTCAAGAAGTTTCAACATCTGATTAGATAAGATCACAAGTCACTGTGGAACAGCATTTACTTATCCATTTAGCCAAAGTAACCATAAAAGATTTCAAAAATAAATATAGGAGATCACATGATGAAACACACGTAGCTCTTTCATTACTGGGAGGACTCAGTTTGTCTAAATCATCTGAGATGCGATAAAGACAACGTGAGCCATAAGAAATGATTTTGATAGGACAGAAAAATTATTGTTTCCTAGGCAAATTCCTCACAAGCTAAAGAGAAACCTTTTACAATCTCTTGGAGGAGCAGAGCAGCAGTCCAGGAAAACTTTTTCATTTTACAAAGAAGACCAGAGTCTGCTTTGACATTGATGCACTCTAGATGCTGAAGCTCATTTTATTATTTTTTTAAATTATTTTTTTAAGTTTACTTACTTATTTTGAGAGAGAAAGAGACAGAGAATCCCAAGCAACTCCACACTGTTAGCACAGTGCCTGACACAGGCTCTGTTGTTCATACACACGAACCAGGAGATCATGACCTGAGCCAAAACCAACAGTTGCACGCTCAACTGGCTGAGCCACCCAGGTGCCCCTGAAGCTCATTTTATTTATTTATTTTTTTTAATGTTTATTTATTTTTGAGACAGAGAGAGACAGAGCATGAACAGGGGAGGGGCAGAGAGAGAGGGAGACACAGAATCTGAAACAGGCTCCAGGCTTTGAGCTGTCAGCACAGAGCCCGACGTGGGGCTCGAACTCATGGACTGTGAGATCATGACCTGAGCCGAAGTCAGACGCTTAACCGACCAAGCCACCCAAGCACCCCTGAAGCTCATTTTAAAGCTTATAATTAGCTTGGCCAGTTTCAGCGTAAAAGGTAGGTCTCTCTCAATCTCTCTGTCTCTCTCTCTCTCTCTCTTTTTCTCTCTTTCCTTTTATCCATAAACCCTGTGGTTGTTGTGTTTTATTTTTTTCTCCATCTTTCCATAACAGTTTTTAACCTCTAAACAATCACTCAGGGCTGCCTAGGTGGCTCAGTTGGTTAAGCATCCTACTTCGGCTCAGCTCATGATCTCAGGGTTCATGGGTTCAAGCCCCACGTCAGGCTGTGTGCTGACAGCTCAGAGCCTGGAGCCTGCTTCGGATTCTGTGTCTCCCTCTTCTCTCTGCCCACTCACACCCTGTCTCTCTCTCTCAAGAATAAGTAAACATTGAAAAAAAATAATAAATAAATGAATGAACAATCACTTAAGGACAACAGTTACTTCCCTTTTATTTTCTTAACAAAATTCTTCCCTTTATAAAACTGCATATCTTGTGTACTTGTCCTTATGGAAAACTCACTTTACTTTCCTTGCATACTTTGCATGCAACGTTCTTTCCTTTCACCCTTATTGCTTTGTTTTATTTCCTTTAATGTTTATTCATTTTTGAGAGAGAGAGAGAGAGAGAGAGAGCATGCACACGTGCAGGAGCAGGGGAAGGCCAGAGAGAGAAAGAGAGACAGAGGATCTGAAGCCGGCTCCTCACCGACGGCCGCAGAGAACCCAGGGCTGGGCTCGAACTCATGAACCACCGGAGATCGCGGCCTGAGCTGAAGCAGAACGCGTAGCTGACTGGGCCACCCAAGTGCCCCACCCTTATTGTTTTAGTACTTTAATATACACCTATTGATTATAAACCTTGTTTCTTAGTATTCTTTATTTCCCAGAGAACACTAGAAAGTAGACAAATGTAAATGGTCAGGTATTGGCATTTTGTGGTAGATTAGCAAATGTTGAATATACTCCTAAGATCTCTGGAGGCTATGCTTTTTTTAATAGTGCAGTTTTTGATGTGGCAAATGAACACATTTATTAATTACACCCCCAAACTTTCGTCTCCCTATAAAAAATTGAAATGCCAAAAGTATAAACACATAAACTTATGTTCACTAACTGATGTTTGGATGTTTTATCATATTGAGAAAGGACAAAGATGTTCAGTGAATATCTGACATGGCATTCAATATAACGTTAAAGTTTCAAGTCATAAAAAGATTTTGGGAACTACCTTTATGCAGATACCTTATAAAACAGTTATTGTTGAAACAAAGTTGGTCAGAACCATGACTCAATTTGATTAACATCAAACCTATGCCTTTAACCTTAAATATATAATAAAATAATATTTTCTAGTAAACATAAGTGGAATAAAAACTATATTTCTGCATTATGTTTAACACTGGCAACTCTGAAAACATACCTCTGTTTCATAACCAATACTATTAAACTAGTTTTATTTACCACAGATGTATCCAAATCATGTGAACTTAGAAAGTTTTTGAGTTGGTTCCCATATAGCTGAAAATTACAAAAAAAATTCATTTAAGGGGCATCTGGGTGGCTCAGTTGGTTGAGCATCCAACTCTTGATCTCAGCTCAGATCTTGAACTCAGGGTCATGAGTTCAAGCCTCATGTTGGGTTCCACTCTGGGCGTGGAGCCTACTTATAATAATAATAATAATAATAATTATAATATATAGTTATTATTATTATTATTAACTTATAACCACTTATTTTTCTCTAAACAAATTTAGAATACAACTTCCTTGTAATATCTTTCAGAGGTCAGAAAATATCATATATATGTATATATATGTGTCATATATATAAAATATCATATATATGTATATGTATGTGTATATATATATGTATATATATGTATATATGAACAGCATACATATTCATATATGTATGCTGTGTGTGTATATATATATAATATATATATTATATATATACACATAATATACATGTATACACACACACACATATAGCATACATATATGAATGCAGACAGAAGAAGACAGAGGCAAACCGAGATTTGACAGATTTCATGCTCAGGTTTTAGCCATGAGTCAACTTTAAATACAAAACTCAATAATTATATAAGTTGACTATCACCTTTGCCTCATTTTTTTAAATCCAGAGTATGTTTCTGACAGAGAACAAGTCCATGTGTGTTTTGTGTTCAATATGAGGGCTAAAGCTTTCCATCAATATTTGCGGGTGTGACTTTTAAGGTTTTTTTTTTCTTGGCATAGAATCTTATGGAGGCTGTGGCTTTAACCCCAGGTGGTGTTATCAGTCATGGGAGAAGTTAAAGTAAGGTGTCTTTCTGACTTGGAACCAGAGTAACAACCTCAGATATTTCCTCTCTTTTTCATTTTTTTATTATTATGATTTTTTAATATTTATTGATTTTTGAGAGACAGAGTGAGAGCAGGGGAGGAGCAGAGAGAGAGGGACACACAGAATCCGAAGCAGGCTCCAGGCTCCGAGCTGTCAGCACAGAGCCCGACGTGGGGCTGGAACTCAGGAACTGCAAGATCATGGCCTGAGCCGAAGTCTGACGCCCAACCAGCAGAGCCAGCCAGGTGCCCCTCTTTTTTTATTTTTTTAAACCTTATGTATTTTGAGAGAAAGAGAGGGACAGCATTAGTGGGGGAGGGGTAGAGAGAGAGGAAGAGAGAGAGAGAATCCCAAGCAGGCTCCATGCTGCCAGCTATGGAGCCTGATGTGAGGCTCGATCCCATGAACTGGTGATATCCTGACCTGAGCCGGAATCAAAAGTTGGACGCTTAGCCGAGTCACCCAGGTGCCCCAGATGTTTTCCTTTCAAAGAGAGAGCGGTCAGGCCCTCGAGAGGGCAGTGCTAGGTGCTACAGAAATTACATCTCAAGGAAGGAAAGAAGGGATCCAAGTTTTCCGAAAGAGCTGCTCTCAGGGGCAATTTGTGGCAATATTCGCCTATCACCAGCTTTTCGACTGGAACAAACATTAAATTCTCCCCGCGGCGGGAGACATTTTACAACAGTGGGACAGGGTTGACGGTGGTTGTGGATTTAATTTTTGTTCTAAATCGGACGTCTGCACTTCAATTTTGTTAAAGGAGTATTTTAAGTAAACCATACTTTTTCCCCTTTCGTTACTTTCATCCTCCAATAGGTACCAAGAGGACATGTGTTCGGTGCGAGAACTTTCCAAACATCTTTCTAAATATAAAAGCTTTCTCCATTCAAAGGATCTGTCACCCAGCCATTGGCAATGCACTCTCCTAAGGTATAGTTCCAAACTGTGACTCAAATCCAGGAAGCCTTTTCATGGCTCACCCATGAATGCAAGATGCGTCTCCCACGGATGCAGCCGCCATGATCCAAAGTGACCCCCAAAGATAGTCAAAAAGGAAAGAAGCCAGGTTGTCATGGGCAACAAGGCCAACAAAGGAAAGCATTTAGATTTTGACCGTCCCCCGAGAGCTGGGCAGAGTCAGTAGGAAAGTGTCTCAGGCGCCCAGTCTGACAGCTGTCCACGCAGCAGGTGCAAAAAGAGAGAGAGAGCATGACCCCTGGATCCAACCCACACTCTCAGGACACAAAGCAAGACAGGCAGGACACAAGGGTACCACTGGGAGGTAAGGAATCCATAACACAAGTACTTAAACCAAAAGTCAGCAGCGAATCATAACACCCAAAGAATTAACCCCCACAAGTGTTTTCTCCTGTTTCATGTGCCAAGGGCCAGGGGCCAACTGGAAATGCCTGTTCTTATCGCAGAATAAGACGAGGTCATGAAACAAATAAATAGCCTGCCTTCACATAAAATTTTGATATTTTATCCCTATCAGGGCTTTTCATTAATTTTGATTTTTCAAAATGTTGAATTTTGGTTCTCAAAGTGTTTCAAAACTTCGATTTTTTACAGTGTTGAATTAATAGATTCTTTACCTTGATTAGTGAGGGGTTTTTTTTTTTTGGTTTTTTTGGTTTTTTTTAATCACCCTCTTAGATTCTGTGACTGCTGTAGGGAAGGAAAAATTTTCCCTTCTGCCCTTCTAGGTTCTGTGGCTGATCCAAAAATTAAACCGACATATGACAGATTAACAAGAGGATTGCTCCAAACAATTGGTTCCAAATAATCTTTATGCCAAAGAGCACATGGTGGCAGGCCCATTCTGCTTCCCTTCCATACCTTCCTTGCCTCGAGGGCCTTGAGCCTTCAGGAAGAAGGAACTTATCAAGGAAGGCAAGTGAATGCAAGAAGCCATAGCGAGCAAATAAATGACTGGTAGACATGTAAATAAACCTAAATATTTCTCGATTACAAGCGCTACAAATTAGTGTTGCTATTTTGCAAGGATTAAACGGGAAGCAGCATAAAAACGCTAAATAATAATGACATGATGGCTGGGAAAAGAGTGAAAATTACAGTGACACTGCTTTCCTTTCAATGGTGTGCATCAAGTGAAGATGACTTAAGAAGAGTCCCCTCTAAGAAGAAGAATTGGCAGAAGGGAAAAAAGACGAGCGTGTGAGTGAATAAAGTACGGGTAATTTCGTTAAAGATGGGCGAGAAAACAGCACAGCGAGCAGATGAACAGTAGAAAACGTACAATAATGTGGGGTGGCTCAGTCCGTGAGTATACAAGTCCTGATTTCAGCTCAGGTCATGATCTCACGGGTTCGTGGCACCGAGCCCCACATCGTGCTCCGCACCGACAGTGCGGAGCCTGCTTGGGATTCTCTCTCTCCCCCTTTCTCTCTGCCCCTTCCCCCCCGTGAATAAATAAACTTGAAAAAAAAGGAGAGAGAAAGAAAATGTCCAATAATATGATAGAAATGAATCCAAAGAAGAGCACCACAGACCCCCCTGCCTTTGCCTGGGATTCCTTCAGGGTGTATTGGTGTGCTACTGCTGTGTAAGAAGTCATCGAAAAAAAAAAAAAAAAAAAAAAGAAGCCATTGCAAACTGCATGGCTTAAAAAAAAAAAAACACCCCCTTTCATGATCTCACTGCTTCTGTGGGTGGTGAGGAGCGTCTGCGGGGCTCAGCCGGGTTTCCCACTCCCGGTCTCACCTGGATGACGTCCAGCTGTTAGCCAGAACTGGGGTCTCATCTGAGGCTCAGGGTTCTCTTCCAGCCACAGGTTGTTGGCAGAATTCATTTCTTTCTGGTTGTAGAACTGAGGTCCCTCTTTCTTGCTGGTGGTCCATGCGCATTTCTCTCGGCCCCAGGAGCCCGACCCTCCCCACGGGGGGTTCATAATGTGGCCGTCTGCCTTCTTCCATCTTGGCAGATGTTTCACTGTTTTGTTTTGTTTTTTTAAGGCTCTTCTGATTAGGTCAGGCCCACCCAAGATGATTTCCCGTTTGAGTAGCTCAGAGTTGATGGGTTTAGAGCCTATCCATATGAGTGACCTAACATCATGACCACTGGTCCTGTCCACACTCCAGAGGAGGAATCACACAATATGTATACGGCGAAGCAGGAAACTTGGTACTGTGTTAGAATCCAACCTACCGTGAAACCGGGATCTAACAAAAGGAATGTAGGTGAAATCCTGTGAAGAATTTCTACCGTCTTTCCTGTAAATGAAAGTGAGACCCTTTTGAGAAGTTTTTCCTGCTCCCCTGATTTTCCATCTTGATGTAGGGGAAAGCAATGCCTGAACTGCAGCCTGGAGAGGAAAACCCAGTGACCACGGCTGAGCGGTGGGTACTGTTTCTCCAGCAACTAGTATGCCAGGTGAGCCAGAAGCCTGCAAGAGATTTATAAAGACACACCCAGAAAAAGCGAACACGGGCTTCTGGTTTGTGTTTCCTATGCATTATGGGAAGGAGGGAGAGAAACGCATGGGAGGGACCTTCACCAAATCTGATTTTGTATTTACTTATTTAGGTACTTATTTTTCTATTTTTATTTATTTTTTAATTTTTTGAACGTTTTTTGTGTGTATTTTTGAGAGAGAGAGAGAGAGAGAGAGCAGAGAGAGAGGGAGAGAGAGCATCTGAAAGAGACTCTGCATTGTCATCACGCAGCCCGACACAGGGCTCGATCTCAGGAACCATGAGATCACGACCTGAGCCGAACGCAAGAGTCAGACGCTTAACCCACTGAGCTGCCCAGGCGCCCCTACTTTTTTTTAATTTTTATTTAAGTTTTATGTTTTTCTTTTACAGAGAAACAGAGAGAGGAGAGAGAGAGAGAGAGAGAGAGAGAGAGAGAGAATCCTAAGCAGGGTCTACACCCAGCAGAGCCCGATGTGGGGCTTGATCCCAGGACCCTGGGATCGTGACCTGAGCCAAAATCCGGAGTCGGTTGCTTAACTGGCTAAGTCACCCCGGTGCTCTGATTTTTTTTTTTTTAATTGTTAAAAAGATGACAGAAAAACTGCCAACATGTTCACATTCCCTAAATCTGAGTAGTGGGTTGTAATGAGTCCGTCATCTCATATCTGGTGCTCGCCTGCATTTTGGAGTATTTCTTAACTTACGATCGGGGCCTACTTGGTGCCACTGTGAGAGCACCCACAGAATGACCTGCCACATCGCTCCTCCGGGTCTCGGCTCAGAGCTCGGGGTCTAGCTTCCCAGGGGCACCCGTGTGAGAAGGATCTGATGAGCTGGAGGAGAGAGAGAATCAAGGAAACTTCCATTTCTCCAGAAAGCACATACTCCAGCCTATTGTTTTCTGAATGGACCATGACCAGGTATGTGGGCGCCCATGGAAAATTCTCAAACATTCATTTTATCCTTACCATCGATTACATCTGACGAGAAAAAGATTACCCCAACACTTTTATTACCGTATAATTTGCGTATCATCAAATGCTTACGTTAAATGTGAAATGCCACGATTTTCAGTGGATTCACTGAGTGGTGCAACTACCATTATTATCCAGTTTTCCGATCTTCCCGTCACTCCGATAAAATCCCCTTGCCCGTTTAGAGTTACCCCGCTTTCCCATGGTTGGCTCAGGCAACCACGAATCTGCCTTGTGTCTCTTCAGATTTTCCTTATATGGGCATCTCGGATCCACTGAGTCACACAGTATGTGATCTTTTGCCTCTGGCTTCTTCCGCTCGCACGGTTTTGAGGTCTCTCCTGTTTCAGTGTGTATCTGAATTTCATTCCCCTCAATACCTGGATACTAGTCTGTTGACCAGCTACATTGCATTTTGATGATCTTCACCAGTTGTTGGACATATGGATGGCTTTTACCTTTTTGGCAGGTAGGAATCATCCTGGTGTGAACATCCACGAGCAAGTGTTCGCATGAACATAAGTTGTTGTGTTTCCCCACTTTGGGAAGGTGTTTAGGAATGAAGTGGCCAGGGGCAGGGGGAGCGCCTGGGTGGCTCAGTACGTTGAGCGTCCAACTTCAGCTCAGGTCATGATCTCGTGGTTCGTGAATTCAAGCCCCACATCGGGCTCTCTGCTGTCAGCGCAGAGCCTGCTTCGGATCCTCTGTTCCTCTTTCTCTGTGCCTCTCCCCCACTAATGCTCTCGCTCTCTCTCTCTCTCTCTCTCTAAAAAGTGAATAAGCATTCAAAAAAAAAAAATACGAGATGGCTGGGTCATCTGGTAAATTAAAAACGAAAACAAAACCCAGATATTCTTAAGCTTTCTGCATCTCTGCTATTTCGGAGGACCACGCCAGTGCGAGACCGCAGGTCTGTTAACTTATCAAGTATTGCATCTCAGTCGGCGTAAAAAGCAAACAACAAATACTGTGCCGTTAATAGGGCTTTCAGAGCCACTGTCTGCATGACTTTGGGGGAATGGGCCCATCTGGCAATTTAAAAATTTTCTGGGCTAATTTATCATTCTGTTTTGATAACAAGCAATCATCCGACTAGCAGTATTTAATCTACTTGTTCATTTACTATAACATCATGAACATTTTCTGTGTTGCTGTGTATTCTTTTAAATAGCTGCTTAACATTCCAGCGAACACACTTGATATTTACTTAATCATCCTACTATAAATGAGAATTCAACTTATTACCCCTAAAAAAATGATGACAAAAGCTTCCAAGATCATCTTTGTGCAAACAGCTTTCCCGTATTTCTGGGTAATTTCCTTAGCAAAGGAACATCCAAATGCCATTCCCGAGTTAAAATAAATGCGCACTTAATGGCTTTTGACCCATGCTGCCAAATTGCTTTCCAAAAGATCTGTACCGGTTTATACCTGCCACCGGCACTGTAAGAATGCCAGTTTCATTACGTCCCCAGCAGCATCGGGTTTTACTTTTTCCAAGCATGGCATTCTTACAACTGTCTTTTTTCTCAATCATAATGAATCAGTGTAGAAAACAATAGCAACAATCCGAGCTCTCCTGTCTCCTTTTCCTAAAATTTGTATCGAACCCACAACTACCTCCTGGTTCACAGCACTCCAAAAGGGCATATTTTCTTAGAAAAGCTCAGATTCTTTCTTAGGCATGCGTCTCTTCCTCTTTGCTCCCTTTGTTCTATCCTTGTCTGCCCTCTCCGGCTTGCGATCTGAATAGACCTGCCTCTCGGGCTGAGTTCAACCATCTAGCTGTCATCGTGTCTTCCCAGCCAGACAGATCGTCCCCAAAATCTCCCCAGCAAGAAAACTACCAGAAGAGTAGCACTACCCATTTTCTCTTCGGGGTGCTGAGCCGACAGTGGGCCAGGCAGGATGCTTCCTAAATATGGAGTCACGTGTCAGTAATGGCCGCCCTGGAGCCAGGCGAGGTGATACGGCCCTTCTGCTGTTTCTGAAGGAGCTCCCCGAGGTGGCTCGTCGTGGTCCCAGCTCAGGTGGCTGTCTTTCAAGGCAACGCAGGCCACGTGTGGTGGTATCCCTCAGTGGCTGCTGACACAGGACGGTGTCCAGGCCAGCATAGTCTCTGAGTCACAGTGCTGGGAAGTTGGGTGGGAAGCTCCAGTGCCATCATTTAGCTCCCACCAGGTAGACCTCACTACAAGTTCTTGTGGGAGCTCCGCTCTAGCACTCTAAGGAGACGCAGCTGGACAGTGGCCAGTAGGTCACCTTCTGTAGACTCAGGAAGTGGCATTCACGTAGGTTTCTCCTCCCCACCTGAACACTCCTGAGACAGACGTGGTGCTCTGACGTTGCTTTAGTTGAGCTCAAAGCTCATTTTCAACCATAACACCATCCCCTTCTGGTGACCCCCCAGGTACAGTATCTACAACAGTCAATATCAGGACACATCTCTCATCAAAAGATGACACTCCTGTTCATCAACGAAGGACGTGCCCAGCACGTCTGACACCCAAGACTTTCCAAGACAAAGGGGAAACAAACTAATTGCAACAATGATCATTGCCCGATTTTGTAAGTACTTGCAAAATCCATCACCGAGACAGTTCATAACAGAGGGATCCTGGGATACATTCAAAAAAGAAAAAAAGTAGAAGGGATGGGTGTTAGGAAATTGATATTTTTTGAATACCTATTAAGAGAGAGGCAGGGTTTTTGAGGGGTGCCTGGGTGGCTCAGTCGGTTAAGTGTCCAGCTTTTGGTTTCGGCCCAGGTCACGATCTCACGGTTTGGGGCTTCCAGCCCGCGTCAGGCTCTGCGCTGACAGCCTGGAGGCTGCTTGGGATTCCCTCTCTCTGACCCGCCTTTACTCTCTCTGTGTCTCACAAAATAAATCAGTAAACTAAAAAAAATAAAATAAAATAAAATAAAATAAAATAAAAGAGAGAGTGAGAGATAAGCAGGGTTTTGGAAATGTCTTCATAGACATATCTATCTGCACACAAGGAAGGCCCACCCCTCCCTTGCCCCGGCTCTGTGTCAGCGCATGTCTCTGGTGCCTGATTGACTTCTCGTTAGACAGCGACGAGCCTGCCCAACAAAGCGAAATGGGTAATGGGACTTGAGTTCGAGGCCAATGAGTCTCAATTAATCAGAACCAAGACCTCAGAGTCAGAGGAAGCTGGTGTGACATCATCGAAGTCTATAGCCCCGTGGCAGACAGCCAGACATCAGTCGAGTAAGAAGCTTCATCCAAGGTAGCTGGAAAAGAGAAAAAAGGTAAATGCCAACCACTGCTTTAGCCCTCTTAAAAGTTCACCATGTTTGAGACAAAAAATGAATGCATTTTTTTCTCGGACGTGGCAAGCATTCTGTGCCTTCACAGTCAACTGGAGGTCGCCTGGGAAACCACCCGTGCATTGTCTCCCAGGACCAATGTGTGGGGGTCCTGTTCACGACCACAAAGAAATAAACAAGTAATGTAAGAATACCTGTTCTTGTTGCCTCACCAAATTGGAGATGATCTTTCTTTCTCCATCTTGCCACCCAAAAATCTATCTCTTCCCATGTCATGTAGAGACAGTCCTGGGCTTGTTCAAACTCTGTCTCCATCTCATTCTATTTGAGAAGCCTTGGGAAAAATCAGGGAACCTCGCTGGGCTGAGGATCGTCTATGGGTATGACAGGGATGCCTGGCGATCTCAGCGAATGTGGTCTGGAAACCACAAGTGGAAAGAACCCAGAACTCAATACCACTGACAAACCAGAGCCAGCTCCACTGAGGCACGGTCAGGTCATTCTACCCACAGAGGGCTCCCCTCCGATTCCCAAAATCAGTTCATGAATGAGGAAGCCAAGGTGCAGAGAGGTAATCTCAGAGACACCTGGTGAGAACCGTGACAGGGTCTGAAGCTCCCTTAGAACGTCCAAAAATCCAGCCCGAGCCAGTAATCGACGCTGTGATTTTTTTTTTTTTAATTTAGCCAAAAGCCACAAAATGAGAAGGCAACAAAAAATAAAGCTTGTGTTGTATATGATTTTCAGAACATTCCTTGTACTGTTTTCTCATATGTAAAAATTAAGAGATTTTTTTCAAGGTGATGAAAATGTTTTAGGATTGACAACGGTGACGGCCGTACGCGTCTGTGGATTGTGCCCAGCGTATGAATGGTATGGTATGTGAATTCTATGTCAATAAAGCTGCTAAAATAACAAAGGCGGGGGGCGGCGCCCAGGTGGCTCAGTTGGTTTCATAACCAACTCTTGATCTCAGCTCAGGTCATGATCCTAGGGTCCTAGGATCGAGCCCCACGCCCGGCTCCCCACTGAGTGTGGAGCCTGCTTGGGATTCTTTCTCTCTCTCTCTCTCAAATAAAAATTAAAAAAGCATATACTCAAAAAAAATAAAATAAATCAAGTGTATTTGTTAAGAATAAGACTCTTGTTTATGTGTAAACCAGTCATAATGTCATACACGGAAATGCACATTTTTTTTCTCGCAAGTTGGGCAGGTGACTTGGCTGTGTGTGTGTGGCTTCATTTTTCCAATGAAATATAGATGCAACGAATAATTAGGATCACACACGGGAACGCTTCTCAGATCTTCTCACCCGTCTAAACCGAGAGGGAAATGCCGGGAGACCCAGTGAGTTGCATTTGCATATCAGCACGGTGGCCTTGACTGGAGGAAGGGCTTGCTCGGGGGGCCCAGAGGATTGCTTCCATACCTGCTTCCCACCTCTTGCTCAGTAGGCGGGTGGCCTGTCCACTCCGGGATTCACATGCTCACTCGCAAAATGCTTGTCATGATACCTCTCTCGCGGTGACGGCCGGAAATAAAAGTATTATATAAAAACTGTCCAGCGCTAGGTTATATGCCCACCAATGTTTGCTTACTTCCCTCTCACTAAAAACGCAGACGTGGGTCATCAGGTATGAGATCTAAAAACTCACCGGTCTGTGCGGCATCATATGGGACCACGTTACCTTATGTTTGCCCGGTCTTGCTTTCCAGCCAGGCATGTGGGGGCTGATTTTACGTTCTGCATCACAGGGGTTTGGGAATGGAAATCGCCATTCTTGAGAAACCTGGGGAGACCGTGAGGCGTTCAATGAGCCACCCATCGCTCCTGCTGGCTCTTCGGGGTTGCCAAGAGTCTCATCAAGTATGCACGAAATTCAGCAAAGGATTTCCCTGCCATTCCAGGCTTCCCTGCCCTTTGCCTTTCCTTTTCTTCAATTCTCAGGGGAAGAAAACATAACAACCCCCCGAACCCTCAAATCTTTGTATCTTCCACTGAGGTTGCTAAACTCTCCCCCCGCCCAACACACACACCCTTTTGTTTTTGCCCCGTGTAGATATGAAAAAGATATGGTCTTGCCTCTGGTGATACTTGCTCTGTGGGAGAGAAGCTGAAATAACATTCAGGACGCAAATAGACTACAAATGACTGGAGCCCTTTGAAAATCACTCTCTTGGTTTGGATTCACTCTGGGAATGAAAGCCTGTTGGACCGACTGAAGCCAGCCCCCGGGCAAACACAGACCCAGGGCTGCAGAATCCTACGGGGAGGCCGGAGTGCTCAGAGAAATTTTAGCTGCCAACGGCACTTAGCAACATGCCCACCAGCTAGGCACGCGTTAACTCTGTTCCAGCCTTTGAGAGGCTGACCATTTATTCTGAACACACTCGCTCCCATTTTCAAGTGATGGGTTGGGAAGAAAGAATGAAATCATTATTTAATGCAGTAGCTGTGATCAGCAGAGATATAACAACACGGTGCTTTTTTATGTTTCAAAGCTCTGGACTAAACATTATTGTATTTTTAATCTTCTCCCCAACCCGCGCGCTGTCTTTATTGCCGACAAAAAAGAGAAGGCAAGTGGGAGTTGGGGACCGTCCTGTGTTGTGCTGGCCCAGCAATGGAAAGAATGGAGGCAGGATTTGGCCCCCAGCCCCCGAGTCCTGCTCAGGATCATCGCACCTCCCCAGCAGCTTCCGAAGCTTCCAAGAGTCAGAAACACACTCGTGGACCGTCCATCAGCGTAGGGTGGTTTAGTCGAGGACGCTAGAAACGCAGAACAGAAAACCACACGGCCATTTGCGAGCATGAGTTAGAATCTGTCACCGACATCGAAACAAGTCTACCTCTGCTGTTTGGGGGTAAAAACAAGCAGGCAGTAATACAAGAGGGGCTGTGGCATAATTCAATGTCGGTTCGGAAAACTATTTCTATGTCTGAGCAGTTTTTGCAAGGAGGACGTTCACAAAACACCTACGTGAGTATATTATCCCCTCTGGAGTGAAAGGTGTCACTGGTTTGGGGGACCGGGGGCACAGGAACGGTTAGCATTTTTCATTTTCTTCAAGTGATAGGGTAACGGCACCAAGGCCCTCCCAGGCCTTGTGCTCCAACGATGTAACCAGTCAACAAGGTCAGAGGTCGGATTCCTAGCTCTTTCTCCCAGTGTGTTTTTTGCATCATGAGAATAATTCTAAGTAAATAAAACTACTTCTGTTGAGCTGACACAGCAATGAGAGCCCGGGTGCAAGGCTCTTTTATCTGTCACCACTGCCCTGCCCAGGAGGCGACGATCGGGGTTGGCGTTAACATGAAAACCAGTAGCTTTCCTGTGCGAACGCGCACGGAGCGCACGCTTACAGGTTCCTCTAAAGAGGAGCTGGTGTCTACTGTGTGCAGAAGACCAGGCCCTGACGCAGCTCCTGAGGGGCCATCATCGCTCATTAGGTCAAAGAACTTGGGGCTCAGCCAAGGAGCACCCCAAGTCATCTGCCACCAACGTTAGAACCCAAACCCAGATCCAACGCTGTGGTCCACACGCGGGCTCAAGGTGGAGATGTGCACACACACCTGACGAGAGACACTAGGGAGAGAAAGACCCTAGCCATGGTCTCCAGGCTAAGAGCAGAGAAGCTAAAGTGAATAAGGAACATTAATATACCTGAAGGGATGGGTTGCCCAGTACCAGCAGGAATGCCTGCTCCAGTGGCCCCTACCTTGATCTCAGGCACCGGGCATGGCCGCCTGTTTCCTTACCTGTCCACAAAGTGGTCTGGTGGATGCATCCCTTTCGTTTGGCCACCGTCTCTGGGGTCATGTTTATGAGTGAACTTCCCACCCCGGGAATCTTAGAGGAATGCAGAGACCTCCTCCCACTTAGGAAGTTCACAACGTCTGACCATCCCGTCCCCAAGGCAGACAAGTGGCCTGGGTTCATCACTTGTGTCCCCATCCTGGCTGGGATTAGAAAGCCACTCATCCAGAGGCACAGAAATTGCTCAGAATGCCCCAGGCGTGTGGGGTCGCAGGCACTAACAGCTTCCCTTTTCCAGGGGCTGCATGGTCTCTAGAAGCAACATCTCTTGCCCCAGTACTCAGGGTGTCGGTTGATTTGGGGCCACACAGAGCAGGGAGTGACATATTCACCAGACCTGACTCGTAATGTGATTTTAGACTTTGAATTCTGGCATGGTCTTCAAACATGGACCTGAGCTCTCCTGGAAATTGTCTAAGCCACTCAATATCTTATAATATATTACCATTCTGCTGAGATCAGGCAAAGACTGGTTGCTGTAGTTCACTACCCAGATCGGCTGCCGGCTGTAGATTTATTGAGTGAGTGATAAACACGAATCAATGGTCAACGGTCAAGTTCTTAGTTTCTCTTCCCCTTGACAATGTCAAATCAATGGCATGCAAACATAAAAATATATTTCTTTCCTTTATGTGTTCCTATTCCCCAATCGACCCCAGAAAATAATTTGGATGCTCCTGGTAATACTAGTCACTGGTTTAAAATCTCACCTCTTGGGGCACCCGCGTGGCTCGGTTGGTTAAGCGTTGGACTCTTGATTTCTGCTCAGGTCACGACGCCTTCATTCGTGGGTTGGAGCCCCATGATGGGCTCTGTGCTGACAGCACGGAGCCTGCTTGCATTTCTCTCTCTCTCTCTCCCACTCTCTCTCTCTCTCTGCCCCTCCCCTGCTCTCTCACCCTCTCTGTCTCTCTCGAAATAACTTTCAAAAGTAAAAAATAAGTAAATAAAATCCCATCGCTTTCTGACAAAAATTTAATACAACTCACGTATTACTAGGCCAAGCACTTTTCTTCACCCCCTCCTCTCTTCTTATTGTGGCACCTAATTCCACAGGGTTTTCGTATATTTATGACAAGGCAGGAGCAGGGAGGGAGAGGGGGTCTGCTCGGCTGAAGGGGCACAGTTTGGTGGAGACGGGACACCTCCGTCTTGTCTGTGTCTAAGCCAACTGATGGGGAGAGATGCTGAGGTCTGCCGTCCGCCCCTTATTTCCGACGCTGGCTCGATCACGTGGCATGCTGGGCGCCCTCTTAGGTAGGTACCGTCCTAAGATCATGTGACCAAATGCCCTGCAGCCTGTGTTGGGGAGGGTCCTCCCGCTGCCCCTGAGAGGACGGAGCTAACAAAAAGAGCACACCTTCTAATGAAACACCCCAGACCCCATCACCCCAAAGAACCTGCACCCAAATTAACTCCTGGGGCAGCAGGTGGGAGTTTGGGTGGTAGGATTATACTGTCTCTCTCCCATCCTTACCCATGCCCAGGCGGTCCTGGTGCTTCTCAAATCCCATAGGAGAGCCAGCCTCCAGTCTTTTTGGTTCAGAATCATGGCCAAACCTCCGAGAAGATTCCCTGAGTCCTCCCTGCCTCTGGCTCTGCTCCTAGAATCACCTGTTGGGGGGGTGGGGGGGGGGTGGGGGGGTGGACAGTGGCAGCAGAAATCAGTTGTCTTCAAAGTGAGGTCAGCGGGCCACCAGCATCTGGACACGTGTTAGAAATGCAAATCCCGCCCCCCGCCCAGACCTACAAAATCAGAAACTCTAGGGGTGATCCCAGCAGCCGCCACCATCACAAGCCCTGTAGGGACTGCTGCTGTCCCCCAGAGCTTGAGAACCACACACCTAAATCACCACTAACCCGCTTCTCCAACGCCTGGACCCCAACACAGCCAGGCCTGGGGCACAAAGCCTCTGTCTCAATTTCCACCTTTCCTAACCGCGAGACAGTTTCTGCCCCTCGCATCTATCTTGGTGACAGTCAGAAGAGAATGACCCTTTGGGTTTGGTTCCACTTGAACTTGGCCTTGTGGAATACTCCCCCACTGGGTGCGTGCACGCGCGTGACCGTGTGTGCGTGTGTGAGCGTGTGCATGCGTGAGTGTGTGTGTGTGCACGTGTGGGCACACCCGCGTGCTTGTTACACAAGGCCAGGAAGGATAGGGAGGCGCCGGCTGGAGCTCCTGTCTTCCATTCTTGCCAGCGAGCTAACCCTCCCCACCTCCCCCAGTAGGGTCTTGGTGATCATAGGTAAGAAGTCCCACCTCCCCTTCTTCCAACCCCCAAGCTGACCCAGGTCTTGGAAAGGGAGTCCCGTGACAGCACCAGGGTACTCAGCAAGTTGTCCAAGCCCCAAGACATGTCCTGCGGGGAGTTAATGAACCTGAACAGAGCTCCCTCTCTATTTTTCCCTCCAGGTCTTGTGGGATCTGTCTTCTCCCTCTTTTCGTAGAATCAGGATATGAGTAGGGATAGGGGTTGAGAGAGGGAAAGGGTTTCACTCTGACAGGCTCCTCGACAGGCTGCCTCCCGCAGTTTAGGGGGGAGCAGGGGGGGGGGGGCTCCTTACCCAGCGGAGAAGGGCAAGCTCAGCTCCTAGCCCCGCCCACAGAACCAGCCCCCCCTCCGAAAGGCCGGTCACGGCGCAGAATGAAGGGGCCGCCTGGACCCACCTCGTGGTGAGATTTCGCGAGGACAGCGGACCTTGAGCGGGGCCAAGGCCGAATCCGCTCAAAAAGGAACATGGGACTGAGATGTGTGTAGGTGGGCGTCGGGGTGACCGACATGAGTCCCCGAAGCCCTCGAGGTTGAAGTGCCTTGTGCCAAACGCCCTTGGTACTGTCCTCACAGTTCTGTGCTCACCCAAGATGCCTTTAAATTGCAACATGGGACGATCTGCAGAGACAGGGAACGTTGCAACCAGGCTTTTGGAAGTCGTGGCTACACAAAGCCTTGCACGTGGAAAGCACAAAGAAAAACAGTTGGAATCATTTCAGGCTTTGAAAACTTATAATTACAGGTGAGTGGCTATTATGTTATTGGAACAGCCATTATAACTGAAAGGTACAATTTGAGATAATGTATGTGAGGACATTAATACACCATCAGATTCGTACAGCACGAGCATCACAATGCACCCAATTTCAAATGAAAGGTTACCTTCCTGGGACTTTTTTCTTCATTCCCTGCCTCTATTTTTAACTAGAGCATTCATGTGAACTAATGGCATCATTTCTCCAAAAAAAAAAAAAAAAGTGATAACTTTTGCTGGTGCATTTTTTTCCCCACCATTTCAAAGTCTCCAGGCCTTTCGCGTTTTAGAAAACATAACAGAAACCAGAATTACCCACCAGTACGTGCCCCACATGACTGTCGCCTCCGAGTTACTTTTGCTAATTAAATAGAGCTAGTGCACGGATAATCCAGATGGAGGGCCATATCGAAATCATCTTTGTTTACACTTAGAATTTACATATAAATGGAAATGTGTGTGATGCTTTGGGGAGGGGGGTCCCCCAACAGGGGATGAAGAGACTCAGCGAGCGGGGCGGGAATTATGAGTGACTGAGGGACCCACGGAATTCTGTCCTCGACTCCATCACCTTGTTGTTGGCTCACAATCTTAACATCCCGGAGCCTTGGGGCCCTACCGGGTGATTGCCCTTCAGACAAAGGTGAAGGACCAGGAGTAACACGGGGACATCGGCACACAGTCACAGGGGCAGGAGCACTTTCCTCGTGAGGCCAGCTTCCTTTGGCCGCATTCCCCTAGCAAGGCCATGTTGTCCCCATCTGAACTAGAACTGAGTGAAGAACCCAGTAGGAGCTCCCATAGATATTCTCATTTTGTCATTCCCATAGGGATTTTTTTGTGCCTTCCTGGCCCCTCTCAACTGCTCTAGACAGTCCCTGGCTAAGCAGTTACCTGTTCGTTCATAGAAATAACTGAAAAATTAATACCAGCCACCCAACACATGCCTAAGTCCTTACTTTGACCCTGGAGGAATTCTAGGCCAGCTTCCCAGGTGTTCTGGCAGGCCTATATCCCAAGTAGCTCAGCTCAGTGCCTGGCCTGTTATAAGTTTGGTTTTTTTTTACAATTCTTTAAGAGTTTTTATTTTTTAATGCTTATTTATTTTTGAGAGAGAGAGAGAGAGTGAGCAGGGGAGGGCAGAGGAAGAGGGAGACACAGAATCGGAAGCAGCCTCCAGGCTCTGAGCTGTCAGCACAGAGCCTGACACAGAGCTCGAACTCACAAAGCGGGAGATCATGACCTGAGTCGGAGGCGGATGTTTAACCAACTGAGCCACCCAGGCGCCTAAGTTTTTATTTTACACTAGTAGAGGGGCGCCTGCGTGGTTCAGTCGGTTGAGCGTCCGACTTCGGCTCAGGTCATGATCTCGCGGTTCGTGGGTTCGAGCCCCGCGTCGGGCTCTGTGCTGACAGCTCGGGGCCTGGAGCCTGCTTCGGATTCTGTGTCTCCCTCTCTCTCTGCTCCTCCCCTGCTCACACTCTGTCTTTCTCTCAAAAATAAAGATTAAAAAAAAAACTTAATTCCACTAGTTGACGTACAGTGTTGTATCAGTTTCAAGTGTACAATATAGTGATTCAACAATTCCATACAACACCTGGTGCTCATTGCACGTCCCCATCACCTGTTTCCCCCAGCCCCCCCACCCACCTCCCCTCTGGTGACCACCAGTGTGTTCTCCACAGTTAAGAGTCTGTTTCTCAGTTTGCCCCTCTCTTCCTTTTTTCCCCTTCGCAAGTTCGTTTTGTTTCTTAGATTCTCGACACGTCAGCTCCGCCATTTCAGAAGATTGCCAAGGCTCTAACTCTCTAAATCGCCTGTCAAAATTCCATACAGAACAATGTATGTACTTCCACACTACCTAGTTAGGCCAACACAGGCCCGAATTCAGCTGTCTTTCACTTTTGCATTTATTTTTCGTGTGTTCTTGAGTTGCCTGAAGTACCCAGTTCGTTGTAGGCTTAGCTCAGGAACTGACTTGGCTTTCTTTTGTGGTTTTCTCAGAGACTAGTGGATTAACGGTTGTTGGACAGAGTGAAAGAGAATTGTGGCAATAACAGATTTCATTAGATAAGCTGCAGCGACGAGAAACTGATCTAAATAGAAGCAGGGAAGGGTTTGAGAAGAGCACTGATTATAAATGACTAAGAATGAAATGGCTGAAATGAATGAATTGTTATGATGCAAGTTTCTGCAATTCGTTGTGTTTTCTATATGAAACCAAATATAAACAGCCCAAATTGATTTATGATAACCTGGCTTTTCTTTATCTAAAAGTCATCTCATGCCCATATATACAACATAATTCTGAAAATATTAAAATCGCACTGTGCCTGTTTGTCTTGAGTCGTATCTTCAGAGTGGAAAGCATGTTCCCAACAGGTAAGAAGAACTTACACGTGCCAATTCATGAAGATCAGGTTGAGAGACAGAGCTGGCCTAAATGAAACATGACCTGGGATACCTGTATCAGATTATTCTAGATACTATAAAAGACAAGACGTGTGTTGGGGGCACACATCAGTAGGTGTGCTTATTATTTGATGGGCAAAGGTATTTTGTGAATATTTCAGCCCCTAATTATTTCTTTTTTTTTAATTTATTTGTTTACTTTGAGAGGGAGAGAGAGATAGAAAGGGAGAGAGAGGGCAAGCTCGAGTCAGGGGAAAGGCAGAGAAAGAGGGAATCCCAATCAGGATCCACTCTGTCAGTGTAGAGCCCGATGTCGGACTTGAACTCACTAACCATGAGATCAGGACCTGAGCCAAAATCAAGAGTTGGATGCTTAACCAACAGAGCCACCCAGGCGCCCTTGGTCCATCATTATTTCAAACTAATTGTGCACAGGTTTCCAAACAGAAATGTTATGACTCCCTACATTCTAACACATCTGTTCATTTTCAATATGGAGCCATGACATGGAAGGGGAAAAAGTTGCAAACAAGTATTTAACCTTCTCTGTGTATGTCGTGAGTGACACACTTACCGAGAAGGAGGTTCTTTGCTTGTGCCAGTTGTATGGATTCTGCTCGCGTGGTCCAGGTTATCGATCGTTCATCTGTGTGTCTCAGGCACCTTCTCTGTGTCAGGCACTGTGGGATAGAGACTATGACAGTCCCTATTAAACCTTTTAATTTTCCATGTCAGTTTGGCCATTGAGTCCCCGGATTAAACATTATTTCTGGATGTGTTTGTGGACATGTTTCTAGACGAGATTAGCATTTGAATCCGTGGACTCAGTAATCACCCTCCTCCATCTTGTGGGCACCATCCAATCTGTTCCCGCTTCGTGGCTTGAGCTGAGGCATCTCATCTCATCTAAGATTTATACCCTTGACTCCTCTGGTCCTGGGGCCTCTAACGAGGACCAAATTACACTGCTGGCCTTCCTAACTCTGAACTTGCACATAACAGACTGGAGGGCATCTCAGCCTCCAGCATTGTGGGAGCCAACTCTTCCCAACAACAAAAAATACATAATAAATTACTACAAGAATGTAGTATTGGTTCTGTTTCTCTTGAGAGCTATGTCCAATACAAGGAGCTGGAAATCAATGACACAGAACCCCTGTCTTTGGGGATAGGACCGTTACATTCTCCTGTTCCTCTCCCACTTCTTTCTCCTCCTTGCCACACTTGTTCGCTCCCGGATGATGGAATTCCTTAAGTAGTGTAAATAATTAAATGAGGTTTATTCAACCAACCATAACAATTTAAAATATGGGTTGACGGGGTCACCTGGGTGGCTCAGTCAGTTGAGCATCTGACTTCGGCTCGCGATCCGTGAGCTCTAGCCCTGCATCAGGCTCTGTGCTGATGGCTCAGAGCCTGGAGCCTCCTTCAGATTCTGTGTCTCCTTCTCTCTCTGCCCTCACCCCCACCCCCACCGACTCTCTGTCTCTCTCAAAAATAAATAATATATATATTAAAGATGAGACATTTTTGTTCCCAAAAACCTTTAAAAGGGAGAGACTGTTTTCTAACCACAGTCATATAAAAATAGTCTGTAGAAGTGGCAGAGACTGTTCACAAGGTCACCGAGTTGCGATTCACATACTCTTTAAACGTGGACTTACGTGCTCACGTGGCATTCCATTTTCAGAACGCATTTAATAAGCAATATGGCAAAGTTACAGAAATACTTTCAAAGCATGTGCATTCATAATGTGCAAATAACTATGGTGCAAATTAGCTGCATTATTCATTGAGGTGCAGTGCCAAACAACATTATCTGGACTTGAATTCCTTACAGGTTTGGTTCATTTTTCAAAAACCAGAATTGACAGCTCCTTATGATGCCTGAGTGCACACTGAATCCGTGTCTATATAATGCTAAAGCATTAGTGGGGAAAAGCAAATATTCAGCCAGCCAGCCCCCATGATTCTCTGTACAAAGCCTAACACATCTGGATGAAGAATTTAGACAAAAACACCCGGTTGATTGATTACAACGTTAAGGTTAAACCTGGGAAACTGGATCCAGTTTTGACAGTTTTATAGAATGTCGGTCAAATTGCTTGGTTCTATGTGAGTAAAGAGGCCAAGGGGAGTTGAGTGGTTTACGCTGACTACGTGTCTGATGCCTGGAGAAGCCAGAGGAGGTATAAAGTGAGGGCTTTGCCTACCTGTACGGACTCCCACCCTCTATTTGCCTGAGGTCCTCTTCACGGAAGGAAAACCAGTGGTTTGGGATAGGGGATTCCTCCAAAGTGAAGCCAGGTCCGTTCCCAAAAATGGTCACAGAAAACTGTTTGCAACACTTGTTTCATGTTTCAAGAGAAGCATCCAGCAAAAGATGCCTTTCATAGGACAACACCACAATGTTGTGGGGTCCAGTTCTCACCCTGATTTCTTTCTATGTGAGATTTATGTAGTGCCTTCATTCACACTCAGACTGCTACCCTCCCTCCTGACCTTCACCCTGGGATGGGGGCGCCTACAGGATTCAACAAAGGTGTTCTGGAGGCGTCTCTGGGATGAACAGTAGAGTGGTAGGTTGTCTTTAAAGATGGCCTCCAACTGCCGCTCCCTGGCGCCGATGGGCAAGCTGCTGTCCCTTCCCTCAAATCGGGATGAGCTTCTGATTTGACACTTTGCCAGTTTTAGGTTTACCAGGCCCGGCAACCTTCAGTCTCCTCTCTTGCGTTCTGATTTCCACACACGAAGGAAGCAAGTCGAGACCACTGGAGAAAGAGAGACGCCTGAGGCAGCACCACTGTGAGACGGAGGAGTGAGGCCTTTCTGCGAGTCCCAGACCCCGTGGAGCTTCCAGTGGATTCTGGAGACATGAGCAACCTCAGCCAACACCACATGGGACAGAAGGACCGCTCAGCGGGGCTCTTGGCAAAGTCACGGAATTATGAGACGTGATAAATGGCTGGTGTTTTAATCTACTCCATTTGGCGCTGTGAGGCAATAAGACGTAACCCAAACGAAAAGCATCCAAGTGTCAGAACATAACACACGTGGGGTGCTTTTGGTCACTTTCACTTCGGGACTTCTCATTCAGAATTGCCAAGTCACATGAAAGACCGAGCCAGAGGCTCCTCCAATGATGTTAAACACGTTCTGAGACAGGGTGAGGAAGGGCTGTCTCCTAGATCATCACACGTTCCTTCATGTAACGAAGATGGGGGAAGGACCCTTTGTGGGGGAAGTGTGGAGAAAAGAAGAGAAAAGCCTAGTGACACAATCTTAGGTGTGCACTGGCTTCTAGCCTCAGGACACGGCAGCTACAAGTAATCAAATCGAGGAAAACTTCCAGCTGGCTTCCGGTTTGTCACCATCCCATACTAGGAAGTTAGCAGTGCAGGGGCCAAAAATCCATCATGTACGTATTTTGGAGCTTGATCCTCCGGGAGCGTGAGAAAATTGGCAGTGCACGCATCAATATGAACTACGCAAAAAAACCACAGTTGTGCACCTTCTTTTTCACTTAACCAGTCCTAATGGACAGAGCTGGAGAGGGTGTTGGGTGTGTCACATCACACGATGAAGTGAGATTGTCATGCACGTTCATGTGCTTTCTTATGTCCAGTGCCACTTGTACCCAGCATATAATATATGCCATGGCTCCAATGATGTTGCCTCCTCGATGGTGTCCTTTTGAAGTTCACTGATTATATAGCAGGCCAAATTTTACAATGGCTACTTATGCAAGTTTCAGAGAGCCAGAGAGGATATTGAAATGTGATCTATATCAAGCTTAATGTTCCGTTTCATAGCAATTTTAAATGGGAGAAACGATATGCCCATAGTCCCAATAATCTTGAACTCTCAGCTATCCTATAATGTGACAGTCTTTTCTAATCAGTGAGCAATGAGCAGATGAACTCATCATATAAGAACCCCAGAGACTGTCAGAGATAGACCTGCCCCCCTTCAACACAATGACCAAGGGAAACACCATTGGTCTTTCATCAGGGGATAAAAACAAAACAAAACAAAGACAAGCAAAAACCGGAAAGACACGTGTGCAGTGCCGAAGAAGCTGTGAGCAGAGAAGGCAACAGGGCTGAGAACCAGTCTTTCACTCATTAAACTTTTATTTAGTGTCTCCATTATGTGTGTGTCTGGGAAGACAGGCGATGAAAATTCTGTTGAATAAACATGGCCCTTCCTTTTTGAAACTCTCATCAACTGGAGCTGGTCATTTAAGAAGCAAACAATGAAAGGCAATGTCAAGTTTTATAATTCAATTCGGAAAACAAATGACCAGCTTTGTCCTGGTACTGGGAACTTAAAAAGAGTCTAAAAGATATGGAAATTTTGAACATTTACAAGGCACTGTGTTGCACACTTAACATGGACAAACACAGAATACTATAGGAGCCTGGGGAGGGGCTGCTAAATCAGCCTGCAGAAAACCAGAACATTTTCCTTGAGGGAGATATGTATGTTCTGGGTCTTACAAGAAGGTTTAGAAATGGTGAGTAGAGAATGGAGAAAGAACGTACAGGGTGGAGACCACAATGGATGAAAGAGTGTGTCGCATGCAGATTGGCAAATGAACCCTCATGGCCATCACACAGAATGAGTTTGGGGATAAGAGGATGTGAATCTGCCAGGATTTTATGAAACTGACCACAAAGGACTTACATGCCACACTAAAGAGGATAGAGTTCATGGAAAAAGCAATGGAGGAGACAAACCAATTAGATGTAAAAGACATACACAGAACACTCTACCCAACAAAGGCAGAATAAATACACATTCTTCTCAAGTGCACACGGGTTTTTCCCCAGGACAGACTATATGTCAGGCCACAAATTAAGTCTCAATATATTTAAAAACATGAACTATCTCCTCCAACTACACTAAGATAAAGTTAGAAATCAGTAACACAAGGAAAACTGGAAAATTCGAAAACGTGTGTAAATTAACACACTCTGAAGCATCCAGTGACTGAAAGAAGAGGTCAGAAGGGAAATTAGAAAATATCTTGAGATAATGAAAACGCCACACACCCAAACTTATGGGAGGTAGCAAAAACACTGCCAAGGGGGAGATTTATAGTTATAAATGTTCACATTACAAAAGCAGAAATGTCTAAAATCAACTTGACAAACTAAGGAATTAGGAAAAGAACAAACTATGCCGAAAGCTAACAAAGAATTTGTAATGATTAGAGCAGAGATAAAGGAAATCAAGACGAAAAAGACAATAGGGAGCACGAACAAAGCCAAATGCTGGTTTTCTGAACAGACCAACAAAATGACAAACTTACTGCTAGACAGACGAGGAGAAAGGAGAGAAGATGCAAATTATCAAAATTGGAAGTGAAAGTGGGGCCAGTCTTACCAATGCTGCAAGAAGAACAATGGATGGATTCTGAGAGTACTATGAAAAATCATACACCAACACATTGAATAACCCAGATGAAATGGGTTTTACCATTTACAAGACCTACCAAGGCTGAATCGTGAAGAAAAAGGGCTCCAAATAGACCTATAACTACTAAAGAGATTGATTCAGTGATCAAAAATCTGCCCACAGAGAAAATCCCTCGATCTGATGGCTTCACTAGTGAATTCTCCTAAACACTATCCTTCTCAATCTTTTCCAAAATTTTGAAGAGGAAGGAACATTTCCTCATTCATTCCATGAAAATTACCCTGATACCAAAGCAAGACAAATACATTACAAAAAAAAAAAATTATGGAACAACATCCCTTATGAACATTGATGCAAAAATCCTCAACAAAATTGTAGGACACTGAATTCAGTAGCATATTAAAAAGATTATATACCGGGGCGCCTGGGTGGCTCAGTCAGTTGAGCAACCGACTTCGGCTCAGGTCATGATCTGATGGTTTGTGAGTTCAAGCCCCGCGTCGGGCTCTGTGCTGACAGCTCGGAGCCTGGAGCCTGCTTCGGATTCTGTGTCTCCCTCTCTCTCTCCCCTCCCCCATTCACGTTCTGTCTCTCTCTGTCTCAGAAATAAATAAACATTAAAACAATTTTTTTAAAGATTATGTACCATGACCAACTAGAAATTACTCCTGGGTGGCTTAGCGTATGAAAATCTATCAATGTCATATATCACATTAACAGATTAAGTGAACAAAAATCACACAATAGTCTCAATCGATGCAGAAAACATTTGACAAAATCCAGTACCCCTTCCTCATAAAAACACTCAAGAAGAGAAGGAAGCTATCATAACACAAGAAAGGCCATATGTGGAAAACCCACAGCCAACAACATAATCAATGGTGAAAGACTAAGAGCTTTTTCTCTAAGATCAAGAAAAAGCAAAGATGCCCACTATCACCACTTTTATTCAACGGGAATTTTCTAGCCAAATCAGTTAGTCAAGAAGATCAAATAAAAAGCATCCAAATTGGAAAGGATGAAGTAAAATTGTCTCTGTGTACAGATGACATGATCTCATATGCAGAAAATCTTGAAGATTACACACACACACACACACACACACACACAATGCATAAGCAAGTTCTATAAAGAAGCAGGATACAAAATCAACACATAAAAACCAGTTGCATATTGACAGACAACGATGAACAATCTGAAAAGGAAATTAAGAAAGCAATTTCATTTAAGATAGCATTAAAAAACGACTTTGGAACTAACTTAACCAAGGGGGTGAAAAACAACTACAATTAAAACTACAAGACATTGCTGAAAGAAATTAGAAGACCATAAGTAAGTGGAAAGACATTGGTGTTCAGGGATTACAAGACCTCACATTGTTAAAATGCCCATACTCCCCAAAGTAATCCATGAATTACCATGATTCCAAAGAATCCATGAATTCAATGCAAACACTATCGAAACCCCAATGAAAATTTTTACAGAATAGAAAACCCATCCTAAAATTTATGTGGGACCCCAAATAGTGAAAAAAATCTTGAGAAAGAAGAACAGAATTGAGGTATTCACACTCCCTAATTTCAAAGCTCACTGCAAAGCTACAGTCATCAAAACAGGATGGTAAAGGCATAAAGACAATCATATGAAGCAGTGAAACAATAAAGATCCCAGAAACAATTCCCCACACATATGGTCAAATTACTTTCAACAAGGAGGCCAAGGTCATTCAACCAGGAAAGGAGAGTCTTGACACCAAATGTGCTGGGGAAAGTGGATATTCACCTGTAAGAGAATGAAGTTGAAGATTATCTTTCTGTCTGGGCTGCTATCACAAAATACCATAAACTAGGTAGCTTAGAAACAACATTTATGTCACAGAGTTCTGCAAGCTGGAAGTCCAAGATCAAGTTGCTGGTAGATTTGGTATCTGGTGAGAGTCTGCTTCCTCATGGCCATGTTTCCTCTGAAAACTCATATGACAGGAGGGGCCAGCTAGTTTTCTGGGGTCTCTTTTATAAGGGCATCAATTTCAATCAAGAGGACCCTGTTCTCATGACCTAATACCCCCAAGGTCCCACTTTCTAATGCCATTACCTTGCAGGTTAAGATTTCAACATATGAATTTGGGAGAAGCACAAACATTGTGACCATAGCAAACCTTTACCTAACGTCATATATAAAAATGGAATCAAACTATATCAAAAGCCTAAATTAATCATAAGAACTAAAACTATAAAGTTAAAAAAAACACAGGACAGAGTTTCATGACATTGAATTTGGCAATGATTCTTTGGATATTACACTAAAGGCACAAGCAAGAAAAGAAACCATAAATCAGACTTCATCAAAATTAAAAACATATGTGCATACAAAGATACTATTAATAAAAGAGAAAGGCAATCGACCAAATGAGAGAAAATTATTTACTAACCATATATGTGATAAGAGATTACTATCCAGAGTATTCGGAGGACCCCTAAAACTCAACAAGAACAGACCACCTGGCTCAAAAATGGGCAAACGGACCTTTCCTCTCCTCAAATACACATGCCCAATAAAATGCTCAAGATCACTTATTGTTTGGAAGATGCAATTAAAACCACGATGAGATACCACCTTCTACACATTGCCATGGCTACTATCAAGAAAAAAAAAACACAGAATGTAACGAGTGTTGACTGTTGACAATAGATCTCTGTACACCCATGTGCGTAGGCAGCCATATTCACAATAGCTGTAATGTGGGAGCAACCCAAGTGTCCACTGATGGACGAATGGACTAACTAGATGTGATGTATGCTTATGGCGGAACATTCTGAAGCCTTAAAGAGGCAGAGTGCTACAATAGGGATGAAATTTGAGGATATTAGACTGACAGAAGCCAGTCACGAAAAGACACATTCTATGTGATTCTACCTATATGAGGTCTCCGAGAGCAGTCACGCTGCTAGAGACAAGAAAGTAGCATGGCGGGTGCCAGGCGCTGGGGGAGGGAGATGGGGAGCCAGTGTTTACTGAGGACAGAGTTGCAGCTTTGAAAGACGCAAGGAGTTCTGGGGGTGGATGGTGGTAATGGTTGCACAATATGAATGTACTTCATACCGCTTACCTGTACACTTAAAAATGGTCAAGACGAGGGGAGCCTAGTTGGCTCAGTTCATGGAGCGTCCGACTCGGCTCAAGTCGTGATCTCCCGGTTCACGAGTTTGAGCCCCACAGAGGGCTTGCTGCTGTCAGTGCGGAACCCACTTTGGATCCTCTGTCCCCTCCCCTCTCTCTGCTCCTCCCCCATTCCTCCCCCTATCAAAAATAAACAAACATTAAAAAAATGGTCCAGATGACAAAATTTATGGCATCTATATTTTACCACACTAACCAATGTGTCATTCATTAAAAGGAAAGAAAACCAATGAGGGAGGAATGGAGAGGTTTTAAGCAAAGAACAGGATGCTCCTTTTCTATATTTTAGAAAGACCGTTTTGTTAGCACGTCCAGAGCCGATTGAAAGGAAGTAAAACATTAAGAGAAAATATGACGAGAAGACTCTAGGACCTGAACCAGGATACCGTTTTTGGGAGAGAGGGGAGGGCACTCGCTCAGAAGACACGGGAAGGCATTGGTGATCCACTGAGATGAAGTCCAGAGAGAGGCAGGTGGAAATCTCTCAGCATCTGGCCCGGCAACCTTTCCAAGGTGGAGAAGACGAGAAGAGAAGCTGACGAAGAAGGTATGAAGTCCAGAATTTTCCACGAGCTTGAGGAGGCAGCCCGAAGGGAGCTCTGCGGCAGGACCCTGGGTGTGGGTGTGTTTGTCTCCTGCTCAGAAAACACCTCGCCTTGAGCTAAAGATTTGAGGATCCTGAGCATACAGGCAATGCAGACCTGAAAGTGGGAGAAATAACCCTTAGACAAATCAATAACTGACCTTACGCATTCCACAGAAGCCAACGGGAATCTGTCATCTCCCCGGAATACAAATCCCTAACTTGAACTTTTCTGACATACTCACTTGGATTAAATATTGGATTTGATGTGATACAATGACCAGTGCTTGTCCAGAAATTGTTATTTTTAGTGCTATAAAAAAAAATCTGCCTGTCACAGTGGTTTTGGAGACGAAAACAAATCTTCTGAGGGGGCGAGAGTGATAACCTTAATTTGAAAAAGGCAATATTCTACTGGCCTCTGTGGATATTGCATGTTTGGGAGTAGGAGAGCAAGGTTATGCCAGACACCTTTAGGAAACACAGACCTGAGTCATTTTCCTAGCTGTGTTCAGAATGTAACAGCTGTAGCATTTACTTGTTGGGAACATCCGGTTCGATTAAAAAGGTGGGAAGTGGTAGAATCTGAGCTGTACCCAGGAGGAGAAGAAGTGTCGGCCGCGTGGAGGCAGACGGAGTTAGTGTGGGTTATATTTCACAGCAAAACCTTTGAGTCCTGGATTTCGGAACAAGCTTTAGTGTGTTCTCTTAACGGAACCTCTCGCCCAGTAAGCAATCGGCAGCGTTCACGGAGGATACGAATCCTGGGGAGTGTTTGTTGGGGAAATATCAGCAAGGTGGTGGTTTGCTTGTTTTCAGGGGAGTTCACTGAGGGGCTGATAAATATTCTTGGCATCAAATCCGTAGAGGGGAATTAAATAAGGCTTACCCATAGTGCCATGGCCCGTTGAGGGCTCCGTGGATTCGAGAAAACTATGCCAGCAAGGGAGGGGATCTCCTCGGATCCGCAGGGTGCAGACATTGGCTGGTCTTGTCAGCAACTACCGGAGGGTGTAGGGCACACTCACCTCCTGAAGTTAGCCAGGCTTTCCTCCAAGAATAAATGCAGCCTTGGGGAGGTCCGAAGCTGTTTCCCAGAGAGACCAGTGTGCCAGCATGTCCAAAGGAAGGACCCAGAAGAGGGGAGCCCTAATGTGGAATGGAATAGAATGGCTCGGAGTCCTTACCTAGCCAAAGAACGGTCACGTGAAAGTCCAGGAGGGGGCATTTTCATCAACCATGAGGCAGAGTTTGAAGGTCAAGGGTCCTACAGGTGAAGCCGTGCCTTCCATTAGGACCGCGCAAACTGCCAGCCGGCATGCAAAGATCGTATTCAACTTTCTGCGTGACTCCCCAAGCAGATGGCTCAGCCCTTTACTGCGTGAACGTCACGGCAAGAAAACAACATGAGCAAAATAATATATCCTTTGCTGGAACTTTTTAAAAAAGGATCTTTAAACCTATAGTTGGCTCTTTTCAAAAAGGCAACCTCGATCGTGGAAGATTGAGTTGTTGAACCAATAAATGTGTAAAGTCAAGAATTCTAATTATTTTTTCTCATCTCAAATTTCCTGTTTTCCTCAGGGGTATAATTATAAAATGGCATGTTATGAACAATATCATACTTGGAAGCTTCGATTTCGGCTGATTACAGTTCTGTCTCTTACCTGAGGTATAGGTACCTTAACCTCATTTGTGATTTGAGGGTAACTATTCCTGACCTGCCTAGTAATGTTTAAAACTAACAGCTATTTAAACCAATGTTATTTTAAGGTGTGGAGGGACAGTATAAAATAAACTACTCTTGGGGCGCCTGGGTGGCGCAGTCGGTTGAGCGTCCGACTTCAGCCAGGTCACGATCTCGCGGTCTGCGAGTTCGAGCCCCGCGTCGGGCTCTGGGCTGATGGCTCAGAGCCTGGAGCCTGTTTCTGATTCTGTGTCTCCCTCTCTCTCTGCCCCTCCCCCGTTCATGCTCTGTCTCTCTCTGTCCCAAAAATAAATAAAAGTTGAAAAAAAATTAAAAAAAAAATAAACTACTCTTTCCCCTTCAGTACGCATAGCCTTGAAAAATTATATTTCAAGAACTTGCATAAAAGCACACAATTTAAATGAATGTCCATGTTACTACCTATATATAGAGATTTTTACCACCGCAGACTTTGGAACCCAAAAAGGCCAGGAAAGCAGTGTTTTCAAATATGTGCCCTAATCAAAATGCCTATTGGAAAATCTGGATCAGTTTTCATTTTCCATTTTCAGAGGACAGAAGATGTGGTGTACAAAATTTTAGTGGGGAAAAAAAGGACAGAATTTGGGGTCTTTTCAGGAAGAATGGGGGCTTTTAAATAAATGGAACCCAACCTGGAAATGTACAGGAATTTTTAGCAGAATCTGGGGGTTGATTATTCCGTGGCTGTCCTTGATTTACAAATAGGATTAGTTCACAGGCAAAGACAAATCCTTACAGCCTTCTTGTAAAATAAAGCCACAAGAGGAGTTACATAGGAGAACTCACACGCAGATTCTGAGAAAAAAAACTAAAGATCCATTATTAAAAGCAGCCGAGGGGCACTCGGGTGGCTCAGTTGGTTGAACGTCTGACTCCTGATTTTGGCTCAAGTCATGATCTCAAGGTCATGGAATCAAGCCCTGCATCAGGGTCTGTACTGAGCGTGGAGCCTGATTACGATTGTCTCTTTCTCTCTTTGCCCCTCTCCCCTGCTTGCTCGCTCTCTCTCTCAAGTAAAAAAAAAAAAGGCAACCCAAACACAGGCAGAAATAAGGAACTGTCTGGAGGCCGTGAGGGTATCCCAACCATTTTAGGACAATCAAGACAGAGTCAAGTCAAAAAACTGGCAGGATGGTCAGACCCTTCTATAGTAAAAAAGTCCAGTGTTTACATGAATTGGGCTCCAGAGATTTAAATTTCTTGGGACAAAGTGTGGTACATGTGAAATTAAGAAACTAGAATTCCATGCCAATTGGCAAAACGTTTTCCAAGTTTCTCATCCTTTCAATGATTGCTTTTTATATCTTTCAATTTGGACAGAAATTTGTTTTTATATATTTATTGCACACCAAAAAAAAAATTACCTGGCTCTTGGATTTCTCCTGTACCAGTGTAAAAGACGCATGGCTATACAACCTAAAATATACATAGTACTGTCATTTGGTACAAGACACGCCAAATTTTAGGCACCATACTCCCTGAGAATTTCTCATTTCTTTTTTTTTAATGTTTATTTATTTTTGAGAGAGAGAGAGAGAGAGAGAGAGAGAGAGAGCATGAGCAGGGGAGGGGCAGAGAGAGAGGGAGACACAGAATCTGAAGCAGGCTCCAGGCTCCGAGCTGTCACAGAGCCTGATGCAGGGCTCTGCCCCACGAACCATGAGATCACGACCTAAGCCGAAGTTGCATGTTCAACTGACTGAGCCACCCAGGTGCCCCCCTAGAATTTTTCATTTCTCAGGGACTTTTCTTGCCATCCAACTTATTTCTGGCATAATCAGAAACTCCCAAAACTCTCCCTCTTTCATGACATAAAACTTTCTCCAGTCTCCCCAAGACTGAGCACAGAGATAGGTACGAAAGATTCAAAATAACAGGGAAGGTGTTCTCTCTCCCACCCTAAGAGTTTAGCTGGGAAGGGAGGTAAATTTGAGTTGACACAGTTAAAGAACATTGCTTGTTTGGCCTCGGCAGGTGCTTTTGTGTGACTTGAGTTCACTGGACATTGTCAAGGGCAAAAGGCGTAAAACAAAGAAATATAATATCTGTCCAATGCTGAGAATATTGGAAATAGTGAGTAAAGGAAGATTTTAAGCAGAATATTGATGCAGTCACAGTGCTATTTTACGAAAATGAATCAAAATTTTAAAAAAAGATGGATTCAAAGAATAATGTGCCCTGGAGGAAAATAAACCACACAGGATACCATCACAACAGTTTGGGTGCAATTTGGAAACACTGGCAACGGGGAAGGAGAGGAAGAATGGATTCTGTAAGTGTAATGTGAAGAATGTTCAGGAAGAAGGCAAAAAGAGCCCCTGAGTTAGTTTCTTTCTTTCTTTCTTTCTTTCTTTCTTTCTTTTATTTCTTTCTTTTTCTTTCTTTCTTTCATTTTTCTTTTTTCTTCCTTCCTTCCTTCCTCCCTCTCTTTCTTTCTTTCTTTCTTTCTTTCTTAATTTTATTTTTGTTTTTAATTTACATCCAAGTTAGTTAACATATAGTGCAACAATGATTTCAGGAGTAGATTCCTTAATGCCCCTTGTCCATTTAGCCCATCCCCCCCCTCCCACAACGCCTCCAGTAACCCTCTGTTTGTTCTATTTAAGAGTCTCTTATGTTTTATCCCCCTCCCTGTTTTTATATTATTTTTGTTTTCCTTCTCTTACGTTCATCTGTTTTGTCTCTTAAAGTCCTCATATGAGTGAAGTCATATGATTTTTGTCTTTCTCTGACTAATTTCACTTGGCACAATACCCTCCAGTTCCATCCACGTAGCTGCAAATGGCAAGATTTCATTCTTTTTGATTGCCGAGTAAGACTCCATTGTATAGATATACCACATCTTCTTTATCCATCCGTCCATCGATGGAAATTTGGGAAGATCCCCTGAGTTTCTAAAGGCAAATTGATGGAGACGTATATTTTAACATGTCCGATGCAGTGCCAGGACTGGTGAAGTGAGTGAGAAACTCACCTTGGATGCAAAATGTAAGAGGACACTAAAAAGCTCCATAATCAAGATATGTCATATTTTGGTGTAATAGTTTCTAAACAGAAATACAACTTGATGCAAAACCCATCTACCTCTATCTTCTGTCTATCCATCTAGACAGGGAGATTTATTATAAAGAATTGGCTTGCGCGATTACAGCGGCTCTCCAGGGTGAGTCAGCAAGATGAAGTCCGAAGAAAGTTGATGTTATAGTTCCAGTCGGAGCCCAAAGGACTGAGGACCACAAAAACTGATGGTATACTTCTAGTCTGAGGCCAGAAGGCTTGAGACACAGGAAGAGTCGATGTTTCAGTCCATGCTCAAAAGCGAGAAGAAGCTGATGTCCCATTGCGAAGGCAATTTTATTCGGTTCTCTCCAGGCCTTCAGCTGATTAGATGAGGCCCACCCACATTAGGAAGGGCGATCTCTTTTACTTAATCTTTATTTAACTGTTAGTCTCATCCAAAAACATCCTCACCGAAACACAGAATAATGTTTGACCAAATATCTGGGCACCCTGTGGCCCGGTCAAGTTTACACATAAAATTAACCGTCACAACAAAGTATAAAACTGTTAAATAAAGACAGGATTAGTATTACTGAATTTTCGTCTACCTGAGACTGCAGTATGGTTTGGCCTGATACTCCTTCTCGCCTTCTGTGTCTTCTAACATCTACTTGGCACAGTCTCTTGAAGGAAGGTACTGTGCAATGTGCACTCGCTATTCATCTAATGTTTGCAATGTGTCGCATACGATAGGAAGAGTCAATATGTGTCATAGTGATGCAAGTTAATTTATGTAGTTACAGAAAGATTTTCCCATCGCTGACATTAGCCGCATAAATTTAATACCAAACAATGTAGAATCCCCTTAACTGTTCCTTTTGGATGTCCCACCCAAAGTGCATCTACATTGTCATTTAAAAAATTTTTTTTAATGTTTATTTATTTTTGAGAGAGAGAGAAAGCGGGGGGTGGGGGTACAGAGAGAGGGGGAGACACGGAATCCGAAGCAGGCTCCGGGCTCCCAGCTGTCAGCACAGAGCCCGACGCGGGGCTCGAACCCACGAGCCGTGAGATCATGACCTGAGCCGAAGCTGGACGCCCAACCCACTCAGCCACCCAGGCGCCCCTACGTTGTTATTTTTTAACCATTCACACCAAGTTTGCAAATGAACGGAGGCAAGCCATTTTCATCCGTTTTCTATGGCTGGCATTTTAACACCTGTAACCACAGAAATAGCAGCCCAGGATACTGGACCCAGCTGCCTAGCACTTTACTGTGCATTGTATTACATGCTATTAGGAGGGTTATATCGGTGCTATAAAAATTAGAACACTAAGGCTCAAAGACGTTAATTAACTTGAGCCTGATGGCATGGGTCACGAGCGACATGACGTGATGCTACTTCTGTCCAACTCCCAACTGCAGGAAATTTCCACTTTGACCTCCAGGATGATCTCCCCAGATAGGTAAAACAGAAAGAAACCACCTAGGCTTGTGTTCTTGCAGTGTCAATATGTACTTTTGAGACATCTATGAACTGCAAACAATCAGTTTCTCCTTTTGTTTTGTAGATCTACACCACAATGCCGTTTTACAAATACGTCCGGATGCAAATTCGGTGCGTTTCCCCAATAAATTCAACGTTACCTGAAGTCAACTTAAAATAACCAACTGTCCAACAGTATCGTTCCAATCAGGAAGAGTAACCATAGCAACATAATTATGAACTTCACGCAGTCTCACCGCCTCCATTTGGATTCTGAAAAGGCAATTTGGTTGAATTACTTGTTTACGTATTTCTTACCGTGTAGCTTTCTATCGATACTAGCTTCTCATTCAAGTCAGATACCCTCCCCCCACCATAAATATCCTGAAGTGAAATTTACAAAACAAAACCTCTCTAATCGGTCCTCATCCTTTCCCGTGACCCTGACCGCCCGACAGATCATTTAGTAAGCGCTGTCTCTTCACGTGTAAATATGGGAACAAAAACGCTTCAACATAAGATTGAATAGATAATGTCTTACTATAAGATGCTTTAATGTAGGACCAAGGATGTTTTAATATAAAACTGGAATATCAACTGGTGTGCTGTGTGCAACATTTCTTGTTACCCCGTGACCCTTGTGCTGTTCAACAGCTAGACCCTGAGGCGTCTCTTGCTTCAAGGAAATGTTTTTAAGAAAAGCACAGAAGACAATTAGAGAAAATAGGCAAATGTTTGGCTTTGAAGTTTTTCAAGCGGAGATCCCGGTGCGAGACACAAAGGATTAGATGTGGTCCCTGTGGATCACCTCCCCGGGACTGACAAACAGCCAGGATGATTAAGAGAATTTCAGCTCAGGGGAGCCTGGGGGACTCAGTTTTTTGAGCGTCCGACTTCAGCTCAGGTCGTGATCTCACGGTCTGTGAGTTCGAGCCCCGCGTCGGGCTCTGTGCCCGGAGCCTGCTTCCGATTCTGTGTCTCCCTCTCTCTCTGCCCTTCCCCTGCTCACACTAGGCCTGTCTCTCTCTCAAAAGCAAATAAACATTTAAAAAACTTTTTTTTTTTTTTTTTGCAAAAGAGCAGTTCAGCTTAGGAAAGAGATGATAGCATCCCCCACTCTCCAGGACCTAAACACACCCTCAGCTACAAGGCTGAGGGGCGGGCTGGGAAGGAACTCAGTTAGATGAATTTGTCATTTGCACCTGTAATGCTAGTGAGAGAGCATTCAGAGGATATTCAGGATAAGTATAGAACACACAAAGTAACATTTCGCACATCCCTAAAACGTGTGGTCTAAGATTTGTATCTGCCGTGATAAAAATACCCCCAGGGCTCCGTGCTGGAGACGAAGTGAGGTGACAAGTGAGACTTCCCTACTTTCTCTCCTGGACAGGTGTCCGTCATTCTGGCTTCTACCATAGTGCAGATTCACAGTTGAAACTACCGCTTGGGGCACCTGGGCGGCTCAGTCAGTTGAGTGTCTGAGTCTTGATTTCAGCCCAGGTCATGATCCCAGGGTTCTGGGTTCAAGCCCCGCGTCAGACTCTGCACCTAGCGTGGAGCCGGCTTGGGGTTCTCTCTCTCTCTCTTCGCCTCCCACACTCAGGCACACAGTCTCTCTCTCTGTCTCTCTCTCGTAATAAATAGATAAACATAAAAAAGAGAGAAAGAAATACCTCTTTGTTGGCTATTCCTGAAATGCACTAACCTCATCACGCCCTTGTTTAAAATCGCTCGAGGTAAAGTCTAATAAAAGGACTCCTACATTTCTATCGTGCCCTCCGCCCTTGAATTTCTCACCTTTGCCCCAGTCCACAACGTCACCCCTGGCTGACACTGCCTCCACCACTAGAACGCACGAACCCCTTACGTATCTGTTGACTCTTCTCCGTGCCTTAACGTTTGTCTGAAATATTATCTTCCCTGGGATTCTGTGAATGAATCCCCCTCCTCCAACATGGACCTTAAGCAACTTCTTCCTCTGTGTGCTATTGGAGAACCAAGGTAGTCTTGTCTCTACGCTCCTAACGCACCAGGCAGCAGTTTAATTCTTTTCTTACTTCAGTGACTCTTTCGCTAGAATCTCAACTGCACAAAGAAAACGATTTTTTTATTTTTATTTTTTTAATGTTTATTTATTTTTGACAGAGAGAGAGAGAGACAGAGAGAGAGAGAGAGACAGAGAGAACATGAGCGGGGGAGGGGCAGAGAGAGAGGGAGACACAGAATCTGAAACAGGCTCCAGGCTCCCAGCTGTCAGCACAGAGCCCGATGCGGGGCTCGAACTCACAAACCATGAGATCACGACCTGAGCTGAAGTCGGATGCTTAGCCAACTGAGCCACACAGGTGCCACTGAAAAATGATTTTAGATTTTTCTGTACTTCCTCAGTTTTAGATTTTTTACCATACTTCCCGTAACTAGCCCAATGTCAGACATACGAAAAGTTCTCAGGAAAAAATGATTTTCAAATAAACCTCACTGAGATGTGTTACATACAACGAAAGATGCAACTGGTCCTAATACCAGATTTTTTTTCATCAGGAAGGCTATGGGAAAAATGATTGTTAGATTACAACCTAGCCTACCCTCAGAAAATTCTTCACAAACTCAGTTTTGAGGGTCCGATCAGTGGCTGTACTTATTTGGAGTTCACGTTCTCATACCTGTTGACCTGGATTCCTGAGTGCGTTTGAAGTGCATCCCAAAGAAGAAAGGACTTGGAAAAACTCCCAACTTTAATCCAGGAGATGCCCCTGCTTGGGATCCCTTCCTTGTCCCCGCTCCTGCCCATATAACCACGCCGCTAGCTCTCTGTGCGTCCTGCGGGACCCCCATTGTAACACAATGCTCACAAGACACGCACGTTTTGGATTCCACGTCTGGCGTCGTCACTGAAGCAGACATGAAATGAAGCAGGGCGTTTGATGGCTGTACCGGAAAGGTTTTAAACTCCTTCAAGCCATTTGGAGCACAACGCCCTTGACGATGTCATCATTTCTTTCTCGCCTCTGCAGTCTTCCATCAAGATGTGTTTGCTGTCGGTCCGAAGAGTAGCCTTTCGTTTGTGTCAAAGAAGGGCCAATTCTCTTAGTTTTTGTTTTCCTGGAATTCTCTTCACTTTGCCATAATTTTGGAAGATGTGGTCACTTCATGTCAATTCTATATCGAGTTACTTTCTTTTTGCACCTGACGCATGTGATTCCATTATCCTTCGCCCTGTGTGGTTTCTACCGAGAAGCTTGATCTGAGACGCTATGGCTCTATTGCATTTTTAAATTGTCTTTCCTTTCTAGCTGCCTAGGAGAGTTTCTCTGGTACCTATGTTTTAAATGCTTGTTTAAGTCTTCTTTGAACTTTTGTGTGTGTGTGTGTGTGTGTGTGTGTGTGTGTGTATGTATGTGTGTTTGGGGAAATTTTTATAGTAAACATTTGGACAACATAAATACATTATAAGGAATTATCTCCTGGTGACTTGGGCTCATTGTGATATGCAAAGTAGCTGTTGACCACTGCTCTGGTGTGGCAAATGTGACAGACACCATGTCATCTCGAGTACATCTATTCCAGCTGTAGAGACCCGGAAGCCCCATGGAGACTTCCTCTTCTATGCTGCGGTCCCTGGTCCCGTGTCGCTACCCAGAGAGAAAGCCTTTGGTGTGGGTATCTGCTGCCATCCCTCGGCAGAGTCTTATCTCCCACAGAACAAAGCCCCAACCAGGAGCTGGAACAGCATCTGGTTCCCAGATGATGCATCTCACCCCCTGTGGTCAGGCTCTGCCCATAGCGGGCCACGTTATCAACAACGTCTTGCGTCTTGTCCCCTAAGGTCCCCTGTTCCTTCCCACCATCGTGGCTCTGCTCACGTGTCTTGATCTGGTGAAAGCCCTGTCTTTCCCCCATGGATTTGCTCTCTATTTCTTATAGATATCACTTCCATTTGCAATTAATGGTAAACCTGTCTCTCCATTTCCTAAATCATAACTTCTTTGAAAATAGAGACTTTATATTCTTGGCATCTAGTGTTGAGTATGGTACACCAATGTCCTTTGCTTTAATCCTCTTATATTCAACAATGATTTACCAGCAGGTAGCAGGCAAACACCAGGTTAGGCATGGGTCACCGTCAACAAGATGAATGGACGACGGATGGATGGGTGGATGGATGAATGAATTGGCCTTCACACCTCGCTCAGAAAAATCACATTTTCATAACTATGATTATACCTATAACTATAATTGTAACTCATAACTATAATTATAACCATGCAAAGAAAGCCGCGGGCTGCACCACAGTGTTTTGTGAGCATGTAGTGCCTCCGTTCTAACACCAAGTCGTCATATCCAGAGTTTCCCACGTACGTGCGAGATTCATAGGTAGAAGACTCGAGTGTGCCAGTCACAATGATCTGTGATCAATGCACTTACATGGAATGTAATTGGAAATTACATGTAATTGGAAAATCCATGAAAATGGAATTTTCGTTTCCCAAAGACGTTTTCGTTTTGCAGCAATGTTGCCTTGTAGATGACGCTTACTTCAAGAACATCAAAAATGAAAAATGTGCCTATTACTTAACAAACACAATTGGCATTGAAAAATACTTAAAGATAACACTTTGAGGCCTATTATTTTCCCCAGTAATATCCCTTTTTATCTTCAGGGCCTTGAGCATAACTATTCATGATTCTTGCCATGATATCTTAGAATTGTATTGTTACATTTTCTTTCCCATGATTATCTAACTGGCATTTTCTCAATTCATCATGTGCCGCTGATTTCTTTGTATATTTCCATTGTATTACAGGATGAGGTCTTTTGTGGTAGGAGGTCAGGGTTGGGAAGGTCGAACACAAATCCATGCCATGGAGGATAAATGATAGTTTTCTATTTATTTTGATCCAAAACAAGTTTTTTGGAGAAAATCATTTTAAAGCCCTAGTTTTTATAAAACATGATCCCGTGGTCTGTAAGACCTTAAAAAACAAAAGCAATCATGGCCATTACCCCCACTCTGGAAACAACTATTGGATAGTAGAAAAAATAAGGCAATTACAGGTAGATGATGGATTGATAGAAAGATAGATAGATAGATAGATAGATAGATAGATAGATACATAAGTATAGATATGCTATGATAGATGTAGATAAATGATTAATGATAATAGATACATAGGTAGATATGGATAGATGATTGATTAATGATAGATGACAGATAGGGGCGCCTAGGTGACTGGCTCAGCTGGTTAAGCATTGACTCTTGGATTCAGCCCAGGTCATGATCTCACAGTTCTTGGTTTCCAGCCCCACATCAGGCTGACAATGTGGACCCTGCTTGGGATTCTCTCTCTCCTCTCTCTCTGCTCTTCCCCTGCTTTCACTCTCTCTCTCTCTCTCCCTCTCTCTCTCTCTCTCAAAATAAATAAACATTAAAAATACATTTTAAAAAGTGATAGATGATAGGCATGGATAAATGATTGATTAATGATAGATGATAGATATAAAGGTAGGAGATATATATATGTATATACATATATATACATATATATATATATATATGATTGATTAATGGTAGATGGTTGGAAAATTGGTTGATGGATGGATAGCTGAACAAGACAGACCATAATTAGGATTTACATAGGATCACAAGCAAGCTATAAAAATAGAGGGGGAGAGAGGATTAACTCAGCAAGGAGAAATTACAGAAGGCTTCTAAGATTATTCTTGTGACTCCTTGGATCCAATTTAAGAAGATCTATGTTGTAAAACTAGTGTAAACATAGAGAAGGCCACTGTGATTGGAAGGCTTGGTTCCAAAGCCGCTTGGGAGCAATCAGATATTTTACAGCTACTCACAGGCCAAACCTCATTCCAGGCCAGCCCTATGCTTACGTAGAATTGCCAAAACACCGCATAAAAACAGTCAACAGAAGATCAAATGCCATTGTCTAATTTGAAAGTGAACAAGCAGTTGTAAGAGCAATGAGGGAAAAAGAGGCTTTTTGGGGGGGTCTAGTTTTGCTTCATTTTGTTCTCCAATGATATAATCCCACCACCTAAAACCTCCAAAAAGAGAATGGGCCTAATTCCCCCCAATAAAGACCCAACCAACGGCGGCATCCACCACCGAAACTAGGAATTCTGTGTGTTCAAGCAAAGGATTCTGTGAGGCTTTTTGTTTTGAGGCCAGCCCAGCTTTGTCATAACACAGTCTCCACCTGCCCAGACCCATGTTTCAGCAGCCAGCCCCAGGGGACAACCCCATCCGTGTTGGGAAGATTTAGGGACAATTGACACGGCACCGGGAAACATGCTGCCGAGTGGATTTCGTTGCTGAAATCCACATTCTTCGGAAGTGAAATGCAGGCAGGTAACAACGGGACGTTGAAAAGGAGCTCCAAATTCTGAGGTGTCGAAAGACAGCTGAACGTCTGTCTGCCTCGTCGTCCAGTAGGGAAAAAGATTTTGAAAATAAGGGGGATCATTTGGGCAGGAAAGCTGATTGGAGGCCCCAACTCTACGGAGACAAGAACAAGCACATAGTTACAAAAATAATTCATAGGGCGCCTGGGTGGCTCAGTCAAGTGTCTGATTTCGGCTCAGGTCATGATCTTGCAGTTTGTGGGTTCGAGCCCCGTGTCGGGCTCTGTACAGACAGCTCGGAGCCTGGAGCCTGCTTCGGATTCTGTGTCTCCCTCTCTCTCTGCCCTCCCCTCCCACTCTCTCTGTCTCTCTCTCTCTCAAAAATAAAACAAACATTTAAAAAGTTTAAAAAATAAATAATTCTCATTAATAAAATATTGCTAACAAAATAACGAAACTTGCCAAGGATTTTAACGTCTTTTTAGTTCCCATTACTATTCCTTAATCTTTCCAGGGAAAGCATCGTATGAGACACACTGAAGTCCGGGTTTAAGTGGTGTGCCAAAGGTCACCCAGCTGCTAAATGCAGATGGAACTCCAAAGATCATTCTTGATCTTTCTCTTATGAGATTAGGTGTGAATGTGCATGTCGGTGTTCGTGTGTGTGTAGACCTATGCATATATGCACGCTCACATGCACATGCGTGTCAGTTGGGGTGCTAATATCTGAATATAAATCAACCTCCAGATTAACAATTTTCAGAGAGATACTGCTAAATTGCTGGGAAAACAATGACTCAACCCAACTTGCTGTGTTTGCCACTTAGTTGTGCTATCCCGGGCAAGTCATTTAAACTCTCTGTGACTTAGTTTCATCATCTGCAAAATGCGGATAATATTAGTACCGATGTCACAGGATGTTCTGATGAAATGAGTTTGTGTATCTGACGTACCTAGAACGTTCCCTGACACATTGCAATTGCCATATAATTATTAGCGGTGCTATCACACAGCTAATTATTATTGGTGTGTGTTGTTGAAAACTGGTTTTCTATTTCCTTTATTCTTGCCTTTTATTGTTTAGTTGTTTATGTTTATGTTTAGTTTTTTTATTTTTTATTTTATAGAGAAAGAGAGCACGAGCAGGGGCAGCGAGGGGCAGAGAGAGAGATTCAAGCAGGCTCCATACTCAGCACAGAGCCTGATGTGGGATTTGATCCCATGACCCTGGGATCATGACCTGAGCTGAATTCAAGAGTTGAATGCTCGACCAACCGAACCACCCAGACGCCCTATTGTCGAGTTGTTTTATTTGGTTTCCTGTTTCATTTCCCATAAGAAACTCCAGCATGTTTTGTAAGCCAAATTTCTCTGAAGGAAGGATGAGTTCAACTACCTTCCACAATAGAGGCCTCTCTCATATGGCCCGGAATAGCACCTACCTTTCAGAATAGAAGGCTCTCTCGTATTACCCAGAATAGGACCCCTTCACAATTGACAGACACATCATTAGGGTAACACAGCTGACACAGTGCTACACGGTTATGCCACTGTCGGCTGTTTTTCACTCATCAAAGAATGGGTGTTGGTCCCAAGGAGGAGGAGAGGCTGTCCATGCAGTGCCCACAGTGGCCATCCTGGAACATGTGCCCAACGTATCTTTCCAAGGTCCCGGCCAGATTCGCAATTGACCCATGGTCGTCACAGGCCATTGAGTCGAGTGTGAACAATATAAATTCTCATTTGTATGATTCCAGGGTCCAGTCTATCAACTTTTATCTCCAGCTCATAAAACCTTGCCAAACCTATTTTCTACTCAATTAACTATTTACTGTTTTCAGTTTCCCAATAAACCAATGCATCTCAACAGCCTCTTCTCAATATTCTCCACAAGCGCATTCAGACGTAGGGTCCCTGGCAGGCTGAGAAGGATTCTGAGAAGTCACAAAATTTATTTCCACCCTACAGCATTAAAATAAGTCTCAGCCAGTAGAAAATACATATTCTAGGCAAAAGTGGATTTTGTGATTTTCAGAAAGAAAATCATTTTCACCGGAACCAAGCGGATAAATTGTCCAGCCTGTCCTGAAACTCAACGACCCTTTTTCTCTTGTGGAAAGGCCAACTTAGCGTTCTCCATATGCAATAAGCACATGGCGGCCTTGACAGGTGTTAGAAATTCATTTGTAGATACATCCAACACAGACACACAGCGTGACTACATAAAGGCATGTGCCTATTCACCTGTACTCACACACACACAAACATACATGCCCACACACGTGTGGGCAGTCAGACATATATACACACACATGCATGCACACAGATGTACACACACCCTGACACACCAATAGGGAGAGGACAGTGGACCCACGCCCTTGCCTGTTCTTCCACAGTGATTTTCCAGGACAAGCTGCTTATCTGTAGTTCATTATTTTCCACCTCTTCCTCCACCCATCTCCTCTGTAGACATTATAGAGAAGTCTCAAAGAGAATTTTCACATCTTCCCTGGCGACCAAAGCTATTAACAGGCTGTATTGTATAAAAATTGCCATTCTGTACCTTAAAAAGGTCTTGTATAAGCAACTTTTTATATGGCTTCATCTAATGCATTGCTTACTTTGATTCATTGAAATATAGTGTACGTATAGTAAAATACACAGCTGTCAAGAGTACTGTTTGATGGGGTTTAACTAATGCGTAATCTGTGCAGCTAAGACACAGGCCATTATATAAAACTATTCGGCCACCTCAAAAAATGTCCTCATGCCTTTTCACAGGCAGTCTCCTGCCCTCCACAAACCACCATTATCATTTTTATCAGTATAGTTTAGTTTTGCTTGTTCTGGGACTTCATACAGGGAAATAATGCAGATCCCTTTATGTCTGGCTTCTTTCATTCAGTATATTTCTGAGCTACATCAATGTTGTCATATATGTTAGTGGCCGTTCCTGTATATTGCTGAGCTATAGTCCATGGAGTGGGAAAACCACAGTTTTTTATTCTCCTCTCAGTGGGCATCTAGGCTATTCACAGTTTGGAGCTAATATACCAAAAAAACAGATAGATGATTGATTGATTGATTGATTGATAGATACAGAGATAGAGAGATGAGAGATAGAGATAGAGATAGAGATAGAGATAGAGACAGAGATAGATAGTTGGGTGGATGGATAGATAGATAGGTAGATAAATATGATAAAGATAGATAGATGATAGACATAGATGATTGATTGATAGATTGATAGATGATAGAGATAGATGATAGATACATAGATAGATAGATTGATAGATGATACAGATAGATAGATGATAGATAGATAGATAGATAGATAGATAGATAGATAAAAGCTGCCATGAACATTCTTGAATGAACCTTGATATAGACATGTAGACATATGCTATCATTTTTCATGGGCAAATACTTGGGTATGAAACACCTGTGTTACATTTATAAGAAACCACCCATTGACCAAAGCAGCAGCACTGGTTTTCTGAAGCGATCCTACATTCTCATTAGCTGTGTGTTCAAGCTGCCTTTGCTGTCCCTCCAGCATTAAGCATGGTCAGTCTCTATAATTGTAGTCATTCTAGCGGGTGTAAAGCGGTATCTCGTTGCAATTTATTCACACATCATGACGTTGAACACTACTCATCTGTATACTAGTCATTTACATTTGTCCTGATATTTCATTTAATGGAGATTGAGAAAATAACTAATTGGTTTCTGCACATGACAAAATCAGTAGCATGCCAATTTGGAGCAAAGGTGAGAGAATCACTATTTCCACACAGGAACGGAGGCTAACCAGAAGGAGGTCTGCAGATGGAAAGAAAAAAAAAACAGGAATGACACACAGGACACCAGCCCTATAGGAATGCCAAACATTCCAAGCATGTGTGGGATTCCATTCCTGAATCCTGGTGGTTTTCCTGAATCTGTGCTCTGTTCCACAGTAAGCTTCCTTTTCTTACTTTAAACAAGTTCAAGATAGTTTCTGTTATATCCCTTCAAAAGCAACTTAACCCCCCAATTTTTTTATTATTACTTTTTTGTCCTATTACAAGTACACATCTCTTTTAGATTCTGTGTATTGGAAGTGGCAGAAAGGATCTTTACCTAAACATTTTACCTTATCTTAATTTAACCTATCTTCATTAAAATAAATAAAAACTACATGTATGATAAAATACACCCCTCAGCAGCATTCCAATTATCTTCAAGGAAATATCCAACAACGTGTCTTTTGCAGATTTTTAGAAAACCTTATCGTTGTCCCAAAGAGAAGTAGATTCAAAAAAATTGAGTAGTTTGAAATTAATATTTTCAGAGCATGGATTTTGTGTATTTTGTTAATTTTTATGTGTAATTGGCCATTTTAATGTGTAGTGGGAGAGTCTTGCAATTTTTAATTTTTCTTTAGTTTTTTTTTACTTTATATTTCAATCATATGCTAACAAAGACAGTTTAATTTCTTCATTTTTTTTCTTCTCTTATTGCATTAGCTAAGATTTCCAATATGATATTGAGTAGGAGTGGGGAGACAGGACAGCCCTACCTTGTCTCTGATCTTAGAGAGAAAGCATCCAGTGTCCCACCATTAGGTAAAATATTAACTGAAGGATTTTCATAGGTGTTTTCTATCTTGTTCAGGAACTTTCCTCCTATTTTTAGTTTTGTGGGAATTTTTTCATGGACGGGTGTTGTATATTTGTCAATTTATTTTCTTGGCCTATTGATGTAACGAATTATAATAACTGATTTTCTAATGTTAACTAGCCTTGAATATCTAATGTATATATTTTTTGCACATTGTTGGATTCAATTTTGTGTTGAATATTTTTACATTTATTTCGTGAGAGATACTGGCCTTTCCTGTAATGTCTTCAACTAGTATGAGTATTAGGGTAATGCTGGCCACATAGAATGAGGTAAGAAGTGTTCCTTTTTCTTCTGTTTTCTTTCTACAACGTAGAGAATTTTTCCTTAAATGTTTGGTAGACTTCACCAATGAGAACATCTGAGCCTGCTGCTTTCATTTTTGGCAGGTTATTAATTTTTTATTCAATTCATTTAATAAATATTAAGATATTGGTAATTTGAATTTTCTCTCTTTTTCTCTTGATTCCTTGGCTAGGGTTTTATTGAATTTATTGACTTTTTCAAAGAACCAGCTTTGGGTTGTGTTGATTTTCTCTACTATGTTCCTGTTTTCAATTTCATGGATTTTTGCTCTGACATATGTTTCTTCTTTTTACTTAGAATGTCATTTAATTTTAATTTCTAGTTTCCTAAAGTGTAACTTAAATTAGTGATTTTAGATATAGATATATAGATATATATATATTTTTTTTTTTTCTAAGATATGCATTCAAAGCTGTGCATTTTCTTGGCTGCTTCCCCTACTTCCCACAGTTTTGATAGGCTGGATTTTTGTTTTCACCTAGTCCAAAATATTGTTAATATTACTTGAGGCTTTTCTGATGCATTTGTCAGTTAGAAAGGTGGTTTCTAATGTCCCCAAATTCGAGGATTCTCCACCCATATTTTTTGATTAATTTCGATTTTAATACCACTGAGGTCTGAGAACACACTTCGTGTACTTTCTACTCTTTTGAATTTAAATTGTGTTTTATGGCCTAGAATGTGGTCTATAATGGTGATTGTTCCCTGAAAGCCTGAGAAGCATGTGTACTCAGCCACTGTTGGATGAAGCACTCTATAAATGTCAATTAGATCCAGCTGATTGATGGTGCTGTTCAGCTCAGCTACGTTCTTTCTGATTTTCTGTCTGTTGGATCTGTCAGTTACTGATAAAGGAGTGTTGAAGTCTCCAGCTATGATAGCGGATTCATCTACTTCTCTATGCAGTCCCATCAGTTTTTGCCTCATGTATTTTGATACTCTGTCATTGAACAAGATTATGTCTCCTTGTAGAATGGGCGTCTTTATCATTATGCAATTCCTCTTTTTATCTCTGACAATTTTTCCAACTCTGACAGCAGTTTTCACTGAAATTAATATAACTATCTCTTCTTTTGATTAGTAATAGCATGGTATATCTTTCTCCATCCCTCTACTTTTAATCTATATCACTACATTTAAAGCAGGTTTCTTATAGACAACAGATAGGTAAGTCTTTTTTTTTTTAATCCAGTCTGACGGTCTCTGTCAATCTCTGCCTTTTATTTGATGTATTTAAACCATTGACATTTAAAGTGATTATTGATATAGCTATATTAATATCTACCACAAATGGAATTGTTTTTAATTCATTGCCCTTGTTCTTTGGTGTGTGTGTGTGTGGGTGTGTGTATTCTTTTTCTGCCTTTTTTGGTTTTAGTTTAGCATTTATATGATTCCATTTTCTCTCTTGTCTTAACCTATCAATTATGTTACCTTTTGAATGTTTCTCAGTGGTAGTCCTAGCATGTGCAATGTACATCTACAAGTAACCCAAGTGCACTTTCAAGTAACATACTGCTTCACAAGTAGTGCAAATATGTTACACCAGAGCATTCCCAATGCTTCCTCCCACCCCTTATAACATGGCTGTAATTCCCACCAACACTGCATGAGGGTATTTTTTTCCACATCCTTACCAACACTGGTTGTCTCCTGTGTTTTTGATTTTAGCCATTCTGACAGGTGGTATCTCATTGTGGCTTTGATTTACATTTCCCTGATGATGAGAGATGTGAAGCATCTTTTCATGTGTCTTTTGGCCATCTGGATGTCTTCTCCGGAGAAGTGTCTTTGCAGATCCTCTGCCACATTTTCATTGGATGTTTTGTTTTCTTTTATTTTGGTGTTGAGTTGTATAAGCTCCTTATATATTTTGGATACTAATCGCTTATAGGATATGTCATTTGCAAATATCTTCTCCTATTCAGTAGTTGGCTTTTTTTGTTTTGTATGAAGAGATAAAGAAGCTATGAGGGAAAAAGATGTGACATATATATTTTTTTTCCTCTGATATTTTTCTTCTTTTTACTTATAATGTCATTTGATTTTAATTTCCAGTTTCCTAAAGTGTAAGCTTAGATTAGTGATTTTAGATACCAGTGATTTTATATATATATATATATATATATATATATATATATATATATACATTACTTGGCCAGGAAAAAGAATAAAATCTTACCATTTGAAACAACATGGACGGAGCCAGAGGGCATTATGCTAAGTGAAATATGTCAGTCCAAGAAAGACAAATACTATACAATTTCACTCATATGTCATATGTGGAATTTAAGAAACAAGGCAAATGGGCACAGTGGGGGAAAGGGAGAGGGAGAGAGGCAAACAATGAAACGGACTCTTAACTATAGAGAACAAATGGGTGGTTTCCAAAGGGGAGGTGGGTGGGGGGATGGGGGAAATACATAAAGGGGTTAGGAGTGACCTGCCTTGATAAAAACTGAGAAATGTATAGAATTGTTGAATTGTTACTCTGTACACCTGAAACTGATATAATACTGTATATTACACTTTAATTTAAGAAAAGAAAAATAAAAATGCTGCTGCAATGCCTTTTATTTGTCCATGTGTTATGGTGACAAAATACATTCATGCTATTATCATTTTTGAACAAACCGTTATCTGTTAGATCAGCTAAGAATAAACTAAAAGATTTTCTCACACTTTTACTTAGCCCTTCTCCAATTTTTTTTCCTTTCTTTATGTATGTCTTAGTTCCTGACCGACATCATTTCCTTCTGTGTGAAGAACTTTCTTAAAGATTTCTTGTAAGACAAATCTACTGGTAACAAATTCCCCCCATTTTTGTTTTTCTGAGAAGGTCTTTATTTGTCCTCTATGCTTAAAAGATCATGTTTCTGGATACCAAATTCTAGGTTGCTGAATTTTTTTTTTGTTTTTTTTGTTTGTTTGTTTTGTTTTTCTTAACATGTTAAGTATTTCACTCCACGGTCTTCCTGCTTGTATCTTGTCTGAAGACATGTTCAATTTAAACTTCCTCCTTGTTTCTTTATGGGTAAGGTGTTTTTTCCTCTGGCTTCTTTAAACGTGTATTTGAAAGAGTCTCTTTGCCTTTTTTTTCTGTAGTTTAAATATGATATGCCTAGGTGCTTGCTTTTGGTGTTTACCTATCTTTCTCTGAGCTTTTTGGATCTGCATTTCGATGTTTGTCAATAATTTTGAGAAAATCTCAGCCATTACCTCAATTATTTTTCCTGCTTTTTTTTTCTTTATTTTCTTTCTGGTAAGCCTATCACCTTTCATGGTGGCTATACCTTTTATAATTGTCTGAAAATCCTTCGATATTTCATTATTTTTTTTCCTCTTTGCATTTCAGTTTTAAAAGTTTCTATCAGTATGTCTTCAAGTTCACTGATTCTTTCTGTGAAGGTCTTTTGTGTTGTCTGTGTACTCAGAGTCCTTACTCCTAGTTACTTTATATTTTTGGTCTGCTTATTCCAAAACGCTGCCACATCTGACTTTGGTGAGTCTATCTCTTGTCTGTGCTTCCCCCACCCCCTCTTTCAGCCTTGCTCGTAATTTTTTTATTGAAAGTTGTAAGTGATGCATTGAGTAAAATGAACTAAGGTATTTAAGCTGTTAACATGTGTTACAAATGATCTGGCCAGGAGTTAAGCTATGTTTACTATTTGCCATGGCTGTGTGTTCAGAGGCTAGAATGAATATCTTCCAGAATATTGTTTTTTTTTAATGTTTATTTATTTTTGAGAGAGGGACAGAGACAGAGTGTGAGCGGGGAAGGGGAAGAGAGAGAGAGAGGGACACTCAGAATCCGAAGCAGGCTCCAGCCTCCAAGCTGTCAGCACAGAGCCAATGTGGGGCTCGAACCTACAAACTGTGAGATCATGACCTGACCCAAAGTTGAAGGCTTAACCAACTGAGCCACCCAGGCACCCTCTAGAATCTTGTTTTTGTCACTCTATTATCTGTTGGTATCCCTAGAGACTCCTTCGCTAGGGTCTGATGCTTGTAATGCTTTTAGCTACAATCTTATGGTATTATACGGGAGTCCTGTTGTTGTGATAGGAGGGAGTGAGTGAGGAGAGAAACACGCTATATATAGATCTATGTGTGGTTTCAGTCTTTCCAATGACCCTGTACTGAGTATTTCGCTTTCCCCACATTAAAGGCTAGATGAGGCTGCATGCAGTTGGGTGTTTATCTTCCCCGGGATAGGTTAGGTTCTGGTAAAATAGCTTCCATGAGACTAAGCCTTACTAAGGAGAACAGAAGGTCCGCATGTATTTTTAAATGATTGTTTTCTTATGGCTTTGCCTGAAGCCCCAGGGCATCTCGTCTTTTTTTTTTAAGTTTATTTATTTATTTTTGAGAAAGAGAGAGAGAGAGAGAGAGAGAGAGAATGAGTGATGGAGGAGGAAAGAGAGAGGGAGAGAGGATTCCAAGCAGGCTCTGTGCTGTCAGCATGGCCTGAACCAAAGATCATGGCCTGAACCAAACTCAAGAGTCAGTCACTTAACCTACTGAGCCACCCAGACACCTCACCAGGAAATAACTTCTGATCATCACTTTGAGAACCTGGTAGGTATTCTCAGGATCAACTCATGACAGCGTGGGGTCTGGGGCATAAGACTGGGTCCCTGTGGAGTTTTTAGCTCTCAACCACTCTGATCCTCCAGCAATTTGTCAAACATGGTTTAAAATGTTCTCATAGAGGGGCGCCTGGGTGACTCAGTTGGTTGTGCATCTGACTTCGGCTCAGGTCATGATCTCCCGGTCTGTGAGTTCGAGCCCCGCATCGGGCTCTGTGCTGAAAGCTCGGAGCCTGGAGCCTGCTTCCAATTCTGTGTCTCCCTCTCTCTCTGCCCCTTCCCCACTCATGCTCTGTCTCTCTCTGTCTCTCAAAAATGATTAAACATTAAAAAAAATTTTTTTTAATGTTCTCATAGAGTCTCACATTAGCTGGAGATTCTGCTCCTGGACTTCTCCCCCTGTGCTGTGATTTTCTGTATCTTCCTGTCTGTCTTTCCAATTTTGGGGGCAGCCATTTCCCCTGCGGCTTCAATCATCTGATGGATATAAAATGCGTCATTAATTTTCAGTTCTTCAGCTTTATTCTTGTTTTTTTTTCCTTGCAAGGGTAGAAGGGATGGCTTCCAAGCACCTTCTATGTAGGATTAAGACCCAGAAGTTCTCTGCTGTCGATCAAATGCTTAGATCTAATAACACCCAGAAATGTTTTCCTGAATTAGCGTTCCTTATCGTCTTTGCAGTAAGTTGACTCTGGTCTGAGGTAAGAGCTCACTGCACTAGCCTCAAACGCAGGTGGACTGCTTCCTAAACCAGTTCTATTCCTTCTGTTAATTAATTCAACTTTGCTGGACGTGTGGAAGGAAGTCTTAGAATTTGATAATTAGGCTGAGATTTGAGTCAAATGAGAGTGTCAGTGGAGCAAATGGGGTCTTTCTCAGCAATCAGCGTGTATCATCAGGACATTATGATGTGCAAGACCGACCCACACACAATCTCACACATCGGTGAGATGTCCAATACCCTGAGGTTCGAACGATGCCCGCAAGTCACCAGGATGGAGTAAAGAATTTCTCTTCTTAACAAGTTGTGTTCGCAAAGTTGGGGTGGGCCATTGGTCAATAAACCAGTCACATAGTGATTTCCTGATCCGACAAGTCTCAAATCAGTGGTCATTATAGACGCCTACTTTTCCCGAGGGTGAGGGCGATGCGTCTCGCGGTCACCCTTCTGTACCCAGTATGTGGTATCAGGGTGGCATGGAACAGCAGCTCACAGCTCTTTGTGAATTAAACAAGTAAAAGAATAAATTGTTGCTTTTTTCACCCAATCAGAAGCCTATAAAGAGCGGGAGGGCACAGCCTCAGAACTGTAGAAATTGCAAGAGTGTCAGCAGGTGTATTTCTGCAGCAGCTCGGGAGGCAAACATTTAGGAGTGGGGGGCGGGGCATGGCACAATGAATGTCACTGAATGAGCCTTGGGGGGCCTTGAGCCCCCAGGAATTTGGGGAAAATATTTTCCGTGGACCTGTTTGTGTGGGAAGGGCCACAGCTCCCATTAACTGCCGAGACAATTATGCGGGTATAACGGTACAAAAGCCAGGTGAACGCTCCCAGGGCCCACCCCACCCCCCCGCAAAGCCCCTGCCTCCATCGAGTGAGTAATAGGTGTTAGAGCGTGTCTACTCTGAGAGAAGGGACACGCAGATGGACCTGCCCAGATCTGAGGCTGAGCACGAAGGAGCGTCCTACACCATGTTCACCACGACTCTTGGCGATGAGGGAGAACAGGCCCAGTGTTCGGCACAAGCAGTTGTTTAGGTTGAAGGCAGGTTGAGATACATCACTAGTATCCGACCGCAGATGATCCATCTTTCCGTTTTTATTTTGACCCAAAGCACCTACTGAATGTGTTCCCTGTCATCAGCTAATGCCCGATCCTTGTCACTAAACGGCCGCATCACGGAAACAACAGAGAAAGCCCTAAACCCATAGTATTTTCATTTCCATCAGAGCTGACCTAGTTAGGCACTCTTCTTTGGACGTCAACTCTGGCATTTTAAGGAGCATTTCATGGAGGCTGATTCCTCCCCAGTCGCTCACCACGCCTCTTCCTTTACCTGGACCCTCTGGAGCAAAACAAGGCAAAACAAAACAAAACAAAAAGGCCAGGATGTCCTGACTGTCTTCGCTCAGAAAAGGCTGAGGCTGCAGAGAGAATCCGATACAAGAGATGTTCAGCGTACAACTCGAGGCACCGGGAGAGACGATGTTTTCGCCAAGCTAGAAAGAGGTGGGAAATCGTCATGCCAGGTAAGGTCAGCAACATTCTTACCAGGGCAGCCAAATGTTGCCTCACTAATTGGACCGTTTCCCTCCCACAACCGTGACAAGGGTGGTTCCTCTGCACTTGTCAGACCTTTAAACCATGCAACCGATCAGGTGGCTTAAAAGCGGGAGAGTCTGTTAATTAGTGCTAATTGATTCCACCCCCGACGGTGACTTTGCATTTCAGCATCCGCAGGATGTCCTGCCTCCTGAGAGGTGAGGAATGCTGTGTGTGTTGGGGAGAAGGGAAAACTAAGAGGCCCTGGGTGAAAGAGGGAGAAGGGTGCCTAAGGTGAGCAGGGAAAAGCAGCGTCCATTGGGGGTTTTGTCTGTGTGCCTCTCTGAGCCCCTGAAACTCACAGTCTTCTGTTGGGACAGTTCCTCCATGCAAGGCTCTAGGAATTGCCAGGTGGAGGCAGGGTCTGATGGGAAACCACAGAGCTTATTAAGACGCTTTGATTATTAGACGACGCTGTTTCCTGGGAGATTAAGACGTATATGCTATGCATAGCATGTTATTAGACATGATATATGTTTTACTCAGAATGTAATATCTTTATTTGTTTTTAATTTTTAATTTTATTTTTGAGAGAGAGTGAGAGAGGCAGAGTGGGAGCAGGGGAGGGGCAGGGAGAGAGAGGGAGACACAGAATCTGAAGCAGGCTCCAGGCTCTGAGCTGTCAGCACAGAGCCTGATGAAGGGCTTGAACTCATCATGAACCGCGAGATCATGACCTGAGCCGAAGTCAGATGCTTAACCGACTGAGCCACCCAGGCGCCCCCAGAATGTAATATTTTTAAATTAATAGTTCCATACATGTTATAAAACTCCAGTTCATCACAATCCTGCTCCCCCCCCCCCAAATATATGACTAAAGGCATAAGTACCAATTCCCTTTATCTTATTCTACTTCTCACTTTCATGAACATCAGTTTTGCCCCAGCAAGACATTTCAGGTGAGCAGGATTTGGCAAATGTGTCCCTCTAGCATGACAGAAAGTACTCAAGGAGACCTCATAAGGGAATGGCACGAATAGCAATTGAATAGACATTCTAGAGAAAACCGGTGCAGAGTCAAGTTCCCATTCCTACATATCACGAAGTTTGGAGCCCTTTAGGGATCTCACAACTTGTCCACAAAAGCCCAGGCAGACCCCCTTTCTTCCTTGTGTCCCATTATGTTGCTGGTGGCATCTCAGACATAGGAGGTGGCTATCTATCCGTGGAGTCTGGTGTCTTTACCTTAGTGATTTGGGATTATGTTGCTAGGCAGAAGCATCATGAGGTAGCTTTGGGAGATTTATTTTGTGTGATCAGTTACACAAAGAGTTGCAGATTACATTTGCTTGGAAGTGCTCTAAGAAGCATTAATAGACATGTCTTCCCAGAAGGCAAATGACAGAAGGCAAATGAAGGCAAATTATATATATATATATATATATAATATATTATATATATATTATTTATTATATATAATATATATATTATATATAGTATTATGTATATATTATATTATTATTATAATTATTATATTATTATATTATGATATATTATTATATATATTATAATATATATTATATATATTATAATATATATTCTGTATTATATATATTATATATACTATATATATATATATATTCTTAAGCAAAACAATGACTCTAATTCCATTTTAAAGAGAAAAACTCCACGTATAGGACATAAACAGAACTTGAAAGAGCAAAATAATGGAAAACAACAGGGCGAGAGGAGATTTGAATGGCTACCCACACCCCAGACACTGCCACTAAGAGCCTGCAGGGTGCAACGTCCCTCCCGGGGCTGTGGGCAAACAGAGTTCTCACAGCCCATCGTTGGATACTGGCTCCCAGAGCTGTTCAGTGGGTCACCTTCCTTAGCTGTGCTCAATGATCGGTTCCTTTACGTTTCAACGTGTCAGATGACTCCCATCCAAACACTTGGGTCGTGCTCTGCTCTTTCCCTGTAGAAAGGTATAGCCACTGAAAGAAATGATGGATTATGATAAAGAACCTTCCAGCCAAGATGGCAGAGGAGGTGCCAATCGGATCCCCACCCTGTCGGATAACCATTGAGATTTTGGTGTCCACCGAAAACATTCTACACATTGCCTAATTGGATCCAGGGGGAATATTGATTCACAACCATTACACAAAGGAGTAAAACGGAGAATGTGCCTGCCTAAGTTGGGCAACTGAAGGGACATAAGGTGAGCAAATATAACAGGTGCATCAAATGTTCTCTGAGAGCAATGCTTGGAGTCAAGGAGAGCAGAGCGGGTGGGGTAGAGGGTCCCTGGTGCATATGCAGGGACTCCGATTCTGAAGGGGAACAGGGGGAAGGGAGGCAGTGATCAGCTGAGTGTCTGGGCATGAGCAAAGTCTCCAGAAGAGAGGGTGCTCGGCCAGCTCCAGAAGTGGAGTTGCCATTGCTGCGGGGGTCCAAGGGGCGTGGGAGGGAGATTAGTCAGACAGGAACTGATCTGCTTGGTATATGGCCGGAGGGCTGGGTCAGGGCTTTGGATCAGGTGAGTTACACTCTTATTTCTTTGACTATTACTTATTAAATTGTTTTGTTCTCTACTATTGGTGATGGCTTTCTGGCTCTGTTTTTCTTTCTGTTAATTTATATATTTATATGTTTACTTTAATATATTAAGTGTTTTCCTAAACTTTGAGATAATTTCTTACGCCTGTATTCTATTTTCTTAATTCAACTTCTGAGTACCCCATCACATATTTCTCGGATGGATGGAGGTATGGATGGACTGACAGATGGACAGACGGATGATGGACAGATGGACAGATGATTGGATGCATGGATGGACGGATGGATAGAAAAATGAATTGAAGATAACATTCCTGAGATGAATGTAGCCTATGGAGATTGAAAAATGTATCAGACAATTAATTGAAAATAATGGAGGAAACAAATATATTTCTATAGATATTCTGGTACTATGAAATACCATGTTTTTAACTGAATACAGGCATTAAGGCAGGGAAAAGTTACCAGTAGATAGATGATAGATAGATAGATAGATGCTAGATAAATAGATGATAGATAGATGATAGATAGATAGATAGATAGATAATAGATGATAGATAGATAGATAGATAGATAGATACATGAAATGAGTTTTAGGCACCTCCATAACCCAACTGCCAAAGACAACTCATGGATGGCTACAGGTTTGGTGGGAATGATGGGAAGCAAGGCATTTTAATCCCAGTTAAGTGTTATGATGTGTGATCAGGTACATCGGGATAAAATGCTTGAACTTTCCAAGACTACTTTCTAAAAGATGTGCTCTGGGTTAGATGAGAAATAAGTCAAATCAAGTCATTCAAGATTGGGAGGCACTGGCACAGAAGATTATCCCAGAACAATGGTATCTGTTAAAGGCAGAGTCCTTTGACGAAGCATTGTTAACATGTAAATGAAACTTCATGCAAATGCAAAAAAAAAAAAAAAAGGACTGCTTGAACAGGAAACATAGACAAAATCCAGAATAAAATCTGCGTATGAGACAACAGCAATGAAATTGGGATTGAAATCATTTAAATATAAAAAGCCTCGCAAACCTCAGAAGAAAATATGGTCCGCATTTAACAGAGTTCATGTAGGAAAACAGCTTTCTAAACATCAGTACAAACAAAAGAACTGGAAAGGGAAAACAGGACAAACCCAACCAGACAAAAATTTAGGACCGACGTGAAAGTAAATTTTACGGGAACAAAAGACAACTTACAGATGAGAAAAGAAATGAACAGTGGATGGGTATGTGTGGGTAGTGGGGAACATGTCCCGGCAGCCCCTCCACATGAGAAACAAAACCTCTTCAAAATAAATAAGAAAAAGATGAGTGTGTCAGGAAAAAGCTGAACAGAAGAAATAAATCCATGCACAGATTCTAACGGCCTGTAAATATTCTTAAAATGTCCAACATGTCCTAGTAACAATTATACGATTCTCCCATATCATTTTTCCTACGTAAGTGGAAGTTTTTGTAACAATTGAAATAACAGTTAAGCTCAGCATTGGGGCATACAAGGAGAGGGGTGCGTCACGCTCCTGTAAATGTAGAATTTAGGACAAACTGCCCGGAGGGCGGATGGACAGCGCCAGGAGACAGCCTCAAACAAACACACACGCTCTGACGAAGGGGCTTCATTTCTAGCAATTTATCCTAAGGAGTCAATCACAGATGTTTAAAGAGATGCATGCTCAGTACTGTTCTTTGCAGCATAATTTACAAGAGTGAAAAATTGGAAACAATCTAAATGGCTGCCGATAAGCGATGAGCTTTTAAAATATGGAACATGGAAACGATGGTGAAATTCAAGAGAATGTGCCAGGATTCCAAACAAAGTGGGGAATGCTCGGTGAGAGAAACAGGATCAAAATAACACAGAGGGTGACCCAGGCTTGATTAAAATATGTGCAAATGTAATGCTAACTGTTTACACGTATGAAATATGCACGAGGGAACGGGCTGAAATTAAATATAACATTATGCTATTGGAGACTCTTGAAGTCAACTTTGCAAAACAAGAGCAGAGTCGGACTGTCCCTCCCAAATGTTAAGATAGAGTACAAAGTCTTTGAAACACACATATTTATTGGCCTTGAAGAAAAATCCATAGGAAGGAGCTCCCCTCTACTTGCTAGATGGGGTGCTGCCTGATTCATGAATCCTTAACAAAGTCACCTAATCTTAGGGAAGGGAAGGGAAGGGAAGGGAAGGGAAGGGAAGGGAAGGCAATGGAGAAGAGGAGAGCAGAGGGGAGGAAAAGGGATGGGAGGGGAGGGAAAGCGAGGGGAAGGAGGGGAGGGGAGGGAGGGGAAGGGAGGGGAGGGGAAGGGAAGGGAGGGGAAGGAAGGGAAGGGAGGGAAGGGAAGGGAGGGGAAGGAGGGGGAGGGGAAGGGATGGAAGGGAAGGGAGAGGAAGGGGAGGGGAGGGGAGGGAAGGCAAGACAAGGCAGTGGAGAAGAGGGGAGGGGAAGGAAGGGGAGGGGAGGGGAGAGGAGGGAGGGGAGGGGATAGGGAAGGGAAGGGAAGGGATGGGAGGGGATAGGGAGGGGAGGGGGACAGGGGAGGGGAGGAGGACAGGGGAGGGGAGGGGAGGGGAAGGAAGGGAAGGGAAGGCAATGGAGGAGAGGGGAGGGGAGGGGAGGGAAGGGGGAGGGGAGGGAGGGGAGGGCGGGGAGGGGAAGGGAGGGGAGAGGAAAGGAGGGAAGAGGAGGGAAGGGAAGGGAAGGGAAGGTGGCAAGGCAAGACCTATAGGACAATGGAATCAGGTGGAGAACCCACTGATTTCTATACAAAAAGTTAACATTTGAATAAGATGGCACCAGAATTCCAAAGAAAACGTATGGGTGGTTTCACATAATGGTGAGAATAATTGTTCATTGAATGAAAAAAAAAATCGTTTTATGCCCAATGTCATGTATAAAAGTGGAGGCCGGGTATATTAACGATGGAAATGTAAAAGTAAACATTTTCAGTTAATAGGGAATATGGTAAGAGAACATTTTTCTGACAGAGAGAAGAAGATTGATGAAGGGAAACTTCAGACCTACACGCCGTAACGAAGAAAATGGTGAATCTACCTATAAAATTTCATGAGATCTCTTCACGTGTAATAGTTTTCATGAGGCACAATGGATACGGAGAACCACACATATTTGATGTGTAGTTTGATGCGTTCGGGCATCCGCAAACACCTGTGATACCGTCTCATCGCCACCATCAAGAGTTTCCTCCCGTCCCTTTGTTTTGGTTTTTGTTTTGTGGTAAGAACACTTCACATGAGATTACCTTCTTAGTGAAATCTGAAGTGCCCAGTCTCATTCTGTTACTACAGACCCTCCCCCGCACAGCAAATCTTTAGCACTTATGCACCCAGCACAATTACGACTCTATCCCCAGTCAAGAGAGTTTATTAAACAATGCCAAAGCAGGCGGAAGATATTTGTCATGCCCAAATGAAAGGGATTCGTCTCTACAACGGGCAATAAGATCCCACAGGTAATAAAGAAAACAATTACTGTAATTTTAGAAAGGGTAAAAGTTATGAAGATAACTGATACACAAGTAAACCTAAAAGTCTATACAAATACAAACAGATGCTCACATCGAGGAGTAATCAGAGAAATAGAAGTTGTCGCGAAATTAACACATCGCTGTATACATGTTAGGTCCAGAAAACTTAGGAAGCTGGAAGATGCCGGAATGGGGGTATAGAGAAGCAAAGGGCTTGCCTTGCCCTGAGAACGTAGATTGGGAAGACATTCCAGAAACCAGTCTGGTTGGCAGCAATGGGTCAAGTTAAAAATATTTGTATTGTAGATCAAAACCACACTGAGATATCACCTCACGCCCATGAGAGTGGCTAAAATGAACAAATCAGGAGACTATAGATGCTGGCGAGGATGTGGAGAAATTGGAACCTTCTTGCACTGTTGGTGGGAATGCAAAGTGGTGCAGCTGCTCTGGAAATCTGTGGAGGTTCCTCAAAAAATTAAAAATAGATTGGGGCGCCTGGGTGGCGCAGTCGGTTAAGTGTCCGACTTCAGCCAGGTCACGATCTCTCGGTCCGTGAGTTCGAGCCCCGCGTCGGGCTCTGGGCTGATGGCTCAGAGCCTGGAGCCTGTTTCCGATTCTGTGTCTCCCTCTCTCTCTGCCCCTCCCCCGTTCATGCTCTGTCTCTCTCTGTCCCAAAAATAAATAAACGTTGAAAAAAAAAAATTAAAAAAAAAAAATAGATCTACCCTATGACCCAGCAATAGTACTGCTAGGAATTTACCCAAGGGATACAGGAGTGCTGATGCATAGGGGCACTTGTACCCCAATGTTTATAGCAGCACTTTCAACAATAACCAAATAATGGAAAGAGCCTAAATGTCCATCAACTGACGAATGGATAAAGAAATTGTGGTTTATACACACAATGGAATACTACGTGGGAATGAGAAAGAATTAAATATGGCCCTTTGTAGCAACGTGGATGGAACTGGAGAGTGTTACGCTAAGTGAAATAAGTCCTACAGAGACAGACAGATACCATATGCTTTCACTCTTATGTGGATCCTGAGAAACTTAACAGAAGACCCTGAGGGGAGGGGAATGGGAAAAAAGAAAGAGAGGGGGGGAGCCAAACCATAAGAGACTCTTAAAAACTGAGAATAAACTGAGGGGTGATGGGGGTGGGAGGGAAGGGAGGGTGGGTGATGGGTATGGAGGAGGACACTTGTTGGGATGAGCACTGGGTGTTGTATGGAAACCAATTTGATGATAAATTTCATATTAAAAAAATAATAAAATAAATTATGGAAGAGGCAAAAATAATATTTGTATTGTAAGCTACAAAATGTTGACTGCTGAGTATATTTCCTAAAGGTATTTTCTTACCAATGGATAAGATGTATTTATGTAAAGGAAGCTGGGGGGTGGTTACCAAGTCACCAAGTAGAGTCATAGACTTACACAAAATATTTTAGGTAAAATGAAGGAAGAAACATTGAGGCAAAGACCATGGAAAGAGCGCTCCCAAAGCAGTGTTTGGTTCATAAGACAAAAGAAAAAAAAATTTTTTTGAGAGAGAGAGAGAGATTGAGAGAGAATCCCAAACAGACTCCACTCTCAGAGCCCAATGCAAGGCTCAATCCCACAACTCCAGGGGTATGACGGTATGATGACCTCAGCCGAAATCAAGAGTTGGATGCTCAACCAACTGAGCCACCAAGGCACAACAAAAACGTCACAGAGCTACGAGGAGGAATTCACAAATTAACCTATAAGGAAAGACTGTAACACATCGCCTTTAGTACTTTATAAATCAAGGAAAAATACGAAAAAACAAAAACAAAGACAAAAACAAGAAGGCCACAGATCGGAACATTAACAACTTTGAACTGGTGGACACAGAATCCTGCACCCAATAGTCAAGGTTGCACGTTACTTTCAGACACACATACAGTACTTACCAAAACCATGACCAACTACCAGGATATAAACCAAGCCTCGACAAAATAACGCCAAAGAAAATAGAAGGAAAAAAACAATGAAAATGAGAGGCAAAATAGACTAGATTTGATTAGGTATACCGTATTGTATATTTTTAAATTTAGTTTTTATTTATTTCATTTATTTTTTACTTTAGAGAGAGAGTGCACACAAGCAGGGAATAGGGGAAGAGAGAGAGAAAGAGAATGTTTCATGTTTATTTATTTTTGAGAGAGAGAGGGACAGACAGACAGAGAGAGAGCGTGAGCGGGGGAGGGGCAGAGAGAGAGGGAGACACAGAATCCGAAGCAGGTTCCAGGCTCCGAGCTGTCAGCACAGAGCCCGACATGGGGTTTGAACTCACGAACGGTAAGTTGGATACTTAACCGACTGAGCCCCCCAGGTGCCCCGAGAGAAAGAGAGAGACAGAGAGAGCATCTTAAGCGGGCTCCATGTTCAGTGCAGATCCTGACATGGGGCTTGCTCCCATGACCTTGATCATGACCTGAGCTGAAATCAAGAGTCAGATGCTCAACAAACTGAGCCACTCATAGCTTAGAAAAACTGACTCAAAAAGAAATGGAAAACCAGAAGTCATGTAATGATTAGAGAATTCAAATCTGTAAATATTCCAGAATGATAAAACACCAATCCAAATGATTTTGTAAGTGATTTTACCAACGCTTCAAGGGAAAGATAAAGTCAGAGACTAGAAACGTGGGAATGTCCAAAATTATTTTACTAACCGTATGAAACAAAGCACACAGTTATGGGGCCAGGCAGATGTAGGTTTAATTCCCAAATCTACCAGGTGATAGGTTTGTAACACCGGAATAATTTACCTAACTGGTAATAATTGTTCTCATCATCGCTCAACAGTATTTATTTGGCACCTCCTTTGTGCCAGGAATGTTTCTACATAGTGAAGACACAGGAGGGAACACAATAGACAAAAGCCCTTTTTTTTTTCATGGACATGGTAAAAGAGTGTCATGACAGATAAGAAGCAAGTGTTCAGGTGAGGGCCATGTGTGCACGGGTCCCAGGAGGGAAGCAGGTCAGAGACAGCCATGGCCCCGGATAGGAGGGGCCAGAGTATTACAAGTCGCAGTCGGGCAGGTGACAGGAGCCCAGGCTGGGTTTGGCCTTGTTTGGCAGGAAGTGACAAAAGGTAAGACAGTGATGACCCCAAGATTCCCAACATGAATGAATGGGGCTGTTTTAAAATAATGGGGAGCAGTTTAGGGAGCAAGGCTTCTTTTCTTCCTATTTAAGTGTTTAAGAACAGAAGACTAAAGTAATAACAGGTAGGGAAATCCCAAGACAAGTGAGTTCAAGAAGACCAGCCTTGGATTATTTAACTAAAAGGACATTTGAAGATTTTCTTCAAGCTGATACAGAAAGCCATTAGTCTATCATGATAGAGAACATTTGAGCCTAGGTAGAAAGGCATTTTAATATTAGGGTTGGCTCCCCTGATCAGACCCCTGAATCTCATCAGAATCAGTGGTGAAAAATGGTTCTGGGTAATCAGGAATCTTTGGAAGGACATCAGGCGAGAACAGGATCGAGCGAAAGGGTGCAAAACCAGAATCACAAAAGGACGAAAATCAGGATACCTTGAGAAGTCTTTGTTTGATTCATTTTATTTTATTTTTTAGAGAGAGAGTGTATGACCTGGGAGAAGGGTGGTATGACCTGGGAGAAGGGTGGGGGAGAGAGAGAAAGAGAGAGAGACAGAGAGAGAATCCCAAGCAGGCTCCATGCTCAACGCAGAGCCCGATGCAGAGCTTGACCCCACGACCCTGGGATCGCAACGTGAGCTGAAATCGAGAGTCGGACACTCAACGGACTGAGCCACCCAGCACCCCTGAGGAGTCTTGAAAGTGGAAATTTAATAGTGATAATAGCAATGATAGTGGCGATAACAGTAGGAACCGAGCTTCATCTGTCAAGAGGATGCCACAGACAGGCATCATGCGTAGCCTAAGTCATGAATTGTCACAGCAAGTAACTATGAGATATTTGTTATTACCCCCATTTTGAGATGACAGAATTGAAACGTAGTGAAGTGCTCCTTACCAAAACTTCAGGAACTCTCTACGGGGTAGGAAGCCTCATTTGAAATCCGAGGTTACCCACAGTGACTCAGTTTCTCTCAATGGCACCCGCCAAGGGATCGGTTGGCTCCAACCAATTTTTCCATTCCACCACTGTATTCAAGGCTTAAAGGACCAGGAGGACCCCAGAACCTGGAGTCTTGGGAGCAGAGCCTCTAAAAAGGGCCTCAGTGTCTACCCTATTTTCACGCCTACCTTATGAGGCTACCCCAGAGCTGATATGCACATAATTATTTGGCCCGAGTAGCTCCCTTGATTCAAAAATTCACGAATAAATTCAAGGTAATAGGTTTATTGTTCACTGAGGAAATTTGACTTCACACACACACACACACACACACACACACACACACAGAGCTGGTATGTTAGTGCACACCTATCCCTAACCCCATCTGGCCATGCCTGGGATTTACCCATGACAGCTAAAACAAAGAGTTAAGGAAGCAATCAGAATTCCCCAGGAGCCTTGTCTATCAAGCACTGGGTGTTGTATTCCATAAAGATGTCTTCGTTTCATGCTCAAAGCACCTAGCAATGTAGGTATGGTTGACTCCATTTCATACCTGAGGACATCCTATTTAGAGAGGCTAAGGGGCCCCAGGGTGACTCAGTTGGTCACATCTGACTTCGGCTCAGGTCGTGATCTCGCTGTTCATGGGTTCGAGCCCCACGTTGGGCTCTGTGCTAACAGCTCGGAGCCTGGAGCCTGCTTTGGATTCTGTGCGTGTGTGTCTCTCTCTCTGCCCCTCTCATGCTCGCTCTCTCTCTCAAAAATAAATAAAACATTTTTTAAAAAAAGTTTTTTAGAGAGGCTGAAAAACTGCCCACCTGACACAGCCAGTTAGTGTGATTTCCACCCAGTGTTCTCTGCTTCCAAAGCTCACGCTTCCGTTGCCCGGGTGTGGCCATGTGTGCCTCTGTCCGCAGTCATGGAAAATTCTTGCCGCACACCATTAGTGGGATAGCTGGGTCATCGTCTGCAAAGGGGCTGAAGCCCCTATCCTAATTTACCATTTTAATTTGTTCTACACAGAGAGAAGCTGGGGAAACCACTGCAGAGGCATAGTGCTTAACCCAGATGGTCCCAGAAAAAGTCTGCGGAACCTCGAAGGGCATGCAAATCTGAGGCAACCGATTTTATCGCACAAATCCAATTTCATTCTCCTAGAAATAACTGGTATAACTCCATTCCGCCAACTTCCTGGGTTGTTTTTTTTTTTTTCCTCTTGGTGCCCAACCCTTGCCCCATTGCTGCAAACTTTGATTATTTCCAAGACTTCTCAGCTGTATTTTCTCTCTCAGTTCCATTTGTGGCACTGCTGTTTGAGGACAGGGTGTGGACACAGACACAAGCTTCTAACCAAAACTCAAGCCCCCCGAAGTGCATGTGTCACAGTCTCTGCATCAAAGATCCCACGGAGGTAGAGAGGGGTTGCAATCCAGGACCTAATTCCCAGGGTAAATCCAGCTGAGAGCGACGAACAGGGGAGGGACAGTGAAGGTTCCAGAGGGAAGGCTGAGTGGATTCCACATGGCCAACAATGAAAGCAAGCTAAGCCAAAGCCGGCCATCTGCACTTGAGAGAGCAGTACTGACTTCAAGCCGCGAGAGAGAAAAAAAATGGCAATAAAATGTTGAAAACTGTGGAAGGCAACATTCAAATTGAGCCTATAAACCAAATTGCATTAGGTCTAAAGTGCATCTTTTTTTTTTCCTCTCTCTCTCTCTTCTCGATTTCACTCCCCCTCTGGCCTTCCAGGTGGGCTTTTTAAATTTAAACATAATTAGATGGTTTCACTACATTTTTTTTTCCTGTAATCTAATTTTTCCACAGTTCTTTAGACCTCCTGGGGGCGGGGGGGAAGAAGTTCCACTGCGAAGTCTAGAGAGAAAGCCACATACACCCTCTCCCCACAAACTGATAAAGGTTCTACAACACGGTATACGAACGTTTGGCTAAGACCCCCTGGCGGTAGCGCTGGGAACAGGGACCCTCCATGTGAACAAACCACTGAAATCTTGGGGTGAGGACCTGCTGGGAGTGTCCATGTGAGGGATATTGGACCATGTTTTGTCCCCACCGCCCCCTCCCCCATATCTTACCTACCGTTTAACTTGCCCCCTGTCGGCAGATCAGGCAGCTCAGGGCTCTCCACAAATACGCTTTGACCCCCCAATGTTACAAATCCACTACGAATCCACTTCAGTGACACAAGCCAACCGCCCCCCGCCGAAATCTATGGCTGTCTGTGCCATCCCCTCCGCAGATGTCAATGAAATCATTTGCTCGCAGTTTCCAGTCATGCTTCCAATACGCGCTGCCTCTCTTCTTCTCCGCCCTCTCTCTCCCGCCATCCCCTTGACCCCTCCGCGTCCTCCAGATCGTTCTCTCAGCTTAGTCCCTGGCTTGTTGGGAGTTCCGATCACTGTTCTCATCCTAACGGGGACCCAGGTCATCAGCCCCCTTCAAATAAGGAAAATATCTAGAATGGGACTATGTGACAAACACACAATGAGAGCCACAAACGTGATTGCTGATTTTCTAGCAGCCCCATTTAGTAAAATAAAAGGAAGGAGGAGAAATTCATTCCGGTCATAGATTTAATGGAGTCCGAAATACTCAAACATCATCACTTCATTGTGCAACACTACCCACGCTTCAAGAGTTGGATAACGACACGTGGCCTGTGGAGAAACCCATACCCTTCTGAGCTCTCGCTGTGCAGAAGGACGTCACGAACAGTCTCACGGGGGGGAAGGGGGGGGGGGTGACCGTGTCTACTGCACGATTAGAAAGCTGGAGATCAGAGAAGTCCTGCACCCCGCCCAGTGTCGCCCATCTTGTAAAGCTAGAATTTACACTCCCATCTATTCTGATTGTGAACGGCAGGCCCCGCCCACATCACCACGAATCTGATGCCAAAACAACAGACTCGCCAACCTAGTTCTGAGGCCAGCTGCCTCAAACACGCGACAGTCCTTGAGAGCTTCTTCTCTTCAGGCAAATCAGGCATCGATTACTTCCTCCAATCTCTGTGCTCTTGATACAGAGGGAAGAAAGGGGCAGGGGAGAGAGAAATGGGGGAGAACTTAATGTCTATTAACTTATACCCGCCAAACGCGGGAGGAAGCACTCTCGCAGTGGTTTGACGAGTTGGCCACTTCACGTGGCCTGAAGTTTGTTAGTATCCACAACACCCATGTCAAGTGGCTTCCTTTACTGCCACTCCACCGGTAGAGACCTCCCTGGGGGGTTGTCTAAATAAATGGCATAATCAGTTCTCCTTTTCCATGTGGCTACTACAACTATGGTTATAAGACATACTAAACGGATTTTAGTTAAAGAATTGGGGAAAACACAATTATTAAGTTTCTAAAGCACGACACCTTTTCTTAAAGTAGTTTCACATAGGGGACGCCTGAGTGACTCAGTCGGTTAAGCGTCTGACTCTTGGTTTCGGCTGAGATCATGATCTCAGGGTTCATGAGCTTGAGCCCCGCGTCGAGCTCTGTGCTGAGTGTGGAGTCTGCTTGGGATTCTCTCTCTCTGCCTCTCCCTCTCTCTCTGCTCCCTCCCCACTCATTCTCTCTCTCTCTCTTTCACACACACACACAATAAATAAATAAACTTAAAAAAATAAAATACAGTAAAGACATAAATGAAATTTAAAAGTTTCATATATCTTTAATACTTTGAACTAAACCAAAGGCCAGCACTGCCCCAAACCCTGGCTCTCACATGGCCCACGATTTTGCCCCATCCGCTCCTCTATCCCTTACTTGTGACTTCTGTCTAGAGCCTTCTCACAGTCTTGGTCATTTCTTTCCTTCCCAGAGACCTTCTCATATAAGTGGTTTTCTGGAGGGCCCCCAAGGAAGCAGGCTTCCTGTCAGCTTTGATGTGCTTTCCTTTTGCTTCCCAGGGTGTTCCCCACTGTCCCCAGGGCCTTGCCAAGTGCCTGGCATGTAGCTGGTGCTCAGTAAACAGCTCTGGAAAGAATCAGCAAACACATGGATCAACGGTAGACTGAATGAAATGAGGGCATACTAGTCTTACGAGATAGTCAACAATAGAGTTCTGTGACTTGGGGACTATCCCCACCGCACCATCTTGGAACAATGCCCCTTGGCACGTTGAAGAAGCAGAAAAGGTCATCCCAGGTCAGTAGGACTGCCACCAGTAAGCTGTCAGGACCAAGACATAAGGACACCACCATGTCTTAAACATAGGGCAGAACCAGTGGATTTGCCAGTTTTGGATAATGCCAGTTTTGGATGCGGCATTCATGGGGAGCCCAAGCCACCATCCACACTGCAGTTAGAACACGCAGTAAAGTCAAATCTGTTCTTCTCCTCAAAAACTGTCCTTGTCTCCCACAGGAGAAGCTTCAAGTTCTCCGTTATCTGATCTCACCCATGTGGTCAGGCAGGACCCATGGACATCTCCTGTGCTATGTTCTCAAGCCCCAATGTTCCCAAATTCATCTTCAGGCTCAACAGCTAACTCAAGGACCCCGAGGCCGAATCAGAGGGTAAGGTGTGCTCGTACCTGGAAAGTCTGGGTATCGACGGATTAATTTCTTTTTCACTCATTGAGCAGTATACATGCATAGTACATATGCCAAATAATACATTATATTATATATGGCATGTAGGTATATATATAAACATACATTACAAATGGTACATATGTGTGCTCGTACATATAGTGCATGTTTTTAAAAAACCAGGATCCCTCATTCAATTCCATGGTTATTTTGGTTTCCACAATTACTTCCGTTTCCAAGATTAGCCAATTCTTTTAGGAAAGTGAATTAGCCGGGGTGCCTGGGTGGCTCAGTCGGTTAAGCGTCACACTTCAGCTCAGGTCATGATCTCACAGTTCTTGAGTTCGAGCCCCGTGTCGGGCTCTGTGCTGACAGCTTAGAGCCTGGAGCCTGCTTCAAATTCTATATCTCCCTCTCTCTCTGCTCCTCCCCCGCTCATGCTCTGTCTCTCTCTCCTTCAAAAATAAATAAAAACATTAAAAAAAATTTTTTTAAAGAAAGTGAATTAGCCAATTCCTTTGGCATTAGCAGGAGTCCTGGCACATGCTATTTTTTTTTTAATTTTTTTTTCAACATTTATTTATTTTTGGGACAGAGAGAAACAGAGCATGAACGGGGGAGGGGCAGAGAGAGAGGGAGACAAAGAATCGGAAACAGGCTCCAGGCTCTGAGCCATCAGCCCAGAGCCCGACGCGGGGCTCGAACTCCCGGACCGCGAGATCGTGACCTGGCTGAAGTCGGACGCTTAACCGACTGCGCCACCCAGGCGCCCCTGGCACATGCTATTTTAAAAGAAAGGACGATCTGATTATGTCAAACTATGATGTAATTATGTCACAGACAAGGCTTCTATGGATTTCAGTCCATGTAACAAACCGAACAATTCCAGTATTCGGTTCATGGGGGACACACTGAAGGATTCCACTGCAAAAGTGCCAGAGGGTGGATCAACTTCACACAAAAAGCCAAGCGATAGGAAAAATTGTACTAAAACCTGGTGGCCCGTAAGTTCCTTTCGGTCTGAGAGTCAGACCAGGCAAAGAGGGTCCTTTATTTTCTTTTTTTTAAAAAAAGGCTCCAATGTATAAATCAAAATCTATGTTTATTTTGTTATTAATCTCCGCTATAAGTTCTGATTAGGACAAAAGAAGGCAATCGCTCCTGCACGCGGACACGAGAAATGAGAGGAATTGGGGAGGTAATCTGGAAAAAAAAACACAATAGCAACTACAGAGAGATAGAGGGGAGACGAGAGGGAGGGAGAGGAGCTCTCAGAAAGAAGAAACTGCATTCTTTCAATCTCCAAATGCCAGACACGGACTCCCAGGAAACAAGGGATATGACAAAAGGTTCTTAAACAACGCAATACAACTCTGTGGTTGGATGTACCTCTCGGTTTAAAAGGCAAGAAGAGAGAAAGTAAATTTATTTTTACCCTTAAGATGCACCTTCACTCTTCCAATTAATTGCTTTGAGTGACAGTTGTGGATAATTCATGAGCTACGGATGTCCAGGTCCAAAATTGCAAGCCAGGGAACATGGCTTATCGGTCCTTTTCAAGAAAAGATACGGATTTATCGCCCCTTCTTTTCTCATAAACTCTGCTGTCTTTGTAAAATATCTCTGGTTCCATCTTCAGAGGAATAATGTGTGTGCAGCTTGGAAAGAGAGACTGATCTGCGAAAGCCCAGACTAGTTTATCAAAGCAGTTCAGCACGCCGCCTTCCTTTGCGATGCAGACCAAATTCCCAAAGAGCCCAGACAACGAGAGTCAGACTTAACTGCCTGCCTGTGGTTTTCTAGGCTGAAATGTTTCTCGCAAGCTGATAATGTATTTATTTCCAGGATGAACGCACAAGCTCTCTGGAAAGGAATCGTACCGCGAGGGACACCGTTGGACAGTGGGCATGCCTCCAGAGTTTATCTGAGTGTTTTCGAGAGAAAAAGGGAGTGAGGCAGGTGGACGGGCGGCTCTGATTGCTAAAATGCGTTTGGATGGTTATTAATCAGCTTTGAACGCCGGAGGCGGGACAGTCGGGAGCCCCCTCGGATTCAGAATTAGGAAGCTTGGTTCTAACACCCTAACCGAACATTGGGTTCAGAGACTGCCCCCGTGGCCAGCCGAAAGGACGTGCTGGAGCACAGATGAGCCACTGGCAACAGTGAGAGGAGACACTGTCCCTCGTAGGAGACAATCTGGCTGACACCCTGACGGCTCAAATTACCAGCGCTGCAAATTACCAACGGGAACCCACAGGAATCGGGAATTTTGACACCAGGGCCCCGATGCTGTTCAAGGTCAGAGAATAAAAGTACATAGAGGGGCGCCTGGATGGCTCAGTCAGTTAAGTGTCCTACTCTTGGTTTCCGCTCAGGTCATCATCTCATGGTTCGTGAGATCGAGCCCCACGTCGGGCGCTGCGGTGACTGCCCAGAGCCTGCTTGGTGTTGTCTCTCTCCTTCTCTCTCTGCCCCTTCCCCACTCATTCTCTCTCTGTCCCCAAAATAAATAAGCATGAAAAAAAGCAAATAGAAATCTAGATTTCCTTTTCTCCTCCTGAGGCCCACATCAAAGCAGATTAAAACTGTTAAGTTCGCAATTACAAGGATAGTGTGGCTTTTAGTGGTGTCTCAGATAACAGACCGGGGAACTTTTATAGGATATCTTTAAAAAAGCCATCCCACCATGATTCACCAGACACTCACAGGCGGTCATGAAATCACCTCAATGCCTGAGTATTTCCAATAACCGAAATTTAAATCCAAGGGAGTCAATACTTACATTATTTATGCCTTTCAATAAAAACTAATTAAAGCTACTTAAGTTTTTAGCGATGGGCCCGGGAATGTAATTGAGCGAGCTGAGATTTAGCAGGCCATTAATTGAGTTCCCGATAAGGATTTGAATGAAGAATGAGTCAGTTGGTGGCTTGTGGCTTTGAGCGCATTCGGCCCCAAGGTCTCTGAGCAGGAAGGGAGGGAAGCCTGTTTCTGTCTTCTCTCTCAGCCCCTGGAGGGACAAAAAATTAGATTCTTTTTTTTTTTTAAGTTTTTTTTTTTTTTTTTAACGTTTATTTTTGAGACAGAGAGAAACAGAGCATGAGCAGGGGAGGCGCAAAGAGAGAGGGAGACACAGAATCTGAAGCAGGCTCCAGGCTCCGAGCTGTCAGCACAGAGCCCGACGCGGGGCCTGAACTCGCAGACTGCGAGATCATGACCTAAGCCGAAGTCGGACGCCTAACTGACTGAGCCACCCAGGCGCCCCCCAAAATAAGATTCTTTTAAAGGCATTGTCAGGAGTTGCCAGAGATGGTGCTTAGGTGAAGTTTGATTTTAATTTTTCAGCTGGGTCATTTTTCTTTTTTCTCCAGAACGTGCATAGAGGCAAATGCCAATCACGGCCCCGGAAAAGAGGGAGTAATTAGCCACGCGATGTTCAGGTCGCTTTTAGCTCCAACTTTTGTCTCGAATGCTGCCTAGAAAACACTCCAGTTCTATTTTAAAGACATCTTGGCATTCACAAAAGGCTAGGGCACATGCTCGCTGCCGGCTGCTGTGAAGGGGAATTCAAATTCCGGCAAACTGCTGCTTTCATCTGGTCCTTGAACAAAGAAGCTATTTTGAAATTCTGATTGCGTCTTGGGGAAAACAAGACATACCCCAAAATTTAGAAAATAAATTTAGCGCATTCCGCGTGCAACGGCTAACCTCCCCAGGGAAAAGGTAGAGTCCTTGTACTAGCAGTACATTCTAGAATTCGGACGAGACAGGGATCAGAAGCAAGATAAAAATGATCGTTCTTGGGGCACCTGGGTGGCTCAGTCAGTTAAGCATCTGACTCTTGATCTCAGCTCAGGTCCTGATCTCAGGCTGGGTCATGAGTTCAAGCCCCACCCAGCTTGGAGCCTACTTAAAAAAAAAAAGTTATCATTCACCCTTAATTGTCCGTTTTTACTCCTGATCCACAAAGAAACGCCACAGAGAACACATCTTGTCCTCAATAACATCGTGTCTTCCTTGGCCCATGAGAACATCGGGCTCGTCCCAACTCACCGGACTCTCTAAGCTTCGCCCTTGGAAGGACCACAGCATGACTTGTGATGTTTGACAACGGTTAGCAACACACAAAGCCAAGTACAACCCACCGAACAATGAATTGCATGTTCAATGTCCGTCTGCCCCAGTGGATGGAAACACAGTAGGAGAGGGACTTCGAACATCCAGTTTGGTCCATGATCCTCGGAGCCTAGCACATTGTAAGAAAGCAAAAATAAATGCCCATTGAACTTATAAAAGAATAAATCGGGGATCCTGGATGGCTCAATTGGTTAAGGGTCTAACTTCGGCTCAGGTCATGATCTCGCAGTTCATGAGATCGAGCCAGGCTCTGCTCTGACAGCTCCGAGCCTGGAGCCTGCTTCAGATTCTGTGTCTCCCTCTCTCTCTGCCCCTCCCCCACTCACAGTCTAGCTCTCTCTGTCTCTCAAAAATAAATAGAAGCATTAAAAAAAAAGTTTAAAAGAGTAAATCATGGAGTATATTTTTCTCCATAATATCCTCGAGATTATACTCTATGTAATAACTCATCATTTTGTTTCATTTCTCCAAACCAGCAGCAGTGTTTTGTAACATTGTGTCCCAAGAAAGTGATTTTGATTGGCTATTTGTTTGAAAATATTTCTCCCACAAGATCCTGTGATTTTTTTTTTCCAGAATAGTTGCTCCAATACAGTAGTTTCTGGTGTTAGAAACTCCTTGGATTTGAAAATAACCTTAATCATCCATGGTATTGGCAGTAAGAAATGTTGCTAGGGCACAAACTTAATCTCCGCGTCTAAGAAACACTGAGCAAACCTAGTCAACAGCCCCGCATTCATATCTCAGCACGGGTTTTGTTTTTATTTGATATAGGCCTTCATCTAATCATCACAGCAAACACAGAGAATACAAACTAAAAGCGATTTGCAAGTTTGTTCTCGGAGGTCTGAAAATGTCAAGGTTCTGGTTCAGTTTGCCTCAAACACAGCTAGGTTCAAAGGAAAAAGAAACTACGTTTTTAGTGGGTAACACTTTGCACCTGCCTTCTAAGACGGAAACATGTTTTCATTAGTTTGCTCGCTTTTGAAGGGCATTGCACGCATAGATTACGGACGTGCACGCCATTGAAGTGCCAACAGGGCTCAACCTGAAGTAGAATGGATCTTTATGGTGTTGCACGGATTTAGATAAGGCCCATAGGAAACAACAAAGGTCTCGTAATTAATGGCTCTTGAATGCATTTCCTAATAATTGAAGGTAATTTGCGTAATTCTGATAGTATCTGGCTGACTTATTGTAATGCATGTGGACGTGTTGGGTCCAAGAATTCATATTCATTGTGGGATACTTAGCTGCATCTCTGGCCAGTACCGCAGGATAAGCACCCCCCTGAAATGACACCTAAAAACGTCTCCAGACGTTGGTGACAGTCTCCTGGTGGGAAAAGGGGAAGATCACCCTGCCTGAGAACCACTGCTTTTTGCTTTCTTGTACAAAGAATGCTCAACAGTGAGCCTGGTGAATAGGCAACACACTGCACTCAGCATCTTATAAGTGTGGCCACCAGTGACACTCTAATGGCACCTCGTTCCAACTGGTCAGTGAAGAAAGTCTTGAGCACCATTCCACGCAGACCTCTTCCAGAATTGCACCTAAAAAATCAAAATTACATTTTTAATAGCTCATAATTAAGTCATTGCTAAGCTGTGCCAGGAACGCCCAATGGCCATCATGCCGTGATTACACGGACCGCACTCTGTTGGGCACTTCAATAATTTCATTTTCTCAAAAACCTCACAAAGCAAATAATGTCAGTCCCCGTGTATAACTGGAAAGCAGGCCTGGAGAGGTTAGGAATTTGTCCTCGTCGCACAACTAGAGAGGGACAAGAGTGATGTCGTACCATCTGGCTGCCAGTCTCGGGTTCTCTCGCTGGCGACCTGTGATCTCTTGCGATCTGCAGTCTGCCAAAGTGGGATTCAGTTCATTGACACAAGTCTTGACATTAAGTCGAGAGGATGGTGGGGAAAGCCAAGGCCTATGGCAGGCCAAGGGCAGCGACATCATCCTCCTAATGTAGCCTGCCTCTGCTTCCCACTCAACTCACTTCTGGTGGCCTCCAGATCCAGGGACCTTCCGTGGTCCCCACCCCCTGCCCGGAGCCTGTGCTGCCCGTCTTCCCTCCAGTTGTTATCTCAGGAGAAACTGCACCTTGAGATGGAAAAGTTAACCCAACTGTCCCAGGGGTAGGTCAGGAGACCTCCAGCCCTTATCTGGCCTCTTCTGCCCCAGGGCTAATGACACTTCCTTCCTGCACAACAGGAGGACACTCTTGTTCCTGGAGAAGCCCAGCCAGGTCACTTTCCTGGGGGAGGAACGGACTTTCTCCATCTTTCACACCAAGTGGGTTCATCGCTGCTGGCGCCTGGTTTCCCACCCAACCTTCTATAACTCAGTTCTAACATGGTATTCCTACTTTTCCTGATTTTGTGCATTTCCACGGGAAATGGACAAGAGGGGTCTCCGCGGGAGCCATGGAGGTGGGGGCTTCTAAGAAGCCCCTGTCCAGCGCCCCCCATCCCTCTGTCCGCTCAACCCTGCTCACCTCCTGGGGTTTCCCCCTCTATTGACATTTTGTTCTTTTTCCTGCAACTTGGATCCATTTCACAAAAGGTTAAAGCAGGAGCTCTCCCTTGACGACCAGGGGAGGTGTCTCACCACCTTCCCCTAGGGTGGCACTGGTTCACTGAGCCTCAGGGCGCCCGGTGAGGCCTAGCCTTCTGGCCTCGGGAAAAGCTCCCAGAACCCAGGTCCCCACCTGAAACCGAGGAGGCAGGGCTTGGCCCGCTCTGAGCCCTTGAGTTCAGCCGTTCTGCCGGTCACTCATCAGGCTCCGTTCATCGTGCTGATTAGAGTGAGCAGTCCAGGGCAATCTGTCTGGCTAATGATGTTATGTGAGATGGACAGAGAAATCAGGTCAGGAAATGGGCTTATTAGCAATCATTAGCATATGTGCGTGCAGCTGGGCACCTGTTTCAGCTGCGCGCCGACCAGCCCGCGAGTCTTTCCCCGTTGCCTGAGCACCAGCCCTGTGTCCGCGCAGGCACTGGGATCCCCGTTCAGTCTGAGGACGCTTTGCAAATGCTTCTTCTCATCCTCCGGATGTTATAGGCCCTGGCTACTCAGAGGGGGCCCCCGGGACCAGTGACACATGGGCTCGTTAGACATGCAGCCTCTCAGCCCCGGCCCCCAAAGTGCCACATCACGATCTGCATTTTAACAGCCATCTCCTGCTGATTTATGCAGACATCGGGAGGGGAGCACACATCGGGTCGGGTGGCATCCTCCCTCTGTGAGATTTCCGTGGTCTTAATGCAGCTTACCTCCCAATGGAACCAGCTGTTTGGGGTGAACGGTGACCCCCCCCGACAAAATTCATATGATAAAGTCCTAACCTCCAGTAACTAAGAATGTGAATATGCTTGGAAATAGGGCCAGAGCAAATGTAATTAGTCAAGATGAAGTCATCCTGGAGGAGGATGGGCCCCTATTCACTATGCCTGCTGTCTGTCTGTCTAAAAGGGGACATTTGGAGACCGTCACAAGCGCAGGCAGATCGCTATGTGACGATGGAGGCAGAGATTGGCATAGCACTGCTACGAGCCGTGGAACACCAGATCAGACAACCAGCAACCACCAGAAGCTTGGATAGAGGCACAAGACAGATTCTCAGAGCCCTCGGAAGGAACCCACCCTGCCAACACCTTGATCTCAGACGTTTAGCCTTCAGTCCCGGGAGAGCAGACATTTCTGCTGAGTGAGCCACTGCATGACCGCACAGCAAACTGATGCAACATGGCAGGGCACCGAGTTAGAAAGTTAGAGCTTCTTGGGACGCCCAGGTGGCTCAGTTGGTTAAGCGTCCAACTTGGGCTCAGGTTATGATCTCACGGTCTGTGAGTTCGAGCCCCGCGTCGGGCTCTGTGCTGACAGCTCAGAGCCTGGGTCCTGCTTCGGATTCTGTGTCTCCCTCTCTCTCTGCCTCTCCCCTGCTCTCTCTCTCTCTCTTTCAAATAAACATTAAAATTTTTTTTTCTTTAAAAAGAAAGTTGGAGCATCTCTGTGCCATTATTTCCTCTCCTAGAAATCTGGATCATTGGTCTCTTTGTCCTGCGTCGCTGTGGGCTTGAAGGAAACATGTAGAAAGACCCGGCCAGGTACCTGTCATTGCTTTGCAAGCTGACCTCTTTCTAGGTAAAAACCAGGCCAGATGACTATTGCCCCCTGTTGGAGAATGTCAGAGAGGCAGTTGCTAAGAAATCAGCTGTCAGCAAGATGTTCTCAGGCTAAAAATAATGAGTATGGATGTTAACATGTATTCATGTTAATATTAAGACACAGTAACTACACAGACAAGAGAATATCTCTATGCTGCCCAACACATAAATCACTCAGGAGGGCCTGCCCAACATCATCAAATAAAATCTCTTGACACATTGCTCAGCTGTGCATAGATTCTTTGGTTTCTGCTGTCTCCTCCAGGGAATAATCTAGAACACTGAGGCTTCTCCTTCTCTCTGCTCTTCTCCACAGCCCATGCAATTCTTCCCATGGTTGGTCCCACGGTGCAGGATTCCAAGGCTCCACTGAGCGAGTCTCAGGCAAAGTGGGATAAATTGGTTGCTGTTATGGGTGAAGTGTATCCCACCCCCCCCCCCCAAGTTCACATGATGAGGTCGTAACCCTCAGTACTGGAGAACATGAATTTATTTGAAGACACGATTCTTGCAGATGTAATTAGTTAAGGTGAAGGTCATCCTGGGGTTGGGGGACCCTAACCCGATGTGACAGATGTCCTTATATGGAGGGGACATGTGGAGACAGTCGTGCACACAGGGAGAATGTCATGCGAGCATTAGAGGTTACATTGCCATCAGCCAAGAAATTACTAGAGGCCAGGAGAGACGCCCGGAATAGATGTTTCCCTCACCGCTCCGGAAGAAGCCAACCCTATAGACACCTTGATCTCAGACTTCCAGCCTCCAGAACAGTGAGACAGGGCATTTCTGTGGTTTGAGCCACCCACCTGTGGTGCCGTATTCCTGCCGCCCTGCAAACTAACAAGTCACGCTAATTGATATCGATTCTGGAAGCCTGAGATAGGCAAAACTTATGAAATTTGTCTTAGCAGTCCTCCATAAACGTCAGAGAGTAAAATGAGGAAAACCCCCTAAGGAAAACAACAACAACAACAACAAAAAAAACAAAACAAAAAACAAGCATACCTAGGTGGCTCAGTCAGTTAACCGTCTGACTCTTGATGTCAGCTCAGTTCATTCATTATCTCAGGGTGTTGGGATCGAGCCCTGCATGAGAGGTTGTGTCAGATTCTCTCTCTCTCCCTCTCTCTCTGTCCCCTCCCCCCCCCCCCCCCCGCTGGCTCTCTGTCTCACAATAAATAAATAAACATTAAAACAAACAAACAATGGGGCACCTGGGTGGCTCAGTCGGTTGAGCGTCTGACTTGGCTCAGGTCATGATCTCACGGTTTGTGAGTTCGAGCCCGGGGTTGGGGTCTGTGCTGACAGCTCGGAGCCTGGAGCCTGCTTGGGATTCTGTGTGTGTGTGTGTCTCTCTCTGCTCCTCCCCTGTTCACATTCTGTTTCTCTCTCTCTCTCTCTTAAAAATAAATAAACATTAAAAAAAAATAAAAATAATAATAAAACAAACAAACAAGTTCTCCTTGGACTTTATATTCTGAAGCCTCTGTGGCCAAAAATCCCCTTTCTTACCATCTCCCCTCAGATCGGCCACCTTCTTGGAGGCTGTATGCATTCTCCTAATTCCTGTAAAGCGCGGTGGAGCTGGGCGTCCTGCAATAACAATAAAGTATGGAGATAGAATTTCACAGCCCAGGACTGGCTGGCGGCACCTGACTGCATTAAAAAAGGCAGCTCTGTATGTTTAGGAAACTATCATCATCATCATCCATCTACAAATCAATTTTTTTAATTTTTTAAATGTTTATTTATTTTTGAGAGAGAGAGAGTGCGCACAAGTGAGGAGGGGCCGAGGGAGAGGGAGACACAGAATCCGAAGTAGGCTTCAGGCTTTGAGCCATCAGCACAGAGCCTGATGCAAGGCTCGGACTCATGAACCGTGAGATCATGACCTGAGTCAAAGTCAGACACTCAACCAACTGAGCCATCCAGGCACCCCTATACTTTCTTTTTTAAAAATGTTTATTTATTTTTGAGAGAGAGACAGAGACAGAGTGCAAGCAGGGGAGGGGCAGAGAGAGAGGGGGACACAGAATCGGAAGCTGGCTCCAGGCTCCGAGCTGTCAGGACAGAGCCTGACATGGGGCTCGAACCCATGAACCGTGAGATCATGATCTGAGCCGAAGTCGGATGCTTAATGGAGCCACCCAGGCGCCCCTACAAATCCATTTTTATACCCACTTAAGACATGAGTAATTGAAGACCAATGAGAATGAGTGAGTTATCTAGCATCCCAGAGCAAGGGCTTGAAACTTGGGTCCAGTTTCCTTTCCCTGCTTTGCCTGAGCATGAACCGATTTGAGCACGGTTCTTTCCTCCTGTCACCGTCTCCTGCTCACAGAAGACTCAGTCAGATAGTGGTCAGGTTCATGGAACTCAGTGGAGAACCATTTAAAGAACCAAGTGCCTGCCTTTCCTGTTCTTCCCAAGCCTTACAAATGAAGGACGAACTCTCATGTAAGAGACACGTGCACCCATGGCTGTGCACCTGCCGTGTGGATTGTGGGCACATGTGATGGCTCTGGGCCACCAGCAACAGTGACAGCCTCAAGGGCTTTGGGTTGGGTAGTTTTAGCAAATGATACTGAAAGCCTAGAGGGTGACAGGGAGCTTTCCAGGGGCAGGGGCAGGCAGGCCCCCCATGGCAGGCACCTTGACTTACTCCCCTCGGATGCATGGAGAACGGTGGGAGCGTGCACCATTTAAAGGCTTGGACTTTGGCATTCCAGATCAGGCTTCTGGCTCTGCCGATACCTGATCTCTTCCACACTTCAGTTTTGTCGCGTGTAAAATCGAATTACGGTGGTTTGCACGCATCAGGTTCTTCTGGGGATTACACTGCGTGCCGTGCATGCGCCCTGGCTCGCCAGGAACACTCAGGCAGCTTGAGGTGTCTGTTTCTCCAGAGCCCCTGCCAGGAGGCCTTCTACTGGAGAGACTTTGTGGGGGCTCCAGCTCCTGACAAACAGCCTCTCGACACCCTTCTCTGTGCGCCCTGCACGCGGCACACACCCTACTTCTGATGCCTTACATCCCACTCACGTTATTCCCTTTGGAAAAAGAATATTAAACTTTCTTTAGTGGGAAACCTAACCTCTCCTTTGCTCCAGTGTGTTGGTGATCCGTTTCCCGGAGACTGTGGGAACCTACTCCCTACATACGCTGGCCTTTGGGCTCCAGCTCCCTTGCCAGCCCGGCTACACAGAGCCAGCCAATGCCACAGGCTGAGCTCACATGGCTGTGGGGAATTTTCTGGAAGACAATGTTAGGGTCTGTCAGGTCCCTACATCTTTGGATGTCCCCGACAGGTGGATTAAGCGTGGACTTCTCGCAGCATAATTCAACACGTTTTTATTTTGTTTTGTTTTGTTTTTTAAATCCCCTTCTCTAGGGGCACCTGGGTGGCTTAGTTGGTTGAGCATCTGACTCTTGATTTCAGCTCAGGTCATGATCTCACGGTCTGCAGGATCGAGCCCCATGTCGGTCTGCTTGGCATTCTCTCTCCCTCTCTCTCTCTCTGCCCGTCTCCGGCTCGTGCTCTCTGTCTCTCTGTCTCTCTCTCTCTCTCTCTCTCTCTCTCTCTCAAAATAAATAAATAAATAAATCCCTTCCCTAAAAGAGAATTTCAGTGTCAGGGCAACGTTGCCCTCTCTGTGGCTTGTACTTACATTTTTCAACGTTTTTATTTATTTATTTTTTTTGGGGGGGGGGGACAGAGAGAGACAGAGAGCATGAACGGGGGAGGGGCAGAGAGAGAGGGAGACACAGAATCGGAAACAGGCTCCAGGCTCTGAGCCATCAGCCCAGAGCCTGACGCAGGGCTCGAACTCACAGACCGCGAGATCGTGACCTGGCTGAAGTCGGACGCTTAACCGACTATGCCACCCAGGCGCCCCTCTACTTACATTTTTATGAAATTTGTTTCCCTAGCCCAGAAGCATAAACTGTTGGGGGCGTAAAGATGTTTCTTATGTAAAATGGCAAAAGACAGCATGAATCAAAACGGCCTTGAATGTTTGCAGTCTGTCATCGCGGCAAGTTCAGAAAGCATTTTTCTTCATAGAATATATCTAAGCTAGTCAGCACAGGGGCACTAGTAACATTGGGTATTACTGGGTTTTCCACATAGACAATAACTTCAGTGGAGCCCGAATTTGTATCCTCTGGCTCTGCCCTATCTGATCTGGAAGAAGTCTTTATGTAAAAGCACAGTGGTCCATGGAATCAGGTGTTTTCCTGAAAAGATCTGTCAGAACAGGCAGCCTGTCTCCACATGGGTAAAAATGCGTTCTCTGTGCCTTAGTTAGGGCCCCCTCCCCCACCCCCACGGAGGGAGCTGCTTGGCGCCCGGTTCTGGGTCCTCCCCTCTGCTCCTCAGAAAGCATCCTCTGCAGATACGCTGTTTCCGCAGCCTGCATCCGCTTACATGGCCCAGGCCCTTAGTACAATAAAATGGGATTTCTCTCACTTTTATTGATCCTTTTCTAGCTCTGAAGCAGGTAGGAAGCCCACCCCTTGGCCCCTGATACGTTGTCACAGAGCCAACTTTTTCCTCCTTCTTCCCGTGGTAATCCTCAGCGTATCATGTGCTTTGTGAGAGCTGGCTGTACTTGTTTGAAGTTGTCGACCTTTTTTTATCTGACAATTCAAGCCATTATGAAAGTCATACACATTATTTAAAAGATGCATTCTCATGGGCTAAGCTTGCCAAGTTACAGGAAGTCAATAAGGCCTCACAATGAACCCAGCACATAAAGACTCTGTTGAAGCAGGGGGAGCACTCCCGTGGGAGCTACTGAAGCAGGGGCAACACTCCTGTAGGAGCTACTGAAGCAGGGGGAGCACTCTCATGGGAGCTATTGAAGTAAGGGGAGCCCTCCCGTGGGAGCTACTGAAGTAGGGGAGCACTCCTGTGAGAGTTACTGAAGTAGGGGGAGCACTCCTGTAGGAGCTACTGAAGCAGGGGGAGCACTTCTGTAGGAGCTACTGAACCAGGGGGAACACTCTCGTCGGAGCTATTGAAGTAAGGGGATCCCTCCTGTGGGAGCTACCGAAGTAGGGGGAGCACTCCCGTGGGAGCTACTGAAATAGGGGGAGCACTCCCTTGGGAGCTACTGAAGCGAGGGGAGCACTCTCATGGGAGCTACTGAAGTAGGGGGAGCCCTCCCATAGGAGCTACTGAAGTAGGATGAGCACTCCCACGGGAGCTACTGAAGTAGGGGGAACACTCCCATGGAAGATACTGAAGCAAGGGGAGCACTCCCGTGGGAGCTACTGAAGTAGGGGGAGCACTCCAATGGGAGCTACTAAAGCAGGGGGAGCAGGTCCATGGAAACTACCAAAGGAGTGGGAACACCTCCATTGAAGATATTAATTCAGTGAGAGCACAGGAGGAGCACTCTCGTGAGAGCTACTGAAACAGGGGGAACACTTCCATGGGATCTACTGAAGCAAGGGAAGCACTCCCATGGGGGCTACTGAAGCAGGTGGAGCACTCCTGTGGGTGCTACTAAAACAGAGGGAGCACTTCCACAGGAGCTGCTAAAACAGGGGACTTCCGTAGAAGCTACCAAAGCAGTGGGAACACTTCCATGGAAGATATTAATTCAGTGACAGCACTTCCACGGGAGCTCTAAAACAGTGGGAGCACTTACGTGGGAGCTACTGATGCAGTGGAAGTAGTTCCACGGGCCCCAACTTGGGCTCAACTCCAAAGCCATTGCATACCAGGTGCAGGTTTTTAACCTGCATTTACCCTAATTCTCAGTTGACCAAGCTTCGCAATCCATGAAGCAATATATATGAAATGCATGCAAGTATTTTTTACATATCATACAAATATAAAATACATATTTTACCATACAAACGTAAAATTACATAGTACATACACCTACGGGACACTTACGTGTCTGTAGTTCTGTCTAGGCATACCAGGTAAATCATTCCACCACATTTGAGATATTATCTTTCCATGATTTAAGAGGAAAGACAGCAAATGAGTAGAAATCTGTACAACACCTAAGACAAATGTTACACCCAGCCAGGTTTCTAAATTTAACTTTAAAATAATATTGATGTGAAATGCTCTGCTACCTTGAGGTGAACTTAAAGCTTTCAATTTTATAAGTTTCTGGCTCCCCGTGAGGGAAAATCCTTACGAATAAAATGTGCGTGCTCTGACCTAAATTTCAAACTAAGTCACATAATTAAGATGTAAACTTATACTTCTACAAATTGTTTGCAAGTCTAGAGATTGATACCAATTATTAATATTTTGAAATTAATAGCCTGGAAGAAAGAAACATCTGTCAAGTTGTAACAACAGTTTTCTAAGTAAATGCTTTACCTAGAGACAATCACTAATAAATATCAGATGCATTTTCTGTGCCTTTCTTCTTCTGGACCAAGATGGCTGCCTCTGGGTATGTGACATTTACAAGTATCCCTCCCTGCCTCTTAAAAAAATCCAATGAAGGAGATAAAGTCCAATCGGAAATTCAATATTTAATAATGATTTTTTTCTTTAATTGTCTGCTCGTAAAACATTTATATACAAAATCTCGAAAACTGTAAACATAGGCAAAACTTTCACTGGGATGGTGTAGAACATTTGTAAATGTGAAACTCAAGGAACCCAAATGTCCAATCTGTGAAAGAAGGCACAGCCCATCCCGAGTAAAATGCTTCTCTCACTCTCCAGGCAACCGTTCCTAAACGTCTATGGCGCCATCAGGTAAATGTCACAAATTGCCCCACAGACCTGAAAACTGATGGTGGGAAAAGCAATTATAGGCCTACTTAAGTCTCAGTGCCTCATGGGCGTCTGACCTCCCCTGAAGGGGGAGCCTTCCCCTGAAGGGGCAAATCTGGGTTCCAATCCCTTTCCCGCCATTTACTCCCCATATAAACTTGGACACATTTCCTAATTTTCGAGTCACAGTTTTCTCATCAGTGAAATAGAAATAATATGAAATACCAACACCTGGTCGCCATATTACAGCAAGTCTTAAGATATTGCACGTAAAATGCCTGGAAGTTTTAAAAAATATTGACACATAGTAACTATGACTAGAGTTATCTGTGTCTTAGGGCGCCTGGGTGGCTTAGTCAGTTGATTTCAGCTCAGGTCACGATCCCAGGGTCCTTAGATCAAGCCTCGCATCAGGCACCTCACTGAGTCTGCTTGAGATTCATTCTCTCTCCCTCTCTCTCTCTTTCTGCCCCTCTCCCCCACTCATGCTCTGGCTTACTCTCTCTAAAATAAAAAATAAATAAAACAATAAAGAGAATTATCCCACACATCCCCTGTCAGTGGATGTAACCAGTCCCAGGACGATGCTGTGTAATGACAGAGGCTTGGTTTCTTCCCCGCCCAGCCTTTCTGTTCTTCTCGCTTGGAAGGCTGCACATGTACACAGAGAAGAGCTACTCAGCTCCTTCCCAAAGGCTCAGCCATTGTGATCACCCAACCGCTTCAGACTGAAAACAGCTTTCCATTCTCCCCAGTGCCTACTTCCCTGAGATGCATAGACACATAGCCTAAGAATAAAAGTCTAATTTTTGACATATCCTTTATTGCAAAACCAAAGCTTCTCCCAACTGGCCAATCAGAGTTACATAGCAGCCCACGCTAAGGTTTCCATTATCCATGGAAAAATGTGCAATGGACCCTCATATGCCCCTCGGAGGTCTCAGGTGTTCTGACTCTGGACACCTGACCCAACACAGAAAACCTATTAAAGTGTCCCCATGTCCCACAATAATAACATCTGATACAGTATTACATGAACTGAGTTACAGTTAACTAGTTGAACCATTGTTATATTTCATGGGCAGGTAACATCCATTCCTCTTGATTGTGGAATCTCTTTCCACATTTATATATTTGAGCCATTTTTCCGAACTCTTCTGCATTTGTTAAGGCTTTGAGAAGACCACGTATCTACTGTGCCTTTGACTAGGGCTAACCCGAGTTCCGTCTCCAATGCAATCCAGAACTTGTGCTACGATGTGAATCCACATACTAGTTCCTGCATCGGGAAAGTTTCACTAGTTTAAAAAAAAATCGGCTGAATTAGTTTAGTGAAGTGACTGATATATAGTCCGGGACAAGTTCCTTATTGCATTGCACACCGGTGACAAACAAATCCTGGCAGGCAGCTTTCCTTACTAAATCATGTCTGAAATGCTCCTTGATTACCCCCAAGGCTGGTGCTATTACATCCTGTTTTATTCTAACTCCTGCATAAATATAAGTACGGGTATGCTAAATTTATCCCAATCAATATTTTCCGAAATTGTGGGGACCTAAGAAGCATTTGGGGAGCTTGTCGAACAAACAGATTCTAGGGCATTCTCCGCTTTAAATCGGTAGGGTCTGTATAGGGCTTAGGGCTCAGGCATTAAAATTGCATTTTTAACAATTTCACCAAGGAGTTCTAATATTGTGATTCATAAGAAAGACTATCCATCGGGCTGTGCTGTCAGAAGTGTCTCTGCTGTCTCACCTATAGAGATGACGCCCCAGTCATATGCAAAGACCCAAGGGAAATATGGTAAGACCTTGGTTGGCGAGCATAATCTGTTCCAGAAACACGCTTGCAATCCAAAGCGTTTGGATATCAAAGCGAATTTCAAGAAGCTTTAGCTCAGTGGTGATCATGTGACATTCAGCATCACGCACGACTCATGTTGCAAGACATCGCTCGATTATCAAGTTCAAATTTATTTGAAATGTTTGCTCGTCTTGTGGGACACTCAGAAAAAGTTACTCGCAATCCAAAGTTTTACTGTGTTGAAAAATAACAAAGGCATAGACATATCTGACACCAAGAGAGGGGTCTAATAGCCGCCACCCCATCCCTCCCTCTTATAGAATCCCCCTTCAATGGGAAAAATTAACCACATTTTGTTTCTGCCATTCACAGCCAAGTGTGATGCATGGATGGTCCCCCAATGATGATGAACCACCCTGATTTCTCTCTCTACGTGCTCACTTCTGAGTACAATGCTTTTCACTCCTGCTAACCACTTTGTCACCTTACATAATTTCCCTCATGCTATCCTGTTTTATGGATGACAATTTTGCCTTCCCAATAAGATCTTAAGTGATTTTGGAAGTGTCTCCATAATATCAGCAATGTTGTGAGTTCTATGCTGTATCATAAAAATCTGGGCTAGTGATCCAATTTAAAATGCGTGGCCCTCTCAACTAATCATGCACTATTTCAACTTAGGCTCTGGACGCTCCAGCCACACAGGAGATTTGGAATTCCTGGGATCCGCTTTCTGTTTCGGGGATGTTTCATAGGCCCCGTTCCTGCCCTGACATACTCTTCTCCACACATTTTACCTTCCAAATCCCCACCCGTCCTTCAGGTTTTAGTGTGAACTTATCTTACTCGCAGGTTAGGTATCCCTTTCTAATGTTCCATTGGACATTGAATTTCCCACTGATCCTACTTACCACACTACTAATTACTAGTTGGTTGTCTATCATACAACCATCTGTGGAAGCTACACAGCTCTGCCTATGACCAATGTAGAAAACAATGTATTATGTCTTTCTCCCTGAATGCTTAGCCCTTAGTCCGATGGCTGTCACATGGTTGGCAATCAATCAATCAATGTTGAAAGAAGGAGAAGATGAATGAACAGATGGTTCGAGTCTTACAACCTCTAGCTGTGACTTTGACACTGGACTTTGACATCTTGGATCAGGTGTTTGTCTCTGAAATATCTCCTGAGCCATGTAGAGCCCCAATCACTACAGCATCGTGGAAGGAAACCATCTTTGAGGCTACAGGACTCAAATGGCATGAACAAGCTCAAGGTCAATGGTCCTGAGCCATGTTTGAGAACACTCAGAACACTGATGAAAGCTTTTCTTCATTTTCTCATCACATGCAGGAAGTAACCGTTTTGACAGCCAAGCAGGTTACTTAAGAACCCTATGACCCTACACTGATCCTTGGTTACAAATACTTGCAGGAAAGTATCTTCGATTTTAATCCAAAACCCCATTAAAGACTTTGAGGAGATGGGGAGCCACTCAAGTCAGGTGGAGACCAAGGGACGACAAAGACCACCAACAAGGAGACCCTGGGGCCAGCATTGGGAAAGATCAAGAGTTTGCTGGCTTTGGAGAGTCTCATTGTCCTCCAGCCCCCAGTGTCCCCGCACCCACATCTGTAAGCAACAGGTGTGTGTTGACTTAAGACAGGGGTAGCGAAGACGAATTCTAAACACAGCAGTGTTTTTTAGTCTAAGTGTCAAGAGTCTGCTATTCCTTCTATGAGCGGGCTCAAACTGAATCATTGTAAGTGAATTGTCTGAGCCAATGTGTTTACTTTTCTGTTATTTCATTTTGTGTGGAAAAAAAAAGTGATGGCCCACAATGTGGCAAGCCAAACAATAATTAAGGACCCTACAAAAATCTCCCTGGTTGTGCAAGTACGGACAACCTTGAGTTAGAGTATTTTTCACAACAATATTTTCGGGGATACATGCTGTCTTGTGATCACCATAGCTCTCTAGGCAACCCAACCTTTACTCAATTTTGAGCAGGCTTTCCTAGAAGAGATCTGAAGCCACTTTGGTGGAAGAAACTTTAAAAATACTGCTGCTACCAGAGAAAGGTATTAAAATTTAAAACTAAATATGACAGGAGCGCCTGGGTGGCTCAGTCGGTTGAGCGTCTGACTTTGGCTCAGGTCATGATATTGGGGTTCACAGGTTCGAGCCCTGCATCGGGCTCTGTGCTGACAGCACAGAGCCTGGAGCCTGGTTCGATTCTGTGTCTCCCTCTGTCTCTCTGCCCCTCCCCTTCTCATGCTTTGTCTTTCTTTCTCTCTCTCTGTCTCTCAAAAATGAATAAAAACATTTTTAAAAATTATGAAAGAAAGTTAGCTCATGACTAATATTTCATAATATTAAAAAAAAATTAAATGTGACGTATCACCATACGGTACACATCCACCTACCACAATTTATATTTGAAAATGAATATGTTTAAATACCTTCTTAGCTTGATTAAGAAGAGGCAGGCAATAAAGCGCAGTGTATAATAACCAGTCTTATTTCATAAAAAAAAGGATATTTTCTTACAATGATTTTCTGACAAAATTAACGAATGCCCAGGCCACCACTTTGAGAAATAATGATATTCTCACCATGATGCTTTCTGACTGGGATACGACTTTCCATGTGGCTTTGCCTATGGGGAGATAATTCATTGGCTGGAAGATGTAGGCAGTTATATTTTTCATTTCATAGTAATTAAAATTATTTTTTTGACTTCTACAAAAAGAATCAATGGTATTTCTTATTAAATTTAATCTTGCAAGGGAAAGAGGGGGAAAAAAATCCTTTTATTACTAAATCCCAGTGCAATATGCTTCAAAATATCCCGGAGTGTTCTCAGTACCCCATGGTCAGCTTGCAAGAATAATGAATGGCTGAATATCAATCCCCCCCTTATGGGGCCTACACAGGCTGGTATAGGCCGAGGCCAACAGACGAAATTCAAAGGTATGTCTCCACTAATACCCTGGGGCAGGGGGGATGTAATATCAAAGTTAGTCCAAAGTAGGAAAACCTGACAATGCAATTTCATATCAAAGTCCTTGAGGGAAACTTGAATGAGTGGTGATAAATACCATCTACTTTTTATTGTATGTATAATCAATGTGCTATACAGCCTTCACAGGAATCACAAAATTATTGAAATGTGAAGCTATGGGGCCCCGAGAGGTTAGAACGTGGTAACTGGGCCAAAGTTGAGTCCCAGTCTCTCCACCGCTCTGGACACCTTTCCAGTTTGCCAGCGCCGTCTCTCCAGTCCCCAAGGAGAAGAGGCCAGACACAGACTCGGTACCCAAAAGGGAAGGACGGGCTTACAAAAGAGAGGCAGAACCAAGCAGCAGGTGCATACGGGAAAGGGACTCACGGGAAATGCGTCAGAAAGGGTACAGGTAGCTCTGAACCCCGGGACCCGGGCGGGGGAATCAGGCCGGGCTCAGATTCAGCCTCAAGAAGACAGAACACACAACTGTGGGTCAGATCTTAAAAAGCCAGGAGCCACCAGCCATGTAGTCACTTCGACTGAGCGCCTGTAACTGGGGGGTGTGAACCCTCATGGGAGTTAGGTGAAAGAGAAGGAGGAAAGAACTAGCAGTTCCAAACTCTAATCAGTTATCGAAACGGGCTTTACCCTCGGTGATCCCTTCATCTTCTGGAGTGAGGAAGTCTTGTCTTCCCCGAAGCCTGGAGCAATTACCAGCAGAACCAGCACGAGTCTGTTCCAGGAGCATGTAAGGTGGAATGTATAAAAGACGATTTTTCAAATTCTTTTATCAGACCCCCTACTAGATTGCTCTCCTCAGACACTTAAGGAAAAAAAAAAAAAAAAAAGAACCCAAGAAGATTGAAACATGGAACGCTTTGAGGTCGGAAGAGCCAGCAACGAAACACAAAGTAAGAAAGATTATTCCCGGCTCAGTCCCTTGAAACAAGAGCTCTTTTACATTACTTCTTTTTAAACTAAAAATAACACTTGCCTCTTTTCTCCTCTCCTTTGCAATGAAAGCAATAAATATGCATTAGAGAAGAATGACAGAGCTTCGAGAATCTAAAAGAATGACAGAAATCCACATGTGTACTCCTCTGACATGTAACAGTTGTACTTTATAATTTTTGCGTGTGGAGATCTTTATTTCCAACGTGGGTGTGTACGTGTGTGTGTGTGTGTGAGACGGTGTGTTCAAAAGAACATTGAGGAAGAAGAGGGCTCGTCTCTGGTGATAGGACTTGAAGAGAAATACAGCCGACAGATGTCAAAGAATGACGGAGGCTAATATGAGCAGAGTATTGGTTGTATGTCTGTATGTTGGCTGGGTGTATGATGTATATCCCCAAACACCGCCATACCCCCCCTGCCTTCCCCCAAATTTTCTCTGTATAATCCCTTCTCTTAGTGATAATAAAGGAAAGAACTCCTGTAATCCACCATTTCATTGAATTCAAGTGGAGAGAATTTAATACTCACAGAGTAGAGATGAAAAATTCAGTAGAAAAATTAGACTGGGAAAACCACAAGCCCTCAAAGAATCCTTAATGGTTTGGGGAAAGAACCTCAGCTCCTCAAACTGCAAGAGAAGTATCCCCAGACAGATTCCTAAAAACATTAATGGGCGGGTAGTTCAAGAATGGTATAGAAATTGAGAAAGTTGCTGGGAAATCTCAAGCAGCCCGGGGTTGAAGATGGCACCCCATTCCGTAAAACACAGTCCGGAAGGTCAAGGCAAGTCCCAGTTCTCGGAATGTTCAAAGCAGTGGCCAACAGAGTTTGAATCTGGTCTGGTGACCTTGGGACGTTTAGTCTCTTCCCCTGAACTTCCTTTGTAAAATGGCAGCGCCCCATTCACACCGTGGTTGTGTGCGGACGCCGACTTGGGGTGAGGAGACCAGCATCGTGTCCCGTAACTCACACACACATTCCTATCCTTTCACTGGGCAGACCTGTGCTGGGCTTTGCTACTTAATACCCACGTGGCTCAGCAGTGTTCCCAAAGTTACCACTCCCCACCCTGGAGTTTTCTGGTGTGAACTTTCTCGTATCTCTCACCTTCCTTGGATCAGAGGCTCAGTGCCTGGCAAGGTGGTAATGTCGACATTTAATATATTTGTTGGCAACAGTCTGCCAGTGAAAGGTAGTGTAAGCAGAACATGGGGGGACCCATCACCACCCACTTGGATATCATTCTGTTCTTTCAAATTCCACACTCTGGAGATATCTAGACAAGCCGGGGAGGAGCAGAGGAGATAAAACGGTGAGAGTCATGCTACATGGGAAGGTTTGCAGGGATTGTGCTCAGGAGCAAAAACAGGAGAGAAGATTCAGGGGACTAAATGATCGCTGTCTTCAAGGGAGGTAATCTGGGGTTGACTTTACAGTATTCAGTATGCAGTGAATTTCCCATTGGAAAAAATCTCTCAGAATGCATTGCAGCCTCATCAGATCACTTTGGAAGCCGTGTCTCTACTGTGGGCCCAGGAGAAGTATAGCTGTCTTCCTGACACCTAAAATCCAGGGCTCTCCCAACCAAAGAAAACCGGACCTGAAAAAAGATGGCTGGTCTTAGCAATGCCCGGGAGCCAGTGGGGTTAACGACATTGTAACCTGCAACAAAGAAGCCACCTCCTTGCCTGTCAGGGACATGTCAGGACTAAAAAGGCAATGAAATAAGCAAATCTCATGTTAATTGTGATCCAGATTCTCTCTGAATCATTTTTATTTGAGATCCAAATGACTAAAAACTGAGTGGAGAGAGGGTGTGGACCTCTGACGCAGAAGAAAGAACAGCCTTAGTTTGTTCTCTGTTAAATATATTATCTAGAACTAGGGCCATTAAGCGTAAGCCACAAGAGAACACACTTCTGTTGCGTGGGAAAAGGAGCCGGAGAAATGGGATGATGGGCTACATTACCTGAGCGGGACGTGAGTGTGTCATTGGATGCATTCCAAGGCAGGCTGTGTGCCCACGCAGCAGGGACGTGGAAAGAAACCTTGATGGCCTCACGCGCTCCATCTAGGCAACGCTGAGGGTTTCATCTATGTCTGAGAGGTTATGTAATTCTAAAGGGGGGATCTCAATGGGGGGAACTTCAAAGCAGGTAGCAAGTGAGGACCACGGGCATCACAGGTCATTGCTGCAGGATCTTTGATCTGTCAAGATCCAATGGCACCATTTGCAACAACGTGGATGGAGCTAGAGAGAGTGTTATGCTGAGCAAAATAAGTCAGTCAGAGAAAGGCAGAGATCATATGATATCGCTCATATGTAGAATTTAAGGAAAAAAAAACCCAGATGAACATAGGGGAAGGGGATGAAACATAAGAGAAAAACAGAGAGGGAGACAAACCGTAAGAGATTCTTAAGTACAGAGAACAAACTGAGGGCTGCTGGCAGGGAGGTGTGTGGGGGGATGGGCTAAATGGGGGATGGGCATTAAGAAGGACACTTTTTGGGATCAGCCCTGGGTGTCATATGCAAGTGATGAATCACTGGGTTCTACTTCTGAAGCCAATACTGTGCTATATGTTAACTAAGTTGAATTTAAATAAATAAATTCAAAATAAAATCTTAAAAAAAAATTCCAAAAAAAGACCCAATGGCACCCCCTACACCACACTGCCCCAGCTTCTCAGAGCAGTGGAAATGTTTTTTTTAATTTTGTTTTATGTTTATTTACTTTTGAGAGAGAGAGAGTGGAAGCCAGAGAGAGAGAGAGAGAGAGAGAAAATGAGTGGGATAGGAGCAGAGAGAGAGAGGGAGAGAGAGAGGATCCCAAGCAGACTCTGAGCTGTCAGCACAGAACCCATTATGGGACTTGAACTCACGAACTGCGAGATCACGACCTGAGCCAAAGTCAGTTGCTTAACCCACTGATCCACCCAGGCACCCCAATCTATTGTTGTTGTTGTTTTTTAATGTTTATTTTGGAGCGACAGAGAGAGAGTGTGGGGAGGGACAAAGAGAAGGGGACAGAGGATCCAAAGCAGGCTGTGCTCTGACAGCAGTGAGACCAATTCGGAGCTCAAACCCATGAACCGTGAGATCATGACCTGAACCAAAGTCAAATGCCCAACCGACTGAGCCCCCCAGGCGCCCCAATATACCATCCTTCTTTTTCATCATCAGTATTTCAACAGATCTTAAGTCCAGCCCTTGACTCCTGTACTGGGAGGATGGTGGAAACAGAGTCTATGAGCCTCCTTGAGCTGGAATGTTCACTAGCGTGCCATTGCCATGGCTACTGGGGGGTTTCCGAACCCCCCCAACACTCAGGACCTGTTCCAGTTGGCCCACTTCCAGACGCATGTCCTCTGCTCTGCATGGGCATGCTGACAGTCTCCCAGTGCTAGCGGGATGCAGGGAGCCCCAGAAGGAGGGGCGCAAGACAACTGATCCTACAACCCCGCGTCTACGCGGACAGGGCCCACAGAGGCCCAGCAGCGCCACCACCGGCAGGCCCGCCCTGCTGAAGCCCACCGCTGCCAGGAAACAAAAAGTCGTTTGTTACCCCGTGCGGTTTCTGCATAACTCAGCTCGCTTATGAAATGTGGCAGGTGTCTGGTTCCCGTTCTTATACAGCACAATGAATATATCATCCTATTAGCCCGAAGCTTAGATCAGCTTAAGCTTAATCGGCAGCTTAGGGTTGATTTTGCTATCATTGCTCGTTCAGGACTAATAGTGTTTACCGAGGCTTCCACGGGGTTCTTTGTGACAGGCGGCCAAGGCCAGCCGGCCAATTGTAGCTAACGGGCTTGGAGCCGAGTTATTCCAGTGGAAACTCACTGGCTCGCGGCGTCTCAAGGCATTTGACTCTTGTGCTCTGAAAACTCAGAAAGTTCTAACAAAGAAAAATAAACTGCTAGCGACCAAGACGGGCCGAGGAGAATAACAGGTAAGCCATGAAGAGGCGTGAGGGTTTTTAGCAACCTTGCACGGGGAGGAGGAAAGGGGAGATGTGGCCCGCTTATCAGATGGCGGCAGTGGGAGTCAATGCCTGGACAGAAGTGCTGGGACTTGGGGCTGGCCGCCCACGGACGCCCGGTGTGACTCAGCAGTGTCTGAGCAGGGGCTGGTGGCTGTCACTGCCTGTGCCGCGCCTGCCCGCCCACCTCTGGACCACGCTGTGTGTGAGGAGCAACCAAGCCCACGTGTGCAGTTTCCAGACTTCCTCCCGGCCTGACCTACCCTCCCCCGGGCCCTCCATCAGCCAGGTTCCTGTCGCCAACAGCCTGCGTCTGGCACCAGGGCCTGGGCTCTGCTTCTGTGCCTCTCAGTGTTCAAAGTGTTCACAGCAGCCATCGGCATACCCTGAATCCCACGGCAACGAGACAGGAGTCTTCTAGAAAAATCATTCTCCCCGTGCTTTTTACAGATTTTTCAGAGCTGCTCGATAGTTATTACTCTTTGCTCTCGGTCCTGCCCTACTCCATTCTCAAGAGACCCACCAGTCTCCTCCCCACTTCTGTGGCCAAGGTGGTGACAGTTGTTTGGTTTTCCAATCATCCCGGGAACAGCGTTTTCCTGATGAAGGGCGGCGTCAGGGAAGGCGGGGCAGCACAGGGTGACAGGTGGCTGGAGTGTCCAGGGAACAGACGAGGTTCCATGGCGAGGGAGGGTTGTGTCCCCGAGCTCTCCGGGCCTCTGGAGAGCTGGGACCAGAGGCGCAGAGCCTCCCCGGCTTCGCCAGGATGAGGTCAGCTAGCACCGCAGAAGGTGCTTTCTGTTCCACCTGCTTCCCCTGTGAACCTTCTCTGGGTTTCAGTGTGCTCGTCATTATGACCGAAGTCACAACAGAGCCTCTTTCCAGAGAGAGTTGAGGAGACATGAGAACACACATACAGCCCGAAGCACAGCCTTTGCCCCGTGCTCCCTACTGTCTTCTGGTGGGGATGACTGACTTCTCTCTGCTCGCCAGCGACACCGGAGACCTGGCCACATGACAATATGACTTGGGCGCGCTGCTGACCCCTGGGGGCACCAGTGGGAGCCCCAGTGCTGGCCGCTCAGCTGTGGTGGGAACAGCCCCTTTCCTCCCCTCATCGCCACGGCAGGGGAAGCTCCCATCCAGCCTCCTTAGAAGGGAAGAGACAGGGGCGCCTGGGTGCCTCAGTCAGTTAAGCGACCAACTCTTGACTTCGGCGTGGGTCCCGATCTTGTGGTTCATGAGTTTGAGACCCGCATCGGGCGATTTTCTGTCTCCTCTCTCTCTGCCCCTCCCCACTGGTGCGCGCTCTCTCTCTCTCAAAAATAAATAAACTTAAAAAAAAAAAAAGAAGGAATGAGACAGAGGCTTGGGAAGGTGGAGAATGAGGGTGTGGAAGAGAGGGCGCCCGCCAGATCCCAGCTTGGTGCCTATTTCTAGCCGCCCCCAGACTCCATGAGGCCCCATGCTCCTGGATCGCACGTGCAGGGATGCAGACGGGCGGCACGCCATGGGGAGAGGAAGGGCGGGGGGGGGGGGGGGGGGGGGGGGGGGGGCGCGCGCACAGGGATGCCGGTGGGCGGGGTCTGACCCACAGCGAGCGCCCAGTAAGCAGTAGTGACTCAGCCTACCAGTGGCTTCGCCCTCGGCCAGCATCTGGAAGGCCCCGCAAGGGATGCCTCATAAATGGGACAGACGCAAAAGGCAGCTCCGTGATGAATGGAACCACTTAACTCCCTCAAACCTTGAGACGCCAGACATCCATCAGCAGAGATTATCTGTCTGGTACGAGACATCACCGTTTGCGTCCCAGACGGAGCCACACGGGGCCTCACGGTCTTGGTGCGCTCAGCAAATCCCGAGGCCGGGTCCCCTGTGCAGGCAGCTCGGAGCAGTACTTGGGTCAGCCTAGTACTGACCCAAGCCCAGTACTCCCCCAGCCCGAACTGGGCAGCTGGGGAGTTCAAATCGGGTGCAGCCCACAGGGGTCCGATCGTCTGAGGACCGGTCCCAGGGGGCCGTGGCCAGAGCCCCTGAGACGTTGTGTGTGGGGTTCAAAGCCATGGCGCCCTCGCCCCGCAAGAGGCTGGAAAGGTTACCGGCAAACGCACCAGGAAGGAGGCAAAACAGAGGGAGACGACTAAGACCCAGGGCCAAGCTCCCAGGAAGAGGCACAGGGGAGTCTGTGCGGGGAGGGGGGCAAGGGGGAGGCGTGTGAGCACCGGTCTCTGGGGTCTCAACAGCAGCAGGCGTCTGCAGCCCCTAACACAAAGGGGACAGCACGTCTGTTCTGAGCTGGATTGTGTCCCTTCCAATCTCACACACTGAACCCCCAGCCCCAGCACCTTAGAAGGTCCCCGTTGCAGCTGCAGTGAGTTGCCACGAGGCCCCCCCTGGAATAGAGGGGGCTCCTAATCCCATATGATTATTGTCCTTACACAAAGGGGACATTTGGAGATGGGGACACACTCGGAGAGAATGCCGTGTGCAGCACAGACCCTTCCCCAAGAGCCTTCAGGCGGCACTCAGCCCTGCAGACGCGTTGACCTCAGATTCCTGGCCTCCAGGACGGGAACGTTTACCCACCCGTGTCCAGGCGACTTGACCCGAGCCTACGTTGTTGGCATAAAGCAACAAGACGGAAGCAGAGAAATACACGGAAGCCGAAAACGCAGTTCTGAGCGGTTCTGATTTCTGGCTCTGAAGCCTCAAAGCCCCTGACATAACAGTTACTTAGACGGTGGGAAGCCGGGAGCGGAGGCTGGCAGTTTGAAGGGCTGGAAAACATTTTTCTAAGCTGCCCGGCCGTGCGCAGAAACATCGCTTCTGTATTTATTTGGCAGAGAAGCACCGAGCTTCCTCTGGGTTTGGGGAGAAGTCAGAGCCGACTGTGGAGGTTCTCTGAGTTCCTGTTCCAGTGCTCCTCACACTGGAGATCAGCTACCCCCGGCGGCCCCGGCATACAGCTGGGAAGGGGCTCGGCGAGATCCTTGCTGCGGGCCCCCGATGGGTGATCCGACCACGTTTGAATGTGCATGTGGTACCTAATTTCCTGACGCTGATGGCTTGGTTTCTAAATTAGCTCCCCACCTTGGGGCGCCTGGGTGGCTCAGTCGGTTAAGCGGCTGACCTCAGTTCAGGTGACAGTCTCGCAGTCTGTGAGTTCGAGCCCTGCGTCCGGCTGTCTGCTGTCAGCGCAGGGCCGGCTTGGGATCCTCTGTCTCCCTCTCTCTCTCTGCAGCGCCCCCCCCAAATAAATACACATTTAAAAAACAAGCAAACGGATTAGCTTTCCACCTCTTTTTGGCCAACGTTGGCTGGAGCCATCGCAGTGCAGTGTAGGAGTCTCAGAGCTGCATTAGCCCTAAATTGGGGGACGGGGGGATGGAAGGAGACCCTGAGTGTCCGTGACCTTGTGGGGATTGGTATCCATCAGCACGAGAGGCATGTGTGAAGCCAGGGTCTGGTGCTCCCCACGTACCATCACTCTCCGCCTGGTGTCTGTGACTCAATGGACCCCTAGGTGGGGGAAGGAGGACCAGTCCTCAGTCTCTACTCCCCCCTCTTCCCACTCTCTCTCCCGCTGCCCTCCCCCCCCCCTTCCCACTTGGCTTCCATTTTCTTCAGCCGCCGTGATTTGCAGCCGCGTAACTCAGATTCTCAGGGAGGCACTTCGCGCAAATGAACTGTCTTATGTTTGAGTAATTCTCCGGCAAACCTGATGTGAGCAGCGACTGCACAGAACAGTGTCATCCAATAGACGATAACGTGAGTCGCATAGGTAATATTCCAGTGGGCACATTTAAAACATAGAAAGGAACGGCTCAAATTAAGGTTAACGGCATAGTTTTAGCCAAACAGGTCCAAAATGTTACCATTTCAAAATACAAAATGTAAATTTTGTTGGGGGAGTGGCGGGGGGTGGGTTGTGCCTAGGTGGCTGGGTCGGTTAAATGTCGGACTCTTGGTTTCCGCTCAGGTCATGATCTCTCGGTTCATGAGTTCGAGCCCCTAGAGAGGCTTTTGCCTGATAGTGCAGAGGCTGCTTAGACTTCTCTCTTTCCCTCTCTCCCTGCCCCTCCCCCCACCCACTCTGTCTCTCTCTGTCTCTCTCTCTCTCTCTCTCAAAATAAACCCCATTTGAACTTTTTTTAACGTTTATTTATTTCTGAGCTGTCGGCAGAGAGCCCGGGACGGGGCTGGAACGCATGAAGCATGAAATCGTGACCTGAGCCAAAGTTGGATGCTTAACCAACTGAGCCACCCAGGTGCCCCAATAAATAAACATTAAAAAAAATTTTTTTTAGGGGGACCTGGGGGGGCTCAGTCGGTTAAGCCTCCGACTCTTTGTTTCGGCTCAGGTTATGATCTCATGGCTTGTGAGTTCAAGCCCCACTCAGGGCTCTGTGCTGACAGTGCAGAGCCTGCTTGGGATTCTCTCTCTCTCCCTCTGTCTCTGCCCCTCCCCCTCTCACTCTCTATGTCTCTCTCTGTCTCAAAAATAAATAAACTTAAAAAATTAAAAAAAATTAATGTTAAATATAAATCCAGCATTATGTTATGCTGACAGCACATCTCAATCAGGACTGGTCACACTCCCAGCACAGGCAGGTGCTTGGGGGGGCGGGAGGCGGTGCCTACAGCACAGTACCTTCTAGAAGCCACAGGGCAGAAGGATCCCTTCATTCATCCCCAGAAGGACCTTGTGCCCATTATTTAACCTTGCTAAGACTTAGATGACGTCATTTGTTAAAGGAGGTCAGTAATAGTACCCATCACATAAGATTGTTGCAAGCATTAAGTTAAGAGGACACATTCCCCCGCGCAGCCTTCCCGGAGGACCTACATCTGAGCTACAAGGTGCCTCCACCTCTGTGCCAGTCGCCGGGGTCTCAGGCTGTCCCCTCTCTGTCACCTTTCCACCAGGCGCAGGTATAGGAAAGACAGGACCTGGGCCAGCTCCGAATGGTGTGGCATTTCCCAACAGGAAACTGGGTCGGGTGCCTGGAGACCCAGCCCCTCAGGGAAAGCTGGCTGTCCACGCCTCTGATTGCCCCCCATTCACAAAAACACCTATTTCTTTTTTTGTTGTTTATGTCTTTATTTTGAGCGAGAGCGAGAGAGCACTGAAGGGGCAAAGAGAGAGAGAGAGGGAGAGAGAGGGAGAGAGAGAATCCAAGCAGGCTCCAGACTGTCAACACAGAGCCCGGTGTGGGGCTAGAACTCACAAACCATGAGATCATCACCTGAATGGAAATCAAGAGTCTGACACTTAACCGAATGAGCCCCCCCAGGTACCCCAAGACACCCATTTCTAAAAGCATATTTATAATATTGTTTTGTAGCTGGATAGTCACATGAAGGCTTCCCCAGGCGTGTGGGGAACGTGATATTGGTTCTTTTGAAACTCCTTCTTCTCCTAAGCCTGATCCCTGGCGTGGGGTACTTAGGGCCGCCCTGGGCATTGGCTCTGCTGTGGGACGGGCCACCTCGCTCTTGGCCACAGGGAAGGGCCACCAGTCACATGACCCTCAACTCTCTGGGAGGGAGAATTCGAAAGAGAAGACAAACTCTATGGTGGCCAGAGTGAGGACCAGGGCGGGGGTCCACTGATGGAGGGGCAGCTAGAACTGGAGGAGAAGAGGGCAGTGAGTTGAGGACCGCCATGTTGGCTGGAAAGGAAAAGAGTGCTGGACAAGCGGGTCCCGGGAGTTTCTCCTTCTCCCCCTCCTGCTGTTCCATTTATTCCTCCAGCCCCAAGCTGCACGAGCTCTGAAGGCATTCTGCCCTCTTAAGAGCATTTCCCTTTTGGGGTGCCTGGGTGGTCAGTCAGTCAAGTGTCTGACTCTTGATCTAGGCTCAGGTCATAATCTCATGGTCTTGAACTCCACGTTGGGCTCTGAGCTGATGGCATGGAGCCTGCTTGGGATTCTCTTCTCTTTCCCCCTCTCTCTCTGCCCTTCCCCTCCTCGTGCTCTCTCTCTCTCTCTCTCTCTCAAAATAAATAAATAAACTTTAAAAAAATTTATAGGTGCGATAGAGAAACTCTATTCAAGGCAAACAAGGAGAATGTTAGTGTGAAAAGAGTTGCCTTTTTAAAAAATTTTTATTTATTATTTATTTATTTATTCATTTACTTTGCATTCAAAGCGTTCTGTTTACCATTCGTGATGTTCTCTTTCCACAGAGCCTCTTTGTCCACATCCGTGATTCTTGGCAGGAAACATCCGAATCGCCTGGGGAATCAGTGAAAATGCAGAGGGCTGGCCCCGGCCTCCCAGAGTTTCTGATTCAGTGGTCTAAGGCGAGACCTCGCATTTGCCTTTCTACCAACTCGTCTGGCGATGCAGACGCCGCCCCTCCAGGGACCCAGCTTCGAGAACTATCAGTCATTTTCCACCGCACGCTGGAATTTTCCGTAAGGTTCAAAAAAAAAGAAAAGAGAAGATGCCCGTGGCCCGTGTCCTACACACCCAGAACAACTAAGGCTGGATCCCTGTCCCTGGAACAGCACAGGTAATGCTGAAGCATTGCCAGAGATCCTAAACCAGTGTCGAGAATGCCTCCAAACGAATCCAGAGCAGGGTGTGCAGCCCTAGGCTCACCCAGATGCCCACACGACGTCTTCTTCCTCCACAGGCTCAGTCTCATTGTTACTCCTGGTGAAATAGGGAAGAGTCCCCGCCGAGAGCTGAGTTCAGGCCATTGCGGCAGGTGGCTTGGGTACCAGGAGCCCAGCCCCCGCCACACTTGTGTCCTTTTGTTTCGCCGGTGGGCGGGCGGGAGGCCGTCTGTCCTGTGATCACAAGAGCCCGATCCCTGTGTCTATAGGGCATTGTCTATAAACAGGGCCGGGAAGAGTCAGGGGCGACCTGAACCTGGGGACTTTGATCTCCCTGTATCTCTTCTTCTTATATCCTAAGTCCAATTGCTTCTTACTGGGTTTTCAAGGAAATTTGTATCTGTGGGTAGACATCAGTGTGTTTCTTTCCCTGCACCTCTTTGAAGTCTGAAATGGAATAGGATGTAGAAGTAACATTCATGAATAAAATAATAACATGGCCATTTGTTGGTGACACCCAGGGCATTTGGGTGGCAAATGTCTGCAGTAAATACATTGCACGGAGTATACTCAGAGTTCTAGAATTTCTGGGACCATGTGAAAAACAGGACAGTAGTCTTACCATAGACTTCCCACAGGAATCACGATGAACACAGAATTATAAATACAATAAAGAAGTAGGTTCTCAGTAAAACCAGCAGCGTCAAGAGGACCCAAGTCCTTCTTAGAAGCATAAAATTCTTGGGGCACTTGGGTGGCTCAGTCGGTTAAGCGTCCGGCTTCGGCTCAGGTCATGATCTCGTGGTCTGTGAGTTCAAGCCCCACGTCGGGCTCTGTGCTGACAGCTCAGAGCCTGGAGCCTGCTTCGGATTCTGTGTCTCCTGCTCTCTGCCCCTTCCTTGCTAGCAGTCTCTCTCTCTCTCAAAATAAATAAATGTTAAAAAAAATTTTTAAAAAGAAGCATAAAATTCTTGGGCCACACAGAAACCCACCAAAGCAGGAATTTGAGGTGAGCTAGAGGTCAAGACATTACAATCTTGCACTCCATAGGACTGACCACCCAAGCTGACATCTCCCTGTCCTTTGTTGCTGCCAATTCTCAACCTTTCCAGAAACTTCTAAATGGGCTGACCCCCACCCCCCACCTCCTCCAGGACCCTCCTCAGGTGCAGTTTTAGTGGAAAACGTTGCCCCTCCTCCCTGTGACTGTACATACCCCATGGGAAGTGATACTTCCTACTGCACTCCTTTCTAGAACCTTCTCAGATAGGACCTCAGAAAAGACCAGTAAAAGTGCCTACCCGGCTTCTCTGTCCTGAAAGATCCATTAATTTGCCTGAGTTACATTCAGATTTTGCATAATGCTGACCGGGATATAAAAGCACGTGGGTGGAAAATCTTCACGGCCCAAGAGATCATGTGTTAAATTAATAAAAAATGAAATAATGGTGGGGCGAAAATAAAACCCAAAGCCCACCACCTTGGGCTTTGGGTTTTCATCTGGGCTTTGCCCACAACTTGTGGAATGGCCACACCACGTCTCTCTTCTTCCTTGTCCTCACATTTCAGGAGGGGAGGCTGCAACCGACCCACACCTGCCAACTGAGTTCCAAGGAGCCCCTTAGGCCTTGGCAAAGGTATTTGGGGAAGAAATTTATGAAGCAGAATATGATTCGCCGGCCAGCGGACGCCGTGATCCTTGGAGCTGGTATGGAGTACACGAGGTGTTGTGGAGTTTCTGGGGAGGAGCCTGTGGGTAAGGCAGGGCTGGGCGACACCAGACCAACCCACACGAGGCCGGAGGAGGCCGAGGTTCAGACGGGGGGCCTTTGTCGAGTGAGACTACAGTTACGGCAGCTCGGGTGGGGCAGTGGGAAGTGAGGTAACAAGGTGTGTGGGGAGCCTGGCCTGGCAGGCCCGAAGGTTCCTGGCAGGATCTTCCACTGAGGGCCACCTGGACGCCCACCTCCTCCCCGGGGAAGAGACGCGGTGCCATTGTCCCACTGTGTGTGGCTGCTCCTTCTCTGTCCCCTCCCCCTGCTTGTTTTGGGCACCTGCCGAACTGCGCTTGGTGCATAGATGCGTCGTGTCTCTAGTTCTCACAGCAGGGATTTATGTGACCGTTGGAGAAATTAAAGTTTGATAGGCACAAGTGGAGATTGGGAAGCCATACATTTCAGTAACGTTCTTATTGATGTTCTCATCTCTTAATGTTCTTTATGTTCTAGCGAGACAGATCATCTTAGCTACCTTAATTACAAAAGAAACTTGAGGAATACTGGACACCTATAAAAAAAAAAAAAACAACAGAACAGACACGTGGGGACTTGATGAGAGAAGGAGGCCCTTGGGGTCGAGGCCCTAGGAGCAGGTGACCGAAGGGGTCGTCACCCCAGGGCACTATCTACGAAGGAGGTGACCCCACCATCTCTGTATTTGACCAGTCCGTACAACATCCACATTCCTGGGAAGGGGACGGGATGGGCCCTGCTGGGACACACGCCCATCATTCCTGGACTGGTAGCCCTGAGGCACTGAGGCAGGTGGCATCGTTTCTCAAAAGGAAGAAGACGTTGATGGAGCGATTCACCCCGTCCAGGTGGGGAAGGGCTGGGCCCTGAAACTTCCATTCCTGCGGAAGGAAGAACTGATTTGGCTTCGACGGAGGAGGGTGACATCAGTGGGGCAAGTTGAGGGCCAGAGGGACAGGGCGATAGGGATATCTTGGCTGTTGTTGATTCAGTGGCAAAGACAGGTATCTGGCAGGAATGGAACCTGGAGGGCGGCAAGCGAGGAGGGGGAGGGACGCTGACGGTGCTTGGCCCTGTGCCCCGCGTCACAGCCGTTTGCCCTCCTCCCAGCGACACGGTGAGTGAGGCAGGGTGCCTGCTTTGGGAGATGCAAAGCGGGGTCCCCCCGGCCCCCCTTCTACACCTATCCCACCAAACAGGACGGAGGGGTCCTGGCAAACCTTTATTTTCCAATGTTACTTAGCTCAGGGAAACATTCGACCTCTGCCTTCCCCACCGAACACACAAACTCTAACTTCTCTGTGTTTGACCTGGGTCCTGACGTTTTTAAGTGCTGAGGTGTATGTAAAGTGTATTTATTGATTTTGAGAGAGAGAGAGAAGGGGAGGGACAGAGAGAAAGGGAGAGAGAGGAGCCCGAGCCGGCTCCCCGCTGTCAGCGCAGAGCCCGACTTGGGGCTCGATCTCATAAACCATGAGATGACGACTTAAGCCGAGTTCAAGAGTCAGACGCACAACCGACTGAGCCACCCAGGATCCCCAGCGCTGAAATGTATTTCAAGACTTAACCCAATATGGGTTTAACCCAATATTCTTCTCTCTTTTTTCTCCCAACAGTGGGATAAATATTTTTGTTGGAAATACCACCATTATCTTCTCAGTATACATTTATTTATCTGTACCTCTGTCAATACGGAGCAGGTTCCAGGACACCAGGAATGCGGGGGGCAGGTAAAGAAAGCCCGCAGTTACAAGCCACCAGCCTGCAGGACAAAGTCGTACCAGAACAGCTGATTGTCCTGTGAGCTCGTTGCCCAAGCAGCAGGTGACTTTGGTAATGAACACCGCAGCGGTGGCCACACCTCTGAGGCCCAGAGGTCGGCTGTTAGCCATGTGGGTGCCCGGTATGACCTTGGCACACAGCCTTAACCGGGCTTAGAGGAGAGTCCTCCCCGGTGTGGAGGTCAGAGGTCACCTCTCTTAGCCTGCCAACGCCTTGGAGGAGGGGGCGGGAGGAGACCATGGCTCCAATGCCTCCGTCAGCTCCCCTGTAATTGATTTGAAGGCAGATCCTGAACTATCCCTGTTGTGCAAATCCATCCAATTACTTTTTCCAGTGGCACAGCTGCCCTCAGACTTGGCCACCTGTGTCCTGTGGCACAATAGCCCCTTCTCCAACGCAGGCCTGAAAGTCTGTGCTTCTGGAACAGAGGGACCGATCATGGCCCCAAAACAGGTAGAATCCGAGAACTCTGCGACGTTGCCGCACCGAGGGACCATGGGAAGTTACCTTCATGGAGCACCTACTACGTGCCCGTGCTCTGCCCCATCACCCGTAGCTTTTTCTCACTTCCTCCTTACAATGCTCCTGCGAGCAAGGTGGCCACAGCCCCTCTTGACAGGTGAACGCACAGGTTGTGAGACTCGCCCTCCTGGAGACATGGGGAGTTAAAGGAAGGGGCCCAGGACCAGGGATTGGGAGGCAGGGCCAGCCAGATTTGCTTTTGTCTCTGTCGTTGACTAGGTGTGCCACCAACTAGAGTCATTTCTTTATGAATACTCTTAACCCCGGGGCACCTGGGTGGCCTCAGTCGGTTAAGCTTCCATCTCTTGGTTTTGGCCCTGGTCATGATCTCATGGTTTGTGAGTTTGAGCCCCTCGTCAGGCTCTGCACGGATGGTGCGGAGTCTACGTGCCATTCTGTCTCTCTCTCTGTCTCTTTCTCTCCATGCCCTTCTCTCTTTCTCTCCCCCTCTCCCCTACTCTCTCTCTCAAAATAAATACATAAATACCCTGAGCCCCAAGGTCCTCATCTGTAAGGTAACGTATCTGTATGATAACATATATCAATGTGTATCCTACAAACTTGTTATGAAAATGAGTTTTGCTACACATAATATGTCTGGGACGTGAGCATTTAACAAACTGTCCCCTCTTCCCCCTCCACAGAGTTGACCGTGCTTGGGATTGGAATTTGGCCATCTAGGCTCCGGGCCCCCTGGGCTGCAAGCTTGTTCCTCTGTGTTTACGTCGGCGAAGCTCAGTGCGATGTGTCCCAGGCCGGGATGTATAGAGTCAGACTTAAACCTGCCCTAGACACAGGGCTAGATACTCCGACATCGGCACAGGAAAGAACGAATTCCTATCCCTGGCGACAATTGCGTGCAGTCTCTCTCAGCTTGCGGTCCGCTCTGTGGACGTACGTGTCCGTTAGTCCTTGCAAGATTTTTTTTCCCCAAAATATTACGAACGGGGCACTGCTGGACAAACAGATATTAATGATTCCTTTTTATGAAATTTAGCTGTGAAGCCAGCCTCCGTCTCGTTGGTACCAAAGTCTCCATCCTGGCCACGGACTTCTCTCCATGGAATGTAGGCACCTCTCGCACCAAGCCTGACGTCTCATTGTAACTCATCACACGTAGGCTTTGTTTCTTATTTATTTATTTATTTATTTATTTTTTACGTAGGCTTTGTTTCTGCCTTCTGGTCCCTTCTTTCGTCTTCAACTGCGTATGTTCTGATCTGCAGAGATCGTCTGCAACACTGGAGAGTGTTCTCCCAGAAAGCCCTAGCTTTTACTCGATCTTCTGCTTACGCCCTGTTCATCCAAAGCCATGCTAATTTAAGTATCTGAAAGCCACACACACACAGAGGCACACGCACGCACATGCAGACACGAACGTACGCATACGTGCCTGCACACACATGCACACAGAGATACACACAAGCATATACACACATGCACACACATACATGTGTGCACACACACATATACACACATGCACACATACACAAACACACACACATGCATGCACACAGAGCAACTCACATGCACACACATGCAAACACACACACATACATGCATATGCATGCACACAGGGGCACACACGTACACACACGCGCGCAAACACACATACGTGTGTGCACACAGAGACATGCATGCACATACACACGGGCACACACAAACACTCACACACAGATAGCATACAGAGACGTGCGTGCACACACATGCAAACACACATTCACACGCACACACATGCACGCAGAGGCACACAGGCGCAGACACACACAGGCACACACACACACACACACCCATCCACCCTCACGTACACCGACACTTCTGAGCGCTCGGCTTCGTGTAACCGGGGCGCAGCTCAAACCTTTACACCACTGAGTTCACGCACTTCATGTTCTTGAATCTCAGTCCCCTTCTCTGCTGACCGCAGACGCCATGTGTGTCCCACGGGGCAGAGGGTAGGTTCCCATGACATAACAGAACTAATCCCTTAATACAGCATCTCTGTCATTATGCCAGGCACGCGGTTCGCTTTTTTTTTTGTACTATTTACTGGTGTTCAACTCTGACACACAACTTCCAGAGTTCAGGAAACCGTCAAAGCAACTCTCCAAGGCTCCCTCATTAAGGCTCATCATCAGACATCTCTTTATTCCTTCATATTCATTATGCAGAGGCTAAAGTAAAAAAAAAAAACAAACAACCTGTCAATCAAAGGAAACGGAACAGTCCAGAAAGGGACGTTTACTGAACATTGTGCTACCACAGGCAAAATTCAATTCGAAAACAAAAACAGATGGACACATTAATTGGGAAAGCTGACCTCTTGCTAAGGTCACTTCAGAGTGAGTAACTATCTAGATATATTTTGATGGAAATGAAGTGTGGGGCCTAGAACTTCTCTGACACACCACAATGGAGGCTGCTTGCGCCCTGTGTCCTCATCCTGAAATTCCCTCCAGAGATGCTGGTCATGCAATTTCCTCCGGAACAGAAGGACCCAGTAACACATAAATGAATCTTAACGTTATTCTCGAAAAGGGCATCGGGAAATAGACCTCTCGTTTGGTAGGCTAGGCTTCTCACGGTTTTCAGTGATTTGGGGGTAGGTGCAGAGCCGCTGTCCCCAAACACCCCACTACCTGCTCCCCGATGCATGCAGCCTCTATCCGTTCAAATCGACCCTGGCTCTAACTTGCAACGCTTATGCTGGGTGGTTCCGCTACTGAGTTTATTGGTGGTGGCTGTGGGCTGGACATTTATGTTCCTCCTAAATCTGTATGTTGAAACCCTAATCCTCAGTGTGATGGTAATTGGAAATGAGGCTTTTAGGAGGTAACGGGGTCATGATGAGGTGGTTACTGAGTCGCGACTGGGTTGCGATTCACTTCATGAATGGGATCACGGCCCTTAGAAGAACGCAAGACATCTCCCACCTGGTCTTTCTATCTCTATCTCTATCTCTATCTCTATCTCTATCTCTATCATCTATCTCTGTCTCACCCCACCACGTGAGTGCACAATGACAAGGCAGCTGGCTACAAGCCACCAGGAGGCAGATCCTTCCCAGGAACCAAACCTACCAAAACCTTGACCTTGGACTTCCCAGCCTGCAGAACTGTGAAAAAGAAATGTCTCTTGTTTAGGCCACCCCATCTGAGGTGTGTGGTTATGGAGGCCTGAGCTAAGACAGTGGTCCATGAGGCCACCCGTGTCCTCACTTTCTGCATCCTCAAAGGAACCGGTCGGCCTGTCCTCCTCTTTCCATTGAGTGCCTAAGCCCACGAAGGCCAATCACAAGAACAGTTGGGTGGAGGTCGTTGGAACAGCCCCAGGTGTTCAACAATTAACTCACTTGCCTGGAAGTCGGGCGGAATGATCCCTCAGAAGAGACACAGGGAGGGGTGAACTTATGAGACACAGGGAGGGGTGAACTTATGAGACACAGGGAGGGGTGAACAGCAGACAGGGGAAGCCATCAGTAGGGGGCCTGACCAGATGGAGGAAGGACCAGTCAAAGAAGAAGCTGGACTTCTGGAACACGATACACATTTGGGAGCTGGCAATGCAGCCCAGAAACCCCAGGAAATCGGAGGTGACCTGCCTGTCTTGGATTTTGATTTTGTTAACAAAGCCACTGAGAGCCTCCATATTTTATAATCGAAACTCCCTACAAATACACTGAAACTAGCCATCATGCAAATGCACCATGAGTGTCATCTGAGCAGCCCCCAGCATGGTTCTGCCTCTGAACCAAGCTCCTAGCCTAGGGCCTGACACACATGAGGACCTGAACGCTCTGTGTGAGCAATGGATAAGTCAACATGCATTTAAAAAGTCAAACACCAAGGTGATGGGGATTAAGGAGGGCACTTGTCATAATGAGCTTCGGATGATGTAGGGAAGTGTGGAATCACCATATTGTACAGCTGAAACTGACATAACACTGTGTGTTAACTACACTGAAATTAATAAAATAAAATAAATAAAATAATTAAAATAAAATAAATAAAATAAAATACATAAATAAATGAAATGAAATGAAATGAAATGAAATGAAATGAAATAAAATAAAATAAAATAAAATAAAATAAAATAAAATAAAATAGGGGCACCTGGGTGGCTCAGTGGGTTAAGCATCTGACTTCAGCTCATGTCATGAACTCACAGTCTGTGAGTTCAAGCCCCGCGTCAGGCTCTGTGCTGACAGCTCAGGGCCCGGAGCCTGCTTCGGATTCTGTGTCTCCCTCTCTCTCTGCCCCTCCCCTGCTTGTGCTCTGTCTCTTTCTTTCAAAAATAAATAAACATTCCAAAAAAATTGAAAATTAATTAATTAATTAGTTAATTAAACCCCAGCGAAGGCAGGGAAGAAGAGAGAGCCCATGGTGGCTGGAGATAATTTGTAGCTGCCTTCCCCAGACTAGCAAGGGTTTGTCCTTCACGCACCCAAGTTACTCGGAACTGTACCCAATTTGGTGAGCTAGCCAGTGTTCTTCAAGTGTTTTTTTCCCCCAAAATAAAACCAGAGTCCATTTATGTGACTTGCAACCTCAGATCTCTGATGGACACATAACCCCTAAGTGTCCTCCTTTCCAATGCCAGCACCCTGACACTTTTCCTCCTAGATTTGCTCTCCTGACGCCGTGCCCTTCTGGGCCTTTCTCATCAGGCCGTGACCCAGGCCTTTCCACTGACTGTATCCCCTGGGGTACCCCCGCTGCCTAACGTTTCTGGATCTCAGTTTACCCATCAGTCTCCTGGAGATTTTCCCATAATGCCATTCTCTCAGAGTCCATGAATACATCTAGTGAAATAAAGTATAAATAGAGAGGGACTTTCATAAGGACCAAGTGTTATACAGTACAGGTGTTCACTGCTTTTATTTGACGCAGGGAAGAAAGAAACAATGGGAGAATCCTAGGGGCGGTTTGAATGGGATCAGTTAGCTGGAATTTTCCACCTGCAGCTCTGTTAATGTCAGCAAGCTGAAAGGCCTTCCTTTTGTCGAGTTTCTAAATTTTTACCATTTATCCAAGACCTTAGGTCCATAATGTAAAGCATTTGCATAACATTTAGGAGTGTTCTCGAAGTAGACGGACATCTTTTGTCATTTTCTTCCAGGCTTTACCAAACAGGACTGGAGTAACCTCATAAAAATGTCATCCAACTTCCACTCGCTACACTAAACTTATGGAAAGAATTAACAGATGATCATCATTTTATTTTTTACGGCGATTTCTAACTGATTGCACTGTGCCCGCAAAGGGCCGTGTCGTGCATCGTGAACTTTTTTTTTTAATTTTTTAACATTTATTCAATTTTGAAAGATGAAGGGGGATAGACCATGAGTAGGGGTGGGGCACAGAGAGGGAGACACAGAATCCGAAGAAGGCTCCAGGCTGTGAGCTGCCAGCACAGAGCCCAACGTGAGGCTCAAACTCACAGACCGAGAGATCATGACCTAAGCCGAAGTCGGACATTTAGCCGATGGAGCCCCCCAGGCGCCCCTTGTAAATCTTTATTAGAGGTGCCCCTGCTATTGGGTAATGTCTTCTGGGATAAACGCATCTGTGGCTCATTCAAACTCTCCACAGCCCCTCAGCTCCGACCCGTGCACCAAATACTATAAATTCCTGATACTGGAAACAGAAATGTGGGAGGGGCCTACTTGTTGGAAGAGGTTCTAGAAGGTACAGGTGGACCTATTGCCCCTCCCCCTAATCCTACCTAGTCCCTAGATTGTTCGGTTTTTTAAGTTTATTTTTGAAAGAGAGAGCGTGAGCAAACATGGGGAAGGGTCAGAGACAGAGAATCCCAAGCAGGCTCCACACTGTCAACACGGAGCCCAGCGTGGGGCTCGCATTCACAAACCGTGAGATCAAGACCTGAGCCAAAATCAAGGGTTGGATGCTTAACCAACTGAGCCACTTAGGTGCCCCACTCCCTAAGTTTGAAAAAAAAAATTTACTTTGGACTTACTTATTAAAAGTGAATTTTGCCGGAGTTCTGGCGATATCGAGTCTCTTGACGAAGAGTTGGCTCCTCGCTTTACACGGAAAGCCAAGAGGCCAATGTTGACCTCAAGGCGTCACCTGAACAAGCGGAGTGCTCACAACCTGGGTCGTCTCGCAGCTGTCCAGTGCTGCGTGCACCTCCCAGGTTCCTCCTTGGCCTCCGCCATCTAAACGTACTCAATAAATGGGATGGTGTGGGAAGGGGGGGGTCTCTATCTGTCCTTGGCCCCCATGCCTTATCTTATTTAGGGTTGGCAATGTAAAAACCAAATCCTTTTCGGGACAGATTAGGGTTACTCTCTCCATCCACCTGTCTACAGGGATGCTGAGCAGGGCCCTGGCTTCCATTTTTCAAGGAAAAAGAGAAAAAGAACATCCTATACCATAAACCCCCCATACACACGGTAAACACGTTCCTCCTTTCCTCCAAGCCAAGAACAAAGTGTTATAGAGTAATAACCAGGAGAACTTGGAGGAAAAACCTCTACATGAGTCTCCAACGCAAAGGAAACCGTCTTCCTATCTCAGGGTATCAATTCCCAGGAAAGAACTGACTTCCTTGCTTCCCAGGAGGGAAGCCGGAGCGGAGGGGGGCTTCTATCCTCAGCCCCCCAAGGGCCTGGCAAACGGATGTTAAAGCACAACAAAACGACACTCATCAAAGGTTGCTCAGGTAAAGAAGCAATGCTGCTTTCCGGAGACCGTCCAGGCTTGCCCTGGTTCCCGCTAACATGGGCTGCGGCCAGCTTGTGGCAAGCAGCTGCCCTCTGGAGTCGCGGTTGGCAGCCAAAGGTGGCTTAGTCCAATTAAACAGACTAATTTAACAATTCAATGAGCGGGAGGGTGCTGGCAGCCAACAAGGGGCTGAGTGGGACCGTGGGTCGCTCTGCCCAGGCACCAGCCTCCCCCGTGTGGCCGGAGGAATCCGAGAAAAGGCCTGGCCACAGTCCCTACCATGTTCCCTGGTCACCTTGGAATACCACCAGCCTGCCCCCAGGACGATCCCCCACGCCCCGCCCGGCCAACAGACACCCAGCAGTGGGTCACAAAAGGGCGGAAGCACCTAGAAAATCAAAGTCCCGGTCCGGTTTCAGGAATGGCATCGTGGAATATTGTTTTGACATACTTATTATAGCAGGTGGATGGGTTTCTTCCTAAGAATCAGAGCCGTTGGTCCGCGGAAACATGGACTCTGACTTTGAAAGAACTACAAGGCACCTGATTCTTGCCTCCAGATTGCCTCTCCGGCCCCTCACCCAAGACCTCAGACAGCACACGTCGGTTTTCTATCGCCCCCGCAGCCCTGTCTGCCGTTGCTTTCAGAAAACACGCCCCCTCGTAAGGATTAGAAAATGCTGTCAGAGTAAATCATTTTTCTCATGACTATCTCCTTTCTTCCATGGTGAAGTCTTTTTAAAAACTGGTTTCTAAAAATATTCCGAGGCGTTGGGGCGCCTGGGTGGCTCAGTCAGTTAAGGGTCCGAGTCGTGGTTTCAGCTCAGGTCATGAGCTCATGGTTCGTGAGTTTGAGCCCCGCATCGGGTTCTGCGCTGACAGTGCGGAGCTTGCTTGGGATTTTCTCTCTCCCTCTCTCTCTGCCCCTCTCCAACTTGCATGTGCTGGCTCTCTCTCTCTCTCTTTCTCCCTCCCTCTCTCAAAATAAATAAACAAACTTAAAAAAAAAAAAGTCCCGAGGGGCGCCTGGGTGGCGTAGTCGGTTAAGCGTCCGACTTCAGCCAGGTCACGATCTCGCGGTCCGTGAGTTCGAGCCCCGCGTCGGGCTCTGGGCTGATGGCTCGGAGCCTGGAGCCTGTTTCCGATTCTGTGTCTCCCTCTCTCTCTGCCCCTACCCCGTTCATGCTCTGTCTCTCTCTGTCCCAAAAATAAAAATAAAAAACGTTGAAAAAAAAATTAAAAAAAAAAAATGTCCCGAGGTGTTTCGCATTTGCTACTCCAGATCATTCAAAGATTCCTCTTTTTGACATGTTACCATAGGGCCCTCCGATCTCCCCTGGGACTTAGTGGTTCTATTCCCTTCATTCTGTATGTTTCCTTTTAAATTCAGAAGCTAATAGTTTCTGGGCCAGGCCGGGTCCCAACAGGAAACAGGGTTATTCAAAGAAGGTCTCTATACACACAGGACTAATGGCCACAGTGTGGTGTGGAACAGGGGAATCGAGGGCCCGGCCACTGCGGGCGGGTAAGCGGAGCCCTGGACCGGGGAGGGATGGTGGAAGGAGAAGTTACCAGAACCTGGGAGTGGAGAGCTATAGGCAGACACCAGCAGTGACTTGTGCAGCAGGGAGCAGGGGAGTGGATGTCCCCCAGACTGTCCCCCCTGTAGGGTGAGGGAGTGCACTGAAGTCCCCAGGACAGCCACCCTGAGGGGCGGGTCAGGGCCAAGTGCCCCCAGAAGACCCTACACTTGGAAGCCGCAGTCCCTGTCTTTCCCATGCAGCTTTGCAGTAATAATTCCTTCTGCCGATCCCCTCCTCCCTGAGCGTCCTGCTTCTCCCGTGTCCCGCGTCACCCTGTAGAGCCTTGTCTGCCTGTTTTATGGACGCTTTAAAGTGTCTTCCTACGGCTTTAGTGTCCCAGCTGAGGGCTCCCCTCTCCCCTACTTGATGACCACAAACCACACTTGTCATGGCCCCCGCCATTCTGCCACTCGCATGTCCCCAAACGGTGGCAGAGGAGGGGGACTATGGGGCAGACAACACAGTCCTAATGGGACCAAAAGAGTGCCCATTGGGAGGCTGGAGGCAGAGGAACAGGGACTCAGGGGAAAGGCAGAGCCCCTGCTCTGAGGTCCCCAGCGTCACCACAGTCAAGGGCTGAGCCCGCAGACCACCTCCTGCACAGAAGTAGCCATTTCCGGTATGTTCCACTACCCTGGGTCACCCAGACCTGTGCAGGTCCCTTGTCCTTGATGTTCAGAGCTCCCTGCTTCCCCGGAAAGCGAGCCAGGGCCTTTGCGAAACCACATCTCTTTCGTGTCACACGCAGTCCTGAGCGTCTCTCCCCAGTTCTCCTTGGCACCTTACCAGCCCCCAGCACGAACAGCCAGTCTGCCCACGTCTCCGACGGGGAGACCCCAACGAGCTTCGCCTGACCTCAGTGAGCTGCTCCCCTGCCAAGCTCCGGCCTGTCATTCCCAGAGCCTGGGAGCTCCACTCTGACCGCCAACAAATCGCAGGGACACACGCCCAGCTTAGAGAGTAGACATGCGAACAGTTCCTGCCTCACCTCCCACCTTCCACACGTCGGCCGCGCAGGCGATGCTGTCTCTCACTCCACCTGCCAGATGCCAGCTCCCAAAGCCGCCTGCGCAGGCGAAACTGAAGTTGACGCTTCCCTCGGTGACTCCTGTCCCAAGAGAAGAGGGAGGAGAAATGCCCTGTGAGTCGTGCGCCCCTAAAAACATGGTACTCCCTGAGTGAAGCAGGACCGGACACGGTCCCTGGCCCCCTCCCTGGGGACTCCCTGGTGGTGACAAGATATCCCTCCTTTCCCCAGAGCAGACCAGCCCTGTGCTGTCACAGAATGTCGCACCAGGGCCCAAAGATTCATGGTGCTTTTACCCCCCCCCCCCAGGGGACCACAAAGCACGCACCTCATCGAGCCTAAGGCTGACAGCCAGGACATTTTCCCGAAGAAAACGCCTCGAAATTCAAACAGAAGCAGATGCTAAGAGTTAAGTGGAATCAAGGAATGCGATCTTGCCATTTGAGACAGCCTGGATGGACCTCGGGGGCATCGTGCTGAGAAGTCACAGAAAGACAAATACCGTATGATTTCCCTCGAAGTAGGCTCTAAACAGCAAAACAAATGAGCTTACAAACCAAAAGCAGCAACAGAGCCATAACTAAAGAGACGAAACTGACGGGTGCCCGAGGGGAGAGTGGGGAAGGGCGAAATGGGTGAAGGGGAGGAGGAGTTATGGGATTTCAGTTCTGGAATGAACAGCACGGGGATAGAGTCAGTGCTGTTGGAACAGCGTCGTGTGGGCCCTGATGTGCTACACTCATGGGTAGCCATGCTGAGTCACGACGTCGTACGCCTGAAACAACGTCACCTTGTGTGTCAACCGTACCCAGACTACAAAAGGAATTTAAAGAGGCAGGTAGAAATAGTTACCCAGTTTCTTTCACTGTGGAACGTTTTCCTGTTAACACAATCAAAATGGCGTTCCACTTCCTCTGAGGGGAGGGCCCCCAGGACTCCGAGTTCACGGGGCGCGTGCCGCTGTCCCACGATGCTGCCTTCTCTGTCCTCTGGCCCCCTCTCTCTCCCGTGTTCCTGTGGCCGCTGGGTTGTGGACACACGGAAATTGTCACTGAGGGAGGTGGCAGATGCACCTTGCCGTGTTCATGGATGGTCTGCGCGTTTCTACAATCCCCAGGTTTACTGGACCCCCTGGCTTCATGCTAGGAAGCGTCTCGGGGACCCAGAAGATAAGACTGTCCCTGAACACGGCCGACTGCTCACAAAGGAGGCTGAACGCCCCTCCGTGCTGGCCAAGGTCTCCAGTCTATTCGTAGGTTTGCCTGTTGGAGCCCATTAGCTCCAAAGAAAGGCAGGCGTCCTCACGCCTGTCCCCACCATGGCCATCCGGAGGGACGGTTTGCTGTGCGGCGTGCCCAGCCTTTGGCCTCACCTTCCCTGTCTATGATGTTCCCACCTTTCCATTTGCCCGATCCATCCTGCCTCCCATCTAGCAGTGTTTGCTCTTTTTAGCCAAAAAGTAGACAGCACGATGTTTCCTGCTGTTGGTTTAAGATCCCCCTTGGTCACATAGCATGTGCTTCCCTCCCTCTTTTTTTTTTTTCTTTCTCTTTCTTCCTTTTTTTTTTTTCTTTATTACCGGCATTTAATCCGAAGCTTTTGTGAGGCCCTTTGACACGCCTCCCCCAAGAGTAGCCATGGACCTTACAAGGTGCTTTTGAAAAGCTTTGCAGAGCGCTGAGCACAGTAAATGAATCATTTCTCTGCTGTGTATGTGCTCGGGCTCCAGGAAAGCCCTTGACGAGAAGCGAGACTTCCCAAGCCTGGCATTTAGGACCAATTTCCGTAGCCATTAAACAAGGTCGGAAGCTTTTTGGAAAAGTCGACCCACCTGTGACTTTGTTGTTGCCGTTTCTCTAACTGATAAGAGTTCCTGGTTGCTGAGTATTTTTTTGTAGCATCATGAATAATACACCAAGGGTAATAGAATGGCCTCTATTTTTTATTTATGAATCTTCAATTGCGGGCAGGCAAATGTGGAGCTTAGTTTTTCTCCAGAAGGCCTATCACCATCCGCGTGTTTCGGCTACGTTCAGGCCCACGTGTGGCTCCCCAGGAAGACCAAATGCAAGGCCAGAGCCTCTGTGCCCCATCCGTGAAGGGCCAAACAGCTCTGCACTCTGGGAAACTCCCCCGAGATCAGTCCTCACCAGAAAGGAGCTGTGTCCGAAGTTTGGAGACCAAGAAAAATACGTGTTTCCACACTTGACCACCTTAACCTATTAGAGCAGACACACTAGGGTTGTATTTGAATTCACAAGCACGGTCATCACAAATGAGGTCACTTTTTTTTTTTTTAAAGTTCATTTATTTATTTTGAGAGAGAGACAGAGCAAGGGAAGAGCAGAGAGAGAGAGAGAGAGAGAGAAAGACAGAGAATCCCAAGCAGGCTCCACAGTGTCAGCACAGAGCCTGACATGGGGCTCTGACCCCTGAACTGTGAGATCTCCGAAATCAAGGGTTAGACGCTTAACCAACGGAGCCCCCCAGGCGCCCCATGAGGCCACGCTTTACGAATAAGATTACACAGAATGCAAGCTGTAATGCGGCTCAGGGCAGGTAGATTTTCTGAGCTGCGCATCCTCGGTGGCTTTCTGCCGCCCGGCAGGGACTCAAAATGACAGAACGGCCCCGTTGCATCAAAGCCCCAGCCCCCACTGAGATGGGGCTGAGATGATCATGCCCCAGTTTGGAAGGCCACCCAGCCAGGGCGCGTGCGTCTTTTTGCGCCTCAATTATCAAGACGAGTGGACCGTCCTTGGTTGCGCTTCAAACTGGCCCGAGAAAGCTGAGCTGGCTGGCCGGCTTCCCTCTCCTGGAAGCTCATAAGCAAACACAGAAGGGTCTGTCTTCCCGGGCTTCAGCTCTGCCCTGGGAGTGGTGCCCCGGGACCGGGAAGCGAGGCGCTGTGCCAGGCTCTGACAGCGACTCCCAGCTCTGTGCCACTTGGCTCACCAGCGCTGGCAAAAGGTTTACTTAGACATTCAAGGATTCATTGTGACAGAAAAAGGCTTCCACCGGGGGAGCGAGGGAGTGGGCACAGACCCGCGGATCCTCGCGTCCTCGCGCGCGGCCACTGGCTCCGCCAGGAGAATGTAAAATGCGGGGAGAGTTCATCTTAAACCCCTCCGGAAACCCTCCCCGCAGCCCCCCTCACCCCTGCCTGCAGCCCACGGGACCCAGCAGGCACACGGCAGACCCTTAGAGCAGACGGATTCCGCAGTGAAGCTTCACGGGCCACAGACTGGCCAGCTTCCCACCGCCTGCCCCCCGGGGGGGCTCCGATGGCTGCTCCAGATCTCCGCTCCCCCGGGGTGACAAAGCGCGATGCTACACCACCAAGCCCGGCTGCCTTCCGGAAGGAACGTCAAGAAAATTCAGTAGGGTGGCTCCGCCTGCGGGAGCAAGCCTCAGGAAGATGGGATCAGAGAGACCAACCGGGAGAGCCGCGGCAAAGATCGTTCTTGACCGGTCTCTGTGTCACACGCTCACTCCTCCCTCGCTGATGATGCCACACCGCCTTCGCCCCACTCCAACCCTGGCCTGACTCCGGGATTGCATTCCAGCCCGTTCCCCGGGGGTCCACTGGCAAATCCAAAGCTGAGGTGCCCTCCTAATGCACAGACTCTCACCTAGCACTGACTCCTCAAGCTCACTTCTGATTTCTGATCGATTTGTCCATTTCCCCCTACTTGGAGAAGCAATATTGGGTAACTCCAAGATCAAAGGAGGAAGCGTACATTGACAGGCACAAGGTTTGTCAACAGCACTTAGGCAAGACAGCCCCTTCTGATGCTTCCAAAATATGCCCTTCTCTTTATTAATTTTTTTTAAGTTCATGTACTTATTTTCAGAGAGAGAGAGAGAGCAGGGGAGGGGCAGAGAGAGAGGGAGAGAGAGAATCCCAAGCCAGCTCCACACCATCAGCGCGGAGCCCCATGCGGGGCTTGATCTCGCGAACCCGTAAGATCACGACCTGTGCCGAAGTCAAGAGTTGGACACTTAACCGGCTGAATCCCCCGGGAGCCCCGCTTTATTGGGTTTTACAGACAAAGGTTTGCATGCATTCTGGGAAACTTTTCAGATGCCAGGTCCAGGCAGTCCCCACCTGAAAGGGGGCGGGGGGGCTTCGTGAAAAAGTTTGAAGAAAAAGACAAACAGATTTCCCCCCACATGAGGTTAGGTGGCAGCCATGTGCGGGAACCTGACCTTCAGCTCAAAGCCTCTGCCTTCAAGCTTCATATCATCCCCACTGGATGATATCGCCTCCTCCGCCCTGATATTTTAGCAGCGGTTATGGGACCTACTATGTGTCAATCACTAAACAGGTGCTGGAAAGAAAAGAGAGTTAAGGGAGTTTCAACTGCACCCTGGGTGCTCACGGACCCTAACACAATGTGGTGAGGGGGCCAGAACACTCCTGGGAGTTAGGGACAAATATACGTAAGCTAATAGTCAAAGCAGCCAAGGGCGCGGGGTGGTTCAATCGGTTAAGCATGCAACTTCGGCTCAGGTCATGGTCTCGTGCTTCATGGGTTCGAGCCCCAAGTTGGGCTCTGCTTGGGATTTCTCTCTTCCCATCTATCTCTGCCCCTTCCCAGCTTTCTCTCTCTCTCTCTCTCTCTCTCTCTCTCTCTCAAAAACTAAATAAACAGAAAAAAAAAACATAATAATCCAAGCACCCCAAAATGGAAAGTGGCCCATATCTGTACTCAAATGAATAGATAAACTGTGTTATATATCCAGACAGTGAAATAATTCAGAGCAATGACAATAAATGACAATGACAATAAACAATACACAAAGCGGTGGATCAGTCTAACAGAAGTAACGTTGAGATGGAAAGCATATGCAGATGTCTCCACTTCTGTGGTAGAAAATCAGTGAAAACAATCCATTGTTAAGGATTTCCACAGGGAGGTCATGAGCTGTAAAGAATGAATGAATAAATAAATAAATAAATAAATAAAGCAGGGGACTCGGGTGGCTCCGTCAGTTGAGCGTCCAACTTCAGCTCTTCTCATGATCTCGCGGTTCATGGGTTCGAGCCCCGCATCGGGCTCTGTGCCGACAGCTCGGAGCCCGGAGCCTGCTTCGGATTCTGTGTCTCCCTCGCTCTCTGCCCCTCCCCTACTCGCACTCTGTGTGTGTGTCTCTTTCTTTCAAAAATAAGTAGACGCTATAAAAATGTTTAAAAAAAACTAGGAACTGATTAACATAGGTAATAGGGGAGTGACTGTCTCTGGTGAGAGGAAGCCTGTTGTGATCAAGAAGGACCATATAGGGGTACAGTGCTCTCATCAGGGCCAGCTTCGTGGTGTGAGGTCTAAGCATGGACGGGTCTCCATGCTTCCAAGGTCCCTACGCTTGATTTAATGCTGTGATGCCCCTGACTACTCCAAGATGTAGAACCATGGCTTCCAGGTAGCTTAGCATCTACCCTGTGGCCTCTTGTAGCAAATGAGCAGGTCAGATGACTCTGTTTCCAGACCAATACCCCACGTCTTCCCTCACTCGTCCTTGGTCCTCCTAGCCCCATTTGCTAATCTTATTTTTAGCCCCTCTTCTTTGCGAAGGCCGTCTCAGCTCCGTTCTGGAACAAACCGGGGACAAAGCACAAGTAAATAAATGATCGACAAAAAAAAAAAAAAAGAAAGAAAGAAAAAGAAAAAGAAAAAAACCCAACCCACGAGGTGCCTAGGTTGCTCACAAGAGAAGATGGGGAGCCTTGAAGACAATCCTAGCCACCATTAATCAAGTCAGTGATTTTACCTTGGAAGGTTCAAGAAGAATGAGTCTGAGGAAATAAGTCATTGAACAGGGAGAAGAGGCCCCTGTAGCAGGATGATGGGGGACACTGATAAGGCCGTCTAAGGACGGGCTGACCCCGGAAGAATGCTGGAAGGCTACAGAGGAGTATGCCGGAGGCATAACCAAGGAGTGTCCCCACTCCAGAATACGGAGGCGTGAGCCAGCCTACAGGCACTTCTGAGTTCAGCACCAACCATCCTCGTTTCTCCTTGGTGACTTGGAACCCATCATCCTTACCTTCAGTGTTAGGTACCAGTCATCTGTTGTCCCAGCTTGAGCCTAGACCCTGTCTACTCCTGGAATTCATACCCACGCCTCCGGGAAAAGTGCTGGTGGTCACCTCTACAGCTGGTGGGTGGACTAAAACTGAACGGGGACGGATCCCACTCACATCTCCTTCTGACCTCCCCCATCTGGGACACTGCAGTGACACATGCCTTCCTTCTGGTGTGTTGAAGGGTGATTTTGATGGTCTTTCACAAGTTTGGTTCCAAGAATCTTAAAACAGAAAACTGTCAGCAAATTTTATATGCAGATCCCTGGCTTTTAAAAACCCTCCTTTGTGGGGCGCCTGGGTGGCTCAGTCAGTTGAGCGTCTGGCTCTTAGTTTCGGCTCGGGTCACGAGCTCAGGGTTCATGGAATGGGCCCCGTGTCAGGCTCCACACCATGAGCACAGAACCCTCTTGAGATTCTCTCTCTGTCCCTCTCTGTCTCTCCCCTGCTTTCTCTCTCTCTTTCAAACTAAACTTTAAAAAAAAAAAAACCTCCCCTTTTCTGGGCTATAAACCCCTAGAAGACTGGATTTCTTTTTAGCCCAAGGTCTCTACCAGTGTCTGGGACATAGCAGCCCCATGATAAAGACACATTGGAGTCAGGCCAACCGCTCCATGCTGCCCCTAGGACACTGGACCTTGAGACCAAATGTTTTCCAGATCGACTTTTCTAGAAATGCTGATGAATACTTAACAAGACTTTGGTTCATACCTAAATGTGGATAGAGAAAAAGAAAGAAAGGAAGAAGGAAGGAAGGAAGGAAGGAAGGAAGGGAGGGAGGAAGGAAGAAGGAAGGAAGGAAGGAAAGAAGGAAGGAAAGAAAGAAGGAAGGAAAGAAGGAAGGAAAGAAAAGAAATGTGTGTGTACACTGTGTGAAAAAAAAGCCTGCCCAGATGGAAAGGCCTGGAACACAAACACTTGAAGGATGTGCTCCTCATAGCTCCCCGGGCGGAGGAGGAGGTGTGAAATACGGAGTGAAGCTATAGGAGTCCTGAGTAGGAAGGAAATAAACTAAAACAAGGGCAGGCGGTAAATTTTTCCATCTTTGAAATCTTGTGTGACTCAAATCAACGACCGAGGAATGAGGCTGTAGAGGACCAGGAGATGGTTAGTGAGCCTGAGAGCCACTTCCATTATATTTCCTAGGCCACTGAGCACAGGTCTGGATGAAAACCAGTAATCCTGGGGCTCCTGGGTGTCTGTCGGTTAAGCATTTGGCTCTTGCTTTTTGGCTCAGGTCATGATCTCACAGTTCGTGGGATCAAGCCCCACGCCGGGCTCTGTGTTGGCAGGACAGAGCCTGCTTGGGACTCTGTGTCTCCCTCTCTCTCTGCCCCTCCCCTGCTTGCCTGTGCTCTCTCTCTTTCTCTCTCAAAATAAATAAATAAGCATTTTAAAAAAAGAGTAATCTTAATTGGAATAATATCAGCTCACCAAATAATGGAATATAACACAGCATCACATTTAGGGTCTGCCTGACCGCCCTTGACACGGCCGAGGGCCGACCAAGGAGGGGAAGTGAGAGGACAGAGTCCACCTGGGTGTATATGGTGGTTCCTGCTGACTTAAGTCACCGGGCCATGTTGTTTCTGTGTTGTCAACAGTAAAGTGAACATCACGCTCCACTCCCCACGGCGTTTCATGACAACTGAGTCAATACCCAAAAAGAGCTGAACAAGGCGTGCAGCACGTAGAAAGCGCTCAGCAGAATTAGCACTCTTTGCCAGCTGTGCATCCGAGACCAAAGTTCTTAAACTCCGACCCCTCATTCCCCACGTTGGTAAAATGAGGTAGGTTCTCGTTCAGTGCCCCTAGTCAAGATCTGTGTCCCCGCTTCCGGCCCCAGTAACCCCCACCATTAAGGCCAGCCAGACACTTGCTGTTCTCCCCAATTTGAGGTCAGATATACCCAATACATCACCAGCTTTCCCCATGAGCAGCTCCCGTGCATACCTTGGTATATTTCCTTCCTTCCTTCCTTCTTTCCTTCCTTCCTTCCTTCCTTTCCTTCCTTCCTTTTCTTTCTTTCTTTCCTTTTCTTTTTCTTTCTTTCTTTCTTTCTTTCTTTCTTTCTTTCCATCTTTCTTTTTTTTGTGTGATACCTTAGAATCTAAGAAAAGAACCTCAGAAGCTTATAACCACCCCCCACCACCACCACCATTAAAAGTACGGATGTTAAGATCGCTTGAAGGCAAGTCCAAACTCTCACATTCACTTAGCCTCAATTTTTCTCGTCTTATAAATGAGATCAAATCGTTACACTGCCTTTCTGCCGGGTGGTTACAGAGGTTAAGCGAGGTAATACCCACTGGAAACAGTTTGGCACCTGGCACGTTGCACACATTTGATAGGATGTGTTTCTGTCATCATAGTGCTGTGTGGTTATCGACTGACTATCCTATCTCTTGCTACCAAATGGTTACCTATTCAAGGGCAGGGACTGCTTTGCTCATTAAGCACTACCTAGCTTAATGTAGTAATTGGTGAAAATTATGCTATGATATAATTAAATTGCATAGTATGTGTATATCTTCTATCCTATTGGCTCTTAACTCCGATCCCTCCAGTATACATCAGAATCACTCGAGCAGTTTACGAAAATACCCGTGTCAGTTCTTTCTCCCAAGCCAATTGAATCAGGACCCCTCAGGGAAGTTCACAGGAGTGGGTGTTAAGTAAAAGCTCCCCGGGAGCACCTGGGTGGCTCAGTGGGTTAAGCGTCTGACTCTTGACCTTGGCTCAGGTCATGATCTCAAGGCTCATGGGTTCAAGCCCCGCATTGGGCTCTACACTGACAGCTCAGAGGTTAGCGACTGCTTCAGATTCTGTGTCTCCCTCTCTCTCTCTCTCTCTCTGCCCTCCCCTGCTTGCACTCTCTCTCTCTCTGTCAAAAATAAACATTAATTTTTTTTAAGTTAGCAAGAGGGCCCCCCCCTCCTCACAACCTACAGAGAAACATGCATAAATAAATCACTAACAAGTCACCGCAGCACCAGCCCTGCAAGAGAGCCGTGTGCAGAGGGGACCACACAAGTGCCAGGAGACCGGAAGTGGAGGACAAGGTACTTACACATGAGAGACAGAATTGGGGAAAATGACCTTCGGTGAATTGCGCTTCATCGCGCGTTCAGTATTTACTCAGGATCATCGTTACGAAATCAGTATTTCCACTGTCCGACTCAGGGGCCCCATTAAAGGACTGTGGTGAGAAACGTTTCCGTTTCCTCTTGCTTGGCAGAACAGAAGTAGCACTTAGCTTTTCTCTCCATGTGTGATTTCTTAAAACATGTCCCTACTCACCTAGAACTCCGGAAATTTGATAGACAAGCTTCTGTTCATTGCTGAATTTTGTAGTTACAGTCGCCGCTGAACTAGAAAAGGTTTTCTTCTATTTTCTTTTGGACCAGTATTCTTATTTTTCAAATTACCCTCAAATTCTCTTTTTAGAAAAGATTGAGAGAAAATAATTAAATCTACATGTTGTTCTTCTATAATCCTTCATAACCAGGATTCCATGATTCGTACTTCTTAGTTCCACTGAGTTAGAATGGGGATGGGGAAATACATATTTATTGAGTGCTTATTGTGTGCCAAACAGCTTGTTTGTGCTTTACATATATTATCTGAATTATGTCTCCCAATAATATCATTAACTTTGGTACCAACCATACACAAGTACGGCGTCGGACAACTGGTACATAGCCCTTTGAGGGGCTGAAAGATACCGTCATAGTGCAAGGTCGATTGTATTTCTGATTCGTGTCTCTTCCTCTCTCCAACTTTACTGTTTGATTGCCAAAGATCCCCAATCCCCACTCAAGTGAGTTTTCAAATGCAAATCCCAAGTCTCAGCCATTCTACATCATGTACATGCACTCGTTAATTTAATAAATGTAATGTGTTGCTAACTGAGGCCCATCAGGGATGAATCCGAAATGTACTCTGCTCCAAAGGGAGTTTATAAATTATTAGAGGGAGAAAAACACACCCATGGTAATTAAAACCAATACATCAGCGCATCCCTAACCAGGGCAAAGAGCTGCTGAGATGTTCTCTGCTCGCCATCAGATGGTGAAGACGGTCGTTCAGATAATTCCCCGGAGGAGACTCCGTAGGGTGAGAGCTGGTGGTGAGGTGGAACCCCAAGAGGATTGGTACCTGGAGCCAAAGAGAAAGGGAAACATGCCCATGGCCCAGACAGGCAGCCAGAACTGTGACATGTGCACCTGCATTTGGGGAACCACTGCGAGGGCAGGTTATGATTCTCAGATCTGCATTTCCAACAAACTCAGAACTGAACTGCCAGTTCAGGAGCCACACTTTAAGTAGGAGGGGTCTAGCAAGGGTCAAAATTGTAAGTTCCACAGGGTGATACGGTTCCTAGAAGAGTAGGAGAGGCTAATGGTCAGGGGACAGGACAGACAAATGAACGAAGACGAGAACAAAGCAAGGAGGGTCAGCAGTGCACCCAGTTCACACCGACCAGCACAACAGGATGTCACAGCATCGCTCCCCTTATGTTCTGGGGGCTGGGAGGTGGCGGATGAGCCAGCTTAAGCTGTCATAAGGCCACTCGGTGGATGGACGGCCACTCAGTGCTCTCACTTAAAATAATTAACCAACCAGAAACGGGTCTGGAAATAAACTGGAAATCCAGTGTCTCAGGTCTCATTAAGAAACCCAAGTTAACACACGTCTAATGGCATCTTGGGGTGGTCGTGTTTGGTTCACTTCTTCAGCTTCTTGGTCGTCTGTTTCTGTGGCTGTTTGGTTTTTTGGTGGTTGATTTTTAATGACGGAGGAGTTTGGACATGTTGGTGAACACATGGTGGCTGATGGGATTGGAGCTAAGAGAAATCTCTTTTGGAAGGCACCTGGGTGGCTCAGTCGGTTGAGTGTCTGACTCTTGAACCCAGCTCAGTAAAAGAGTTGATACAAAAGTCCTGAGCAAATACAAGTCATTTGGATTTTTCAGAATTTGGATTTTCACTGATAAGAGAAAAATTGCCCTAAAAGTCTAATCTCAGCCCAATACCCAAAATTCCATGACTGATGTAGCAGTAAAGCAAATTTGACTACGTTCACACGTACGTCCTACCGAGAATTTGGAATTCTGAATTTCAATGTTGAACTTGTTTCCCTTACCGTGTTGGCTTGTACATGAGCACGTGGGTTGACAACTTTCAAAAGGAATCTGACTTTTCAGTTCTGAGTCACAATATGAAAATGACAGCCAGGATAATTTGACAAAATGGGCCCCTGGCATAAACTTCACGCCCTGTCGTCTGAAGTAGACTTCCAAAGGCTTAAGACATTTCCCCCCAGAGATTTCTGAAAATAGAAGCCCAGGGCACAGAGGTCAAGAAAGTGAGGGACACCTGGGTTGCTCAGTCGGTTAAGGGCCTGACTTTGGCTCAAGTCATGATCTCAGTTTGTGAGTTCGAGCCCCACGCTGACAGCTCAGAGCCTGGAGCCTTCTTCGGATTCTGTGTCTCCTCTCTCTTCTCCTCCCCCACTCACACTCTGTTCCTCTCTTTCTCAAAAATAAAAGAAACATTAAAAAAACTTATGGGGCCCCTGGGTGGCTCAGTCGGTTAAGCGTCTGCCAAGCTCCAGAGACATGAGCCATTCGGATGCACGATAAAAGAGATCATTTGCAGAAAAGGGCCCAAGAATTCATTCCAAGATCCAAGTGGGGCACCTTCTGCCAATGGATACTTTGGGGTCCTGGCAACTTGGTGAATATGAAAACCACACTTGGACCATTTTCACTCCCCAAATATGTGATGGAATAGGCCACATGTATTAGAAGGGGACCCACAGCAATGAGAACAACATTGGGCAACTACTTTGGAGGTACTATTTGGAAAACACTGGATCCGACATCCGCACAAGAGACACGGGGACCTCGCACCTGGCTAGCGGGGCAAACCCTGTTCCATCATGCAACAAGGCAAGAACGGGGTGAGACACAGGGAAAAATGGATATTTTTAGTCCCTTTTCTCAGTTCGACCGGGGACTATCACTCTCCAGACTCAGCAGATGGCAGACCAGACAGTTTTGTCTGATGAGCTAATTAGTTTTCAGCTCCTCATTATCACCTTACAATGGAATCTAGAATAAAAGCTCGAAGTACAGAATGTTTAAAGGGCTTATTTGAATGCAGCAAAGTGAATTCTTTAAGTTAAATTCTTTCATCAGAAATGGGCTTCATCTGCTCAGGAGGCATGAAGATTGAGGAGGGAATCACTAATAGAGTAGCTTGTCTCTAACGGGGATAAGTTGTCAAAAGGCGGATGCGCATCCCAGACAACCGCGGACAAGCCACATTTTGGAGTGAAAGGACACTGGGACCAGCAGACTTGAATTCTAGGCTCCTCTCTGCCACTGATTAACTCCATGGCCGGAGGCACGTCCGCTTCGTCGAGCTCCACTTCCCCATCTATGAAACGAACTCGCTGGACGAGGTCCTTCTTGGGTTCAAGTTCTATCTTGCTAACACTTCGTTAGGGTCCACTCTGCCATCTTCTAAGGCGTACTTACGAGATGTCATTTTTGCAGATACAATAATGTGCAGAACTGCTTCGCATTGGAAGCTTTTTTATTTTTTAACAGAGCATAATGGCTTTGGCAGACCCATCTGTCTCCAGCAACAGCGTTCGACACACCATGTGCCCAAAAGCACTAGTTGAATTGGCAGAGAAGCTGAGCCCCAGGGGCAGAAAGTTAAGGTCTATGCAGGTTACGTGACAGCCAAATTCAACCCCTTGCTGGACAACCACATCAACGACAGCTCCTGACGCCTGGGATTCCCAGGGCAGGGAGGCGTGTTGGCTGAGCAGGTGACAAGCTGGGGGGCTGTGTTCTCCACCTTCGATGTCTACCTAGCTCCTGCTTTGGTGCTTGATAATGATTGCATGCAGGCGGGATACAAACCACTTCTGCACAATGGCTTAATGCACCTGAGAAGTAGAATATTTCCCTGCCCAAGTCAGGTTTTTGTCCAACATGACGTAGAAGGTAGTATAGTAAGACCTTCCAGACAGCAAATGGCCTTCCCCTTCATGCTGCCAACGCTCCAGACCGGCACAGCCCCATTTGGTAGCCACTAGTCATGTGTGTCTATTTAAATTATAATTATAATTAATTACTATTAGATGGAATTTAAAATTCAGTGCTTCAGTTGTGCCTGCTACATATCACGTGTCCAGCAGCCACGTGAGACACTAGTGGGAACCAGAGGGGACAGGGCAGGTGTGGACGATTTCCAGCCCAACAGAAAGTTGGACCGTGGGTCATCTGGAGGTTGGAGAGATGGGACTTAACTCATGGTATAGTTGAGCGATTTCTCTCCTTTGTCTTTGCAAAAATGCCAAGTGCTCTCACCAAAACAGCGCTAAGAATAGAGAAATCTCATGTCGGAGAAAGAAATGTTATAGGAAAAAAAATAATAATCCAGCAAAGAATCTGTGCTCTTTTCAACTTAAAGCATCAAGCTTCCTTGCATACTTTATATTCTTACATTTATATCCTTTGTACGAGTTGGCATGTAAATTGTGCCAAGAGGCATCATCCAGAGGAAGAATCCCCCAAAACTATTCCACAGTTTATGCTCTACCTTCCTAGGAGTCCCTTATTTTCTTATTTCAGTCTCCGATAGAAGCATCTTTTTTCTGTATTTGATCTAATTAAAAGGTTGGCGTTTGTTGGTCTTTATGGACTTCTCGTTGTGAAGATTTTTTTTTCTTTTTGACCCCTCTTTCTTGAAAAGGTTAATTCATAGCGGAAAAGAATCAGCTGATGATTTTTCCTCTGTGGCCACTAATACTTTAAAAAAAAAATTTTTTTTAAGTAATCTCTACACCACACATGGAACTTGAACTCATGACCCCGAGATCAAGAGTCGCATGCTTTACCAGCTGAGCCAGCCGGGCGCCCCAATGGCCACTCATGTTTTATCTGCTTTGCTTTCTTCCTTTGAAAGGTCCCCTTCCTGCTCCTTTATTTGAGGTGTTCTATTTGGAGCATAGACTAACACACCTTACCAACCTAGATGATGTGTAGGAATTACTTCATAGTTCTACAAATGCTTTCTTTCCCAAAGTACGGAATTACAGAATACCGATTTATATCAGAAATTATTCAACACCGAATAGGCTACGATCCTCTATGGACAAATAATGGATATATGTGGGGTTTAGCATAGCTTCTATGCCCATTCTTCTACTGCAGATTTCCTGGTTTTCTCCCGGGACCCCAGCCTCTCCTCCTCTAGGTGGCCAGCCGGAAAGCCTGTTCAGTGGCACACGGGGGTTGGCCCAAAGATGGCCCACCCAGTGATCAGTGCACTTCACCAATGACTTCAGTGCACACCCTTCAGCCTGCCCCGGGAAGGACTCAGGCCAGACCTGACATCCCACACTGTGTCTCTGAGAATAAATCCAGAACCGGCGCAGAAGACAGACATGACAGGGGCAGTCAGAGAAACCGCAGGCTGGGGACATCTCCGAGCCCTCAATTCCACCAGCCTAGAGGTTGGACTTTTTCCTCCAGGAAGCTTCTCACTCCTGACATTTACATACATGAGATTTCTACAGCTCTGACCTCCAATAGATTATGCAACTCTTTGTCGTGTGTGATTTCCATTGTGCAAGTCCTTTGGAAAACATCTTAATTTGGTGCTATGCCAAGCAAATGATTTCTGAAAACTGGCAAGGATTTGAACAGAGAAAAACTTTGCTCGCGCTCTCCAATTAGCAGCAGCGCAAGAAGAGGGCCGTGAGACCCTGCTATAATGAATAGGCACATTGTTAAGTGAATTATGCAATATGAAAATATCACCGAGGGGACAGAGCTAGAGACAAATGTCCTCATCCGGGCTGGATGGAGCTCTTCTGGAGAACCCTGTTATAAAGTTCTTTAATTTAAAAAATTACATTTCCAAGGCCTAGTATTGTCAGAGAGAAAAATAATCTGGCTCGGTAAGAAATATAGATTTAGAGGATTGTACTTAAGGGTCTAACACGGTGGCTGTACATCATTGTCAAGTGCGAACTAGTCGGGCCACGGAGGCTGCGTGCCTTTTTCCACGGGGCGAGTGTGCGTGGAAAAGGTATCCTTGAACATCTCTAAATCTGGGATGGCTGAGCCCCGCACCCTCTTGTCGATACACGGCCAGGCTCGCGTGCTGCGTTCACACGGGCTTTGTGGTTATTGAGCTGCGGCGAGGCCAGAGACCAAGGGATGACCTCCATTCCAACGACAGTTTGTGTCTCACAGATCCCCAAGGAGGGGACAGGCCACACTCACAGGGGCCACCCAGGGAAGCACCGGGTTCAGTCAGGAGGCAGAGGGGGAGGGGTAAATGTGGACGAGATCCTTTATTATGGCCTCTGTAGAAAGGCACAGGCGAGGCACGGTGAACAGACCGAGGATCTGCTAGTCTGAGTATCTTCAGGAGGGTCTGGGGCACGGGGAGCCGTCCCCCAGTTGTCTGGTCCCTAGTCCTGGGGTTATCAGACCCGCAGAACAGCGGCCCAGAGTGCGAGAGCACCAGAGAGGAGGCGTTGCCTTGTAAGCTTGGGATTGGTTGGTTCCCAGATGCATCCCTAGGAACTGGCTTCCCCTGGGAGGAGAGGAAAAGTCCAGGCTCAGCAAAGCCCCGCATGTCAAAGCATCAGACCACAGAAAATCAAAGATGCGGTGAACAGTGACACAGTTAGTGGCCCCGGGCTCACTGCCTGCGTGGGTGACCGCTGGCGTCCCTGGGGGCCCTTCTACCGGGTGCAGAGGGGAGAGCCAAGCTGCTGGTGGCCACCATCCTCCGCAGACTGAGCTGAGAACCAAAGGCGAGCCAGCCTGTTCGGCTAAGGGGCCCCCATGAAGAACGTACGCCCTTTGCCATCAACACACCTCATCTCCCCATTCTCCGTACCCACAATGCACCCAGGGTGGTCCCTGAACTCTTAATGTCGTGTGCACTCCAGAAGGCACAGCCCCTCGCTCTGACTCCCAAGCCCCTCCCGAGAGGAGCCTAACAGTATCTGAACCTGAGACAGGGCTGTGGCCTCCCTCCGGGGATCTCCAGCACTTTGGAAACTGTAGGTTCTGCTGAAGACGGTTGGCCCAGGACAAAGCTGTCTCAGCAGGTCTAGGACCAGGCTCCCGGCTCTCTGAGTGTCCCAGTGACGAGCCATCCAGTCTTTATTCAGCCAACCCAGGACATGACCCCCACAACAGCCGCTACCCGCCCCTGCCCCCGTGCCCGGGGAAGGGACTGCTCCCTGCCCTCCATCACACCTGCAGAGGCCCCTGCACCTCTCAAGCAAAAAGCAAGAACAAAACTCGAAAACCTTCCACCCAGCAGCCCATGAGAGCCTGGCCCTTTCTCTCCAGCGTAGCAAGAAACTGAGCAAGCCAAAAAGTAACCTTCTCTCGCTTCGAAACCACGCCCATGCCAAAGGCCCAAGGAGTATGAGCAAAAATTCAGAAAGAAGGAGAGAAGCCAAACCACCCGGGGCTCAGGAACCCGAAGGGGAGCAGAAGGCCAACGGGAACAGAGCCGGGAACAGACTCTGAGCTGCAGGCGGGGAAAGCAGAGGGGACTCCACTGGGCTCCAAACCTGGTCACCTGGCCAGGCTCCAAAAACAGTATCCTCATCACCCCCACCTTCTGACTCAACTAGTGTGAACCACAGCCTGGGCCGTGGGGGTTTCAAAGGCTCCCCCAAGACCCTAATGTTTGGCCAAAGTTGAGAAGCACATCTGTAAGGAGATGTTGCAAAACATCACTTGTGATTTTTTTTTTTTTAATGTAATGGAAGGAACTGGAAAACAGAATCAATAGTGGTGAGTTGTGAATCCGTAATCTGGAAGGTCAGAGGGAATACTCCCTCACAACACAGCAAAGCATATTAAGAACCAGAAATCACTTTTATTTATTTCCTAAACGCCTATCTAGCACTCACGCATGCGGCGTTATTATGAGTGCTTTGCAAATATTAACTCGATTCCAATCGTGAGGAGCCTGTGGGATGGGTACTATTTTTATCTGCTTTTTATAGACCAGTGGACAGCGACAGAACAGTTTACATAATTCAGCTTGACTCAAACACCTATAGGACAGGAGCGAGAAGGTAAGGGAGAGCAGCCCCTGTGGGCCTTTGGGGCGCACAGGGGGCCCTGGATCCTGTCAAAATGCAGATTCTGGGGGCATCTGTGTGGTCCAGTCAGTTAAGTGTCCGGCTCTTGATTTCGGCTTGGGTCATGATCTCATAGTTGATGAGCTCGAGCCCCTCATCAGGCTCTGCGCTGACAACACAGAGCCTGCTTAGAATTCTCTCTCTCCCTCTCTCTCTGCTCTCCCCTGCTCACGCACTCTCTCTCTCTCTCTCTCTTTATCTCAAGATAAATAAATAAAGGGGCACCTGGGTGGCTCAGTCGGTTACACGGTTGACTTTGGCTCAGGTCATGATCTTACAGTTCGTGAGTTCGAGCCCCGCGTCGGGCTCTGTGCTGACAGCTCAGGGCCTGGAGCCTGCTTCAGATTCTGTGTCTCCTTCTCTCCCTGCCCCTCCCCCACTCACTCTTTGTCTCTCTCAAAAGTAAATAAACATTAAAAAAAAAAAAGAAAAACAGTAAAGGAAGTACCTGAAGAGCTGCAGAAAGGCTCGAAAGAGCTTATTTTCAGTGACTCCAAGGGTCAATGAAAACGAGACCCTGGGCGACCATGAGGGTCCTCGACAGCATCCAGAGTGATGTGATTCCTGAAAAAGTGGACGGAATGAGAGCAGCGTGGGGTGCGGACGGGCCACCAAGGCCGGGACACGCGGCAACTATGGCCAGGTGTCTTAGCCTCGCAGGGACTCGGAAGCTATCAGACCAGTTCATTCTCTGCGGGATCTGCCTGTGGAAACGCCCAGCCAGGGGAATATTCTTCAGTCAGGACAACAATCTCAAAGCAAAAGACACCAGAAACAGCTGTGAACTTTCAAAAATAATGAATTTTGAGCTGAAAGGCATAACAGCCCGGCTTTATCATAAGCCGTCTGCGGTGTTGGTTTGAATGAAGATTCGATTTCGTCTTTGAGGGAGAGGGCGGGACCCGGTGGGTGGGGAAAGATATTGGGGAGCTATCAACTTTCTTCACGGGCACCTTAAGGAGAGAAAAGCAGAGGAGAGTGTCAGAGAGGAGCCACAGTCAGACCCAGGAGATCAGAGGAGGATTGTTTCTTCAGGAGTTATATACAGAATATTTCAGAGACTCACTCCAGGGCATGGGCGTGGGGAGGGCCTCAATGACTGACCACTTCTCTGAGGTCATCTCCACGTCTTGGGTCCACCTTGAACAAAATGGTGGAGGGGCAGCGAAGGCCTTTTCTCCTGACAAGCTTCCAACAGCCTTCACCTTGCTTCCGAGACAGGCACTTTTAAGAAATGTTCAGCAGAGGGGCACCTGGCTGACTTGGTTGGAAGAACATGCAACTCTTGATTCAGGCATCGTGAGATCGAATCCCATGTTGGGTGTAGAGACGACTTAAAAATAAAATCTGTGGGGGGGCCTGGGTGGCTCAGTCGGTTGGGCGTCCGACTTCAGCTCAGGTCATGATCTTGCGGTCCGTGAGTTCGAGCCCCGCATCAGGTTCTGTGCTGACAGCTCAGAGCCTGGAGCCTGTTTCATATTCTGTGTCTCCCTCTATCTCTCTGACCTTCCCCCATTCATGCTCTGTCTCTCTCTGTCTCAAAAATGAATAAACGTAAAAAAAAATTTTTTTTAATAAAAAAAATAAAAAAATAAAATCTGTAAAAATGGAAAAAAAAACATTCCGGGGATACCAGGCCTGGCCATGGCTTTCAGAATGATTTTGGGAAACTGACAGAGCCCTACCTGCGGAGGCAGCCTGAAGGCAGCAACAAGGGGGGGGGGGGGGGGGGGGGCTGGTCAGTGGGGAAGCAGAGGGGTCAAAATAAAAATAAATAATAAATGAACATTAAATAAACATTAAATAAGTTGTTTTATTTTGCAAGTTCACTTTTTTCTTTTTAAAAAAAAATTTTTTTAATGTTTTTATTTATTTTTGAGACAGAGAGAGACAGAGCATGGGTTGGGGAGGGGCAGAGAGAGAGAGGGAGACACAGAATCCGAAGCAGGCTCCAGGCTCTGAGCCGTCAAGACAGAGCCTGACGTGGGGCTCGAACTCACAGACCATGAGATCATGACCTGAGCTGAAGTCGGACACTCAACCGACTAAGCCACCCAGGTGCCCCTCTCTTTTTTTTTAAGTTTATTTATTTTGAGAGAAAGAGAGAGAGAGCCAGCAAGAGAGCTGGGGAGAGGCAGAGAGTGAGAGGGAAGATCTGAAGCAGGCTCCAGGCTCTGAGCTGTCAGGACAGAGCCCGAGGCGTGGCTCGAACCCACGAACTGTAACATCATGACCTGAGCCAAAGTCAAGGGTCGGACGCTTAACTGACTGAGCCATCCAGGCGCCCCTGCAAGTTCACTTCTGATTCCACCATGCTGGTGCAACAAATAATTTTTACACTTGCCTCTGTGAGAGTATCCACATACACCCCTACGTCGTGTGCACATAACCTGCACTCAGTGTGATGCCTTTGTTTCATGGCCTCCTTTCCCACATCCCGACCCAGTGGCGATGGTTAGCATCCTAACCACTATGTGATGTGCATTTGTTGCGCCATAATTTACTTATGCAAACACGGGGCATTGGCTATTAATACTGTTTCCCAAATGGAGTTTTGCTAAGTTGAGCGACACGATGACAAAGACTGAAAGGCTTTGGTGTGAGGATTTGGTTGGTCTTGGGAACAAGGCCAGCAGAGAGCTGGGAAGCCAGCGTGAGAATATAGAATGTGTCAGAGATGGGACATGTCTGGACGTGGCCATCCCACGCTAAGGTCATTGTCGAAGAAGAACAGGAAGCTGGAGTGGTCTGGAACCGGCCTGAGAAAGTCCGAGAATGACCCCGAGAGAGTGGTGAGCAGCTTGGTTGGGGACGGGAAGCAGGTTAGGTGGAACCAAAAACATCCCCTCGGCAGCTCCCTGGAACTCCGGCAACACTGCGGCTGGCCCCGAACGCCAGACACAGAGACACCCGGGTGGACGGCACAGCTCAGGACTGGCGAGGACGCACCTGCTCCCAAGCAGGAGCTGGGCAGACCTGGTGATGGTGACCTGCCTCACGGCTCTTTGCAACAAGCCTTGAGGGCTTCCCTAACACAGGAGTCACCACAACGGAAGGAGGGTTTGCTGGAAATTTCTAAACTCACCGAAGTGAATAATAAAACTAGGCAGTCCCGGGTATGTTAATTTCCCCCCACTCTGGGGGCTCCTGGGTGGCTTGGTCGGTTAAGCGTCCGACTTCAGCTCAGGTCATGATCTCACGGTCCGTGAGTTCGAGCCCCGTGTCGGGCTCTGTGCTGACAGCTCAGAACCTGGAGCCTGTTTCAGATTCTGTGTCTCCCTCTCTCTCTCTCTGACCCTCCCCCATTCATGCTCTGTCTCTCTCTGTCTCAAAAATAAATAAACGTTAAAAAAATTTTAAAAAAAATTCCCCCCACTCTGATGCTTCTTGGACATTCACAAAGGTTGGGTCCCAAGACGCTTAGAAAATCCCAAGTGTATGACCTAATACATGCTTGTACAGTCCTCTGGCTTTCTCTTTTTCAGCCACTCTTTTCCAGGGAGTTTCCTCACACTGCAGGCTATCACCTTTCAACACAGGTTAAGTTCTCCCTCTCCCACAAAGAGCATGGGGCCAAACTGGCTGGAGGGCTTCTTAGTTTCAAGAGTCCATTGGCTGTCACTTGCGGGCTTGGTGGCCAGAGCAAGCCTGGATCTCTGAGCAAGCGCAGCCGCCAAGGCTGGGGCCCTGGGAGTCCTGGTTGCCCAGGGAAACGCTCTTATTGCCATAGCCTTGTTGACATGAGGTCTCCCCATCCACCAGCCTGAATCCCAGAGGGCAACAATGCTGGCAAAGACCGAAATACCGAAATACTCACGTTACTGTCCTTCTGCCCAAAGAAGCAACAATTTGGGTGTACGATCAAGCCAGTCTGAACCACTTTTTTACTTTCTCCCACGACTTGGGACCAGAGGGCGAGGTAAAATTCAGAAAAACCGTATCTCACCCGTGACTGGTGAATTCTTTCCTAAAACACTCGGCTGTCCCCCACCCGAGCTGTGTTCCTCCGCGTGGGTCTAACTGTGCCCGCTGCCCCAAAGCTTCGCCTCCGGACGCTCGGAGACACCACCGACGCTCTGGGACCGATCATGAAACAAAAAGCGTCACAAGAAGCGAGAGCCTCTCTGCTGAGGGCAGGGTGCACACTCTCTAGCCTGAGGAAGCCAGCACCCACTGAAAGTGCCAGGGCTGACCCCCTCGGGTGAGCAAAATGCTCACGGTACCTCTGACCCTTGAGAAAGATTAGATGTCGCTACCCTTGCCGTTCTCTGGGAAATCTTAGCCCTGCACCTGTCCGGTGGGGCCTCACCAATGGTTTCTCAGACCCTTCACCGTCGTCTCTGTGTTGGGTCGGTTGACCCAGTGAGCGCTCTACAGGGAAACCTGAGCCGTGGGCATTTTACCAGAACAGGCAGGGTGGGCAGGGAGCCCATGATCCCAAGCCAGACGGTCTCTTGGCTTCTCAAGCAAGTCTCCATTAAAGACACTAGAGACAATGATAAAATACTTAATATTCATGACCTACTTTGACGTCATTACTGTTCTAAATATTCTCATACATTAATTTATACCTGGAGTGTTTATTATTCCATGGCAAACACAGGAAGAGTCAGAGGAAGATTCCTGCAACAGAAGATGGGCCCTAGGTTATTTTCACGGGGCGGGGGGGTGGGGGTGGGGGGTTGGTGAGCTCAAGGGACCCAAGGAGGAAAAAATACTGATTCCAGGGCTGGGCCACTGGAGCCCAATGGTCTCAATTTTAATAAGGCTGAGGGACGGTGCATTGATTCCAAAGCAATACTATCTTACTCCATATGTGTTTAAATAACAGCCATAATGTATATTCCAGAGGGTTGTAGGCCAGAACCCAGGACATCTGTTAGAAGCAAGAGATTCCAAACACCGTGGCAGCTGCCCTGGGATGTCACAAGCTCCTGTAAGCCGACCCTGGGCACTGATGGCCAGCACGGCATTCTGCTGTATATGTTCTGTGTTGCAGAGTCAGAGGGGAAGACAGAGGAACCTCTCATGATCTTGTCTGTTTGGGATCTTTCTTACGGTTCTTTCCTCTTCCCTGGTTCAAATGCCATTTTCCTCCCAAAGCTATTCCACCGACACTCTCTCTTCTCAATTTGGATGTTCTCCCTCAACGATCCTACTTCTTCTATGGCTTTGTATAGATAACTTCTATAGGAAAATACACCCGAAATAAACACACCCGCTCCAGATGTATCTCCTGAGCTCCCAACCTCAAGAGGCAACAGCTTGTGGGCATCTCTCTTTGGCTGCCTCCTAACTCTCTGTCTCATCACCTTCCCTTGAAAGGCAGTGACCTTGTTTCCCTTGGTTCCACCTTTTTGAATTGCACTCACTTACTCAAGGTGGAAATGCGGCATTTTTCTTCCCCCACAGCTACAAAAATCTTGTAAATTGCACTTCTCTGGGTCTCCCAGAGTGCCCCACTTTTTTGCCCTGCTCAAACTGCCCTCCCTCAACTTTTCACCCTTTGTCCCTTATTTACTCCAGCAGATGTGTGTAACTGTTCTGCTCTTTTTCAGCCTCGATCTCTCCACATTGCCAGAATGGTGCACTTACTGACTTGTAAATCTGCTACTACGCCGCTGTTTTAAATCCTCCTCCGGGGGCACCTGGGTGGCTCAGTCGGTTGAGCGTCCAACTTCGACTCAGGTCATGACCTCGCGGTTTGTGGGTTCGAGCCCCGCAATGGGGCTCTGTGCTGACACCTCGGAGCCTGGAGCCTGCTTCAGATTCTGCGTCTCCCTCTCTCTCTGCCCCTCCCCCGCTCCTGCTCAGTCTCTCTCTCTCTCTCTCTCTCTCAAAAATAAACATTAATTTTAAAAAAAATGAAAGAAAATTAAAATTAAAATGAAATCCTCCTCTGGAGCCCCACAGCCTTCAGAATAAAATCTGACATCCTTGGTCTGACATCGTAGGTCCTTCAAGATCTTGCTCTGGCATTTTCTGTAGCCCTCATCCTAGTCTACCTTCCAGCGACTCTGATAGAAAGGCAACAGCCTGAGCACATTTTTCTCTGTCCTACTTTTATGCCTAAATTCCCTTCCTAAGAGATTAAGCTGTGGCCAAGCTCTTTTCATCCTTCAAGACTCAGTTCCTCTTTCCTCACACCTGTTTTTCCTATCATAAGATAGGAAACAATTGTCAATGAGCAATTGAAGGCAGTTGATGTATTAGATGGAGCACGGAAGCAAGTGTCCCCAAACCTCAAACCTAAGTTACGTTTGCCTCTGACCACCTGACATGGGCTGCAGAGGATAAGGTCAAGCCGTCGGTTAAATATAATTAGTTAGACATGATCATTTTAAACATACATGCACCTAACGACTTATCCTCAAAATAACATGAAGCAAAAATTGACAGGAAATAAAGGAGATAAAAACAATTCAAGAGTGACTAGAGATCCCAATATACCACCTTCAGTAATATATGCAACAACGAAGTACAAGATCAACAAGGAAATCGAAAATTTGAACAACACTGCAAACCAACCAGCCCTAACAGATATCTACAGAACACTCCACTGAACCACAACAGAGCACATGTTCCTCTCAAGGGCACCTAGAATGTTCTCCAGGATAGACAGTAAGTTAGGATGTAAAGCAAGCCTTAACAAATTTCAAATGATTGAAGTCACAAAATGTTCATTTTCTGACCACAGTGTAATGAAATTAGAAATCAACGTAAGAAAATGTGAGAAAGTTTAAAATGTGAAAATCAATGAGTCAAAGGAGATATCATCAGGAAACGTACAAAATACTTTGAAATAAGTGAAAACAAAAAACATTCCAAAATCTATGGAAAGCTAATAAAGCTGTGCTTCAAGGGAATTTTATGGTTCAAAAAGAAGAAAGACCTCAAATCAGTAATCTAGCCATCCATCTTAAGAAAATTGGAAAAAAAAATTCAAAGCAAGAAGAAGGAAAATATAATAAAGGCTAGAGTAGAAATAAATGAAATAGAGAATAGAAAACCAATAGAGAGAATTATTGAAACCAAAAATTTGTTCTTTGAAAAGATCAGGAATATTGACAAACTTTTAACAAGACTGAAGCAAAAGAGAGGAGATGTATATTGCTAAGGATATGAATGGAGATGTCAGGAGACATCACTACTGACCATACATAATAAAAAGGACCATAAGAGAATTGTATGAATAATTATATGCCAACAAATTGGCAATCTGGAAGAAATGGACAATTCCTTAAAAGATACAAATTACTGAAACAGACTCAAAAAGAAAAGGAAAATTTGAAGGGATCTATAATAAGTAAAGTGACCAAACTAGCAATCAGAAAAACTAACCACAAAGAGAAGTCCAGAATAACATGACATTACTGGTGAATTCTACTAAATACTTAAAGAATTGACATTAGGGGCGCCTGGGTGGCTCAGTCGGTTAAGCAGCCGACTTCGGCTCAGGTCATGATCTTGCAGTCCGTGAGTTCAAGCCCCGCGTTGGGCTCTGTGCTGACAGCTCAGAGCCTGGAGCCTGTTTCAGATTCTGTGTCTCCCTCTCTCTGACCCTCCCCTGTTCATGCTCTGTCTCTCTCTGTCTCAAAATAAATAAATTTTTAAAAAAGTTTAAAAAATTTAAAAAAAAAAGAATTGACATTAATCATTCACAAATTCCTCCAAAAAATACAAAAGGCAGAAACAAGGGTGCATGGGTGGCTCAGCTGATTAAGTTTCTGAGTCTTGGTTTCAGCTCAGGTCATGATCCCACAGTTCATGAGTTCTGAACCCCACATCAGGCTCTGCACTAACAGCAAAGAGATTGCTTGAGATTCTCTCTCTCTCTCTCTCTCTCTCTCTCTCTTTTTCAAATTAAGGAAACCTAAGAAAATATACTAAATAAAATAAATTTTAAAAATTTTTTAAAAAGAAAAGGCAGAAACAATTCTCAACTCATCCTATAAGGCCAGTATCACTGATACCAAAATCAGGCGAAGACATCCCAAGAAAAGTGCAGACCAACATCCTTTTTGAATAGAAACATAAAAACTCTCAACAAAAGACAATCAACCTGCATCTAGCAATCTACCAAAAGTATTCTATAACATGACTAAATGGGCTTTATCCCAGAAATCCAAAGTAGTTTAGCATCCAAAAATCAATCAACATAGTAGTGATTCATATAAAAAAGAACAAAAACACAGAACTATGTCATCAAACACAGAAAAATGCTGTGACAAATCCCAATATCCTTTCATGACAAAAACTCTCAACAAACTAGGGATATGAAGGAATTTCCTCAACCTGATAAAGGTCATCTGTTAAATACTTACAGCTAATATCACAGTTAGTAATGAAATACTGAATGTTTCCCTCTAAGATTTTAGTACTTCTATTCAAGTTTGCACTATTGGGAAAAATAAAGAAATAAAACATATCCAGCCTAGAAAAAAGGATGTAAAACTCTATTTACAGATGACATAATCTTGAAAGTAAAAAATCTTGAAGAATGCACATGTACATACACACAAAACTAATAAAACTGATAAATGTGTTCAGTATCATTATCAGATACAAAATCAACATACAAAAATCCATTTCATTTTTATTATAAAGATTAATAATCTAAAAAGGGAATTAAGAAAAACGATTCTAACCAGCATCAGAAAGAATAAAATTAGAAATAAATATTTTTTAAGTGTCTTTATTTTGAGATAGTGTGTGAGTACACACGTGAGAAGGGGAGGGGCAGAGAAAGAGAGAGAGAGAATCCCAAGCAGGCTCCGAGCTCTCAGCACAGAGCCCGACACACTGCTCAAACTCACAAACTGTGAGCTCATGACCTGAGCCAAAATCAAGAGTCGGACGCTCACCTGACTGAGCCACCCAGACATCTCTAGAAGTAAATATTTTTAAGAGCCAAACTATGCACTGAAAATTACAAAAGGTTGTTGAAAAAATTAAAGATCTAATTAAATGGTAATAATCCCATATTCATGGACTGGAAAACTTTATATTATTTTTTTTTTTAATTTTTTTTTCAACATTTATTTATTTTTGGGACAGAAAGAGACAGAGCATGAACGGGCGAGGGGCAGAGAGAGAGGGAGACACAGAATCGGAAACAGGCTCCAGGCTCTGAGCCATCAGCCCAGAGCCGATGCGGGGCTCGAACTCACGGACCGCGAGATCGTGACCTGGTTGAAGTCGGACGCTCAACCGACTGCGCCACCCAGGCGCCCCGAAAACTTTATATTATTGGACGTGCAATACTAACCAAATTGACCTACAGATTCGAGGCAGTGTCTATCAAAATGCTTGCTGGCCTTTTTGTGGAGCTAATGTCATATTCCTACAGAAATTCAAGAATAGCCAAAACTATCTTGAAAAAGAACAACAGATTTGGAGGAGTCTCACTTTCCAACTTCAGAACCTACTCTCAAGCTACAGTCAACCACACAGTGTGGTATTGGCATCAGGACAGACACAGAGATCAAATGTATGAGATTGAGAATCCAGATAAGCCCTTAAGTTTATGATCAACTGATTTTTCAGCAAGGATGCCAAGGCAAATAAACATCGAAAGAGTGGTTTTTTTCCAACAAAGGATGTGAAAACTGGATCACACATGCAAAACACAAACAAAAAAAAGGAGTTAGACCCTGATCTCACACTGTACTCAAAAACTAACTCGCCTGAACCAAAGGCCTAAATGAAACCATAAAAGGCTTGCAAGAAAACATACCAGTAAATCTTTATAACAATGGTTTTCATAAAAATGACGTCAAATGCATGAGCAATTTCGAAAAGCAGATTGCACTTCATTGAAATTAAAAAGTGTGCACTTCAAAGGGCACTGTCAAGAAAGTGAAAAGAAACCCTACAGAATGACAGAAAGTATTTGCAAAGCATGTATTGGACAAGGGTCTATTGTCCAGAATATTATAAACAACTTACAAGTCGACAATAAAAATAAAAATTACCTTATTTTTTAAAATTGTTTAAATTTTTTTAAATTTATTTTTGAGACAGAGAGAGACAGAGCATGAATAGGGGAGGGGAAGAGAGAGAGGGAGACACAGAATCCGAAGCAGGCTCCGGGCTCTGAGCTGTCGCCACAGAGCGCAACGCGGGGCTCAAACTCACGGAGTGTGTGATCGTGACCTGAGCTGAAGTCGGACGCTCAACCGACTGAGCTACCCAGGCGCCCCAAAAATTACCTTATTTGTAAACGAGCAAATGATTTGAATGCATGTGTCTCTAAAGAAGACACATTACAAATGGCAACTAAAAACATTAAAGAGGCTTGACATCGTAAGTAATGGGGAAAATGCAGATCAAAATTACATTGGGGTAGCACTGCACACACACTAGGGTGGCTAAAAAAAAATGACAGATGGTAAGGAGTGTTGGTGAGGATACAGAGAAAGTAGAGCCCCCTCTATGTGGCTGGTGGGATTGAAAGATGTTGCATCACTTTGGAAAACAGGTGGGCAGCTCCATAACATGTTAAACATGGAGTTACCAAGACAGCATTCCTTGGAGTGTGCCCGGAGAATTAAAAACATCCACACAAAAATTTGTGCATGAATGTTCAAACCAGCGTCATTCACCAAAAAGCATAAACAACCTAAATGTCCATCAACTTATGAATAAATAAGCACAATATGTTATATTCTTACAATGGAAGATTTTTCAGTCGTAAAGAGTGGAGTACCAATCCATGCCACCATGTGGATAATTCCCTAAAACCTTTATTCTAACTCTAGCCAGACACAGAAGGTCACATGCTGTAGGATTCCATCATATGAAATGTCCAGAAGAGGCAAATCCATAAAGAACCCAGAGTAGGTAAATGGCGGCCGGGAGATAGAGCCCTACAGGGTGCTGGTTTCTTGGGGGCTGAGATGGTTGTACCACATTGTGGATACACCCCAAACCACTGATTTGTACCCTTCAGAAGGGTGAGGTTTTTTTGGTAGGTAAATTATATCTCAATAAAGATGGGACAGAAAACAGAATTTGGCCAGTGACACAGCAAGGGCATTACACACAGGGTCATGTGAGCCCTGGAGGTAGTGTCCACCATGTGAAGTTTTTATCTAACTCCCTCTGCTTCTGTGTATACGTCACCTATGATTACTCATTTCAGCTTACCACATCTCTTTCCTCTTCTTCTACTTCCAGTTAAATCTGTGAATCTCCAGGGGCATCTGAGTAGCTCAGTGGGTTAAGCATCCAACTCTGGATTTTTGGCTCAGGTCATGATCTCACAGTTCATAGGTTCAAGCCCCACCGGGTTCTGCACTATCATAATTCTCTCTCTCTCTCTCTCTCTCTCTCTGCTCCTCCCCAGCTTTCAGAATAAATAAATAAACTTAGAAAAAATAATCTGCCTTTCCCTTTAGTCTGGTTGCCTGGGAGTTCTTCGGTCTACGATCGGCCTCTGCCAAGGTCGGTTCCGAGGGGCTGTCCCAGTGCACGCAGGTTGGCACCTTCCACCTGCACGTGGCCAACCTGGCTTTGAGCCTGTGACTGGAGCCAGTGCCTTGGCCTTGACCACCTCATTGGATGGGTGCTTCCCCGAAGCTTCAAGCAGGGCTGCGTCACTTGTCCTTGGTATTTATCACTCAATCAACAAGCGGGTCTATTGTTTACTTGTAAGAATGCCGATAGGTATAATAACGTGGCCGCTGTAGTGATGCGGGCATTTGTAGACAAGAGAAATACTGCCGGAAAAGCAGGTCTATTATGTTGTGCCGGATTAGATTTGGCAGGTCTTCCTGGCTGGCCTCAGAATGAGATCATTATATTACCTGAGAAGGGCATACGTGTACTCAGAGATTCAGATAATACAGGAGCCGAGGGTGTGTAAACAGAGTGGTGCTTTTTTTGCAAAGAATCTGGCATCAGACTGGGATCTAAAAATAGAAATATAATATGTGAAACAAGAGCCCTGCTGATCCCAGCTCGGAAGCACCTCTCACGTCCCTGGATCACTGTCATTTCTCAGGCTGCTCCTTCGCCAGCCCCCATCCGGGGCCGTAAAGATTGCCCCGTAACTGTCCCCAGCCTACGGTGGAATCTTCTGAAGCTGCTCTTGAGCACAACTCTAGAAACACCTGTCTGAAAAGGAAGTGTGTCCGTCGTCCACAAGATGAAAGTGACACCATAAGTGAAGCTCTTCGGTTTTTGTTTTTGTTTTTGTTTTAGTGGCTTTGCCTTGTCGCCCGCACGATGCTGTCCTGATGACTCTCTTGAACGTCTGGAGCCTGTCATTCATGCCTGGAGCCCCAGCAGGCACTGCGCTGTAGATCTTACTTCATATACTTAACCCTCCCATCAGGACTGCCCCCTCCGGACCGGCAAAGACATTAAATACATGGTCAGGTTCACTCAGGCACCCAGAGCAGGGCTGTCCAGACTCCTCTAATAAGCAGCCAACCAGATGACCTGGGCGTCTGAGCTCTCGAGGACCCACACACCATGGCACATAATGTTCCTCTGCCGACACATCCGGGCTCCCTGGCTGCCTCCCTCCCACGCTCCTTTCGGGGCCCAGGACCAATGTCAGCTGTCACATGAAGCCTCTTGGACCCTCAGAAGTTTCCCCTGCTGGCCTTCCCTCCTTTCCCGCAGATTCCAGGCTATTTCTATTACTTTGGGTGTGTGGTCTCACAACCCGGGGGTGTAGGGCATTTCTTTGCCATCCAGGTGTGACATGTACTGGGAATACACAGAAAAACGTATTATGTCACCTATTTGGGTCAAGGAAGTAATGAGACTTAAAACTGGAACGGACTTGACGGGGCCCGAGCGGAAATTCCTTCTGACGACCTCTCGGCCAATCGGAGACTTTCTGAGGATGTGCAGCTCACCATTACGTGGGGCGGCTCAGCCCTTTGTTTTTTAAACATAAGCCCGGTTTTGTTTTCTCTCTTTGTTTTTTCAGCTCACAGAATGAGAAGTGAACCTTATTCTTCTCCCCCCAGATTCTTCAGAGCTCTGCTTTTCCAGGGGAGCCTGTCCCGACTCCCCAGGCCGGTGGGGAATGTCTGTCACCAGCTCTCAGAGCGCTCTGCCCTCCCTCCGCCTTCTCAGATTTGTCACCTCGGCAAACAAACAAAAGGCGTATACGTCCTTGTTGGTCGTCTTCATTACCCTCAGAATGTGAGACTGCCCCGCGCCGTGTCCCTGCGAGGGGCTCGAACACCGTACTTTGCATGCTGTGTTAACTTAATATGTTAAATGAATTCAATGACTAGGTAAAATCATCTTGTGAACGTTTATCTTGATATTGAGCGGAAAATTGCTTCCTTATCATTTCTTACTCCTACAGACCACATGCTTGGGTGCCCTCCAGATCCATATGTTGAAGCCCAGACCCCCAAGATGATGGTAAGAGGAGGGGGACCTTTGGGAGGTGATAAGTTTTCGATGAGATCGTGAGAGTGGGGCCTTCAACACGGTTAGTGTCCTGATAAGTTGAGAAAGACCTTTCCCTCCCTTTCTCTCCCTATGTGTCTCTGTCCTTCCCTCCCTCTTTCTCTCCCTCTCCCTGCTCACTCCCTCCCCGCCTCTCTTCCTCCCTCCCCCCACCACATAAAAACACAGCAGGATGACTTCAGTCTGCAAGCCAGGAAGAGCACTTCTCACCAGGAACTGATTGGCCAGCATCTTGACCTTGGACCGCCCAGCCTGAATGGCCTAAGACACTTCCCACTGATCCTCTTTATCAAATTATCCTCCAACGGCAAAGATGCTCATTTTGGAGGTGGCCCTGTAGGTGTGGTTTCCTGTAGGGTCAACGTCGGAAGAGAAAATGTATCTCGTTCTGATTGGTCGGTATTGTCCCATTCTTTTTTTTTTTTTAAGTCTATTTATTTATTTTTGAGAGAGAGAGAGAGAGAGAGACAGCATGAGTTGGGGGGAGGGAGGGGGGCAGACAGAGAGGGAGAGAGAAAGAGTCCCAAGGAGGCTCTGAGCTGCCACGGGGCTCGTACTCACGAAACCTTGCGATCGTGACCTGAGCTGAAATCAACAGCTGGACGTTTAATTGACTCAGCCACCAGGCGCCCCAGTATCGCCCCATTCTTGATGTGGTCTGAGCTCCATTTGCTTTAACCTGCAGAAATAAAGGCTCCACCTCAGGATCTGACCAGGCCTAAGCCACCCAGACACCCACCCGCCTCAAACCACCAGCTTCCCCGGAGCCCACGCCAATGTTCCTGGAGAAGCAGGCTCATAGAAAGGTATTTTGAGTGCTGGGTCTGTCTCCTGCAATGGCTCTTGTTTCGAGATGAGAGTTTTTGTTTGGTCAGAAGCCAGGAAATGGGGGTCTTCCTGACTTCTTTCTTATTCCTCTCCCCGTCCAGTGCTCTAAAAGGCATTGTAATCATGTAAATGTGAGGCGTGGTGTGGATACAAGCCTCTTAGCCATTATGACCTTATACCTGGCTCATTTCATGAATTTATGTTAGTTGGGTGGCCCTGACGTATTTGACATTTCTGCACAGGCTGTAGATAATTCAGGGGCCATCCTCGGATCAGAAGGACCCAGAATGAAGGAGGCAGATGGGATTTTTACCCAACAGCTCCGAGCAGGGAGCCTGCCAAACTCTCTCACCTTCCTGAAAGCCGACTTGAGGACAGATTCCTGGAAACAGCAGAGGTCTTTACTTATCCCAGGCAGGAAGTCAGGGGTTACAACTGTGGGGGCAGGCTTGGAAATTCTACCTCCAGCCCTCAGTGCACAGGCCCTGGGGTGCCTGAAGACGGTGGGACGGCGAGCCTCCGGGATGGCTGAGACCGAGTGTTGATGGAAGGCTCAGCCCCTTGACGGATGGCACGGGCAGTAGTAAGTCCTCGCGGGCGCCCTCCACTGGCGTTAGACGGGAAAAAAAATACAATTTCTGTCCACGGGCCCAACGTGAATCCACAGGATCATTTTCCTTCCTTCGGTCTGATGAAGACAGGCAGGATTAGGGAATCTGTAAGATGCCCCATTTACCGTGAGCTGGGTGTAACAATTTGGCCAAGTGGCTGGGAGCAGGACTAGGTGTCCTAGTCGGGGACGTGTGAGCCTGGCTTATGCAACATCTGACTGTTTTCTTCACTGAGAAAAATGGAAAGAATAGCGGGAAATGCGGTATGGAAATGACAGCGCCCAGGGCGCAGGGTTGTGTCTATGCACCCGTGGGGTTGCACAGGACCCCGTCCAGCCACAGACGGACCATGCACACAGGGCTGGGTGTGGTCAGTGTGATAGCCACAAACCTGCTGGCTCACTTTCTCGTCAAGTCCCAGCTCCAAGGTCACTGCCGGTGTTCAATTCCAGCGCCCTGTTTCCTGACTGCCAAGGACTAGATGTTTGCGTCCTCCCAAAATTCATATGTTGAAATCCTGCTCCCCCCCCCCCCCCCGCCCCGTGTGACACTGTGAGAAGGTGGTGCCTTTGGGAAGTGAGCATAGAGACGTCGTAGGTGGGGTGAGTGTCCACTTTTAGGGGTGCGATCTTGGATGAATCTCGTGAAGTCTCTGGCTTCCGCATTCTCGTCTCTAAAATGCGAATTGCGACATCTCTGCTTCAGGTTCACCGTCAGGATTAAATACGATCGAGGGAAAGGCCTAGACCGTGCCCGGCACGCGGTAGACATTCACCACCCCCGCAATGGACACACTGTCCCTCAGCTTCCTTTCCCAAAGAGAGGTCAACACTAAGGTCACCCCCTGTTGTGATGTCAGTCATATGCTCAAGCCTCTCAAAAGATTGTAGGTCGCTTAGTTCTTTTTTTTTTTATTTCTTTTTTATTTATTTATTTTTGAGAGAGAGAGAAACACAGGGTGTGAACAGGGGAGGGGCAGAGAGAGAGGGAGACACAGAATCCGAAGCAGGCTCCAGGCTCCGAGCTGTCACCACAGAGCCCTACACGGGGTTCACATGAATCGCAAGATCACGACCTGAGCCGATAGCCGATGGTTGAGTTGGACACTCAACCGACTAGGCCACCCAGGTGCCCCAATTCTTAAAAGAATGAGATGAAACCACTACCAGCTCATGGTTTTACCCCTTCCAGTATCAGCATGATCTCTCAGTCCCAGGGGAGAAGAGGGATAGGCTTAGGGGCCCCCTTAGCACAGGGATTTGACTGGAAACTGACAAGCAGCCATGTCCCTCTAAGTAACTAGATGAGGGACTGATGTCACACGTGCAAAGCTCAAGGCCTCTGCTGTGGCCCACGTGTTATTTGGTGGCGGGGGTGAGGGTGGGGGGGTTGACTTTCCTTCTGGGGTCCCGGCATCCTGCCGGGACCAGTGACCATCGCTCCCTGTTTGTGCCTTTAATAGGCCCCTCGCTGTTTTTAAAGGTACAAACTTTAGTCAACCCCAGACAGGCAACTTCTACTGCAGACGTTGACCTGAGCCCACGAGGCGAGACAGAAATTAGATGAAAGCTTGCCTCAAAACAGACATCAAGCTCGGAGCCACTGGCATGGGAACTATTTTTGCTCCCTTTAAAGTGTTTTTCAGGCAGGACTGCAGGCTGGGGCTTTAACGGCCACGGCGGCTCCTTTCCAGAAGGTCCGCGGGGCCCGGACACGAGACTCCCTCGCCTTCAAATCGTCGGCGCTGTTCGCTCGTGATGCTGCCTCCAGAGGGGAGCATCTAAACGTCTTCATCGTGTTGCAGGGCATCTTCGTGGCGAGGGGAGGACGCGGGACCCCGACCGCCCTGGTCCTTGGGGTGTGTGCACAGACACCTGACGTCACACTGTCCCACGAGGGTTCGGCGGGATCACACTGGTCTTTTCCAAGAAGTAAATAATAAACCTAGGCCTGTCTTTGGGTTTCAAGGACTCAAGGCGGTGAGCTCTGCCCTGAAGAAATGATCGATGTGATCAGGGAGCAGAGAACCACACGCGGGCCCGGATTATGCAGGAAAATGCTTTCCTTATAGGGTGAGGCGAAATACCGCTCCAAACACCGGGAGAGCTCTGTCAAGTCCTGCTTCCTTGGGAAATCAGTGAGAGGCTGGACAGGCTTGAAACGAGATTTTGTCATTACTGTCAGGAAAAGAAGTAGTTCCAGCCGAAAGCAAAGGTTCTGATTAAACTGGAGAAAAAAGAGAGGCCCCTCAGGAGAAGGGCTGTGAATTCAAGGCAGGCCCTAGACAGGGAGGGAGCAGGGAAGCCTCTTCAACCCCTCAGCCGTGCTGGGCCAGGGAGGGGCAGGGACCACAGAAATCCCACACGAAGAGAGATCAGAGGGGCACCTGGGTGGCTCAGTCGGTTGAGTGTCCGACTTCGGCTCAGGTCTTGATCTCACGGTCCGTGAGTTCGAGCCCCGCATCGGACTCTGTGCTGATGGCTCGGAGCCTGGAGCCTGCTTCCGATTCTGTGTCTCCCTCTCTCTCTACGCCTCCCCCATTCATGCTCTGTCTCTCTCTGTCTCAAAAAAAATAAATAAACGTTAAAAAAAAATTTTTTTAAAAAAGAGAGAGAGAGATCAGATCCCAGAGGCGAACAGGAATCACACCCCTAATAGGACCCCAGAGGGTGGCGTCACCTGGCAACGGGATCGTCTGCTCAGGAAAGTCAAGGTGGAGAAGACTGGATTGGTGTGGCCCACGAATGCTCTCAGGAGACCCCCAAATGATCGAATTCACAGTTTTTCACCTTGGGAGATCCACAGCATGAAATTGAGAAGGAAAACAAGTATCTGAGCCTGAAAGCAAAGATGAGTTTAAAGGGAGACTAGGAGGGCAGCAAAGCAGCCACGGTCGCCCCGCGGGCGGGCCGGGCTGATACAGAAGTGATAGGAGAGAGGGCACACGACCTCGTGGTTTGGTCAGGTAGCAGTTTTCATCTGTTCCAGGAGGAGGAGTGTCCACACCCCGCCCCCCGCCGCGCCACAAAGGCTGCTTCCCAGGGAGGGGACTCAGAGGCTCGGGAATCACTGGCAGGGGTGAATAAGGTGCTGGAGTGAAGGGGCGGGGACATCAGACACACTCCCCTGCACCAAGGCCTGCAGACCTCGCCCAGTATGGGGAGGGAAGGAAGGAAATTAGGACCATGCTGGATCTGTGATTCAAGTTTATAACTGAAGAAAGATTACACTGGGTGTTTATTAACCAGGAAAGAGAACAAGAGATCTTCCCAGGATGAGGAAGGGCACGTGGGGTGGGTAGATGGTGACTCCGCCTGGATGTCAGGAAAAAAAAAAAATTAAAAGAAAAATATGGGGGGCCTGGGTGACACAGTCGGTTGAGCGTCCGACTTCAGTTCAGGTCGCGATCTCACGGTTCATGGGTTCGAGTCCCTCCTCGGGCTCCGTGCAGACAGCTCGGAGCCTGGAGCCTGCTTCGGATCCTGTGTCTCCCTCTCTCTCTTCCCCTCCCCTGCTCGTGCTCTGTCTGCCTCTCTCTCTCTCAAAAATAAGTAAACTGGAAAAAAAATTTAAAAATAAAAACACTCTGTCAGGCCTTCTTTGGCTGAACATAAAAGAAAAAGAGGATGAGAAGGCTAAGTTGGGAAAGTGCCAGAAGTTTGGAATAGTAGCTCCGGGAGGTGGAGAAGGGAGCCCTTAAAAATGCTGTGCTCAGATAGAATTCCTAGTAACACGGATCCACATAACGATAGAGGTCAATGTGGGCAGGAGCGGAGGAAGACAGAGGGTGGCAGGTATCACTGAGTAGAGCTTGTGACCAATGGTCATGGTACCCGAGCAGGATGGTTACCTGGAGTGGCCGGTGGAGGGGAAGGGCTGTGAGGTCACAGTGTTGTTTGCAGAGCCTCTTTGAGATCAAATTTGTTGAAGCGGAGTTCTGGATTGTGACCCAGTGGAAGACAACCACGATCCTAACAGAAAGGAGTAAAATCGAGGTGAAATCACTATATCTACGTAGATGAAGAACGTGAATTCCTACCAGCCATAATGGCATGGGGCCAGAAGATAGAGGAAGTTTCCAGACTCCTTAATACATGGAAACAAGTGATTTTAAAAAAAAAAAAAAAAACATTTTTTAACCTTTATTTATTTTTGAGGGAGAGAGACAGAGCATGAGCAGGGGAGGGGCAGAGAGAGAGGGAGACACAGAATCTGAAGCAGGCTCCAGGCTCTGAACTGTCAGCACAGAGCCCGACATGGCACTCGAACGCACAAACTGTGAGATCATGGCCTGAGCCGAAGTTGGACGCTTAACCGACTGAGCCATCCAGGCGCCCCCTTTTTCTTAATTTTTTAATGTTTATTTCTGAGACAGAGAGAGATAGAGCATGAGTGGGAGAGGGGCAGAGAGAGAGGGAGACACAGAATCCAAAGCAGGGTCCGGGCTCCGAGCTGTCAGCACAGAGCCTGATGCGGGGCTCAAACTCACGAACCGTGAGATCATGACCTGACCCGAAGTCAGACACTTAACAGACTGAGCCACCCAGGCGCCCCTGTAAATGAGTTTAGTGGCCGGGATGAGAAAAGGATGCTGGAACCTGTGAGATGGGAAGAAGGGGTCTTTGCATAAGAAGGGATGAATCTTGGGGATTACAGAGGAGAAGCAAGGAGGGCACCACAATTCCTAATCGGCTATGAGTACATGGGGTGTAGACACTGATCAGGCATCTTAAAAGGACCCCAAGGGAGCGGTGTGCTTGAAAGCAATCTGGTTTCCACTTTGGCAGGCAGCTGAGAGAAGCATCTGGGAACAAGAGGAAGAGAGAAGAAGGTTGTTTTGTTTGCAATGCGTGGTGGGAAGGTCAGCTGTGCCAGCCTGAATCCCACAGAGGAAGTCTGGGAAAGTACAGAAGTAAAGAAACAAAGGAAAATGGAAAATGGAGATTGCATTTGGGGAATCCTCCAAAGGTCCCAGGGCTGAAAGGCTCAGGCGTTGTCCACAGGCTCTGAGCTCTACCCGGACATGTGGGTTGGGATCAGCCATGGGAAATTGTAACCATTCTGCCCTGACCACTGAGGGGCGGGGGAGATGTTCTGTGTGCATTTTAAGTTTACTCAACAATCAAATGATAGAGATCTCTTTGGCTGGTAGAGTGACCACATTTTACTGCTTGGTCTCCAAGCTCCTTTCTCCCCAAGCTTCTCGTTCCTGCAGGGAGGGCTGAGCAACACCCTACAGTCCCGTGGTTGATGAATGCCGATTCGTGTTCCCAGGGAAACTTCCATAGGACCAATTCTGCAGAGTCCAAACTGACAAGGAAATGATATTAATGGCAACTTTTCTGTGCCTCTGTCATAAAGATACAAATACAGGGGCGCCCGGGTGGCTCAGTCGGTTAAGCGTCCGACTTCAGAGCAGGTCATGATATCGCAGTTCGTGAGTTCAAGCCCCGCGTCGAGTTCCATGCTGACAGCTCAGGGCCCGGAGCCTGCTTTGGATTCTGTGTCTCCCTCTCTCTCTCTGTCCCTCCCCTGCTCACGCTCTCTCTCTCTCTCTCTCTGTCACTCATAAATAAATGTTAAAAAAAATTTAAGATACAAGTGCAACCAACTTACATACAGGTTATGGATCCAAAACCCTTTACGTGTTATTTTGTATGACAGTCTGCCTTTCTGAGTTGCTGAACTCAGCAGTATCTTTACATAAATAGCACGACGGCAGCCCCACTTGCTGAACCATGAGATCACGTTCCAACATTTCGCTGTTCAGATAACCCCACAGTAACCCCATACGAGGTAGGCATGAGTCTCCCCATTTGACAGGTAAGAAAACATCCTGTTGTCCAAAATCATACAGCTGACGCGTGTCTCCGGACCTGAAACTCTATCACTACGTCTCTGTTGTTTTTTTCTATACGTTTCTAAAATGTACTGCCACAGGAACTCTTCCAACTGTAATTAGAAACAAGACGGGAGAAGTGTTTTTGGTTTGATATACAGTCGCAGCCCTCAAATGGGTTATGAACGACATTGACCCTGGGGGACAAACCGTGTTTCCCATCTGTGGAATCACCACTGCGGTGCCACGCCCACTCTGCCTCTCCCGGCTCTGAGCCGGGTGTGAGCACAGAATCCTGCTTTCAGAGAACACGAGCCACTCCCCTCCACCTCCACCAGAAGACTTTCAGATGCCCCAGAAACGGGTAACATTTGCTGCAGATCTGCTCACTTCTCAAACCATTACGGACATAAGTATCAATGTTTCCTTCAAAGGCAGCCATAAAGCCAGATGACCTACTTGGGGAGGGCGTCTCACTGAAAAGAGAAACAAGGACATTCAGACTGCTCTCATGCAAGAGGCTCGTTTCTAGAACCTCTAACACCGGATGTTTATCCTTCAGCAGTTTGTTCTGCGTGGAAAATCACGGAGGCGGGGTGACCACAAGAGGAAGACATTGTTTGCTCTCTTCTGTGCCTTCTGTCCGGCTGGGTGACCGTCGCTGGGGCTGGCTTTCAGCTGTGATGCTTTGGGACACGTATTTCACCCCCCTTGACCCTCGTTTTTCTAGGATTCCGTCCTAATTCTCAAACTCTTTCATCGCAAGTAACTGCGCTGGCCCAGTGCCTTCATCGCCTGTCTCACTCACTGTCACCTGTCCTCCTCAGCACGCATCCTTCAGGCGCCGAGCGCAGCAGACCCTCGACGGATGTCCCTGCGGGAAAGAAGGAGCCAGAGCAGAGGAAAATAGAGAATACTCGCGACTGTGAGACGATCTCTTCGACCTCCTGTTTTTATTAGGAATAAGTTGATTTGGGGGCTTCATCTCCATGGTCCCTTCCAGAGCTACTCATGTGCTGGGAACATATTTGAGTCTCATTAAATATGAAGGAACGATAAATAATGAACAAAATGTTCACAGTTAATGAGACACAGAAGCTCTTGCCTCTAATTCAGCTGTCTGGCGGCAGGCTGTAAAGGCAGAGCGGGGAAGGAGCCCCCCTTCGCCCTTGCCCCCCTCCACCCCGGACCTGGGGACCCACCTCTCTGCACCTTGATCCTACCGCCCAAGCAAACTGCCCGGCGGCAGCCAGTTGTTGGCAGATGTCCTAGCCGCACCTCCCGGCCATCACTCTTCATCTGTCCAGCAGATGCCCGCTGTCCTATCCAGCCCTTGCCAGACCACGGGTGAATCTAGCGAGCAGACAGGCGTCCATTTCTGCAGGCTCTGGCTTTCGGAGATGTAAAAGATCCCAACACTAAATCCTGGAAGTCTGCCTGGCTCTTCGTGAAAATTATCCTGATGGGGCACCTGGGTGGCTCAGTCGGTTGAGCATCCGACTTCAGCTCGCAGTTCATGGCTTCGAGCCCCGCATCGGGCTCTGCGCGGACAGCTCAGAGCCTGGAACCTGCTTCAGATTCTGTGTCTCCTGCTCTCTCTGCCCCTCCCCTGCCCACGCTCTGTCTCTCTCTCTCTCTGTCTCTCAAAAAGAAATTTAAAAATATTAAAAACAACTGAAAAATAACAAGCCCTTCCCTAATATCCATGAGTATTTATACTTCTAAAAAGCACAGGGGTGCCTCGTGGCTCATTCTGTTATGTGGCCGACTGCAGCTAAGGTTGTGATCTCACAGTTTGTTAGTTCGAGCCCCATGTCAGGCTCTCTGCTGTCAGCCTGTCAGTGCAGAGCCCGCTGTGGTGCCTCTGTCCCCTCTCTCTCTGTCCCTCCCCATTCGCACTCAATCTCTGTCTCTCTCAAAAATAAATAGACATTAAAAAATTTTAAATTAAATTAAATTAAATTAAATTAAAATTAAAAAGTACAAGGTCCCAGGGGATGGGAAAGAGGCAAGACGGCTCTTTGGGTTTCTTGGGCTACGATCTCATCAGCTGAGTCATGGGGATGGTCACTCCTTGAACTCAGGGCCCATTTCATTCACGCATCATTCCCTGGCTCGACGTGGCCACGAGAACCCTGGGGAACAGTCTCACCTCTTTCAAATTGCAAAACAGAAAGCACCCATCGCCCGCGGGCACCATGCCACCCCGTCCCTGAGTGACGCACACACCTGCTTCAAGGGCTTTAGCTCTTGCCCGGTTTTCCTGCCCTCCCTCCCTGCTGACCTGCCTCTGCAGACTTCAGCCCCCACAGGGGTGACAGACTGGACACCTGTCTTGCGGAAGGCTGCACTCTTCTATTTCTAGCCACTTTTCGGCAGACCTGCGATCCCATCTCTGAACTTGGGCTTGCCTACTTCACCCACGGAAACTTGGAAATCCCAGCATTTGGCTTCCATTATCTGCTACGTGTGCCCCTCATTCCTGTCAACCGCGTTCTTGGGAGTCATCGATACTGTGGTCGTAGGTTCCTAATCTCAAGAATATTCCTGGGTTCCGTGGCCAAGCCTACCCAGGCTAAACCCAATTCATCGCTGCTACTCTGCCCGAGTATTGCACGGACACGTCACCCGCTGCTCTGTTCTGTGCACTCCCCCGAGCTTCCTGGGCACCACGGAGAGACCCCTCTAGGGGTCCCCTTTTCTCTCCTCCCTCTTTTAATTTTCTCTTGCGTCTTATTTATCCCAGCCTTTGGTCTCGCTCCTTTCTTCCTTCCCCTTGTGTTCCAACCACAGCTTCCCCCAAAGCCTTTCTTCCGCATCCGATGTACTCACCTTGTCCCTTTGCAGACTGCATCCCTGGCTAGTTCCCAAGGCCTGGTGTCCCTCAATTCTCAGTGACTGCCGCGTAACAGGACTGGATGTGATGCCCTTCAGATGGCTCTCCACTTGGCGAACTGAATGCGAGAGTAAGAGCCCATCACGTTTGTGGTCTCCACACCTAGGGTTGTATCTGACACAGAGGCACCACCATAGAAATGGCTGAACTGAAGGGAGTTGAATCTCATCGAGTTTGAATTGGGTTAAAGGACAGTCCATTCTCGCATGCCCAAATGGGAGCGCAAGGGTGAGGTTAAATAGAAAGGGGACCAGGGCACAGCCTCTTATGAGCCCATGGAGAAAAGTACTGCCTGCGGCCTCAGCGAGAACTTGCCAGAAACAAACGACGGGCTGGAAATCCTTTCGTATCAGAGTCAGACCTGCTAAGGCTGGTTAGGGACAAGTCGGCCTTCAGGAACCAGCTTCTCTGAAAGAAGAGAAAGTTGACAACGGTTCTAACCCGCGAGGAGTGAAACAACGGCACTGAGGAAAAAGAACAGTTTCTCAGCAGTCGACGCCCCACCCCCTAAAAATGATTCACAAACACTTGCACACACAAAGAGCAGCCAAAGTAAGAAAGAATTCAGAATTCATCAGTGTCGATTATACGAAGCCCTCCAGGCGCATGCAGCCCACCTCCGTCATGCCTTTTAGCCAAGTATTTTCTTTTCCTTTCCTTTCTCTTCTTTTTAAGTTTATTTTGAGAGAAGGGGAGAGAAAAAACGAGCATGGGTGGGAAAGGGACGGGGGACAGAGGGAGAGGGAGATTCCCAAGCAGGCTCCGCCATATCAGCGTGGAGCCCGAGGCAAGGCTCAAACTCACGAACCGTGAGGTCATGACGTGAGCTGAAATCAGAGTCGGGCACTAAATAGACTGAGCCACCCAGGCGCCCCCACTAAATCGTACATACAGCTTAGAAATTGCTCCAGTTTCGGCTGACTCGGGGATTAGGAATCAAGCAGAAAATACTTAGGGGGCACTTGGTGTTTCAGGCGGTTAAGTGTCCGACTCTTGGTTCCGGCTCAAGTCGTGACCTCACAGTCTGTGAGCTTGAGCCCCGAGTCGGGCTCTGCGTTGACAGCACTGAGCCTGCTTTGGATTCTCTCTCTCCTTCTCTCTCTCTCTGCCCCGTCCCCCACTCGTGCACTCTCGCACGTGCTCTCTCTCAACATAGATGAATAAACATTCAAAGAAGAAAGATGCACCTGTGAAATGCCTACCACGTAGAAGAGAAGGGGAGAGGCTGCGGACAGGACCACGGTGAACAGACTTCATCCCTGCCCTTCCAGGCTTCCCTGTCTCTCCACGAAGCCGTGGAGGGGCCCCACCCCCGGAATCAAGGGCTGTCACAGGTGCCACGGGGAATCTTAGACCTGAGTTTGCCTGTCTGGTCCATTTGAGATTCCCCGGGAGGCGGGATAGGGCGGGTGTTAACATTTGTACTTTCCAGCAATCTCCCCTCATAAACTGCAGATCGCCCTGGAAAGCCAGCAAGCAACATATTCTTATCAGGGTATTTCCTAACGACTGGCTGAGAGGAAATGGTGTTTCTGGTAGGTAAGCATTAAATGGAGCGTGGCTGACAGAAGGTCAGGAAACGTGCTCAGCGTGAGGTGCCTCCCGGATGGCTGGAGGGCTGTGGCAGGGGACGGGGGACAGCATGGACACTGCAAGAGTCTGATGCGGGAGCAGGACATAGGGAGGCACCCGCGGGGGAGGGGAATGTTGTCTCTCCAGGGCCATTCCCACCACGTCCACCAAAAAGGATCCAGGGACCGTTGGTTAGCTCTGGAAGAAACATAAACACTGTCTTGTCTCTATGCCTGCTTCACAAACTGAACAAGAAGTGGCTTGTAGAGAACGCAGCGAGTTGACAGCAGAAGTCGACTAAACTCCAAAAGCTGGTGGACTTTCACAGCATGAAGCAAAGATCTGCGGGTGGGGGGGGGGGGGGGAAGGGTGGGGAACGCACCTCTGCTCTGCTTCCCAGCCTGCTTCTCTGGGGTGTGTGGGGGGGGTGGTCTGTGCCTCAAGGGCGCACTCCCTTGGGCTTCAGAAGGCTGCAAGGTGGAAACTGACATGAAATCAACCAAGAACGACAGGAAAGCTTGTTTTTATAAATAAGTCTTAACAAAGGAGAGGAAGGTCTTGAGGATATGGATTACCCTGCAACACTTAAGCAAGGCAGCAAAATTAGTACTGGGACCATGACATGTTTATTAATAAGGAGAAAAGATAATAATAATAATAGGAATAATATCTAATTACCAACTTTGAAACTGTTAGAAACCCCTAGAGCCACAGACTGGCTCTTTCACCATGGAGGTGGAGTTGTTGGCTACATCAAATCCTTTGTGAAATCAGTGTGTCCCCAACAAGCGTGGCACCTGCTCCTGTCCAACCGGCCCCAGCGAGTCCTCGACCCTGAGCGTCAAGAAGCATCATGCAGCTTTTCTGAGTTGCACAGAGAAAATAATCCTGAACCCCCAGAGCATCAAAAGCAAGCAGCATTGCTTGAAATGCCTCCTTATTCATTTCCTTGTTGTTGTTGTTGTTGTTTTTTTAAGTAAGTTTCTACCAGAAATTCATGTATGTCAGTCAGGGTTCTCCAGAGAAACAGAACCAAGCAGAGATACACACGTATACAGAGAGGCAGAGACAGAGAGAAAGAGAAATTCATCATAGGAATTAGCTTCCCTGGTTATGGAGGTCAAGAATCCCCACAATCTGCCACCTATGAGCTAGAAAATCAGGAAAGCTGTTGGTATCATCTCCCCCAAGTCCAAAGAGGCCCAAGAACCAGAAGCTCAAATGTTTGAGGGCAAGAGAAAACGGATGTACCAGTTTAAGAAGAGAAACAGAGTTCTCTCCTCCTTCACCCTCTCGTTCCATTCCACCTGATTCAGCCCACAGGGATGTGGGCAGATTTCTTGACTCAGTCTTCTGAATCAAATGCTAATCTCCAGAAACAGTCTCACAAACACACCCAGAAATGTTTTCCCAGCTGGGTGGGCATCCCTTAAACTCACCCAGTTGACCCGTGAAATTAACCATCACAGGAGGTGAAGAAAATAGCAAAGGAGTAAGTAAAACCTCAGGGCCGGGGAAACCAGAGCAGGAAGACCAGGGCAGAGGGAAATAATGCATTGCAGGAATAAAGAGCACCTGGGCCCTCACAGGTGGTATAGGTGAGCCACCAAATTGGCTCTGAGGTTCCCAGTGGCCAAAGGGAAGAGAGAGACAGCTCCTGGAATGAATCGGGTACCCTAGATAAAGATTTTTGTTTTCACTTTTTTCCAGCCACTCTATGAAGGAAGAATTACTACCTCTTGTAGATAAAGGGGACTGAGGGTCAGAGAAAGCCTGATGGGTGCTGAAAACTTGGATTCCAGCACGGGCCAGTCTAGCCCCAGAGCTAAGGAGCGCATCACGTGGGGGCAGGAAACAGCTGCCTGCCCATGCGGTGACATCACACTCATAGCACTGGTGACGCCTTTCTCCTTGTAGTGCTCAGAGCCTCTTCTAAAGAATTCAGGCCTGAACCTGCACCCAGCTCTGCGTGCCTCAGCACAGGGTCCTATGGGGTTGAGCCGCAGTGGTACCATGAGTGAGCACAGGCTTTGGAGTCCTCCAGCCTTGGGTTAGGATGTTAATCCCTTCAGTATTAAGCCATGGGATCAGCTCTGGGCTTTGCAACGTCTGACACAGGGTAAGTGTTGAATAAGCCATATTGTTTTCTTTATTTATTTTTTTACTTTTTTTTTTAAATTTTTAATGTTTATTTATTTTTGAGACAGAGAGAGACAGAGCATGCACAGGGGAGGGTCAGAGAGAGAGGGAGACGCAGAATCGGAAACAGGCTCCAGGCTCTGAGCTGTCAGCCCAGAGCCCGACGCGGGGCTCGAACTCACGGAACGCGAGATCGTGACCTGGGCTGAAGTCGGACGCTCAACCGACTGAGCCACCCAGGTGCCCCTATTTATTTATTTTTGAGAGAGAGAGAGAGAGAGAGAGAGAGTGATCAGGGGAGGGGCAGAGAGAGAAGGAGACAGAGGATCCAAAGGAGATTCTGTGCTGGTTGCAGGCAGCCAGATGCGGGGCTCAAATTCATGAACCAGGTTAGCTAACCCAGGCACCCCAGAGCTATTCTGTCACTAAATTTTAACTTTTCCACCAAATCGTAACCCAGACTTTTCTAACTTTTGCTTGGAGAGGGAAGAGGGAGGCTGGCTCTCTGAAGCCACCCCTTCTCTGTCTTCCTCTCCCCCTGTCCTGCTTCGGCACCCACCAGAACCACACCCTGCCATCACCTGACAGCTCCTCCTCTCCGGTCATCTTGGTAGGAGCAGCGAGTTCTCAGCAAGACCATCCCTTTCTGCAAAAGTTCTGCTTCCCAGGAACACCTGATTCAGAGGACAGTCACATGCCAGTCCCTGACCAGACAGCCCTTCCAGGCACAGACCTTCAATAAACACTGGAGATGGAGAAGTGTCCATGCCTGGCACCACTGAATCAAGGTCACCTGCTTTGCAAGTGGAGTCAGAAGACAACAGAAGCTTCTCTCATCCCCATACTGGATCTTGGATTCAAGGAAAAGATTAAGCCTCGGGAATCAAAATAGGGAGTTCGGGGCCAGAGGAGAGGAAGCCACAGAAACACCTGCCAGGCCCTGCTCAGAGCTTGCTGTAGTCCTGCCTCCCGGGGCACCTGGGAGCGTCTGACTTTTGATTTCGGCTCAAGTCATGATCTTATGGTTTGTGAGATCGAGCCCTGTGTCACGCTCAGCATGGGGCTCGCTGGGGATTCTCTCTGCACTCATGCGTGCTCACACTCTCTCTCAATAAAGAAATAAACTTTGAAAATAAATTAATTGGGGCACCTGGGTGGCTCAGTCGGTTGAGCTTCCGACTTCGGCTCAGGTCACAATCTCACCGTCTGTGAGTTCAAGCCCCGCGTCGGGCTCTGTGCTGACAGCTCGGAGCCTGGAGCCTGCTTCGGATTCTGTGTCTCCCTCTCTCTCTGCCCCTTCCCTGCTCACTCGCTTGCATGCTCTCTCCCTCAAAAATAAATAAACATTAAACTTTTTTTAAAACATGGACATAATAACTCTTAATTCATGAAGCTGCCATAAACAGTCTACAGGTCCCAACAAGAGATTATCAAGTAACGTATAAGAAAAGAAAATCACCGTATTTTAATCATCGTGGCAATAATTGATTTAGGCAAATATTGCTAATTGAAACTAAAACACACTTAGTGGGTGAAGGTGCAGAGGAACAGGATATTTGCAGAGCCTCAAAATAGTGTTAACAAATTATTTATTAACTAAAAAACATAGTAACTATAGAACGGAGCAATGATACCAGAGTTAACACCATCAGTGTCAGAACAAACCAAATTCGTGTGCCCCTCAACACAATGTTGGGAAAGACACAGCATCACTCGCGAAGTCATCCTGCCCCAACACGCATCATCTGAAACTTTAGGCAAACCCCAACTGAGAGGAAGTTCTACAAATAACCAGTCTCCACTCCAACAATGTCGATGATATTAAAGACAAAGCCCGGGGTTCTGGGAATCAACAGACACCTGGCAATTCACTGCAGTGTGTGCACCTGTATTGGGTCCCGGACCAGAAATTAAATTGCTATAAAAAAAATTTTAAAGCAACTAGAAAACTGGCATACTGGCTGTAGTTTTGATGACGATCTTGTGTCAATGTTCAATTTCCTGACTTTGATAACTGTATTGTAGTTATATTAGAAAACATCCTTGTTCTTAGGAAGGAGAAGGGTAAGGATATCTGAAGTCTAAAGGGTAAATGCTATGGTACAATCTACATGTGATTTAGGCTCAGGTGCTTTAGGGAAAAAAAACAGATGGAGAGATATATAGGTTCATGGATACGTACATACATACATACATACATAGATCCATGGATACGTAGATATAGAGGGTACCTACAAATAAGTAGGGCAAATATTAACAATGGTGGGTCCATGTAAAAGGTACGCAAGTATTCATTACTCTATTCTTGCACTTTGTTGGTGAAATTATTTCACAGTCTAAAATCGAAGAAGGAGGGGCACCTGGGTGGCTCAGTCGGTTAAGCATCCGACTTTGGCTCAGGTCATGGTCTCATAGTTCGTGAGTTCGAGCCCCGTAGCAGGTGAGCTGGAGCCCCACTTCGGGACTGTGTCTCTCTATCTCCCTCTCTCTGCCTCCCGTGGGATTCTCTCCCTCTCTCTCTCTCTCTCTCTCTCTCTCTCTGCCTCTTGCTCGCTTGCTCGCTCTCTCTCTAAAAAGAAAGGAAAGAAGGAAAACTGATTTAAAAAATAAAAATAAAATCAGAAAAGGAAAGAATGAGAAGTTACATGTCAGAACATCATAGAATTGGTTCTTAGAAAATTCGGTATTTTTTTTTCCTCTCTGAGTCTCAATTTCTTTACCAGCAGAAGGGAAATCAATCACAACACGCCTCTCACGGGCCTCCCCCAGAACAATGGGCATTGGATGAATCCAAGTTGGCTCTAAGATGTCGAGTGATGATCCCCACAGTACACATACAGAAAAACTGGTGGGTTACATGCGGCTCACCCTTCATTATTCCAAAAGACTTGTACTTCCCAGACTGTGCAAGGTGCGTGATGTCCCCTGGGTCAGCACATTTTCTATCCCTGCTCAGTCTTATTCTATGTACAGACGTGTTTTTGTGCCTCATGCTGACTTTAGAAAACATCCAACATGTGAGTAACCTCTAAATTAAAATAATATTAATTAAAACAACAGATGTATTAGGCTTGACACGTAGAGTCGCACTTGACCCGAAGCCCCAGCAGCAATCCCAACACCTGTGTGCTCACTAGAAATGAGCATCAGTGTCAATGTTCAGAAAGTATTTGCTGCCTGGGAAGTTTTCAAAAACTGAGTAGACAGGGAAATATATTTTTAAACGTGAAGGGGGTAAGTACAACAAACACTAGGATTACTCTGAGCCAATCTAGGCAGAAAGAATACACAGAAGTAGAAATGACCTTAGAGATGCTTTAATCCAGCGCTCTGAGAATAGCAGCCATTTATTGAGTGTCTCGCATACATTGCAGACCGCCTTGCAAGTTGCATGCTATTACTCATTTTCTAGATGAGGAAATTACTCTCAAAGAGTGAACAGAGCTGCTCCGGTCTCACTATTCAGGGGGGTCTCCTAAACCCTGGGGCATTTTCTTTCTCTGATCTCCAGAGGTGGTACACGCCCTTTATTGTACCCTGTGGGCTCACACAGGCTCTGTCCTCCTGCTGTGCCCCCTCGCATCTCCTGGGATATAATATTACCAATATGCTTCTGCTCCAGAAGAAAGGTGTAGGCCAGAAAGAAAGATGGATCTATCTCGACCCAACTGCTTTCTTTTCCTCCAGCAGGTGTCCCTAAGTTTTCCAGACAGTGAGGACACAATGTAGTGAAAGTAAGACTTCAGTGGCATTGGATGATTTGAGTTATTAGCCCCTGCCCATCCGCCATATTGATTTTGCTCCTCTGTAAGCATCGAGGAATTTTTCCATTCAGTCATTGAAGGCTTCTGGCTCAGAATTGCAAAGAGGTAGACAAAACAGATGACATCACGCCAAGGTTCCCCAAACACTTGGGTCTGAGAAGTCCCCTGGCAGCCAGGAAAAAGAAGAAAAAAAAGGATGGTTGCAGAACCACATGGTCATGAGACAGACTAGAATTCTAGAAGCCCACGTTGAGCCACCGGAGATCACTCAACTGTCTAAATGACATCTTTTCTCATGAGAAAAGATGTCTGTCTTATTGGAAGCCATAATCCAGGTGGTGTTTTGCAGGATCCCAAGAGTTTGCTTAAACACTGGCTCACTTGTTACTCCCAACAGAGAAATAATTTCCTTTTCTGAGAAACTCAGGTGAGCAGATCAATGCTCAAAGCCAGTCAGCCAGCACGCGGAAGCCAGTTTCCTGAGTGCGTTTCTCTTTGCAGGATCGCATACTCCCTGGTTCTCTTGAAAGCATCTTCAACCAAGTCAAACTCCAGTATTATCCCAAGAACAATTGCCCCCCAAATCACCCTCATATTAAGGCATAACCCATTTGACCAAAACTCCCAGATGACTGATTTTTTTTTTAATTTTTTTTTTTTAACATTTATTTATTTTTGGGACAGAGAGAGACAGAGCATGAATGGGGGAGGGGCAGAGAGAGAGGGAGACACAGAATTGGAAACAGGCTCCAGGCTCTGAGCCATCAGCCCAGAGCCTGACGCGGGGCTCGAACTCCCGGACCGCGAGATCGTGACCTGGCTGAAGTTGGACGCTCAACCGACTGCGCCACCCAGGCGCCCCATCAGATGACTGATTTTAATGTGTTGCTCAAATTCTGTTGAATGCAGGAATGCACCACTGAAATATCCATTTTGCTGTCAAAATGATAATCGTGACACAGGGCTGTTCTATTACCCGGAGGCGGAGTAGGCGGCTGCAGGCATTGCAAGAGACAGACTCTACTGAGGCTCTCTACAAATAAAAAATTAAAAAATGCACCTGCCGGCACCACTGAACGTCTGTTTCCAAAGGCTCTTATTGTCTCCGCATGACAGGTGGAATGAACTTTCTAAAGCAATTAGACGACCCGATTCTCAAATGCACTGCCAAATTCTGTCCAGCGGTAAAGCAGAAAGGAATCTCCCTGACACAAACATCACCCTTCCCACCATTGTAAAGCATAAAGGAGTAAATGTTCAGGAGTTTCAGTCAAGCAGGACCTAGGATTTCCCAACAGATGGAGAAAAGAAGCCTTGGGTCAAAAGGTTTCCCATGTCAATGGAAGTCAACCGAGCATCTGGAATGCCCCAATGTTTGTCAAGTTTGGGCTCCTTCCTCCGGGCCCCCTTAGCACTGGAAGACGTCTGCGCTGTGGGCGGAAGTGACCTAGCTGTGCGTCAGGACCCCAGCTGTGAAGAGCCTGATGGGAAAGACCAGTATGGCAAGCCCTTGGCGTAGTGCCTTGCACAAAGTGCCTGGCACGTGTCTGTGGAGCTAACTGGAGGAGGAGAATGGACAGGCTCGTCTGTGACCACTGAGCCGGCAGAGCATGCCATAACTCATCTGGTGGTGGGATTTCATCCAAGGCAAGGAACACCCTTTAGTCATCTGCCAAACTGCTGATGGAATGGTTCCGAGGAAACCCGTAAGCTCAAGGTGGGCCTCAAGGGAGGGAATCACAGATGGAAAGCAGGAAGGGAGGTCGTGGATGGTGTTTTACTAGAAGGTGAGGCAGAATTAACGTGGAGTTGGTATGGCCCGGGTGTTACATCTTGTGTAAGAGAGAGCTACTCCCCAGGGGGGGCTGGCTACGTCTGAGGTGCCAGCCAGCTTCCAGAAACCCCCCGTGGTCCCTTCCCAGGAAGACAACATGGCAGACGTGATCAGATGTTAGCTATAAAAGACCGGCGGCTTCTGTCTTGGGCACTCCTTCGCCTGCCCCAACTCTCTCTCCTTCTCCTCTGTCTCTTTCTCTCTCTCACTCCCTCTTTCTCTCTCTGTCTCTCTCCTTCTCTTTCTGTCTCTGTCACCATTCGCTCTCAGGAAGCCATGCTGTGAACACCCTGTGGGGACACCCACACGGGGGACCCAAAGCACCCTGCCTGCAGTCACGTGGGTGAACTCCGGTCGGGTCCTGCAGCCCCATCAGGCTTCCGGAACCGTCGGGCCGACGTGTCACAGGGTGATGGTTACCGGATACCTGTGACCAGGTGAGACGAATCGGTCTGTGTGGGTGAGGACGGGCCTGGCGGGGTGTGTAAGAGCTCCCTACAATGTGCCCCAAAGGCTGTCCTTAACCAGGGCTGGAGGGACCGACCTGTGAGCACCTCCTTGGGGACCTTGAGCTGCCCTAACAAAGCACCACAGACGGGATGGCTTGAACCACAGAAATTTACGGTCGCATAGCTCTGGAGGCTGGAAGTTCAAGATCAAATCATCGGCAGGCTCACTTTCTTCCCAGACTGTGAGGACAAGATTCCATTCCAGGTTCTGTCCCGGCCATGTACACGGCCTTCCCCCTACCTCTTCCCATTGTCTTCTCTCTGCAGGGTGGGTGCCCCAACCCCCCTTCTCATAAGTCATGTTCAATCAGGACCCACTTAACGACTTCATTTTAACTTACTTGGCTGAGAAACAACCCTCACCTCCAACTACAGTCACATTCTGAGGCCCTGGGGGTGGGACTTTGGCACACGAGTTTGGGCAAGGGACCCGGTGAACCCCATAGTACTCCCTTAATCTGTACACTCTCTTAATCCGGCACCTGCCTCATCATCAGGGGAGGAACCAGTCACTCAGGGAGCAGGTGTATTTTTCAGGAAGGGAGCCCGCCCTGTCCCGTCCAGAGTTCTAACGCCCCAGCTTGAAGTCCCTGAGGGAAAGGGCAGTACCGTTGTCTTTGTGCCTCCGCCTAAGGAAGACCAAGAATAAAGACGGTCCTCCATGTCTGTTCCTCCGTGCTTGCTTTTAAAACCACACCAGTCGTGCAGAGGTGACATTCAGACCAAAGTCAGAGCTGGTAGGTGATCTGTATGTATATGAAGCCCTTTTCCTGTGGTTGGTGAGATTGAAATCTGTATTATCTTTTATTCCATCACGACTGTTCTCCTAAATGGGTGCCCAGAGGCCATTTGCTGTGACGGCTACCTACAGAATTTAGAACAAACGCGTCTCTGTGGCTGCCCCATTATTCAAATGTATGAGAAATATACACTTGGCTGAAAGATTAAATGTTGAAGTACACCTTGTCATTTTTTTTTTAATATTTGAAATTCGCCTTCAAATGGCTATCAAAGATACCAGTCTTCCGCTGCTGTCGAAGGGAAAGGAGACCCTCTTTAGTGTCTGCCACGATTAGATTGCCCTGCGGGTGGCCATACCCCCGAATCATGCGCTTTACTGTGGGTGGTAGGTGACCACATCCACCGACACCCGAGATGTCATAGCCCGAACTGGGGCTGGACAGGAGAGAAACAAGTCCTCCTGCCACTCCCCCCATCCCCCCGCCCCCACCTCCGGCAACCCTCCCACGGGTGGCGTTGGTCACGTGGGATGCGGGCTGGCCAGTGCCCACAAGCAGTAGGTGAGCTGTTTCTTTACAGGAGAATTCGGTAATCAACATAAGCGTCAGAGAAAATATTGCAGACTCTTGAAGTAGCATAGGATTATCAATAACATTTAAGTAAACTTCAGCGCAAATCAGAAAACAGATATTAGTGGGGCGGTGCAGTCAGTTAAGATCCAACTCTTGGTTTCGGCTCAGGTCATGATCTCACGGTTCATGAGTTCAAGCCCCGCATCAGGCTCTGTGCTGACAGTGTGGAGCCTAGCTGGGATTCCCTTTCTCCCTCTGTCTCTGCCCCTCCTCTCCTCACCCCCCCCTGCCCCCTCCCCTGCCTCACTTTCTCTCAAAATAAAGACATAAAGAAAACAGATGTTAGTAAAGAAAGTGAACAGGTCTCAGAGGAGGCCAGGGGCTGGAGACTGCTGGTCTCAGCGGTTCACTCCCATTTCTGAGCGCCTGAGAACCAAATGCTTGGCCAGTACCAGCAACAATGGTACTGGCTGGTGCTGGGGACTGAGTACCAGATGGGGACACAGGTCCTGTTTCTGCCTCAGGGGACGTAGTTCGGGCGATAGCAAACAAAGCAAAGTATTGCCCACAGTTCAGTTAAATTTTGACGTGAGAACTCAAGGTAATTAACACGACAAAGTGCCTAGCACAGAGCAGACACTCAAAAACTGCTTGTTGTTCTCAATGAACTGAACAGCTTCCCTGGGGCACGGACGAAGATTATGAACAATCGTGAATTGTACTGATTGCGGGAGCAAGGAAGGTTAACACGGGGAGGCTTAATGGATCATATAACCTTGAGTCCGGTAGGAGATCCTGGCTCCCCATCGCTGCGGCCTCCTATTTGTTCAGCCAGACTAATTTCTCTCCCCTAATTTCACTGTCTGGGAGAGCTCATTAAGAGATTTACCTGATCAGACTGAACGTTTCTTTGCTCAATCCGTCTCATTACGCTTCCGACACCCCCTGTCCTGGCCCCAAACATTTGAATTTCATAGCTTCCATTAATGCAAATAGAATCTCATCAGGGTCTAAAGACTCCTAGGAGAGCGGAGGTTCAATGTCTTCAGTTGAATGCAAAAGGGAGTAGCCTCCCCTTGGATGGTTCCCTTGTTTACAATGTGTTTTCCTTCGATCAGAGGTGAGATCACCCGAGCCTGAGAAAGGAACGAATGCATTTCAGATTCGTTCACTGAAGGAACCCAGCTCACTTATTCAACCTCAGACCCGGCCGATAGGATGTTCCCGATGAGCTGAGAGGAGGCACGAAGTAGGGAGCAGGTGGCATGGAATTTGTAACTTTCAAACCTGGTGGATGCTCACGCCCAAAGGAAGGAGACTTGTGAAAGAGAAGCAAAGTACTGAAGAGGAAACCTCTCTGTGAAAAGTGAGGTTCCAGTAAGAAACCCCGGCTGCTGCGCAGGGGGGCTGGAGGAGCAGTGTGCATTTGAAGCCTCATCTAAGCGGCCACCAGCTGTAAGACCCTGGCGGCACCCCTGGGCATGCACTAGCCTCCTTGTGAAAAACAGGCCTAACTATCTTGACCTCAGAGCTACAGGGGCCTAAGAGCTGCCAAAATAAACACTTGCGGCATAGACGGGGGAAGAGCAAAGAAACATTGATATGACGGGGAGATTAAATCTCCGTGAGAATCGAGGTAAAGAAAACCCGCTGCTAACAAATGCAAAACACTCAAGCCTGGTGGTCAGTTCGTACAATAATGGAAATTAATATAGTTAACCCAAAAAAGCAGACCGAAAACAAGTTAATTGTTAAAGAAACTGAACAGTCGGGGCGCCCCGGGGCGGGGGGGTGGTTAATTGGTTGAGCATCTGACTTCAACTCAGGTCATGACCTCGTGGTCTGTGGGTTTGAACCCCGCATCGGGATCTGTGTTGACAGCTCAGAGCCTGGAGCCTGCTTGGATTCTGTCTCCCTCTCTCTCTGCCCCTCCCCCACTCAGGCTCTCTCTCTGTCTCTCTTTCTCAAAAATAAACATTTTAAAAAATTAGGGAAAAAAAAAGAAAACTGAACAGTCTGCATGCAGACATGCAAACACTCGTACAAATATAAGGAATTAGGAAAGAGCTGATTTCCTTCTTATACAAACGGAAATAAAAGAATTTTAAAAAGCTGAAGAAAAAAAAAAACCCCAAGTCATTATTCAGCTATTAGGAGCTCAGTTCAAGAATTTAAAAAGGGTCTTGTAGGAGAACATGAGGGGAAGTGACTCTCAATAGGGAACAAAAAGGCCAAAACCCTAAATAAAAACCCACACATCACTTTCTGCAGTGTATTAAAAACACATAATGATCAACAAGGGTCTTTCTCAAGAGCACAAAGGTTCTACAACATCCGAAATCCTAACAATATTCCCTATTCGCAGGTTAGAAAAGAAAACTCTGTGATCATTTCAAATGATGCTTGACAAAAGGTGAAATTTAATGTCTATTTATGATTAAAAGGGCATTGAGCAAGCGGGCTGGAAATAAATGATTTCCTTAGCCTGGCAAATGACCGCGGACAGAAACCCAAAGTCGATACCATAACTAATAGTAAAACACTAGATGCATTCTAGTTAGAGGCCGAATAAGGAAAGGATACAAATTCTCACCACTTCTGGTCCACCTTGTGCTGGAGATCCCGGCCAGTGCAACGAGAGGAAAATGTCCTTCAAACATAAGAAGGATAATGGGGTGCCTGGGTGGCTCAGTCGGTTGAGCGACCGACTTCGGCTCAGGTCATGATCTCGCGGCTCGTGGGTTCGAGCCCCGAGTCGGGCTCTGTGCTGACAGTTCGGAGCCTGGAGCCTGCTTCAGATTCTGTGTCTCCCTCTCTCTCTGTCCCCTCCCCACTCACGCTCTGTCTCTCTCTGTCTCTCAAAAATGAATAAATGTTAAAAAAAAATTTTAAACATGAGAACAATAATAGGAGAAATGAATCAAAGTGTCTTCGTTTGCAAACAATGTTCTTAATTGCAAGCATGTCCTTTCCAACAGAGGCAACAAAGAATTTATTTAAAAATGCTTAAAAATAAAATAGCAAGATGCCTGGATGTAACAGAGATTCTCTCCTTGCGGTCCCCGAACTTTCCTATGAGGCTTACTTCCACTTTGCTCTCTGCACTGCAGAGATTCGTTTTACTACGAAACCTGATTAAGTCAGTTCCGCCAGCATTCCCCACTTTCTGTAGCTGATGGGGTTCCTTATCCTCCGACCTCCCCCACGGGAAGCCTCATCACCCTGGCCCGTCTTCAGCAAGGGTTCTATTAGTTTGGGTTTGCCAGAATCCCGAAACCCTCATGTTTTCTCCTAGTATTTTCTATCCACTGACCACCCTCTGCTCCTTGGCTACAAATTTCCACCAGCCGGTGCTACATTCAGAGTTAAGCCCAATCTCTCTCACCTGCTGCAGATCCCACTATACTGGTCCCTCCACCCATCATCATGGTGCCCCTTGAAATAAAGTTTGCCTTGCCTTGCTTTTTTTTTTTTTTGCTTTTTTAAATGTTTATTTATTTTTGAGAGAGAGAGACACAGACAGAGCATGAGTGGGGAAGGGGCAGAGAGAGAGGGAGACCCAGAATCTGAAGCAAGCTCCAGGCTTTGAGTCATCAGCACAGAGCCCGACGCGGGGCTCGAACCCACAAACCGTGAGATCGTGACCTGAGCCGAAGTCAGTCGCTCAATGACTGAGCCACCCAGGTGCCCCCAAGTTTTTTTTTCCCATTAAACAGATACACGATAAGCATGCAAACATCAGCAATATTCTTGTACACCAAGCAAAAACTAAAACGTAATACAATTTTAAAATACGACTCCATTCTCAAGAGCAACAGGAAGCATGAGGCGTTTGGGATAAAAACTTCTAAGATATTTAGAAATTCAATAAGATAAGCTGCAAATTGTTTCTGAATGAAAAATGAAAACCTGCGTAAATGTAGGATATCCTTATAGCTATCAGTATAGTTTGAGAGGTAGACGCAGACACAGACCTAGAAGAGAAGTAGATACAGATACAGGTGCCCACGGGTATGATACGGATGCAGGGATAGACAGAAATAAAGATGAGACGGAGACATAGATACAAAAAAGTGGGATACTAAATGCAATGAACATATGAATTCTTACCCTCCCCCCGATTTATTTATAAGTTTATTGCAATTACACTCAAAATCCAATGAGGTAATTTGCAGAACTTGGCAAGCCAAAATTTATGTGGAGCAGAGAGCCAGGACGAGTTAAGACAACTTTGAAGAAAAGAAAGCATAAGGAAATAGACTTTATGTTGTTTTATTATTCAAGTAAAAAAAAAGGGTAGAATATAAATCAATAAGAAAAAAGAAACCCAAACAGAAGCCCATAGATATGACATACCAATATATGACAAAGGCAGCATTATAAGTAAATAGGATAAGGATGAATTATTCAAGAAATAATGTTGGAAACTGACTATCCAAATAGGAAAAATATACAGTAACTCACAACATAGAGAAAAACAACCCCATAAGGAATAAAGTCCTACACATGATAACCAAACCTTCAGACTGTAAGCCGAAAAAAGCATATATCATTATGATTTCAGGCAGAGAAAGATTTCTTTAAAAAGACACAAAAAACACAAAAGATGAAGAAAATATTGGGAAATATCACTATTGAAATTTTATTTTTTTAACTTTTTATACTGCTTCATTGAGGTATGATTGATGTTTTTAAAGAGTGGTGGACTTTTTTTTTTAATATTTTTTTATTTGGGGGTCGCCTGGGTGGCTCAGTCGGTTAAGCATCCGACTTTGGCTCAGGTCAAGATCTCACGATTCATGAGTTCGAGCCCCGCTTTAGGCTCTGTGCTGATGGCTCAGTGCCTGGAGCCTGCTTCAGATTCTGTATGTCCCTCTCTCTCTGCCCCTCCCCGCTCACACTCTCTCTCTCTCTTTCAAAAATAAATAAACATTAAAAAATATTTTTGGGGGTGCCTGGGTGGCTCAGTCGGTTAAGCATCCAACTTCGGCTCAGGTCATGATCTCACGGTCCGTGAGTTCGAGCCCCGCGTCAGGCTCTGTGCTGACAGCTCAGAGCCTGGAGCCTGTTTCAAATTCTGTGTCTCCCTCTCTCTCTGACCCTCCCCTGTTCATGCTGTCTCTCCCTGTCTCAAAAATAAATAAACGTTAAAAAAAATTTTTTTGATATTTTTTTCATTTGGGTATAGTTGACAATGTCACATTAGTTTCAGCTGCACAACACAGAGATTCAACTTCTCTGTACTTTATGCTGTGCTCACCACAGGGTAGCTACCAGCTGTCACCGTACAACATTGTCACAGTATCATTGACTCTATTTCCTATGCTGTGCCTCTTCTTCCTGTGACTTATTCATTCCACACTTGGAAGCCTGTATCTCCCTCCCCATCAACCATTTAAGCCCATCCACCCACTATGTTAAGTTTTCAAACTTCTGCCCCACAAAAGACAAAGATGAACAAAGTTTGGGGCGCCTGGGTGGCTCAGTTGGTTAAGCGTCCGACTTCGGCTCAGGTCACGATCTCGCGGTCCGTGAGTTCAAGCCCCGCGTCGGGCTCTGGGCTGATGGCTCAGAGCCTGGAGCCTGCTTCCGATTCTGTGTCTCCCTTTCTCTCTGCCCCTCCCCCGTTCATGCTCTGTCTCTCTCTGTCCCAAAAAATAAATAAACGTTAAAAAAAAAGATGAACAAAGTTTAAAATAAATCACGCGATAAATGGGTGAAGGAGAGGTGGTATATATACACAATGGAATATTGGTGATCAACAAGAACGAAATCTGGCCATTTGCAACAACGTGGATGGAACTAGAGCATATTATGCTGTGAAATAAGTCAGTCGGAGAAAGGCGAATATCACAGGATCTCACTCCTCTGTGGAATTTAAGAACACAACAGATGAACATGGGAAGGAAAGAAAAAATAAGATAAAAACAGAGAGGGAGGCAACCCTAAGAGACTCCTAAACACAGAGAACAAACTGAGGGCTGCTGGAGGTGGGTGGGGACGGGCTAAATGGGTGATGGGCATTAAGGAGGGCACTCATTGGGATGAACACTGAGTGTTGCATGTAAGTGGTGAATCACCTGGTTCTACTCCTGAAACCAGTACCACAGTGTATGTGAACTAAATGGAATTTAAATTAGAAATAAGAGTTAAAAAATAAAAATTAAGTCACAAATAGGCTTAAAAAAATGCTTCAGAGGCGTACATAGGTAAAAGAACTAGTATGAAAAATATGCAAATAGCCACATATTATATACAAATTATATCAAATAAACAAACAACCCCGATAAAAAAATTGAACAAATGACATTAGCAGTTTTCCAACAAAAGAGGAAATCCAAATAGCCAAGACACGTGAAAAGACACAGGTCATGTAAATAATAAATAAAATAATAATGTACCGTTTAATATCCATGAATTGGGCAAAAATTCTAAAAGTCTGGCAGCGTGCCAGAGAAACTGTGGAAAACGGATATTGGTGGGGGAATAAATCCGTGCAAGTGCTTTGGAACCAATTTGCAGCAATCAAAGAAAGTTGAAAACATATATGCCTTTTACTTGGTAAGTTCACTTCTAGTGTTTATCCCCAAATAACGTTGGCCTGTATGCTCAAGGCAGAATGAAGGTGAATGCCATTTTAGCAACAACGGCAGTGGCAAAACATACGCCAAACATCCCTCAACAGAACAGAATAAATTCTAGTCCATTCAGACAATAAAATACGATACAGAAATGAAACTGAATGAGAGTTGTGAGTGTTGACACACGTAAATCGCAAACTATAATAACTAAACAAGAAGACGTTGCAAAACCATATGTAGGATGTCTTAGCATTGTGTGGTAGGGTCCCCTCCCTAAGGAAAGGAATTAAAAAAAACAAAACAAAACACCTCGAGGCCACTGGCTACACGCCTATGTGACAACATCCCTCATGACCTTGTAACGTGAGACCATTTAATCAGACTGCATGTTAGCGTGTTGCCGTATATGGGAAACAAAGAATGAAAAAACATAAAAAACTATGCAATGTGGTGATCAGGGCTCAGTTCCTCGGGTACAAACCCAACTGAGCAGTACCGGCACGAAGAAAGTTCCTTCCTGGAGAGAAAAGCCTCCATCTCAGGACCCTCTGTGTGAGAATCCTGTTACAGTTGAACAACAAAGTGAGCAATGTCATACTGTATATGGTTTATGGATAGAGGACAGTCTTCTTTCTGGTATGGCCACCTGGCTCCTAGCAGAAAAAAATCTGAAGACAGCAACCATGTAATCTTTGAAAAAAAATAACAATGTAAGGCACCTTATACTAAACCAACACAGGCTGAAGTTAGAAATTGACACTTGGGAAAAGGGAAAGGAAAAGTGAGAATTTTCTGTTTGGGGACTTTTAGCCCAAGTCTGTGCCGGGAAGTATCTAAGACTCCAAAGGAAAAGTCATAATCTCACTAGACCAAAAAATAGTAACAATAAAATTAAACAATGAACCTGGTTTGGGGATAGCATAGCTGATGAAGAAATAGGGAGATAATTGCCAGAAAGGAGAAAGCCAGAGAGAGAGAGAGAGAGAGAGAGAGAGAGAATCCTATATTTGATGTATAAGCTCTACCGAAATCCCTGAGTCATAAAGGAGAAAGTCAGAGAGAGAAAGGGAGACAGAGAGAGAGAGAGAGAATCCTGTATTCGATGGATAAATGCTACCCAAATCCCTGACTGATCACCCATGTAATGTTCATGGGGTAAATACTAGCCCAACTAACTAGCCCAACTGACATAAAATAATTAAACTGAAATTTGAGCTCCCAGGACCTCCAGGGAAAAAAATATAGTTTCAGCCAATTATCTGACTGCTTAAAAAAGAATAATTATGTTTCCAGAAGAACTTAACAGAAATCAGGATTTCTACAACACATCAATCACAAGTTCTAAGATGTACCTCCCTGAGGCAGAAGGAAAACCTAATTATTCTCAGAAGGAAGGCAACAGAGACCAATCTCCACATGAACCAGATGGTAAATTAGGCACAAAGGGCTTTAGGGATGTTAAAACTACCCCCAAAAACAAAAGGAAAACATGATCGCAATGAATAAGAAAATGGGATCTCAGCAGCACAAGAGAGAGACTAAGAGAGAAGAACCGGAGACTCTAGAACTGAAACCGTAGCATCTGAATTTATTGTTTTATTCACCAGACACACTCACAGAATGGAGGTGATGGAGGAACGTGTCGTGTCCTCGATACCCTCCGACCCATCGTAGCAATGCTCCAAGCCAAAGAGCAGAGACCAGAAGAAGTGAGCAGAGCCCCTGGGACCAGTGAGAAAAACGTGGAACTGTCTGACGTACTCGAAATTGGAATCCCGTGAAGGAGAGGAGAAAGGGAAGGAGAAGAAAGGAGAAAGAGCTTATGGCAGAAAATGTATTTGAAGAAACACTGACCCCAAACTGCCCAAAGTTAGCGAAACACAGAAATTCACAGGTTGAAAAAGCTCATGGACCTTTAGCAAGATTCACACCCAAAAACTACACCTGGGCCCAGTAGTCATACGGTGACGCATTGCGTATACGAGAATGACAATTTGGGTTTTTTTTTTAATTTTTTAATTATTATATCGATTTATTTTGGGGGGCGGGGAAGGGCAGAGAGAGAGGGAGACACAGAATCCCAAGCAGGTTCCGGGCTCCGCACTGTCAGCACGGAACCAGACACGGGGCTTGAACTCACAGACCGTGAGATGTGACCTGAGCCGGAGTTGGACACTTAACCGACCGAGCCACCCGGGCGCCCCTCAGTAATTTTAGATTATCTACGAGAGACAGCGGTCTTTCAGGAACGTGAAAGTCACAGTCACCTGCACGTAGCGCTGCCTCTCTAGGTTGAAATTGTTCACCTTCTCTTTTGGTTTCTTTGATATTTCCGCACCTGTCTCTGGATCCCTATCTTTTCCTCGTGCTCACCCTGCTCTTCTCCCTACGCGCTCCCCTGTCTTCCTTGGACACCCATTCTCCTCTTTCCGCCTCCTCCTTTCTCCTCCGCCCGCACCCCGTCCTTCTAATGGCCTCTGCTGCACACCCTCTCCTTTTCCTTTGGCTCCTGAAGAATGACAATGACAAACTGGAAATAGTGAAGATCTGACGTATTCACGGTCCACACGCGTGCCCGGATACATCGGCAGGATTGAAATACTGATGGCAAAAGCCCCTGTGTTGGTTTGGTAGAAAATTCTTATTCACCAAACCCAAGGAAAGGGCAGGAGCCCACAAGGTAATTTTTAATCTGAGGAACTTTATCAAACTGCTCTTTTGAGTCGGTTCATCCTAAGCCAGAGGAAGTTACGTGATCAGGAGAGGCAAAGTCATGGGGGGACCCCGGTTGTCATTCATTAAAAAGGGTCAGGGCTGTGCATTTATAATCTATGGGTGCCATCCCAGCCGTCAGCAGGTGGTTGTCTGGCCCCTGGAACCCAAAAGAAACTGAGTCAGGACCCACTCGTTAGGAAGCGAGCGGGGAGCCTGGTGGACAATGCAAGGTCCCTGGGGAGTGTTTTATGTTGTACTCAGGGCTCTGCCCTAGAGCGACAGTCAGCTACAGACCGCAGCCACGGGCTTCTAAAATCCTACGGTTTTGTTAATATTTTGGCATGCACAATAATTTCTATTCCAGTGAACGTGAACAGACAGTTGCTCCTTTTGCAGGATAGTTAGATATTAAAGCGTAGACGAGTTGTTTGAAGCTTGCTACCTGCCCCCTTTCCCTGCCCCCTGCCCACCAAATAGGGAGGGGACAATGTGGAAGGGAATTTAGGAAAGTGTTGAGAGCAGGGACAATGGGGACAGAGAAAGGCTGGCTTCAGCGAGAATATCTTGGCCTTTACTAGCCAGATTGCCCCAGGCCATTTGCTTCGCTTTGAGCATGCTTGTTCATTCATTTACTTTTTGCAAAGGTGTGTGTCTGTGTCCATGTATGTACATATATGTATGTGTGTGTATGTGTATAATTATGTGTGTGTGTATGTACTTATGTGTATATACGTGTATTTTATCCGTCAAACAGGCACCCACCCCTCTTGTTGAAGTACAAAGACAATCACTTATATTTTCTGGTATTGTTACAATCCTATTTCTGGGCATTTTTTTAAAATTCAGACTCTGCTATTTTTGACATTTCTGCTTTAGAATTTTTTTTTTAATGTTTATTTATTTTTGAGACAGAGAGAGACAGAGCATGAACGGGGGAGGGTCAGAGAGAGAGGATGACACAGAATCTGAAACAGGCTCCAGGCTCTGAGCCATCAGCACAGAGCCCGACGCAGGGCTCGAACTCACATACCGCAAGATCGTGACCTGAGCCGAAGTCGGATGCTCAACCGACTGAGCCACCCAGGCGCCCCGACATTTCTGCTTTAGATGTTACCCTCCTATGAGGATGGGGATTTAATCTCTAATATTTCACCCCGGAATCACTCACTGAGCTCTCCTTCCACGAGTACCCCAGGACAGTTACAGCAAAAATCGTGTTTAGGTCGAACTCATCTGTTTACTGTTTTATGAATGTGTCATGAGTCACAGGTGGGCCACGGCGTCGGATTAGATTCCATTTCAGGTACAATTTTGTGTTTCCCCCTAGAGTAGGTAATGGCTCTCTCTCTTTGCGACCCGACTCCTCTGCCTCTCTCCCTCTCCTTTCCTCTCAGTGGACGGAGGGAAGCTCCTCCCTCTTCTCCGTCTTCATTAAAGCATCCCCAAAACCTTGCACAGAAGGGTGAGTCCGGGTTCAGGACGTCCAAGCACAAGCTCCTTCTCTGTGCGACAAAGGTACCGTCCTCCGAACTTCTTGCACCATCCTATTGAGGACTTTCCTTGCCTCTCCCAGGTAGGATGCCTATCTATTTCGTAGACCCTGCGCCCTTCTCGTTATTGCTTACAACCTCAAAATGTGGAGGAACACATTCTCCAGATGTGAGAGCTAAAATTTGTTTTAATATTTTTTTACGTACTTAAAGAGGGAGAGAGAACATGTGCATGCACATGGCAGGGGCAGAGAAAGAGGGAAAGACTCCCAAGCAGGCTCCACGTTCTCAGCACAGAGCCCAGAGCTCTGACCCAGTGAGATCACCACCTGTCCGAAATCGAGTTGGACGCTTCACCCATTGAGCCAACCAGGTAACTCTGAGAGCTAAAATCTTGAAATGTGTATGCCTGGGTAGATCGTGATCTACTCACACAACTGGTTGGATACCACACTGGGTGCAAATTTCTGACTTGGAAGGAGTTTTCACAACCCGTTTTTCTCCGACGTTCTGAAAGGTCACCATCTTGTCATTTCGCACACACCTATTTCCGCCCATGTCGCTGGGCATTCAGGCAAAGCACTCAACCTGGAGACCCCTGTCTTTAAGTCTGAGAAATTATTTCTTAAAAATGAGTTGCTTTGCAGCATCTATCACATGGATACTGGGCCTCTGGGGCTTCTGTTCAGTGTTCTGGTCTTTCCGTCTTTTAGCTCTACTTTTGAAGGCAAAAGTCTATCTTCAACTTTATCTACCATCTGTCTACTTAATTTTTCACGACTGATACTTTTTTGTTTATTTCCGGGTGATTTGTTGTTGTTGTTGTTCTCAGACTATTTTTACTTTTTTAATGCTTAATTATTTTTGAGAGCGAGAGACAGAGCACAAGCAGGGGAGGGGCAGAGAGAGAGAGAGGGGGCCACAGAATCTAAAGCAGCTCCAGGCTCCGAGCTGTCAGCACAGAGCCTGACGCAGGGCTGGAACTCGGGAATCGGGAGATCGTGACCTGAGCCAAAGTCGGATGCTCAACCAGCTGAGCCACCCAGGAGTCCCTGTTCTCTGACTTTTTTAAATCAGCCCCCACATTCCTACTTCACAGGTGTCATATTTTCTCTTATCTTACTGAGGATTTTATAGATTTTTCCAAGTTTTCCATTCTCTACGTATGTTATGTTTACTCCACTGTGTTCATTTGTTTTGTTTTGCGTTTGCTAATTGTGCGGGGTTTTTTGTTTTTTTTTAATTTTTTTTAACGTTTATTTATTTTTGAGACAGAGAGAGACAGAGCATGAACGGGGGAGGGTCAGAGAGAGGGAGACACAGAATCCGAAACAGGCTCCAGGCTCTGAGCCGTCAGCACAGAGCCCGACGCGGGGCTCGAACTCACGGACCGCGAGATCATGACCTGAGCCGAAGTCGGCCGCTCAGCCAACTGAGCCACCCAGGCGCCCCGTCCGGGGTTTTTTTTAATGTCTTTCAAGTTAGAGGTTTCCTGAAAATATCTGGATATTCTTTCTACTGTCTGCTTACATTTATGGGTGAGAGGAAAAGGTCCTTTGAAATGCTCTCTTGTGGATGGGATTTATCTACTCCTGGATTCACCCAAGAAAGACCTCACTTGACCATTTTGATGGCTGATCTCCGTACTCAGTTTCTGTAGGGTTTTCTTGCTGGTTGATCCGTTTTGTGGGAAAGGAATTCTTTATTTTTTTTAATAATTTCTAAGTGTATTTCTTATTTATTTTGAGAGAGAGTTAAAGAGCGAGTGGGGGAGGAGCAGAGATCGAGGGGACAGAATCCCAAGCCGATCTCACGCTGTCAGCGCAGGGGTCCCATGTGGGGCTCGAACTGACAAACCGTGAAGTCAGGACCAGAGCCGAAATCAAGAGGCGGGCACTTAACCGACTGAGCCACCCAGGCGTCCGGATTTCTGTAGGAAAGGAATTCTTTAGTCTTCGACAGGGAATTGGGATTGGTAGAGAGCTGAATTCTTTATAATCCTGGGTGCTAATGTTTTGCATTATCTGGGAATATCATGTCATTTCCTGTAGGTTTTCATTAAATTCCCTGACCTTGCCATTTCTAGTAGATAGTCTACCCGCGGCTGTGCCTGCAGACTTAGAATTTGTCCTTTACAAAGAGGACAATCCCATGTTCCACTAGGGTTAGAAAGACGCAGTGCCTCAGATTCTGTGTCTCCCTCTCTCTCTGCCCCTCCCCCACTCATGCTCTGTCTCTCCCTCTCTCAAACAATAAATAAACATAAAAAAATTTTTAAAAAGAAAGAGGCAGTTGCCAGGCTTATCAAAGTGGGAGAAGGGTCCTGGGGGTCAAAATACCTATTATACAACATTTTCCAAAAAACATCGTCATCTCAGCCCCCACCTCCAGTCCCCGGTTTTGTAAATGCTTGTTTCCTCCATATCCTGAGCTCCTGGGATTGTAAGAAATGAATTTGCTTCCGCTGGGTTTTGGGGGTTGCTACCTCGGATTGCAACCTGTGCAGGCCTGCTACATTGGTGTCCTCTCGTCCATTACCACTTTAAAATGTTACTTCTGGGGGCGCGTGGCCGGCTCAGTCTGTTAAGCGTCTGGCTCTTGATTTCGGCTCAGGTCATGATCTCGCGGTTCGTGAGTTCAAGCCCTGCATCAGGCTCTGCGCTGACAGTGCAGACTGCTTGGGTTTCTCCCTCCCTCTGTCTATATGCCACCCCCCCCCTAATAAATAAATAAGCATTTTAAAAATTTATAAAATGCCACTTCTGTGTCTTATCACCTGTTCTCTCTGACCTTGGGGGTACATGCCTTTTAAAAATCGGTTTTCCCATCATTATGGTGATATTTCAGGAGGAAACTGGTAAGCCCACGGCTTCACTCACTGTTCGGGAACCATTTATAAATCTGTCAAGTCAGTTCATCTCTCTGTGACTCAGATTCCTTCCCTCTCAAATGGGTATCACAACTTCATGAGGTCATTTTAGGGATTTGGGGGATACTCCCTATGAAGTGCTCAAACAGGAAGTTAGGGAAACCCAGGCACGAGGTGAGAAGTGTGGGTCAATCCTTCCAAACCATAGCAGGCAGTTAAAAAGAACGCACCCAAGGGGTACCCAAGGGGCTCAGTCAGTTAAGCATCTGACTTCTGCTCAGGTCATGGTCTCACCACTCATGAGTTCGAGCCCCACGTCGGGCTCTGTGCTGACAGCTTGGAGCCTGGAGCCTGCTTCGGATTCTGGGTCTCCCTCTCTCTCTGCCCCTCCCCTGCTCATGCTCTGTCTCTCTGTCTCTCTCAAAAATAAATAAACTTTAAAAAGGAAATTTTTTTCGGGCGCCTGGGTGGCGCAGTCGGTTAAGCGTCAGACTTCAGCCAGGTCACGATCTCGCGGTCCGTGAGTTCGAGCCCCACGTCGGGCTCTGGGCTGATGGCTCAGAGCCTGGAGCCTGTTTCCGATTCTGTGTCTCCCTCTCTCTCTGCCCCTCCCCCGTTCATGCTCTGTCTCTCTCTGTCCCAAAAATAAATAAACATTGAAAAAAATATATTAAAAAAAAAAAAAAAGGAAATTTTTTTCAAGTGGTTGTCAAACTGCCTCCCCAGGGGCACAGTGTTTTCTGAGCTGCTCAGAATTGTCCCGCCCCCGGAACGCAGTGAGAGAATTCTTGTCACTGAATCTCATGACTCCATGAACCAAATCATCCTACCCTTAATTTTCAAGTATTTTGTCCACTAATGTATAAAAACACTCAGTGCCTACTCCTGTTTCTGGACTCCAGCCCTTCTGAACACACATCTGGAGCAAAAACTAAGCAAAATGCCTCTGAGCCCCCAACACTGTTTGCAGCCCTGGTTCTTTCCACAGACACCATGGCCAGAATCTTGTTAACCCCCGTGTCTCCACCCGCCACTGTGGATTCTTTTACACACGCCACAACGTAGTGAACGAATCTCTCTGCGTGGGGATTCGGTATGTTTCAAATATCTCATCGCTACAAATAATGCCAAAGACATTTCAGAGTCTCCTTTCACGGGGAGACGTGTTTCCTTAGGATTACCCGATATTCTATGTTAGTGGAATTTTTTAAAAAATGCAAAAACAACCAATATGCTGAGCATTGGGAGACAGAGAGCTACATCTTTAGGAAGATTTTATGAAAGAATTTAGGAAGGTTATTACTTTGCCTTTTCATGTTTATTTATTTATTTTGAGAGAGAGAGAGAGAGAGAGAGAGCACAAACAGGGAAGAGGCAGACAGAGAGGGAGAGAGAGAATCCCAAGCAGGCTTCATGCTGTCAGCGCAGAGCCCGACGTGGGGCTCAATCTTACAAACCGGGAGATCACGACCTGAGCTGAAACCAAGAGTCAGATGCTTAACTGGCTGAGCCACCCAGGCGCCCCAGAAAGTTATTATTTTAAATGGTTAATATTTTTTATAGGGTAAGCTTTCTTCATCTACATGGAAATATCACTTCAGCAAATGGCCTCGTTCCCCCAAAATGTCAAGGAATATTAACCTTTCACTGGACAGAATCCAATATAGATAAAATTAGTAACGGCTAACAGGTAACTGTCCTTTCCCTCCGTTTTGACTATGACTTTCACTCTCCAGAAAAAGCTTGGAAACAGAAGAGGGTCGACACAGACCTAAGGACATAGCGACACTGGCAGGGCCAATTTTGTTCGTGATTCGTACAATGACGCTGAGGTTCAAGGAAAGCAAACGACTCGCCCAAGGTCACAAGCAAGGTCACAGCAGAGCTTGGAGCTCCAGATGCCCACGTCCCGGACAAAGTTTTATTCTGGATAACATTGGTTTGGTCAAAGCCACGTGCGCCGTTGCCCGCCCGAAAGGTGGATTGTTCAATTCCTCAAGGAAAGGCAAGGTTTCCAGTGTAGAACAATACTGCCTTGCCAGTTACTTAAAGGTGTCTCAGAGGAAGCCCTCAGGAGAGGGTATTTCTAGGTATTTGGGGTTTGGCGTCAAGGGGTCCAGGGGGGTCTTGAAGGTGGGGAGCTGATTGGCTATGGAGAGGCTCGTGATTTAGGATTGGTAAATGCAGTGAAGGGTGCATCGTCAGCCCCTCTTGAAAAGTAAACTATGATGTGATGGGTAGACTGTCTGCTCAATAGTTCTTGCGAGAAGAGCTGTCCACCCACAGAAACTGGTTTACAGGAAAGTCCTACGGCAGACGTCGAATCATGGGTTGGCTCACAGCCCTATCTTTGCAGGATTTCCAAGAATCTCCCGGCAGAGAGTTAAGTCCTGATGGTCGAAGCTCTCCACCCTGAGAGTCCAATTCTGTGACTGCAGGTGATTTCAACTCTCGGTCACTTCATGAAGGAGCCTGTGGTAAAGATGCAGCTAGTTGCTTGGCCCTCTTAGGAGGTGACTAGGGAGTCTGTCGTAGGCATTGATGAATCGGCAAGATGCAGAGTATCATAGACACTCATCCGGTTATCGTCACTGTTAACAATTCCTATCGCATCAAAGATTTTTAAGAATACAAGGCATGGGAGCATCCATACTTACAGCTGAATTTCCCTAAAGTGATTATTCTGGTCTGGAGGTCAGGGTTGGGGCTGAGCCAGTCAAGACCACTCAGGACCAGTCAGAACTAGTCAGGATCTTCTTTAATCCAACCCCCATTACGTTTTTGAACTTCTGATTAAGTATCCACTGAACACCCAGCACTGAGCTAAGTATCAGGTGCATCTTAAGAGGTTTGTGGCCCATGAAGAATACGGACGAATATGTAAACATCATCATTTTTATGGAGTGAGGTGGGAGGAAAAGTCATGCAAAGAAAATGATATTCATTGTGGCTATATGTTTATGTCCTCTCAAAATTCCTATGTGGAAGCCCTAACTCTCAAGCGATTGTGTATGGATGTGGGGACTTGGGGAGGTGATTAGGGTTGGAGAGGTCATGATGGGTTCATGAGGGTGGGATGCTCATTATGGGATTAGTGCCCTTATAAGAAGAGGAAGAGACCTCCTCTCTCTCTCTCTCTCTCTCTCTCTCTCTCTCGACATTTGCTGAGGAAAGCCAATATGAATACACAGTATGAGGTCCATGGGGTACAAGCCGGGAATCAGGTCCCCACAGACACCAGATCTGATGGTGTCTTGATCTTGGACTTCCCAGCCTCCAGAACCACGGGCAGTAAATGTCTGCTGTTTAAGCCATCTGTCTGTGGTTCTTTGCTATAAATGGCATGAGCTGACTAAGATATCATTCAAACTGGGTCATGAAGGCAATGGATTTTGCCAGGTAAAGTTGGGAGGGAAGGTCATTTCACAAAGAGCACATCAAGTGACCTCCAGAAATGACATAGTCTGAAAACATTGGAGGGGTTGACTGGGTGGCTCAGCCGGTTAAGCGTCCAACTCCTGATTTCGGCTCAGGTCATGACCTCATGATCGGTCATGAGGTCAAGCCCCGTGTCAGACTCCACACTGAGCATGGAACTTGCTTGAAATTCTCTGTCTCTTTCCCTCCACCCCTCCCCACCCCCGTTAATGCACACATGTTCTTTCTCTGTCTCTCTAAAAAAATAAATAATTAAATAAATGAAATGAAAACATTGGAGGACACAAGCTATGTGACAAGGGTCCATGAAGGAAGACAGACGTGGGCCGTGTCTTTGAGGGACTTTTATGTCCTTCTAAAGAGCTTACTCCTTAAGCAGATACGAGATCGTGACAATTTCTAAATCAAGATTTTTATTTCAAATCAAGAGTTGATCTGAGTTTCATTCAGATATATCTTGCACTTTGGTGGAGGATTGATTGAAAGGGGAGAAAGAGAAATTGGCCAGAGGTCCATTGGCCAGGGGGCAAAGTCGCTCCCACGTAAGACTAGAAGGGAGCTGCTATGGGCAGCGGAAGCAGGGGAACATCCCAGGACCCCCAGCCGCCATTGTGTGTCTGCAATTTGCTGGCACAACACATAAGGCACATGGGAAAGTGTGAGTTTCTGACTCAGAGGTTGGGGAGACACAGGCTTTGTGCAAATGCCCCCTCAGCCTGATAAATGAGAAAATTAAGAATGAAAGCAAACTTTTTCTTATGGAACTGGTGAATTATCGATCATTCCTTACAGAATCCCTCACCAAGTTACTGTGTAGGTCAACCCGACCTTGGGCAAGAACGGTGCAAAAGTGGACGCTCCTCTTGGTAATAAGCAAGAGTTCTTTGTATGTAGAGCTGGGCACCGTTTGCAGTCATTGGGGTTTGGTTCTGGGAATGGGCTGGGCTCTCCTAAACCCCAAATTCAAGAATGGCATCTTCCAATCAGCTTGGGACCACTTACACTCCTGCAGGAGAATGCAGGGCAGTGGGAAATCATGAGAGATTTCAGGCAAGGACTGCCATAATCAGGGGCCACTGACCTAAGGGAGAGAGTCTTCAGTCATCCCTTGTTGACCTACATTCTTGCCTTTGGATCTCCTGGATCCTTTAATTCTGCTTCTGAAAGAAGAATATGACACACTCTTCCCATTTTCATTTGTGATCGGGGTCTAGTAAGACCACAGTGACATGCCTGAGCCTGATGTCGTCTTGAAAACGTGGCGACATCCATCAAGACACATCTGTAGAGGGGGCTCTTCCGAAGTCTCCCCAGATGAGTACACTGCACACTAGTGATGGGAAATCTGGTCTGCTCAGACGTCTCCATCCGAAGGCTTCTGGGACACCCAGTGGGTCAGGTGTTCCCAATGCTAAGGGACAGTTGCTCCGCACCACGAGATGTCAAGGACCCACAAAAAACAACCAGCTAAGATTTCTGAGGACACACAAATTCTAGAGAAAGCAAGGTCACGTGTGGAGTCTCAGATATCCCATTTCTCATCAAGGTGCCTAACTGCTCATGACAGGCTGAGCGTTGTTAAAATAGGAGAGAATTACTGAGCTGTACCCAAGAGTTACAATCCTGGGGTGCAGGGCATACAGCTGTATACACTGACAAGGTTAGGCCTTCTAGAGTGGCTTTAGGCCTTGATAACATCACTCTTTGCTACTTCTGGTGAGGTCAGTGAATTCTCCCGCTGTCCATCATCCATACATTACTAGAGGCCTGGGGGTGATAATGCTGCTAAGGGGAGTAGGGGGGCTGGAAGTCCTGGACACACAGGTGATTGAGTTCAGACAGGCCTGGAATTCTTCCTAAAAGATGAACTAATTCTAACTTTGAGCATTTGACTTAATGCATGTCAGTCTCAGTTTACCCACCTGTAAAACGGGAATAATAATATCTTTAGAAGTCTTAGAAGACTGAGGCGCCTGGGTGGCTCCGTCAGTTAAGCGTCCGACTTCAGCTCAGCTCATGATCTCACGGTTCGTGAGTTTGAGCCCCGCGTCGGGCTCTGTGCTGACAGCTCACAGCTTGGAGCCTGCTTCAGATTCTGTGTCTCCTTTTCTCTCTGCCCCTCCCCTACCTGTGCTCTGTTTCTCCCTGTCTCTCAAAAATAAATAAATGTAAAAAAAAAAAAAATTTAAAAAGAAGTCTTAGAAGATTTATCTATAATACACATCAAGCACCTCAAGAAATACCAAGGGTTAGTATTTATTATGTTAATTCTGGGCCAGAGGACTTAGCTGAATAATCTGGAGAAACCAATTCAAAGAGGTGAAGATAGTTTCTGTTTTATGACTTTTCAAAGCTTAATAGTTTTTTTTTAATATTTTATTTATTTTTGAGAGAAAGAGAGAGCACACACAAGCTGGGGGGGTGGGCGGTTACAGAGGATCGGAAGCAGGCTCCGTGCTGGCAGCAGAGGCCAATGCGGGACTCAAAGTCGTGAACCATGAGATCACGACTCGAGCTGAAGTCAGATGCTTAACCCACTGAGCCACTCAGGTGCCCCGAGGTGACTTTTCAAACGTGTCTTTAAACGCTCAGTCTGGCACTCCGAAAAACAATGAAGTTAGGGGCATCTGGGTGGCTCAGTCGGTTGAGCTACTGACTCGATTTCGGCTCAGGTCATGATCTCACAGTTCGTGAGATCGAGTCCTGCAACTGGCTCTACACTGACAACATGGAGCCTACTCGGGATTCTCTCTCTCTCTCTCTCTCTCTCTCTCTCCGCCCCCTTCTCTGTCCCTCCCTCACTTGCTTTCTCTCCCTCTCTCTTTCTCTCTCAAAATAACTAAAAATAAACTTTAAGAAAATGCAGTTAACTTCAATACGCGTCAACGACTTATTTGCAGACCACCCTGTGGTCATTGCCCCACCAAGATCACTCCTTTTTCCCTTGGTGAGCATGGGCAGACGCGGCTGGCGTCAGGGCGGCCACTGCAGGTTCCAGGTCGCGCGGCTCTGTAAACACTCTGAATGGCCACGCGAGGATTGCTATCAAGTGTCGGTCTGAATACTCGAGTGCATGACTTCTGTAAGTCAGCAAAAATGAAACTATAAATCAAAGTCCCTGGGGTAGAAATGTCGCTTCTTGCTAAGCCCTCAGCACACGGGGGACGGTCAGCCATCGTGGTAATAAATGGGTCCGCCCGAAACCCTGAGCAGGAGGTTTTACTTCAAAGGAAATATATTCACTTCTGCCTCCTGCCTTTCCAAATAGCGTTCTATTGGAAATGTGCAAATAATCTTTTATAAATTAGGCACTTGGTCACTGAATTTAAATTGAGATGTAGCTGTGAGGTTCACATCCACTAGCTTCAATGCATCTTGAGAAATCTGCATCCAGAAACCCACAGCTGCAGCCTTCCCTGGCATACAAATAATTTAAATTATGGCTTTTTTCTCACTACTCTTGCCGTATGTATTCTCTGTCTATCACCAGGGAGAAGACAGACCTACGAAGGAAGGAGAGAGGCATCTAATCCTGGCCCCAGACAGAGGTCAGGCCTTCTCACAACCACAGCAGACTCAATGCTTTAAAATTCACAAAGCAGGGGCGCCTGGGTGGCTCAGTGGGTTAAGCATCTGACTTCAGCTCGGATCGTGATCTCACGAAGCGTGGGTTCGAGCCTCGCGGCGGGCTCTGTGCTGACAGCTGGGAGCCTGGAGCCCGCTTTGGTTTCTGTGTCTCCCTCTCTCTCTGCCCCTCCCACACTCACACTCTGTCTCTCTCTTTCTCTCAAAAAAGAAAGAAAGAAAGATAAAAAAAATTGTTTTTTAATGCAATTGCCTAGCTCCATACTGAAGTTGGCTGCATGCAGGAACCACTCACCCCACCTCCCCCGCCCCCGACCCAGTGGATCTCAAGTCTGGACCAGGAATGGGTCCCAGGGCACACTCATGCTTTCCAAAGCCGTTCATCCTGATATTATGGGGAGAATGCAGCCTCCAACACACTGGCCTTCCAATTTCGATGGAGAAACAGGAAGGGAAACGGTGCTCTCTTTCCAAAGGTCTCAGTCCTGAGCCACCCTAGGTGCCATTCTAGAAACCACTGCATCCATTCGGCCTAATCACCTCCCCACCCACCCCCCCCCGCCGGGTTATCTACAGATGGGAGAGAGTTTCTCTCCGAGGTCAGAGGGTATCAGACGTTTCGAAATTTTGCCAAGAAGAAACCAGCAGAATATTTTTCCTAATTACCAAAATTACTGTAATTCACAGAATAATCTGAAACAGCTGGTCGCCCATGTGGGAGACAATGTCACATCGTCGCATAAAAATAAACGGGCGCCGGGATCACTGCACTCGCCTATTCTTGCCTGCATTAACTCACAGTCGGGAATGAATGATTGAATCGTGGGTCGCCGTGAATCACGAGCCGCAGCCTTCCCGGGCCATCCAGCGTATTTCCCAGCACGAGATTTTCAGCAACTTGTAGTCAGTAAGACGGCCAAGTCATTTCAAGACTTGAAACGGGAGAATATCCACTTCTCCTGATAACTACAAAAGAAGACGGTTAGCAACTGCTCTCAATTGCTTGACATGAAGGCATGCATGCGTTGAAAATCTCGCATTGAGAGGGATCATGAGTCTTTGCAAAGCAACCCGGAACCTACGCGTCTGAGGCTCCCAGACGCTCCTCACACCTGCCTGAAGGCCAAGTCCTTTGAACGAGATCTGTGTTTCCGTGTTCTGCCGATTTAGCTGGGAACTATAAAAGCGTGTCTGGACAAACTTCTCCATTGTAGTCAACGGCTTTGTTCGTGACGCCAATTAAAGATGTCAAGGAACATAGAAGAAACTTCTGCCGGGATCACACAGGCAGTTAGTGCGAGCTCAGCCTAGCGGAGGCAATGCGGCAGAATTACAATTGCAAATACCTCATGGGAGCGATGAAGCTTGAAACATATCAATGTGAAAGGTGTCACACAAGCCTCGGGAGAGAGCATAGGGTGCGGGGTGGGGGGAGGAAACAGGGTTTGAAACCCAGGGGAACACTGGAGAGCCCGGCTGGGATCACAGGGTAACGAAAGAACAATCACGCCCCGTGGGTGCAAGCCACCAAAGGCTTAGGAATTGAACCCCAGAAAGTCTGGTACATTCGCCTTCTCCATCCAGATAAGTCAGCCTCATCCTGGCCCCGAGCCTGGTCACCTCCTACATGCCATCTGCCCCCTGAAGAGCAGAAGGTCGTGTGATCGTTGATTTTAAATCCTTCTCTTGCACAAGTACGTTCTGAGACGCTCTAGTGGTCACTGTGTATTTATACTTGGCCCATGAAATAACAAAGTGATAAATTGACGTTGCAACCCCTAGTCCGTAGAAAGTGAGATCTTGCCTCTGATTTAGTTGGTCACCCCACCAAGACCCCAGCCGAACGGCTGCATAAGGTGGTCGTCACCAGCTGCCGTGAACAAGGCAGCACCGAACTTAATGGCAGAGAGAATTCACAAGATCCATCAGTCCCCTGAGATCTAGGCTTCTAAGGTAATGAAAACCGTCCAGGGGGTTCCCGGAGCATCGGTAACAATGGGTCCAAGGCAGTAATGTCACACTTTGTAAATCAAAACACAGGACGCCCAGATCACTTTTACTCTCAGGACACACAAATCCTTTGCTAGTGTAAGTATGTCCCAAAAAATCATGGAGCTAAGTGTAACCATGCAGTGATCGGCAGAGCCAAGGTATGCTGGCGTTTAATCTGGTAAGCCAGCTCCTCCAAGGTTGGAACTAAGGAGAACGTGCATCCCCCTACCACCCCCAAGACATGACTGCTTCAGGGCTAACCTGTCTGTGACAGCTCGGCCATCAGCGGGGTCATCAGCCACAGCAGCATTCCTGCAAATGCAGTCAATCCACGGACAGTGGTTTCAGGGATATATATGATCCGCTGATTCAGATACGACCCTCACCAACCACTGCAGACTTGACAGCCAACTGGAGGGTCCCAAACGGTTCATGTTGGTGGCCGCCAGCCTCACCGGCCCAACGCACCACCCTGATGCCTGCAGGGCTTGAAAAAAAATCAAGCACACACATAGCTATCTTTGTATTCCCTTCAGATTCAAGTCAAGGAGCTCCCTTTCAAATATCAAGGCTTACATTCCACTTTTTTAAAAAGGAAGGGGCACCTGGGTGGCCCCGTCGGTTAAGCATCCCACTTGGGCTCAGGTCAGGATCCTGCGGTTCGTGGGTTCGAGTCCCGCGCCGGGTTCTGTGCTGACAGCTCGGAGCCTGGAGCCTGTTTCAGATTCTGTGTCTCCCTCTCTCTGTGCCCCTCCCCCCCGCTCGCACTCTGTCTCTGTCTCTCCCAAAAATAAATAAACGTTGAAAAAATATATATATAAAAACTGTTCTAAGCTTGAGCTGAGGGAACGGTGGCTCTTGTGACAACCCGTTACAACGTCCCTGAATAAAACACAAGAGTTGCCACCGGCTTTATGCCTCCATCTTGACACAAACTGCCAGGAAAATAAAGGGTTAAGTGGCCCCTTGCTCTGCTCTCCTCTCAAATGGCTTCTTCCCTCCTTGCCTCCTGGGGGAAGGAGTTCTTGGCTATAACTTGCCTCAGCTCCTTTGTTCTAAGGACTCTGGTATAAATACTCGTGATCTTTTACAAAGCTCGGGCTCCTTTTAAACATATTCCTTTGATAAGTCAAGAGTTTTTCAAGGAGACCCTTAAATAAACCGGTGACCCTGGCGGTACCAACAAAGTTCTCTTCTCTGCTGGTAGGAACCTTCGTAAGGCTGAGGGTCCCAACCCGGAAATCAGGGCCAGCCTAGCAGAGGCAGGAACATGGATGAGGATATGCAGAAAGCAGGGCAACCTTCGCAAACGTTATTAACTGACCTTTAAAGAAGAACCCAGGTGACTAAGGACGCTTTGCGCTGAAAGCCTCTGTGCCAGGAACCGCCGAATTCCATGATCTGATTTCATTCCCAGCAGGTGCACGCGGGGCCTGAGTGCTAATGGACCCAGACAGCGGTGAGAATGTCAATTCTGGCTCGCGGGAGAGCACTTTAGGAAAGGGCCCTCACCACCAGCCAGGGCTTAAAAATGAGCACAAGGGGGGCGCCTGGGTGGCGCAGTCGGTTAAGCGTCCGACTTCAGCCAGGTCACGATCTCGCGGTCCGTGAGTTCGAGCCCCGCGTCAGGCTCTGGGCTGATGGCTCAGAGCCTGGAGCCTGTTTCCGATTCTGTGTCTCCCTCTCTCTCTGCCCCTCCCCTGTTCATGCTCTGTCTCTCTCTGTCCCAAAAATAAATAAAACGTTGGAAAAAAAAAATGAGCACAAGGGGAATCTGTAGAGCCCCTGTTCTTCCGGGGGGGGGGGGGGGGAGGGGGGCGTGGGCTCTGGACGGACATATGTGGGAATTCTAGAACTCTGCGGAGAAGAGCCAGAGCTGGAACAGACCCCCGACCAAATGCTGCTTTCCAGTTCCGGAGAGAGGCCAGCAGACGTTGTGTCCCCAAGCTGCCAGTGCTGCCTGCCACATTCACCCCCAACCCACCCCAAACCAGGATTCTCCCCCAAGACGCAGCCTCTGGTCTGGCCGAGAGACATCCTGTCTTTGGAGGTTTTTTTTTTTTTATTGTTTTAATGTTTGTTTGTTTATTTATTTTTATTTTTGAGAGAGAGCACAAATGGAGGTGGGCCAGAGGGAGAGGATCCCAAGCAGGCTCTGCACTGTCAGCACAGAGCCCGATGCGGGGCTCGAACCCATGAACCACGAGATTGTGACCACAGCCGAAAGCAGACGCTTAACGAACTGAGCCACCCAGGCGTCCCTGGAGTCATAAACAATAACAGAGAGGATAAATGAGAAAGAAAATTCAGAAGATACCACCATATTTACACGCCCATGCCTTAGATGTTCATGAACTCACTAAGAAATTTGCGCATAATTTTTCGAACCCTTTGTCCTCTTGCACAGACCCTGTATTCTCACTTAATCACTCTCGCGTCTCCATCGCCCTCCTATTCTTCTCGGCTCTCAAAGTGCGGTCCTTGGTCTACAACCCGTCAGAAACGGCAAGTCCGTGGCCTCGGTCCAGACTTCCTGGCTCAGGAACTCTGGATGTTGGGGCCAGAAACCAGGACCCTCGTGTCCTCTAGGAGACATCGAGGCAAACTCTCCCCGGAGGACTTCTCCGCCTTCTATTCCTGCAGGATATCCAGCGCCATCCACAGGCGCTGGGCCTTCTGCCAGCACTCACGCATCCCAGAATGATCCCTTCTAGAATTTAGCGGTGCCCTGCACAGGGGTAGGTTTCGGGGGAGACAGCAGTGTGAGCACCTCCCTAGCTGGCAGCCCCCGCTTCCAGCTCAGGGACTTGGGGCAAATATCTCCCATATCTGGCGGTCAGTTCCTCGGAGGGTAATGGTAATAGCGAGGCTCTCCTCGTAGGATTGACAGTGAGGTGATATCAAACTAATATACTCAAAGCCCACTGCGCAGAATAGAGGCTCAGTCGATGACAGTTATTTCTTTCCACCTGCAAGAGCTACTCACCGCCCCCCCGTTCCATCTTTTTTTTTTTTAATATGAAATTTATTGTCACATTGGTTTCCATACAACACTCGGGGCTCATCCCAACAGGTGCCCTCCTCAGTGCCCATCACCCACTGTCCCCTCCCTCCTACCCCCCATCAACCCTCAGTTTATTCTCAGTATTGAAGAGTCTCTTATGGTTTGCCTCCCTCCCTCTCTAACTTTTTTTTTCTTCCCCTCCCCCACGGTCTTCTGTTAAGTTTCTCGGGATCCACATAAGAGTGAAAACATATGGAATCTGTCCTTCTCTGTATGACGTCTTTCACTTGGCATCACACTCTCCAGTTCCATCCACGTTGCTACAAAAGGCCAGATTTCATTCTTTCTCATTGCCACGTAGTACTCCATTGTGTATATAAACCACAATTTCTTTATCCACGCATCAGTGGATGGACATTTAGGCTCTTTCCATAGTTTGGCTGTTGTTGAAAGTGCTGCTATGAACATTGGGGTACAAGTGCCCCTCTGCATCAGCACTCCTGTATCCCTTGGGTAAATTCCTAGCAGTGCTATTGCTGGGTCATAGGGTAGCTCTATTTTTAATTTTTTGAGGAACCTCCACACTGGTTTCCCCCCTTCTATCTTAATTGTACTTAGTTGTCTATCTTAATTGTACTTTGCACCATTCGACACCTGTCACAAAATCGGGAGGGAGGGGGCGGTTTTTAGGAAGATTTCTTAATGCCCAGCAGCCAATTCTTAGCTTCTACTAAATCCTGTTTGGTCCCGTTGTCGAGGTGATTCTCCTATTCCATGGCTCAGTCGAAGTACTTCGGGGGCAGGGGACACGCGCTCAGGTCTGTGTTGACTCGACGCCTTGTGTGGAGCACACAGCACGGGGTTGGCAATGTCTGTGGTACCATGCAAGGTCCAGTCTGATGCCTGACTTGGGCTTCGATCACCCTCCTTCTGATCTCTGATTCAGTACAGCTGCTCCCACGTGAATCTTTTCCATGCCCTCCTCAAGACTTGGGGGTGTGGTCTAGTGGACGCAGGTCACTCTACCGAGTGGAGCATCACTATGGGCTCGATGGTGTCCCCCACAGAGGTAGAGACTGGGGTTTGACCCCCAGGACCTCAGAACATGACTGGGAACATAGGACCTTACAGAGGTGATGAAGTTAAATTGAGGTCTTTGCAGTGGCCCTATAGTCCACCTATAGTCCTTATAAGAAGAGGAGTTTGGGACATACACGCACAGAGGGAGGACCATATGAAAACACTGGGAAAAGAGGCTCGTCTACACACCAAGGAGAGAGGGCTTCAAGAGGAGCCAACTCTGCCAACATCCGGGTCTTGGACTTCAGCCTCCAGGACTTGGAGGAAATATAAGCCTGTGGTGTAAGTCCCCAGCCTGTGGTACTTTGTCATGGCGGCCCCAGGACCCTCATGCAGCTCCGACCACCTTCTTCCACCCCAGCCCAACACACAGAGTGGAACACAGAGACCATGAAACAGGCTCAAGTCTCTCCAGGAAGGAGCGTGGAAGTGAAGGAGGTGGGTCCTTCCAATCCCACAGGGAGGAGGAGGAGGAGGAGACAGAGAGCAAAACCACCCGTGGTCCAGCGGGCCAGCAGGTCCAGGACTGTAGCATATAGTGGTGATGCACCGGAGGGTGCTCCCACCAGCCCCCGACTGGCCTCCTAACCCTTCACCTCACACGGTCACCCAGCTTGGATGTTCGTGCCTCTCCACACATGCGCACACACACACACACACACACACACACACACACCACTTCAACAGAGGCTCCGTAGGTTTCTGACACCAGGAGGAAAGCCCTGGGTGTTGTGGTGCTCCCTGAGGTCCATATTTTCCGTGTGCTGGCAGCCAGCTGTCCCCTCTCTCATCCCTGAGACTCCGAGGGAATGTTCTAACGTTCTCTGCCCTTCTGCTTGTGGGGAGCCTGGGGCAACCCCATGGTGTGCTTCAGGGGCAGCACAGTAGATGTGGTGCAGAGGCCCCCTGGAGTAATTCACCTCCCAACAGCGGCCTGAGGGGAAGGAAGGGACCCTCACCCAACCCACACTCACTCTTTATTAGGGGCTGTGTATGGGGGCACCCCAGAATTCATATATCCGAGCCCCAGCCCCCGTGGGATGGCATTTGGAGGTGGAGACCTTGGAGGGAATGAGATTTAGATTAGATCAAGAGGGTGGGGCCCCCAGGATGGAATTAGTGCCCTTAGAAGGAGAGGAAGGGACCAGAGCTCTCTCCCTGCCCTGTGAGGACACAGGGGTAGGATGGCATCTATGAAGCAGGAAGCAGGGCCTCACAGACCTTGATCTTGGACTTCCAGCCTCCAGAACCGTGAGAAATAAGTGTGCTGCTCGCACAACCGACCTGTGCCGTTACAGCAGCCTGAGTTGACTGAGACGCCTCTCAGACGGGGTTTCATCCAGCATCGTCCTGCTCTCTCTCCTGGAGGTGTTAAAAAAATATCTCCCTCGCTCTTGCCCATCCTCGTTGACCTGCCGCGGGCGCAGGCATGGGCAGGTGGTGCTGGGGAGGAGGGACATTCAACGCTCAAAGTCACCCCTTCCCCTGGTCTTTAAATCTTGACGTGTATGATGTCAAAGCCCTGAAGCCCCAGCTGGGAGCCCCCGCTACCTTCCTTCTACATTTAATATGCTTGTCTGTGGGCCTGTGACTAAGTTACTTGGGGGAGGTTAGATTTAACAAGTTCTAGGAGAGAAAACTTCTTAAATAACCCTGCCAGCGAGACCTAACATTGCTACTCTGCATTACCTGAGTAACGCAGAAAGAAATCTGGGGCGCCTGGGTGGCTCAGTCAGTTGAGCGTCCGACTTCAGCTCAGGTCATGATCTCACGGTTCGCGAGTTCGAGCCCCGCGTCGGGCTCTGTGCGGACAGCTCGGAGACTGGAGCCTGCTTCGGAGTCTGTGTCTCCCTCTCTCTCTGCCCCTCCCCCGTTCATGCTCTGTCTCTCTCTCTCTCTCTCAAAAATAAATAAACATTAAATAAAAGAAAGAAAGAAAGAAAGAAAGAAAGAAAGAAAGAAAGAAAGAAACCGGAAAGAACCATGAGGTCCTATCTCCGCCATCAAAAACTGCCCCAGATTTGGCAATATTTTATTCCATAGTCTTATCCATGTATTATGCAGAACGGGAGGAAAAATTCAAGCCAAACATGCATCCCACCTCCATTTATCTGTCTGTGGCCTTAAAAAGGCACCAATCGTCTTGTCCCCAGCCACACGGTCCCCCTTCCCAGCTGAAGGAAGGTTTTCGCCTACGGTTTCCTGGGGGGGGGTCCCCATTTATGACCACAAGCATCATGGATTTTCAGGGAGAGCTGACACCAGCTGCATTAGGGTGCGGGCTCCTCCTTTCTCGCCCTTCCTGGCCTCGTCCCCACTGGCTTCCACCATGCCTTCCACTGTTCCTTGCTGGCCCCAGCACCTGGTCCTTGGTCGATGCTTGCCCTGTCCAGGTCCAATGTCAACTCGAGCTCTTTTCTTGAGGTTTCCCCCCCACACCGTGTTCCCACAGAGCTTCAGACCCAACAGTAGAACCTCCCACATTTTGGACTTGCTGATTTCCACACCTCTGTCCCGTTGGTAGACACAGGTACGCTCTCGAAGGGGCTCTGTCTCCTCCCCGCTCGCACGGGACACCAGCCCACCTGCTGCGGTGCTCTGTAATAGTGCGTCCCTTTAGGAGGGACGCGATGTGACTGCAGTCCTGGACAAGACGCCCCAAATAGACCCCCATTCCCGGTTGCTCTCTACTGAGATCGAATCAACTTGGTTCACTCACAGCTGTTAGTTTCCAGCCGGAGTAAAAGGATGGTTTTGGAGAACTCCACGTTTGGTGATGTGGATATAGGAACGTCTAAGTATTACCACCTTCGGTTATGAAAGAGGCGATGCTCCTGACAAACCCCGGGGGGAGGGGGGAGCAGACCCACTGCCCAGGGCAGAGCAAAGCCCATGGATACCAGTGTGACTGTCACTTCCCTGTGGGGGTGGGCGCACCGGGGGGCCTGCACTGAGCTCCGGGCACAGGGGAACCCATTCATTCCATGCCCGGTGAGTCTGGCAGAAGAGGTAGCACGTGGGAGGTACTCTGTCCTGTGTGTGCACCACAAATCCAGGACCCAGGGGCACTCGCTCCGTCTCCGTCCTCCCCACGTGCCTGTGAAGGAGGCCCACAGGGGCTGCAGTCGGGATCGGAGAGAGGAGGGACCTCTCCAGGAGCCACAGCTCTGGGGCCCCGTCACTGCTGGCCCGGTCTCCGTGCCACCAGGGTCGCTCTATTTCAGCTCACACGCCCAGCCATTCTCTACAAATGAGGGAAGGAAGGTTGTTAGGGTTTCACTCCCATGTTTTTGAGCTTCCCCATTGAAGAAATGCAAGTGTGGCTGGTTTTCCAATCGAGCCTAAGCCTGTCTCCTTTATGACTCAGACGCGTGTGGGCATCAACACAAGGCACTTACGGGAGATTCCACACAAACACACACGGAAACGGATATAACAGGGAGACGTGTATGTATACGCATGCGTCACAGGGCAGGGACCTATCAGGCAGGTGACCCGACTAGTGCTGCTCAGACGATTCCTGATTGCTTGGTCAGAGACTGATTTCTGGGAGAGAGGAAATCGTGAGTGGGTCTGGGGTTTGGTGACACGGGGCTTAGCATAAGCGACTCCATGTTGGGGAGCCATGCTGGGGCCTGTTGCCTGGTTTTTAGCAAGGGGATGTTCAGGAGAGAAGTCAGGGCTGGGGGTAGCACGTGGAGGCTTGGTGAGGAAAGGGCTTGAGGCCTGGATGAGGTGATGTGGGGGTAGTTGAGGGGTAAGAAGAGAAGTGAGGAACGGGCCTGAGACACACAACTTTGTCAACATTTCAAGAGACCAAGGCGGCCACCTGGGCGGCTCCGTTGGTTGAGTGTCCGACTCTTAATTTCAGCTCAGGTCATGATCCTGGGGCTGTGGGATCACCCCCTGCATCATCCCCGCATTGAGCGTGGAGCCTGCTTAAGATTCTTGGGGTGCTAGGGTGGCTTAGTCAATTAAGCATCCAACTCTGTATTTAGGCTCAGGCCGTGATCTTACAGTTTGTGGGCTGAATCCCCATGTCGGGCCCTGCTTGGGATTCTCTCTCTCTCTCCATCTCTCTCCTCCTCCCTCCCCATGCTTGTGCTCTCTCGCTCTCTCTCAAAATAATAAATAAACATTAAGAAGAAACAAACTTTCTCTCTCTCCCTCTCCCTCTGCCCCTCTCTGTTGCCCTCTCTCTCTCTCTCTCTCTCTGTCACTATAAAATAAAATAAAAAATAAAATATTAAAGAGAGCAAGGAGCAGAAGGAAGGTTCTGGAGTCTGAGACAGGCACTCCGGCAAAGCCGAAAGAAGAAAGCTCTCCGAGAGCCAAGCCGGGAAAACAAGCCGTCCTGAGCACTTGTGGGAGACCATGAATAGATCGCTGGGTTAGGGGATGCTGGCGTCCTTAGCAACAGGGTGACGGGGACAAGGCAGGAGCCCTGTGACTTCAAGAAAGAAACGGCAGTTAAGGAGAATCCCGAATAGTGGGTCCTGGGAAGTGCAGAATGGGAAGGGAGGGAAAAGGCAGGCGAGTTTACAGCTCGTGTGCGTCCGTGGGAAAGGGGGAATTTGCTGACACAGGCACAAGAGCAGGGGTATGAGCAGAGCCAAATTCTCACTTAGGCCAGAGGATCAGGGAGCCAGCACATCAGGACAGTGTCCGTCATGGGGAGGGACCCCGGCGGTCACTGGAGCCGGAGTGAAGCGGGGCCAGAGGCGAGCACGGATCTGATGGTATAGAAACATCCAGTTGATTTCATTTTCTCAGTGAATCAAGGGGCAAGGGCATTGAGTGAGGGGCGGGAGGGCTGGGGGGAGGGGTCGACGAGAGGAGGGGTGAAGCAGTGTCCTCAGAGCGAGCGGGACAGGGGACTTCACCAGGGAGGGACGGAGGGTGGCCGGGCCGCGCTGAGCCCACTGACCCTTCTGGAAGGAAGGGAACACATCACACGTCTCTCAATGACCCCATAAGCATCTTTACCCTAAAGACACAAAACGCAGCCTGGAAAGATCGTGAGGACAAAACATTCGGGTCAGTGGCCAGGAACATAAACTCTTTTCTGGCACATCTCCAATAGGAGCCCCCAGGGGAAACAGAAAACAAGAGCAGCAAATATTTGACCTACGGAGAGACAGCCTAATCCTCTTTGGGTCTTAAGAGCCTCCCATTCGTTCTGCATTCCTTTGTGTTTTTCAAACATTTTGCAACATGAGCCTCAAAGTCAGGCACCCTTGTGTTCTGACTACAGGGATTCCGGGGTGAGCCCGCGCTGAGCAAGCCAGGGCATCCCAAACATTTCGAGACATGCATCTGTGCCAAATGGAAAGATCCCCTTGGTGAAAAGGGTCACTCGACTGCCAAGGAAACAGGAGCCTCAGAGTTTCAGAAAAAATAACCTTTCGGTTCTGGTTTGGATGCACACGTCCCCCGCCGCCTTCCCAGGGGCTCGCGGCGCTCACCCGCCCCGGCTGGCGTGTCAGTGCCCGAAAAGGCAGGACTGGGAGTCTCACGTCTGTTTTGCAGATGGCAAAGGCATCATGCAGAAGGGCTGGTATAATTCAAGGGCATGTGACTCCCCAGCAGCAGGGCGTCAACTAGACATAATTGTCTGCAGCGGTGAGACTTTGAAGGAATAACAAACACACAATGAAATGCGTCCTTAGCTGGAATCCCATCTCTCAGCAGCCCTATAGAACACACATTTCTGGGCTTTTGTTGTGGCTGTTGTTTTCCTACCCAGGTAAGTATTCATATTTACAGAGTAATTTTATTTCCTTAGCCATCACAGTTCTGAATTTCACATTTCAGAATTTCCTTGCAGTGATATTCCGGCATCAGAGAGGAAAATTGATCGCGATAGGCTGGAAAGAATTAGGTCCCCAATTTAAAAAGCAATTATTCTCTTTGACATCTCATTTGGCAGGAAGCCTGGAGACGGGGTCCTGGGCTGCAGTGAGAGAGTCCCAGTGAGGACAGGGCAGAGCATGGGAGAGGAAGGTCCTGGGCCTGGGGACGGCCAGCCGTGACTTCAGATGAGTCTGGAGGGTCTACACCGGGGGCTCCTGAGTGTAGACTAAACCTGTGCCGGTTCTGATCAGATCTGCCGGTTCTTTAAAGTTTGCATCACCGGGTGGGAAATCTCCACACATGCAACTATATGCACCAACTATTTCAATTCCTTTTCGGTTCACGGTGTGGACCAGGCTGACCACTTGGGGTCTCTACTTTTCAAGCCGTGTGTTCGATCAATTCTCAGTCGTAAGGATCTTCGGTTTTTGTTACCGGCATTGTGTTCTAAGCGCCGGATGTCGCGTAGGGGGCCCGAGGGCCACCCTCCTGTGGGGAGAGGGGGCTGGGGAGCCCCAGGTGTTGGCTCCACTGGTGAAGCGGGGCCATTCGCGTTACCTGCCACGCTGTCCCCTGTGCTGGGGGCGAGAGAACCACGCGCACAAGGAGCCTTTCCGTTCCCTGATGTTTTCGTTGGGCTCTACCTCCGGCTCACTCGTGGACCACAAACTTCCCGTCAACTCTGTTCCACACCCGTCTTCCAACGACAAGCCACGGAACTCCCAGGGAAGCAGAAAAGGTCTATGGCCAGAAGCCAGGACTAAATAAACATTTTAAAAAAAAAATGATAAAATAAGTAACGTCCCTCCCAATGGCGTAAAGCAGATGATGGGAGCCGCAGACCCATCGTTGCAACTTAGACTTGGAACAGTCCTTGACTTGGACTCCTTGAGTCCAGCTTGCCGGCCGCCCACGGGGCCTGGCACCAGCTACATCTGAGGACTCTCTACCTTCCTTCCCTCGCGCAGAAAGCCAGTGCCGGCCTCGCAGGCCTGCGCGCAGAAGGACCCACAGCGTGCGATGCTCTGCGGGACCCGTCTGGAAATTCTTAACAATTTTACCTTTGAATTGGTCTTTTTGTAAGTGAAATCTGCAGGGAGGGGGGGAGGAAATAGGTTTATGAGCAGAGGAGGTATTATGTTTATATCATATCATCGTCTAGTCTAGCATGGTACATTAATAGGACAATCCAGTACCTTCCACGGCTCTTTCCCCCTTCCTGAGAGCAGGAGGGCCCACATTTCCATGTTGTACTGGCTCAAAATGAGCTCCCAGGTCCCGCCTGCAGAAACTGTCTCGTGATCTCCGCCTGCAGCAGGAAGCTGTGAACAAAGGATGAAAACACCAACCATGGAAAATGCAACCTTCTACCTGGAAGGTTGTGTCTTTCTTTTTTTTAATTTTTTTCATGTTTATTTATTTTTGAGATACAGAGAGAGAGAGGGAAGGAGACACAGACTCCGAAGCAGGCTCCAGGCTCCAAGCTGTGAGCACAGAGCCCGACACGGGGCTCGAACCCACGAACCGTGTGATTATGACCTGAGCCGAAGTCCGACACTGAACCGACTGAGCCATCCAGGCACCCCAAGGTTATGTCTTTCTAATGGCACTTCTGTACCCAGGCTCCCTTAAGCTGTGTTTGACCTAAGCTCAGAAGGCCGCGGCAGGCCTGGGCAGTGGGCCTCCTTCCCTGCCTCCTCCCTCACCCGGATCAGCAGAATTCAGCACCGAGAGAATGAGGAAGGGGAGGGTACCCCGGAAAAACCTCAGGAAGAGGACCGATTTTGCCTGCGGCGGGATCCAGAGAGTCCCTGGAGGTGCTTCTCTTCAGAACCCAAGTCCCAAGCCAGCTGGTGTGGACACCTCTCAAAGCGAATCACAGCAGACCTTTGTTCTGTACGAAACTCTCGGATGCTTCCTCTCACACCCTCCCAAGGACTTTGTGGTGATAACTCTTACCTTCTCCGGCACCCCCCTATACCGTGTCCCCTGCGTGCAGCACGGCCTGGGTTATCTCTCTTTCCTTTGGATCTCCCCTGAGCTCTGCTACAAAGCCCAACATAAGCAGACATCTGTCCTGGGCGGGGCCCGGGGGACAACCTTCTGGCTGTCTTGACTTTTGTCATCTGTAGTTGAGACAGCGCACCATTGGTCAAGAGCCCAACTCAACTACTGCATTAATTAATTACTTTAAAAAAATTATTATTGGGGCACCTGGGTGGCTCAGTCGGTTGAGCCTCCACCTCTTGATTTGTGCACAGGTCATGATCTCATGGTTCGTGGGATCGAGCCTCACATGGGGCTCCATGCTGACAGTGCTGAGCCTGCCTGAGATTCTCTCTGTCCCTCTCTCATTCTTCCCCTCACCCAGCCATGCGCTCTCTCTCTCTCTGTCTCTCTCTCTCTCTCTCTCTCTCTCTCAAAATAAATAAAATAGGAGCACCTGGGGTACTCAGTCTGTTAAGCATTTGACTTCAGCCCAGGTCATGATCCCACTGCTTGTGGGTTCGAGCCCTGCATCGGGTTCTGTACTGACAGCTCAGAGCCTAGAGCCTGCTTTGGATTCTGTGTCTCCCTCTCTCTCTGCCCCTCTCCCACTCGTTCTCTCTCTCTCTCTCTCTCTCTCTCTATCAAAAATAAGTAAACACTCTTTAAATTTTATTTTTTCAACGTTTATTTTATTTTTGGGACAGAGAGAGACAGAGCATGAACGGGGGAGGGGCAGAGAGAGAGGGAGGCACAGAATCAGAAACAGGCTCCAGGCTCCGAGCCATCAGCCCAGAGCCCGACGCGGGGCTCGAACTCACGGACCGCGAGATCGTGACCTGGCTGAAGTCGGACGCTTAACCGACTGCGCCACCCAGGCGCCCCTAGGTTTTAAATTTGTATTTCCTCCTGGTCTTAGAAAGCAGAAAGAATGCCTAAAATATTTAAAATACAGTCCTTCGGTCTTTTATTTTCGTCACAAGTGCCCTCCTTAATCCCCATCACTTATTTCCCCACCCCCCACCCACCTCCCCTCTGGTGACCATCGTTATGTTCTCTGGAGTTAAGAGTCTGTTTCTTGCTTTGTCTCTCTTTTTTTCCCTTTGCTTGTTGGTTTCTTAAATTCCACATATGAGTGAAATCAATGGCATTTGTCTTTCTCTGACTGATTTACTTCATTTAGCATAATACTGTCTGGCTCCATGCATGTTGTTGCCAATGGCACGATTTCATTCATTCTTTTTGATGGTTGAGTAATATTCCAGTGTGTGTGTGTGTGTGTGTGTGTGTGTGTGTGTGTGTGTGTATACCACATCTTCCTTATCCATTCATCAGTCAGTGGACACTTGGGCTGCTTCCATAGTTTGGCTACTGCAAACATAGGGGTGCATGCACCCGTTTGAATTAGTGTTTTTATACTTTGGGGATAAATACCCAGTAGTGCAATTGCTAGATTGTAGGGTAGCTCTATTTTTAACTTTTAGAAGAACCTGCATACTGTTTTTCAGACTGACTACGCCAGATGGCATTCCCACCAACAGTGCATGAGGGTTCCCCTTTCTCCACATCCCGGCCAACACCTGTCGCTTCTCGTGCTTTTGATTTTAGCCGTTTTAATGGGTATGAGGTCATATCTCATCGGAGTTTTGATTTGTATCTCCCTGATGATGAATCACGTTGAGCATCTTTCCATGTGGCTGTTAACCAACTGAATGTCCTCGGAGAAATGTCTGTTCGTGTCTTCTGGCCGTCTTTTAATTGGATTCTTTGTTTTCTGGTGTTAAGTTTTAGAAGCTCTTCATGCACCTTGGATACTAAACCCTTTATCAGATATGCCATTTGCAAATATCTTCTCCCCTTGCAGTGGTCGCCTTTTAGATTTATTGATTGTTCCCTTCACTGTGCAGAAGCTTTTGCTTTGATAGAGCCCCAATAGTTTATTTTTGCTTTTGTTTTGTGTGCCTCAGGACGCCTACCTAGAAAAATGTTGCTATTGGGGCGCCTGGGTGGCTCAGTCAGTTAAGCGTCCGACTTCGGCTCAGGTCATGATCTCGCAGTCCGTGAGTTCGAGCCCCGTGTCGGGCTCTGTGCTGACAGCTCAGAGCCTGGAGCCTGTTTCAGATTCTGTGTCTCCCTCTCGCTGACCCTCCCCTGCTCATGCTCTGTCTCTCTCTGTCTCAAAAATAAATAAAACGTTAAAAAAAATTTTTTTTTAAAAAAAGAAAAATGTTGCTATGGCCGATGTCAGAAAAATGACTGCCTGTGCCCTCTTCAAGCATTTTTATGGTTTCAGGTGTCACCTTTAGGTCTTCAATCCACTTTGAGTTTATTTTGGGGTATCATGTACAAAAGTGCCCGGTTTCATTGTTTTGCACGTGGTCATCCAGTTTTCCCAACTTTCCTTTCCCAAAGGAAAAGATTACTCTCTTCCCATTGTATATTCGTTCCTCCTTTGTCAAAGATCAGTTTGGGCGCCTGGGTGGCTCAGTCAGGCAACCGATTCTGGATTTCAGCTCCGGTCATGGTCTCACGGTTTGTGGAGTTCCAGCCCCACATCGGGCTGTGCTGACAGCAAGGAGCCTGCTTGGGGTTCTCTTTCCCTCTCTCTCTGATCCTCCCCTGCTCACGCTCATGCTCCCTCTCTCTCGAAATAAATAAACATTTAAAAAGGAAGATCAATTGACCATACAATTGGGGATTTCTTTCCGGGTTTTCTGTTCTAGTCTAGTGACCTATGTGTCTACTTTTATGCTGGTTTCACACTCTTAATTATTACCGCTGTGTGACAGAACGTGAAATCTGGCATTGTGTTGCCTCCAGTTCTGTGTTTCTTTTTCAGGATTGCTTTGGCTCCTCGGCGTTTTGTGCGTTTCCATACAAATTTTAGGATTATTTGTTCCAGTTCTGTGTAAAATGCTGGCGGTATTTTGGTAGGGATTGAATTAAATGTGTAGATTGCTTTAGGAAGTATAGACACTGTAACAATATTGTTTCTTCCAACCCACCAGCATGGCACGTCTTCCCACTTCTTCGGGTCGTCTTCAGTCTCTTTCATCAGTGGTTTACAGTTTGCAGAGGACAGGTTTTTCACTCTTTGGTTACATTTATTCCTAGATATTTTATTGGTTTGGGTACAATTGTAAATGAGATTGGTTTCTTGATTTCACGTTCTGCTACCTCATTATTAGCGTGTAAGAATGCAACAGATTCCTGTACATGGACTTTGTGCCCTGTGGCTTTACTGATTTTTTTATCAGTTCTAGTCGTTCTTTGGTGGAGCCTTTTGGGTTTTCTGTATATAGAATCGTGTCATCTGCAAATAGTGAGAATTTTATTTCTTCTTTACCAATCTGGATGCCTTTTATTTCTTTTTGTTGACTGCTGAGTTCAGAACTTCTAGTACTCTGTTGAATAAAAGTGGTGAGAGTGGGCATCCTTGTCTTGTTCCCGACCTTAGGGGAAAAGATCTGTCTTTCGCCACTGAGTGTGAGGTTGGCCGTGGGCTTTTCATATATGGCCTTCATTATGTGGAGGTATGTTCCCCTCTAAACCTCCTTTGTTGAGGCGTCTATCACGAATTGATGTTGTCCTTTTTCAAATGCTTTTTCTGCATCTACTGAAATGATCATATGGCTCTTGTTCTTTCTTTCATTAATAGGACGTATCATGTTGATTGATTTGTGGATATTGGACCACTCTTGCATCCCGGAATAAATCTGACTGGATCATGGAGAATTATCTCTTTAATGTGTTGTTGGAATCGGCTTGCTAATATTTTGATGAGGATTTTTGCATCTGTATTCATGAAAGATATTGGCCTGTAGTTCTCTTTTTTGAGGGGTGCCTTTATTTAGTTTCAGTATCTGGGTATTGCTGGCCTCATAGAATAAATCTGGAAGTTTTCCTTCCTCTTCTATTTTGTGGAATAGTTTGAGAAGATAGGTATTAACCCTTCTTTAAATGTTTAGTAGAATTCACCTGTGAAGTTGTCTGGTCTTGGACTTTTGTTTGTCAGGAGTTTTTTGGTTACTTGGTAGGTTGTACTTTTCTAAGAATTCATCCATTTCTTCTAAGTTGTCCAATTTGTTGCCATATAGGTTTTTGTAATGTTTTATTACAGTCGTTTGTATTAGTTGTTACTTCTCCTCTGCCATTAGTGATTTTGCTTATTTGGGTTCTCTCTCTCTGTCTCTGTCTCTCTTTCAGTCTCTCTGTCTCTCTCTGAGTCTGGCTAGAGATTTATCAATTTTGTTGATCTTTTCAAAGAACCAGCTCCTGGTTGCGTTGATATGTCTCTTGTTTTTATTTTAGTTCATAGCATTTATTTCTGCTCTAATCTTTATTATATTCTTCCTTTTTCTGGGTTTAGGTTTTGTTTTTTTCTCCTTTTTCTAGCTCCTTTAGGTGCAAGGTTAGGTTGTGTATTTCAGATTTTTCTGTTTCTTGATGTAAGACTGTGTTGCTACAAACTTCCCTCTTAGAACCACTTTGGCTGCATCCCAAGGGTTTTAGCCTGTTGTGTTTTCGTTTTCATTTGTTTCTATCTCCTTTTTGATTTTATCCTTGACTTATAGGTTGACCCATCATTATTTAGGAGCATGTTATTTAAAATCTATATATTTGTGGTCTTTGCAAATTTTTTTTCTTATGATTGACTTCTATCACAGAGTATGACTTTGATCTTTTTGAATTTGTTGAGACTTGTTTTGTGGCTTACAGGAACGCTCCAGGCACTGGGCTGGGTGTTTTCCAGAAACAGAAAGTAAATAAATATTTAAACAGAAAGTAGATAAATAAATGAGTCCGAATAAGTCCCCACTGGCTCAGCTGGGAGCAGGGAGCTGGGGACAGGAAGCTGTGCAGTGTTCAGAGCATGTGTCTTCAGGAATATCCTAGCATCTGAAGAGTTTTCAGGAAGACTTCTATCTGCTACCCTGTGGTTGTAGGAAAGTTAGATTACCTGTCTCAGGCTGTTTTCCCATCCATAAAATGGGGATGTTAACACATACCGCGGGGGCTGCTGTGGACATTCAATGAGATAATATGGGCAAACCCCCCAGCTCAGAGCTGGGGCCACAACAGCCCCCTTACCGTGTCCACAGCCCTCCTCCTCCTGGTGAGCAATCTGCACCGCCCATGCTCTCCATGCCCCTGAGCTCTGCGATTTCCAGCAGTCTCAGAACGTGACCTTCCAGCCCAGAGATAAGACATCACCGGGATTACCTCTATTATTCTCTACTACTCTCTGCTACTCGGATCCTTAGTTTCCACTTGATGCATTGCCCACTTGCCAACAATGATTCTTATCCACATCCTGGCCTCATCCTGCAGCAGCCAGGGGCTCCACACAGCTCTGTTCCCTCCTGGCCTCAACCGTAACACCTGGTACAAACACATGTGTTAATGGGGTCAGATTATACTCCATGAGAAATTGATAAATCATCCACAAAATATACCATGGCCTTTAAGTCATCGAGAATAATTCTTACCATCGCTGGCCATTGTGTGAAGCTAGACTCCAGTGTCCCCGCCTACAAGTTCTGCCTCCTGGTGTCCTTGGCCTTCTCCTCATCTCAGTGCTGCCTTTGCACCCTTATGCACTTGCTCGAGCCTGCTCACAGGATACACGCATTATGGGATACCCTCAGGTCCCAGTTCCCATTCTATCCCCTTAGGACCACGGGCTTCCAGCCCATCCATACAGAGTTCACCCTTTCCCTTCAATGGATAATTACTCTTAAGGGTCTTTACCTTCACTCTCCAACGAAAAGATAGCATGTCCGAAACCAGGTCCCCTAACTATATTGTTTGTGGTCTCTACTTTCCTACTTGGTCAGGGTGGTTCAAGGGTTTCGGCTTGTCTCAGGCATCATAACCTACATGGAAACTTAAATTAGATAATGCATCACTTTGTGGAATCTGCAGTGTAATGTTACTGACCAAGAGTCTACCCACTTCATTCATTCATTCATTCATTCATTCAATAGCCATTGAGTGCTTTCTGTATTACAGGCATGTGAGAGTACAGTTCAGACTTCTCACCATGTAACATCTCCTATTTGAACTAAGTGAAATTAATCTATCAGTTGGGGGGGCACCTGAGTAGCTGAGTTGGTTGAGCGTCTAACTTCCGCTCAGGTCATGATCTTGCAGTTTGGGAGTTCAAGCCGCCCATCGGGCTCTCTGCTTTCAGCGCAGAGCCTGCTTTGGATCCTCTGCCTCCCCCTCCTTCTTCCCCTCCCCTGGCTCGTGTTCGTGCTCTTTCAAAAATAAATAAACATTTCAAAAAAGAAAAAAAAATCAGTCAGTTGGATCAAACTGATGTCATTTATTTTTACCACAAAAATCTTCTTGGATCAGGTCTTTATTTGGTTACTTCAATAAAGAAAAGAAAAAAAGAGAGAGATTATTTGAGAAAGGGGAAAATATATTTTGAATCCAATCAGCTGGAGTGAACATTTCAAATAAGCATATGACATCTATACAGTGTTAGGCAGGGTTGGTGGCCAATGAGGAGTATTCACATGCAAGTACCCCACATCTCAACCTTGTCTCAAGTTCTGTGGGGTCAACTGATGTCTACTTCTCTACCTTTCCGTATACATGGGTGTTGTTTCTCCTTTTTTAAAAATTTTTTTTAACATTTAATTAGTTTTGAGAGACAGAGCATGAATGGGGGAGGGGCAGAGAGAGAGAGGGAGACACAGAATCCAAAGCGGGTCCCAGGCTCTCAGCTGTCAGCGCAGGGCTCGGACCCACAAACTGCGAGATCACGACCTGAGCGGAAGTCGGGCGCTCAATCAACTGAGCCACCCAGGCGCCTTTGTGTTGTTTTTCCTTTGAACACGTCTTGCAATGGGCTTACAAAACCCTTCTGAATTTACTTCACATCTAGTCTTAATTTAATAAGGGTTCTGCCCCTGTGATTGCATCACAGTCCTCTCAAGACCATTGAGGACTTTGCTGCCTACATTCTCGAATTTTCCCTTCTATCCCGTCCTGGTGTCTGGGCTCTCACTCATTCCCATGCTCTTTTCTGCATCTGCGTTCAGGGTCACCCCATCGCCTTGTTTGTGGAGACACTGACACTGTGGTAAAGAGCAAAGGGCTAGAAGCTGGTACCTCGATCGTAACTAGTTCCTCCACTGAATTTGTTGAAGCTGCTCGTTCTCTTGGGGCCCGCGGGATTCTGTCAGCGTGCAAAGAGACGACATGATCACACCTGGCCACGGGCTCCCTCAGGACAAATCTAAGCTCTACATAAGCCAACAGAGTTACGTGCCAGACTGGCCTCGGCTGCAGACATTTCTCATGCGGTGACATTCACAGTTCCTTCTGTGTCTGGTGGGGAATGCCATCGGCCCCCCTGCGTCGCGTCTTCCCCGAGTCAGTGGCGGACAGTGTCTCCAGCACACGTACGGAATGTCCCCATGCTCTGTCCTATCCTCGATTCAAAATGCTTCCTTGGCCAGAGCTGCAGAGGAAAGGACTCCCTCCCACCCCTCAAAGCGACCGCTTTGCTCTCGTTCCTGAGAACCAAGCACGGCAAAATGCTCTGCGCTTTTAAACTGCATTATGCCCGTGGTCTGGGGACCACAGGTGCACCTTGGCCCTCATATATTTTGTTTCCACTCATGCACCTCACCTTAATTCAGAAAGGATTCGACACAGCTTGCAACGATGTCTGTAATAAACACAAAAATACAGGTTAAAAATCAGGCACCAACAATAAGACTGACAGGAGAGTAAGACAGTAGACTGACTGCGCAACCGTTAGTGTCTGACCGCTGCGGCCAGTAGAAGCGGCCACAAATGCTTGGTTCTCATCTCCTGGCAAACCCCTGGTGCTCCTCTGGCGTAAGGAAGGACATAGCAATGAGATTCCCAGAGACAGTCAGATGAAAAACCCGAAGGATGCTGACATTTTGGGAGAATTTCTTCTGTGTGCTCTCAGGAGAAGCTGTCACGCAAAATAACTCATACCTCCTGCTCCTACTCTGTACCCATTACATACGTATTGATCGTGGTCTTTCGTCCTCCCATCTAAAAATATGAAAATGAGAATAACGGAACGAGTGGTGTTTTTTTCTCCGGCTTCTTCGTAATTCCTCTATCTCCTTTGATAAACGTACAGGTTTTAATCGGGAGGTATTTTTTTTTTCAAAATATGCTTCTTGGGCCACATCTTTTCGGGTTGAGTCCAGGCTCAAAGTCTAGACAGCAGAGTCTAGTTTGGCTTTTGATAAGAAGGGTTTCAGGATTTATGCTGTATAAGTAAGATGTCCTTTTATTTTTAACATATGTGAGCTTTTTTCTCCAAGGACGCTGTAAAGAGAAAAATAATGAAACCACACAGATGAAATAGACACTCTAGGAAGCTCAGTATTAAATTTGGATCTTTCTGTAAGTGGGTTCTGTCAGAATTCTGCATTTCCAATGCATCGGAGCCGTAAATCCCCCAAGGTTCCTTTGAGGTAACTCTACCCAAGCACTGCAGAACATCTATCAAGTTTGCAGAAAACAGATAATAAATTATCGAAGGAAATCACTAGTAAAGGACTATTAATGCCTATGGCTTCGAATCATTTCCTTTTATTTGGGGCTGCTTAAAACCCTTTGTTTCTTAGCCCCCGAAGTTCAGTCAGCCCGGCAAGATGTGTACTCAGAGCCCAAGGCTGAAAAAGAGAGAAGTGGAAATCGCTTTCATTCTCAGTCTATTTGAGAATCTATATTCCAAAAGCTAAAGAAAAGAAAAGAATAAAAGGAAAGGAAAGAGAAGAAAAGACAGGACAAGACTAATCTTTTCTGAAGTTGTGTCAGAATACTGGCCTCCACATGGAAAACCACGGCCCAGTGAACACATGTCCCCCCGAGTGCCCTTCATACAATCGGACTCGCAATCCTCGGGGTTTAGGAGTAGATATTTTTGTTGAACAAGCGATTAAGTATTTCCAAGTGAAAACACTTTTGGAAAACAGGATGGTGAGGTTTTTGGTGTGGGGATTTCTGTGATCCAGCAGTGACACCCAGTGGCCACTGTCACTTGCAAGGTTACAGAAATGTCCCCTTTACCTGAATTTATTGATTTATTTATTTTATTAAAAATAATGTTTCTCGTGTTTATTTTTGAAAGACAGGGACACACAGACTGCGGGCAGGGGAGGGGCAGAGAGAGAGGGAGACACAGAATCGGAAGCAGGCTCCAGGCTCCAAACTGTCAACACAGAGCCCAAGGCGGGGCTTGAACTCACAGACCCTAAGATCATGACCTGAGCTGAAGTCAGACGCTTAACCGACCGAGCCACCCGGGCAGCTCTCCTTTACCTGCATTTAGTAGAGGGAATCGGGACGACTCTTTGAGGACCAAGTGCTGAGAAAGAATCCATGGAAGACAAGGTAACAAAGCGTGACAGGCAACGTTTGTGGAGGCCTTGGCCAGTGCCCACCCCTCCCCCCAGCAAAATCCAGGGAACATGAACCCCCAAGAATGATGCTTACGGACAGGGTGTAGATCAGACAATGACAGGTCGTGAATGCTGCACCAAACCGCAGAGGTCAGCGAGGCAAAGACAGATCCCATGACATGCACGCGACATCTGCCAATGACTCTGCAGCTTGGACACAACCGTGGGCCTCCTAGGTTGGCCATTTTTTTTCTTCAGGACATCAAATCACAAGGCGTTGAGTTTGAGAGAGAGAGAGAGCATGAACAGGGGAGGGTCAGAGAAAGAGGGAGACACAGAATCTGAAACAGGCTCCAGGCTCTGAGCTGTGAGCACAGAGCCCAACGCAGGGCTCGAACCCACGGACTGCGAGATCATGACCTGAGCCGAAGTCAGACGCTTAACCGACTGAGCCACCCAGGCGCCCCAATCCTTATAGGATTTTAAACTAACATTGAAATACTTGGCATGGAGTATCCACCCAGTGCTGTACGTCACAGCAGGTTGAAGATAAACTTTAGCACCAGGAATGGTTCATTCCTACTCTGAAAGAGGGTGGAGGCGTAAATATGGGGCAAGAGCTATTGGCCTTCGGGAAATCCTCAGAGGCTGCTGTTGTCTAAGGGGAAGCTGTTCTTTCTGAAGGAAGACGGTACCCCTGTAACCAGAGTCAGGGGCTCAGAGCTGTTTCCCCAATTGTAGGACGTATTGGCTTCACCACACCTTTCCTCAACGCTCTAAAGATGGCTTGTTTTTCAATTGATAAAAGGTGAGGTAGTACAATGGAAAAACCATCAAACTCAGACCCAGATGACGTGGGTGTGAATGGGTGTCTATGACGCATTAAGTACATATGTTTGGTCAGCTTCCTTAGACATTCTGAAACCCAGTTTCCTAATATATATATAGTATGTGTATTTATTTATTTTGAGAGAGAGAGAGAGAGAGAGAGATTGTGCCAAGCAGGGGAGGGGCACAGAGAGAGGGAGAGAGAGAGTCCCAAGCAGGCTCTATACATGTCAGCATAGAGCCCGACACGGGGCTTGAACTCACGAACTATGAGTTCATGACCTGAGCTGAAACCAAGAGTCAGATGCATAACCCACTGAGCCACGGAGGTGCCTAAAGTTACACTTTTAAATAATGACAATACTCCCCTGAGAGCACGATGCTAAAACGGGTGACATAAGCACACTTAGAGTGCCCATGACTTAACATGGAAATATTTGTATTCTGACAGTTTCTTGCAAAACTTCTCAAACACACAGAAAAGCTGGAAGCATTTCACGGCGAACACCCGTACACCCACCGTCCAGATTCTACCATCCACGTGTTACTGCACTGCCTTTATCATTTGTCTCTCCCATCTCTCGGTCCGCTACCCATTCATCAATCCATCTTATTATTTGTCGGTGCACTTCAAGTTCGTTTCCAAGGGTCATTAGCGAGAGCGCGGTATTTGTGGCTCTATGCTATTCCTTGGAGTAGAGTTCGCAGACAATGAAATGCACAAACCCGAAGTATGGCATCCCACCCAAAGGAACCCAGAATCTATGTCACATGACTGGAGCTCTGCTTCAAGGAGACTTTTCCAACTAACCAGCAGGCCTAACCCCACACCCATGCATTCTGCATTATTGTCTGCGTCTCGGTTTCTAAGAACAGCGGCCCCGTTGAGAGAGGAGACGACAGGCGCATGCGCATATGCATCCCAAGCCTCTCTCAGAGGCGGTCACCATAGGCGGAAGCAGCGTCCGCACCTGCAGTGAGCAGCGCCACCACCAGATGGCAGCAGTCCCCCACCGTCCTTCCCAGAGACCGGTTTTCCCAGCTATTCGCGAAGTTCACTTTTTGTGAGGAGCGAGACGCTAACAACTGAAGAATCTGTATTTAGGGGTGGAATTTGTTAAGCAGGTAAACTAGCTGCTCGTTGCATGTCGTGCTCACAGCCCCGCGAGGGACGGGAGCTGGCTCTCTCCTTGCAGATGAGGAAATTGAGCCTGGGAAGTTTCCAAAACTTGCCTGGAGTGGCTCCTTCTGCCAGTGGCCCTGAACCCCCGCCCCTCCCGGTGCCCCCCCCACAGACCTGGTGGGACATCTCTGATCCTCACTACTAAGAAAGCCAAGCTGAGTGGGAACGTGACTTTTCTAAAACCTCACAGCCCCGGGAAGTGACCCTGGACTCCAGATCCCATCCTCGTATCTGTTCCACGAGGCAGCACCAGCCTTAAATACACCTTTTTCCACTTCTCCCTTTCCATGCGGCACTTCTCATTTGCAGAATATTCTACAGTAAAACCTTGGCTTGCGAGCATACTTCATTCCGGAAGCAGGCTTGTAATCCAAAGCACTCGTACATCAGAGCGAATGTCCCCGTAAGGAACAATGGAAACTCAGACGATTCCTTCCCCAACCCAAAAACATTCAAATACAAATGGTTACAATGCTGTAATATAATACAAAATAATAAAGAAAATACAAAATATGAAAGTAAACGAGTTAACCCCGCACTTACGTTTGAAAACCCTCGTGGCTGGTGTGAGGGAGACGAGAGAGGGGAGGGTTACTGTGTAGGACGACTTTCACGATCACTAATGGAATCACTGCTGTCTATTGGTCCCATGGGATCTTTTTCTGCGTGGGGGCCCTTGTATATGCTCGCGTGGAAGTTGATTACAGTACAGTATTAATAAATTCTTGTCATAGACTGTATTTACTGCAACTGGCAATATGGCAACGGAGGAAAGGGTCTCTATCCGCAGACAGCCTGATGTGGAAGGAAGCAAAGCATTCCTAAGCTCACTCTTGGACAGAAAAGCAAAGGACCGTCCAGAGGTGCTTTGTATTGACAAAAATACACCAGTTCCAGTTGTGGGCACCTTCCAACGTGCTGAAAAAAAAATCACTCATTTCTGCCAAATACCATGGCCTGAGACCAAGCATCCAAGTATGGGAGATGATCACCCACAATCCCACAGCAAGAGAGAGAGAGAAGAACCATTGGCTCAGTGGCGATCATGTGACGTTCGGCGTCACGTACGCCTCGTATTGCAAGCCATCGCTCGTGTATCAAGTTAAAATTTATTAGAAATGTTTGCTCCTGGGGGCGCCTGGGTGGCTCAGTCGGTTGAGAGTCCGACTTCGGCTCAGGTCACGCTCTTGCGGTCCGTGAGTTCGAGCCCCGCGTCAGGCTCTGGGCTGATGGCCCAGAGCCTGGAGCCTGCTTCCGATTCTGTGTCTCCCTCTCTCTCTGCCCCTCCCCCGTTCATGCTCTGTCTCTCTCTGTCTCAAAAATGAAATTAAAAAATGTTAAAAAAAATTAAAAAAAAAAAAAAGAAATGTTTGCTCCTCCTGCGGAAGACTCGCAGAACAAGTTCCTCGCAATCCAAGGTTTTACTGTACTATTATAATAAGTGGACTTCATTTGTTAGAGCGTTTGTCACAAATGCCCCATTTTCCTTCTGTCCCTCTTACCCTTCCCTGGTACCTTTAGCTACTCCCCCTTTCCCTGACTCTTACAAGCTCTGCTCCTCGTAAGCCCACCCCCTTTGCTTCCAACTGTCACTGCACCGCACCCAGTCCTTCCAGAAACACGTTCTCCATCCCTCAGCAGGACCACCCTGAAGTCTGTTCTCTCTCTGTTCCTCAGCCCCCACTCCGTCCCGATGTCTGCGTATTTCTGCCCTGGCGGACTGACCCAGCAAACCTGGGTCCTCCTTCTGGGCACACCCAGGCTACTTTTCTCGCCCGCCTTGCATCTAGGGGGTCAGGGGTCCTGTGCCCAGGAGCACGACGCTGCGTCCCTTCAGAACTTGGCAGTGAAAAGTGGCGCATCCTTCCCGCGCGCCCCTGTCCCTCCCAGACTGGGCACAGGGCAGGACTGTGAGCCCCACCCCATGGCACTAGGAGGGTGGAGCCATGGGGCTGGGGGTGCTGACTCTGGCCATTAACCCATTAACCGCTACTGTGTCTTTTCTCTCCCCTCCCTATCGGCTCTGCTTCCTGCCATACACATCTGTCAAGCATCTTTTCTCCCGGGCAGACAATATCTTCGCAGACTCTTGTTTTCCCTCCAAGTGTCTGACTCACTTTTTCACCGTCACCGCGGCGAATAATTTGCTGGGAAATACCCTTAGCACCTCCTTCTGTATGCTCCTTAACCCTTGGCCATCTGGCCTCCATCCAGCCCCCTGACGGAACCCCTACAGCTGTCGGTCTTCCAAGGGTCTTCAGGGAGCACAAGCATCATCCAGCCCTGATCCACCCTGACCCCCCAGGCATATTGTCCAGCCTTCCCCCAAAACTCGTGCCATTTTCCTCTGTGCTTCATCCTTTCCTCTCTCCGTGACCACTTTTCTTCTATCTCATTTTCTTTTTTGTTTGTCTCTGTGCTCCCATCCCCCCCCCCCACCAGTTAGAGCTTGGATTTCAGACACCCCAGGTTCAAGTTCTGGATCCTCCAGGATTTGTTTGACCTCCAGCAAGTTACTTAAATCCTCGGAGCCTCTGTTTCTGTAAACAGGACGGGATAAGGGAACAATGAATCATAAAGGCCTAAGCGAGAAAATGGGCAAAATTGCATAGCGGAGGGGAGGTAGCATTCGACGTTAATTTCCTGACCACCCGTTCCATGTTCACCTCTAGATCCCACAGAGATCCTGGCGTAGAGAACACTTCCTAAATATTTGTGAACGCGCATAAGGTCAGTAGTCATACAGGATGACCAGCTTCTGGCATGAGGGCTAGGTTAGCTAAGACTGAAGAGTCAGAGAACCGCTAGAGGAGTCAAGCTTCTTGCCCAGCAAATTCCATGCAGATTTCTCACCTAACACCCCTCTTCCTTTGCACCCCCCTCCCACCCCCCGGACAGTATCTGCAAACCCCCTTGTCGGCAGCCAGTGGAACCCACAGATGGGAGAGGTTAGCTGAGCTTTTCAAAAATAGCTCAGATGTGGACGCCAGGACTAAAGAGAGAACATATTTTTGTCCTGCTTGCAAAAACCAAACAAACAAAAATCCTTATTTTTCATGAATGTTGTGTTCTTGTGTAAATGGCATAAAACTGATGATATTGTCCTATTCGATTCAGAATTTGGACGCTGTTTTCCTTTGACACAGAATTTATACTTCTGTGTTTGTATTTTGTGTGTTTCAAAGTTTTATTTAAATTCTAGTTACTGAGCACATAGGGTATAATATTGGTTTCAGGAGTAGAATTCAGTGATTCATCACTTACATACAACACCCAGTGCTCATCCCCAAAAGCACCCCTCTTAATGCCCATCACCCATCTAGCCCATCCCCCACCCACCTCCCCCCATCAACCCTTAGTTGGTTCTCTATACTTAGAGTCTCTTATAGTTTGTTTCCCTCTCTTTTTTTTCCTTCCTTCCCCTATATTCATCCGCTTTCTTTCTTAAATTCCACATATTAGTAAAATCATGTGATATTTGTCTTTCTCTGGCTTATTTCACTTAGCACAATACACTCCAGTTCCATCTACGTCGTTGCAAATGGAAAGATTTCATTCTTTTTCTTTTTTTTTTAATGTTTATTTATTTTTGAGACAGAGTGAGACAGTGCGCGAGTGGGGGAGGGGCAGAGAGAGAGAGAGAGAGAGAGGGAGACACAGAATCCGAAACAGGCTCCAGGCTCTGAGCTGTCAGCACAGAGCCAGACGCGGGGCTCGAACCCATGAACCGTGAGATCGTGACCTGAGCCGAAGTCGGATGCTCAAGCAACTGAACCACCCAGGCGCCCCGAGATTTCGTTCTTTTTGATTGCCGAGTAATATTCCCATTGGATGTATGTACCACCTGTTCTTTATCCTTCATCAGTCATTGGACATTTGGGCTCTCTCCACAGTTTAGCTATTGTGGATAGCACTACCATAAACATCACGATGCATGCGACCCTTCAAATCAGCATTGTTGTATCCTTTGGACACTCCTGTGTTTAAACCACTGAACCGCCCTGACTTTGTTCGGGCTCACAGTACACTTTGAGAATGAAGGCAGCATCACAAATTCTTAGAAATCATGACTACAAGATTCTTCTTCACAGCACATTCTGGACGAAGAAAGGACTCATTCCAGGATCCAACATTCACGTCTATCAAATTCCCACACTGGCTTCGCGGCGCTTTTAATGCAACGAGAAATGTGTTCATTCCCAATAAATGTCACTACTCTCTGCTGGAATTGGCACTCTTTAAAGTCCTTTTTAAGTTTTATTACTCACCAGAAGTAAAAGCACCCTGGGGCACTAATGAAAATAATTGGTAACAGCTTTATTGAAACATAATTCCCATATCATAAACTTCCTCGTTTGAAGTGTGTAGTTCAACGGTCTTTCCTATCTTCACAGAAATGTGCAACCATCAACATAGTCTAATTTTAGAACATCTCATTCACCCAAGAATGAGACCCAGTAGCATTCAGTCCCTGAACGGGTTGAATTGTGTTCCCCCGCAAAATCACATGGGGGAGCGCCAGCTCCCGGCACCCTAGAATGTGACCTTACTGGGGAGTAGGGTCTTTGCAGTTGTAATTAATTAAAGATGAGGTCACTGGGGTGGGCTCCAATCCGATATGCCTGGTGTCCGTATACAAAGGGGAAATTTGGATACAGACACGCACAGGCACAGAGAAGACCATGTGAAGGTGAAGGCAGAGATTGGGGTGGCGCGTCCCCAAGTCAAGGGACACCAAAGACTGCCAGCAAGCTACCAGAGGGCAGGGAAGAGGCATGGAAGAGATTCTCAGAAGGAGCCAATGAGGCTGACACCTCGATTTCAGGCTTCCAGCCTGCAGAACTGGGGGAGCAGACATTTTTTTCTGCACGTGTCAACCATGCCCCCCCTCCCCACCCCAACCCCTGGCAACCGCTAACCTGCTTTCTGTCTATAGGTTCGCTTACTTTGGACATTTTCTATAAATGGGCTCACGCAATACGCGGTCTTTTGGGACTGACTTCTTTAGCATATGACTCATATTATTTACAGTATAATGTTTGTAACATCCATCCATGCTGCGACGCTTCTTTCTTCCTCTTGCCAAATTACATTCCATTGCATGGGTATACCTGCTGTGGTTATAGCATTTAGCAGTTAGATATTCGGTCCTTTTCCCACGTGAGCCATTATGAATACTACTGCTCTGACCATTCACGTACAAGTTTGGCGTGGGCACGTTTTCATTTCTCTTGAGTGTTCGCCTAGGACAGAAGCTACTGGGTCGTCTGCTGACTGTCGATACTTTGAGGAACTTCCACACCATTTTCCCAAGTGGCCGGACCATTTTACATTCTCACCAGCCAAGCACGAATTTCCAATTCCTTCACATCCCCATCAACTCCTGTGACTGTCTCTCTTATATCTTAGCCATCCTGGTGCATGTGAAGCCGCATCCTTGTGTTTTTTATGTGCATATCCCAGATGACCAATGCTGCCCGGCATCTTTCGTTATGCTTGCTGGCCACTTAAATATCTTCTTTGGAGAAAGGTCTGTTCCAATTCCCCACCACAAATTTTATCTGGCTCACTTGTCATTTCATCATTGAGTTTTAGAAACACTTTTTATATTCCGGACATCAGTATTTTCTCAGGTATTAGTTAAAATATTTTCTCCTCGTCTGTGGGGGGTCTTCTCACGTTCTGGATGGTTTTTACACGTTGGTCTGTAAATCACGTACAACTAATTTTTGTGTATGGTGTAAAGAAGGTGTTGAAATTCATTCTTTTGCATATGGACATTCAGTTGTCCCATCATTGGCTTTTTTTTTTTTTTGAAACAACCATCCTTTCTCCAGTGAATTCCTTGGTACCATGTTAAAATTCAGTTGGTCACAAATAGTTATAAATCATGTATAGGTGGACTCATAGTTCTATTCTGTTGATCTATATACCTATATTTAATGCCACCACGGCACAATCTTAAGGTAGCTTTATTATAAGTTTTGAAATTGACAAGTGTGAGTCCTTTAACATTTTTATTCTTTTCAAGATTTTTTTTTTTTGAGAGAGAGAGAGAGAGAGAGAATCCCAAGCAGGCTCCATGCTCAGCACACAGCCCAAAACACGGCTCAATCTCACAACTGCGAGATCGTGACCTGAGCCGAAATCAAGAGTCGGAGTCCGACGTTTAACCAACTAAGCAACCTGGTCCACCACGGTTTGGGCTATTTGCTATACCAGAATTTTGCTATGAATTTTAGAATCAGTTTCCCATTTTCTGCAGGAAAGCAGGTGGAATTTTGATGTAGACTGCATCGAATCTGTAGATCAATTTGGGAAGCATTGCCATGTTAAAAATAATTAAGTTCTTTTATTTTTTTAATGTTTATTTTGAGAGAGTGGGGGGGAGAGGCAGAGAAAAAGAGGGAGAGAGAGAGAATCCCAAGCAGGCTCCACGCTGCCACTGCAGAACCCGACATGGGGATCGATCTCGTGAACCTCAGCAGAAATCCACAGTGGGACACTTAACAGACTGAGCCACCCAAGCGCCCCCAAAATAATTCAGTTCTGATTCGTGTTTTGTAATTTTTGTGTACAAGTTTTACACTTCCTTGGTTGGATTTCCATGCATGTTTTTACACTATTGTAGATGGAATTGTTTTCTTCATTTAATCTTCAGATTGTTCATTTCTAGTGTATAGAAATATAATTGATTTTTGTATTGATCTTATATCCTGCCACCTTGCTCAGTTTGGATATTAGTTCTAATTATTTTATATTGGGCTCCTGAGGATTTCCTAGATATAAGATCATGTCATCTGCCATAAAGGTAATTTCACTGTCTCCTTTCCAATCTGAATGTTGGTTTTTTTTTTTTCATGCATGGAATGAATCCCAACTGGTTATGATGTGTCTTCTTTTCAAACTGGATTTAGGTGACTTATATTTTGCACAAGTTGAGGATTTTTCGTGCCCATGTTCAGAAAAGGTATTGATCTGGGGGCGCCTGGGTGGCTTGGTTGGTTAAGCATACGACTTCAGCTCTGGTCATGATCTCACGGTCCGTGAGTTCGAGCCCCGCATCGGGCTCTGTGCTGACCGCTCAGAGCCTGGAGCCTGCTTCCGATTCTGTGTCTCCCTCTCTCTCTGCCCCTCCCCTGTTCATGCTCTGTCTCTCTCTGTCTCAAAAATAAATAAACGTTAAAAAAAAATTAAAAAAAAAAAGAAAAGGTATTGATCTGTAGTTTCCTTGTGATGTATTTGTCTGGTTTGGGCATCAGGGAAGTATTGTCCCATATAATGAATTGTGAAGTTTTTGCTCCTCTTCTGTGTGTTCAAAGAGTTTGGGAAGGATTGGTATTTAGCATTATTAAAACATCTGATGGAACCCACCAATAAAACCGCCTGCACCTGTGTTTCTATTTGTGAAACTCTGTTAAGTTACTAACTCAGGGGCACCTGGCTGGCTCATTCAGTTGAGCATCCAACTTCGGCTTGGGTCATGACCTTGCGGTTTGTGGGTTGGAGCTCCGGGCTCTGGGCTGACAGCTCAGAGCCTGGATCCTGCTTCAGACTCTGTGTCTCCCTCTCTCTCCGCCCCTCCCCCACTCACAATCTGTCCCTCCTTCTGTCAAAAAAAAAAATAAACATTTAAAAAATAATAAATAAATAAATAAATAAATCGATCTATGCACCTGTTGGGGAGTATTTTTCAAATACTCTATTTCTTCTTCTTTTTTTTTTTTTTAATTTTTTTTTTTCAATGTTTATTTATTTTTGGGACAGACAGAGACAGAGCATGAACGGGGGAGGGGCAGAGAGAGAGGGAGACACAGAATCAGAAACAGGCTCCAGGCTCCGAGCCATCAGCCCAGAGCCCGACGCGGGGCTCGAACTCCCGGACCGCGAGATCGTGACCTGGCTGAAGTCAGACGCTTAACCGACTGCGCCACCCAGGTGCCCCTCAAATACTCTATTTCTTCTTCTGTCGGTTTTGATAAGCGGTGTCTTTCTAAGGATTTGTCTATAGGTCTCCATTAACTAATGTGTTGGGACACTAGTAAAAATTATTTAACGATATATTCTATGAGCAAATATCTATTGAGCCTTATCGTATACCAGGGCATTTGCGAGATGTTGCATTTCCAAGATTTTGAGACACTGTGCGCTTGCCTTTAAGGAAACCCCAATCTAAGGAGGGAGATAAAGACAAACAGGTGCGACCCCGTGGAGTGAGAAGTGCCAGGTCAGAGTGTGAGAAAAGTTCGGAGCTTAGGTAGAAGAGTGATAAACTCTGCCTGAATAACCGGGAAAAGAAGAGACGAGAACGCGAGCTGGAGTTTGGTGAAGAGGCGTCTGCCTGAGTACAAGAAGCCAGGCCATTCCAGAAGGGAGAAGACATTTCCATGCTGGCACCCTTCGGGAGCTGTCCTCCAGCGTGTTGAAGCAAGACATTTGTTCCGGGTGGCCCTTGCAACGCCAGCCCCCCCATAGATCTTACAGCACAGGGATGCCTCAGTGGTATCCAAATAAATGACAATGCTTGGACTCAACCTGCTTCCCCCTCTCCTTATCTTAGTAGCTCATCCCCAACCCAGTTACTTCATAAGCAGGGGTGTAAATGGAGGCTCATGTACCCTGTGTCTAAAATGTCAACACTCAGAGGGGCGCCTGGGTGACTCAGTCGGTTAAACGTCTGGCTCTTAATTTTGGCTCAGGTCATGATCTCACGGTTCGTGGGTTCGAGCCCCATGTCGGGCTCTGCATCAACAGCGTGGAGTCTGCTTGGGCTTCTCTCTCTCTCTCTCTCTCTCTCTCTCAAATTAAATAAATAAACTTTAAAAAAAATAAATAAAATGCCAACGCTTACAAATTAGGCTAAACCACTGTTTAAAAAAATGCACTTTTTAAAATGTTTTTATTTATTTTTGAGACAGAGAGAGAAAGAGACGGCATGAGCAGGGGAGAGGCAGAGAGAGAGAGAGAGACACAGGATCTGAAGCAGGCTCCAGGCTCCGAGCTGTCAGCACAGAGCCTCACACGGGACTCAAACCCATGAACTGTGAAATCATGACCTGAGCCGAAGTCAGACCCCTAACCAACTAAGCCATCCAGGTGCCCTAAAATGCACTTTCTACCCCCTTCCTTTTATAAAGGTAGCTTGGTAAGGACCTCAAAGGTCTTAGGGCTTATCAGATGTCTGGTCACTTCATATCAGAATGTGAGTCACAGGTAGGCCACCCCCCCCATGCCCGGCCCTCAGCCGGACTATCTCCCTTCTCGTCCCACCCCTGGTCCCTCCCATACCGGGAGGAGCCTTACTTACCGCTGTGTAGACATCACTGCTTGGGGGTCCAGATTCCGTCCACAGTTCCTGAAATCACCCGTTCTTTGGTTTTGACCCATCCGTGTATATCTCATCCCTGGATCTCTGATGATGTGTCTTCTCTGTGCTGACATCCATTGTGGGTCTTCTCGTCTTCGGCGGCCTCCACAGACCACACACACTGCCTCTCTGTCAGCGCCCTGCATCTCTGCTCTGACGCCCAGGTATGTAAGAAGTGCGGGCCTCGTCTCAGGCCATCTGACACTCGGAGTGCTGTGTAGGCCTTCTCTGCCCACGCACACCTTCGGCTAACTGTACCCCCTGCCCCTGGGCATCACTGGGCATCAGAAGATGGGCCCAGATCCTCTCCTCTGGAGCAATCAGAAGAGTCATTTTGACCCCTTAGTAAGTACGGGAGGCCGGGGGGTGGGAATAACTTACTCAACAAGTAATTCTTAATAATATGTCTCCCGTTACACCGTAGCAGGTGAGCGTTAAGAACCAAGAATCTGATGTGCATGTTCTCTGGCTCACCAACTCTTGGGAACGGCAGACCTCCAATCTGGCACTGGGAAATTAATCAATAGGCTAGGTTTGGTCTCCGGTAACAAGCGAAACTCAGTGGCTCAAAACACAAGAGTCTGTTTCTCACGCACGCAGCGTCTGCTGTCAGTAAGACAACTGTCCTGGATGCTCCACACAGTCCCGTGGCGTCTCCGGTGTCACGCAAGAGCCGTGCGCGCCAGCTTGCAACGACCAACTGTTGGCATCTGCTCCCCGCTCTGTGTTCAGAGACAGCACAGGGGCAGCGTGAAATCAGCCTTGGTGGCAACGCACCACGACATTGGCCAATGCCACGTTCGTGTTGACCTCGTGCCCCCAAAGGACCACGCGTCGTGCAACATTTACCAGCATGCCGTTGACCATCTATCTCAACACGTGGCCTCCGAGGTGACCAGTGCAGAGGGGGCTTCATCTTGAGAGGTGTGCACCAGTTCTCAAACGATTTCACCTGGAAAAGACACGGACTGCTTCTGATAACAGCCTACTGGCCAGAACGAGCCACATGACCCTGCCTCACCGCCAGCCAGCAGGGGACCATGGGGATGCCTCGAGGAGTAAGGGTCTCTGTCACGTCCACTGACGACAGGCAATGCCATTCTACCCACATGGTCTCTATGGATTTCCATGAAAGCACAGAGGGAGAGGCACGTTATAAAGAGGCTTAAAAGGGACATCAGCTATTTGGAATAGAGAACAAAAATATATTTATTTATTTTTTATTTATTTTAATTTTTTTGCCCTCCTTAATATCCATCACCTATTTTTTTAATATGAAATTTATTGTCAAATTGGTTTCCATACAACACCCAGTGCTCATGCCAACAGGTGCCCTCCTCCGTGCCCCTCACCCACCCTCCCCTCCCTCCCCCCCCCCCATCAACCCTCAGATTGTTCTCAGTTTTTAAGAGTCTCTTATGGTTTGGCTCCCTCCCTCTCTAACTTTTTTTTTTCCCCTTCCCCTCCCCCATGGCCTTCTGTTAAGTTTCTGAGGATCCACGTAAGCGTGAAAACATACCGGACAAAGGGCTAGTATCCAAAATCTATAAAGAACTCACCAAACTCCACACCCGAAAAACAAATAATCCAGTAGAGAAATGGGCATAAAACAGGAATAAATTATTTTTAATGTTTATTTATTTTTGAGACAGAGGGAGACATAGTGTGAGTGGGGAAGGGGCGGAGAGAGAGGGAGACGCAGAATCTGAAACAGGCTCCAGGCTCTGAGCTGCCAGCACAGAGCCCGATGGGGGGCTCGAACCCATGAACCGTGAGATCATGACCTGAGCCGAAGTCGGACGCTCAACCGATTGAGCCACACAGGCGCTCCGAGAATAAAACAATATTTAGAGGCTGCTTGCGGTGATTGCTTTTAGAGGTTTAAAGAGATTCCGTTTGTATGAAGGATTCTACCTGTTGTGGGGTACCGGATTACAGAGTGAACAGGGGCTCTTCAAGGCTACCTTGACTGTGGGGGCGGAGCAAAGACCTGTATGGAAATAGAACAGAAACAGGGCATTGTCTTGGGGATGGACCGGAGGAACTCTAATTCAGATCAGCCGGAACAAGAAGGCCTTAGCGCACTGGCGCTTGAATGGTAGGAAAGAACCAGTCAGGAGGGGAAAACTCATATGCATGGGGGATCCGGTGGGTGGATGTTCTAGAACAAATTCTGTCTCTATGAAATAAATAGCACTGTCATGATTCCCGGATTAGGGGATTTCCAGCAGTGCAGTTGTGAAGGGGACTCGTCATGTAGTTCAGGACAGGGACCTGGGAGTCCTGAGAAGTCCCCGTTGACCCTAAGACTCAACAACTCCACAATGGTCATTAAGGGGACAACAGGGACTGGGGGATGGAGACAGTTCTTGGAGATTGGAAAATAGGACGTGGAGCAGAGAACGGTTGATCTTCCATTCAATAAAAAGGCAAAGGGGTCTTGAAGCCGCCGCCCTGTCCCCGAATTCTGGGGTGGAGGTGGCTCCCTGTGGCTGTAGCGGCATGTGTGTGACAAAGAATGCCCAGCTAGAGCCGCAGCCGCACTGTGTCCTGGTGGGATGGGGCTAAGAGACACCCCTGCCTGTCCTTAGGGACCTTCCCCCAGCAACAGCAAAGTAACCAGACAAATTACTTCCTCTACTCGGATACAGCAAAACCTTGGACTACGAGTAACGTGTTCCGCGAGGGTTCCGCAAGACAAGCCAACATTTTAACTTGATAAACGAGCCATGTCTCGCAACACGAGTTGTCCCTGACGCCGAATGCCACAGGATCACGACTGAGCCAATGGTTCTTGAATTCGCTTTGATACACGAGTGCTTTGGATGACAAGCACGTGTCCAGAATGAATTATGCCGGCAAGCAAAGGTTTTACTGTACTCCAATTGCACAGACATCATCCTGGAGACACATGGTACATTCGTGTCCACGGAGAGGTCAAAACAAATGGTCATATTATTCAGTAGGTTTTGTTGAATTACTTATGATTCATTCACTACCAAATCCCGAAGAGATGGGAGGCCACTCTCAGTTTGCTTATTCATTCGTCTGTCTGTTGCTTCTCTACTAGTGCCTCGGTTATTAACTTGGCTGGGGTGTCTGGGGACATTCGACCCTTCCCCTCTCTGTGGGTCTGGAGCTGCCCCTTCTATTCCCACCGAGGAGCCCCAGTGTCTGCGTGACCCCCAAGAGTTTGCATACTGAGAAGGTGGCTTTCCTCCTTGGGCCCTGTAGCTGAAAGCCATGAAACCAGGGAAAGGCGACCAGGGAAGGCTTGCTGTGCTGTGAGTACTGTACCTGAAGGACCCAGTTCTGGTCCCCGGGCCTGCGGTTCACCAGAGTGACCACCAGATGGCAGTGTCCGCCGCCCAATTGTGTCTCCTGGGTTCCCAGAGGGGTGTGCCTGTGCCAGCCCCATTCCTGAAGATCGAGGTCGAGGCCCGGCCACTTAGCCAGTGCTGGGCGAGCCATTTCACCTGCCCTTCTTCACAAGCTCCCTCTGGAGCCGCTGTACGACTGGCCCCGCTTTGCCCAGAGAGAACCTCCGGAAAGTGCTCGGGCCCGGGTTCTGGCTGCCATATGGGTTGCACACGGACCAGGACTGCCTCTGCCATGCAGGTGAGACCCGCGGGCAAAGACTCGCCCAGCCTCACCCAGCCCTGCCCGCCTGCGGGCGGGACTCCAGCCCTTCACCACCGCCTTCACCAGCTGGGGCTCCCACGGGAGGGGGCGGGGCTCCGTCAATTAAGCCTCCAACTCTTGGTTTCGGCTCAGGTCATGAACTCACAATTTTGTGAGTTCGAGCCCCGCGTTGGGCTCTCTGGTGACAGCCTGGGGCCTGCTTGGGATTCTCTCTCTCCTTCTCTCTCTGCCCCTCCCCAATTCGCACTGTCTCTGTCTCTCTCAAAATAAATAAATACGCTTTAAAATTTTTTTTTTAATTTTTTTTTCTTCAACGTTTATTTATTTTTGGGACAGAGAGACAGAGCATGAACGGGGGAGGGTCAGAGAGAGAGGGAGACACAGAATCGGAAACAGGCTCCAGGCTCTGAGCCATCAGCCCAGAGCCTGACGCGGGGCTCGAACTCACAGACCGCGAGATCGTGACCTGGCTGAAGTTGGACGCTTAACCGACTGCGCCACCCAGGCGCCCCTAAAATTTTTTTCTAATAAATAAATACTTCATTGCTAAGAAATGCTAACGATCATCCGAGCTTTCTGCGGGCTGTAACCACTGATCACAGATCACCAAAATAACCATGATAATAACGAAAAGTCTGAAATATCGTGAGCATTACCAAAATGTGACACAGAGCCCCAAAGCGAGCAAATGCTGTTGGAAACATGGCGTGGACAGACTTGCTCGACGCAGGGTTGCCATGAAATTTTACTTTGTACAAACTCACGGTGTCTGTGAGGCACAAGAAAGCAAAGCCTAATAACACGAAGTTTGCCTGTATTGCTTTTCCCGTGATCTGGAATCAATGTCATTACCTCTTAGATGATGCTGCTGTTGTACAATGGGCTCCTCACGATGTCACCATCACTAACAGAGGCAAGCATCTCTCCCCCAGGGAAGTTTGGTAAAAATGTTCTGTTCTCGTTGACTCCCACTAGGGACCCAGCACATCTTAATTGACCGGATTGGTAAACTCCCTCCCTCCACTTAGACACGTGGAAAGTAGGTCAGAGACGTCCCCAGAAATGACAAGCTGCTAGGTCAGGAAATGCAGAGATGGGCCACCAGGTTTCTGCCACTGTGGTCTTTGAAAGGAGCCCGGGACACGGACATGGGTTTCTCCTCTTTGGACGTCCCCCCAGCCGCCCGCCAAAACCCCGGTGATTGTTACTGTTTTCTTCTTTTGCTCACAAGTGTGGAATCCTACTGTCTGTAAATGCAAAGGGAATATACGGCCCCTTTCTGTGAGTGAAACTGTACCACGTGATTCATTATGTTGGTTTCAAGCAGGAACTTTTGACTCATTTGGGGTTGTCTTTCATCACCGAATTAGTCTCTGTTCAATCCGGCTGTGGCTATAATCTTCATCAAGCTGTCCTTTCTTTTTTAAAATTTTTTTTAGAGTTTATTTATTTTTACAGGGACAGAGATGGCGTGAGCAGGTGAGGGGGAGAGAGAGAGAGAGAGAGAGAGAGAGAGATTCCCAAGTAGACTCCATACAGTCAGCTCACAGCCTGACGCAGGGCTCAGACTCACAGAACCCTGAGATCACGACCTGAGCCGAGATCAAGAGTCGGACACTTAAGCACTGAGTCGCGGGGGTGACTCTTTAATTTTTTTTTTTTTAACATTTACATATTTGTTTGGAGAGAGAACAAGAGACATAGCAAGTGAGGTAGGGACAGAGACAGAGGGAGGGAGAGAATCCCAAGCAGGCTCCCAGCTGTCAGCACAGAGTGCCGATGCGGGGCTCAAGCCCGCGAACCGTGAGATCGTGACCTGAGCAGAAATAACAGTCAGATGCTTAACCGACTGAGCCCCCCAGATGCCCCCTTCCTTTCTTTTTTTAACCCGAACGTTTCTTTTTTTTTTTTAATTTTTTTTTCAACGTTTATTTATTTTTGGGACAGAGAGAGACAAAGCATGAATGGCGGAGGGGCAGAGAGAGAGGGAGACACAGAATCAGAAACAGGCTCCAGGCTCTGAGCCATCAGCCCAGAGCCTGATGCCGGGCTCGAACTCACGGACCGTGAGATCATGACCTGAGCTGAAGTCGGACGCTTAACCGACTGTGCCACCCAGGCGCCCCAAACCCGAACGTTTCTAAACAGATACAAAAATAGAGAAAAATCATAACGTGAACCCCCACTGCCCATCCCCCACGTCGGCAACTCACAGCCAGCGTGAACCTTCCCTCCCATCCGTCCTCTGTGCTCCGGGTGACACCAAATAGTCCCCAACACGGGGTCGCTTCATCCACGTCCATATCGCAGCATGTGTCTCTAACAGACAAGCTCTCCTTAAAAGAAAACTATCACTTCGCTCCCCCCAAGTTAACACCGATTCATTCGTGCCAGCCCGCCAAGATCTGGGCAGCATGTAAATGTCTCTGAATGTGGCTTTTGTTTCTAGGATTGTTTTTAGAATCAGCTCCTAAAAATGTCGGCACTTTTGCAGTTGGTTGATATGGCTCCTAAAGATCTCTTTGTCTTTGCCTTGACATGAATTTGTTGACGGACCGGGGTCATCTCTCTGGTGCAGTTTCTGCATGTTGCTGGCCCCCCATATCCTACAGGGGTGTCTGTCATGTCCCCTGACCGTGCATTTTCTGGGTCTTCCTCTAGTTCAGAAGGGTTTTTTAATTAGTTTTTTTAATGTTTATATCTATTTTTGAGACAGAGACAGAATGTGAGCAGGGGAGGGGCAGAGAGAGGAGGGAGACACAGAATCCAAAGCGGGCTCCAGGCTCCGAGCCGTCAGCACGGAGCCCGATGCGGGGCTCGAACTCATCAACTGCAAGATCATGACCTGAGCTAAAGTCAGACGCTCAACAGACTAAGCCACCCAGGAGCCCCTCTAATGCAGGGTTTTGTGATAAAAATATACAGATAGTTTGTATACTTCCCTCAAATCTGACTGTCTCTCCTTTGATGATGTTAGTAGCCATTTAAAAATTAGGGCCCAGGACGCCCGGGTGGCTCAGATGGTCAAGTCAGCTACTTCAGCTCAAGTCATGATCTCGCAGTTTGTGAGTTTGAGCCCCACATCAGGCTCACTGCTGTCGGCCCAGAGCCCACTTCAAATCCTTTGTCTCCCTCTCTCCCTGCCCGTCTTCTGCTCATGTTCTCTCTCTCTCCTCTCTCTCTCTTTCTGTCTCTCTCAAATAAATAACACATTTAAAAAAAAAAGATTAGGGCCCAGACTTAGTCATTCGTAAGTAAGCAATTGCTTCTCAATTCTTAAATACTAAAAACTAAAAATTAATAATAGTAAAAAAAAAATTAATGTATTTCTATCCACTCTCCAAGTTCCAAAAGGATCTGAGGCAAAGAAAACTTCGAGGTCCCCTCAGGAGGTCCACCAGCCAGCCCGCAACCCTGGGATCCCCATTTTATCCTTGGAGGCAGAAAGCACTAACAGCCAGAAAACTAGCTCTTGACCCTAACAGATTTTAGTTACTAACATTTGTTCCCAAGCAGCAGGGCATCTGTGGCTCCGCCCATGCTGGGACCCGGGGGACCAGGGTCAAGATGGAGGTGGGCATAGTGGAAACACCTCTGTGGGTGGGACAAGGGGCAGATGGAGAGAAGCGTGGCCAGCCTGTCAAGTGCAAGAAACTTGGAAGAGAGAGGACGAGGCCGGCACAGTGAATCTTCGTGGGCAGGTAGCCCGCGCGGCTGGGTGATGTCTGAGGAAAGGAGCACCCCTCCCAGGACCCCTGAGTGGAGACTTTGTGTCGTGTCTTCTTGGGACATGTGGGTAGCTTTCACAGCCCCACGTCCCCTGCTCCTCCCACGGTGGACCTAGATGTCCACTGGTTGGATTGCTTCAGCTCAGTCAGTCATAGTCCACACGTGGGATGTGGATTTCCACCACACCCGCCTTCCCCTGCCATCACAGACTCCGCCTTTCCAGGGGACTGCCCTGAAACTGGCCACTGTATTCCGACTTCCCATGCCAAAGCCTACCCACCCACGGTCGGGGCGGGCCACTGGAGCCTGATTTGGATGTAGGGTCCTAGAAGACCGAACAAAGCATCGAACGCCAAGACAAATGGACTTTTATCAAGGGAAGCTACTGGAAATAAAAAGCTACGGGTGTTGATGACCTACAGCTTCGAAAGACCACGTGGAATGGTCCCTGTGCTTCAGCCTCCAACAAGCAGTAGGTAGAGATGAGGAGGAGGAGAAGAGCCTCAGGCCATCTCCCAAAGGGCTGTCTTGTGGCCTAATGTTGACTAGAATAATGATGGTGGTGATGGTGATGATAATGACAATGGTGATGATGACAGTGGTGGAGGTGATGACGGCCATGAGGTCTACTGGGCACTGACCACGTACAGTCACTGTTTTAAGTGCTTTAAATGTTTTACCCACTTAACCCTCACAGTAACTCGCTCTCTGGCCTGGTGAGTGTCCTAAGTGAACTCCTCTGGGCTCATCAATAAGGCCAGGATCCCAATCAGGGATCTGAAGAGGCAAAAAAGTGACAGGGATGGCAAAGTTGTCATCAGTTTTATGTTTATGTATTTATTTGGAGAAAAAGAGAGAATGCATGAGGGGGAGTCGGGGAGCAGAGAGAGAGAGGGAGAGAGAGAAAGAATCCCAAGCGGGCTCCGGGCTGCCAGCACAGAGCCCGATGTGGGACTCGAACTCCCAAACCCAGAGATCATGACCTGAGCCGAAATCAAGGTCGGACACTTACCCAAATGAGCCACGCAGGTGCCCCTCAAAGCCGTCATTGTTATTCAGTAAGGTGCTGTGGGTGGAAAGTGTTACAAGTTCCCATTGTATTATCACGACAGGCTCTAGAAATGTGGGTGCTTTTCAGGTGTCTGGTGGATTTCCCCCACTTGACATTCTGTCTACACCAGGGGTGCAGCGGACAAGCAAGCAGGATTCCAGAAAGTCTCCACCACCCACAGGAAGACCAGGAGACTTGCGAAAGGCCATAGGTGAGGGTGAAGAAGCGTTTGCTATTCTGGAAACTGTTTCGCTTAACCACAGTGTCTGCAACTTGGTCAGGAGAGCTGGTCCTTCTGTGAGCGCCTGTACTAACACGGACACGTGTGCCCGTCACCCGCGCCAGGCTTTCCGAGGTCCCAGACGGGTGAAAAGACCGGCCGAAAACACGGACTGTCTCAACACCATTTTTATGGTGTACCTTCTGGTTTGATCCAATGAAACATGCTTCTTCTTACAGAGCAGAATGATGGAATAATTGTTCGTATTTTCAGAAACGCGTGGAGGTGAAAATAAAATGTGTGGCTCACAGTGAGGACCCCATGACTCAGACCCTGACCGGGTCCCAGCCCACCAGCCCCAGCCCAGCCTTCGGATGGGCAGGTAAGAGGTGTGGAGATCACAGCTAATGCCACAATGGCCCCGGGGGTGTCCACGTGTCGGACATCTGTAGCCCCTGCGGGTGGAAGGCAGCATCGCTGTACAAGGACACAATGACCAGGGCGCTCTGGAACCCAATGGGTTGAACGAGGGTTGTGCTCTTGTCCTGGGCTCCATGGCGGACAGACAGAGGGAGCAGGAATGACCCCTCGGGGCACTCAGGACCCTGGGGGGGGGGGTACCATCCTCCAATCTTAGTAGAAGAAGGAGGAGGAGAGGAAGATACGTCAGATAATAATGAACACCAGGCAAAGAGTAAGCAAGGGAAGGGGATTAGGAAGGACAGTTTTAAGTAAGAGAAGAGAAGGTCTCCCTGATAAGGCAACTGGGAGAACGAACAGGATTAACCCCATAACTGTCAGCGGAAGAGCATCCCAAGCAGGAAGACGAGCCAGGACAAAGGCGGGAGGTGACAGCTCATCTGTGGTGCTCCAGGGTGAGCGAGGAGCCCGTGTGGCCCAGCTGGGGTTCCTGCAGTGGGGCTGACACCCACTGGACCAGCCAACAAAGGCCCACTATTAAGCGTTTTAGGAATCTTGTGTGCAAATTGACTTCACACCGGGAGCTTGAAATTGGCCATAAAGGGGAGTTAACACCGCGGAAACTGACAGGTGCTACAAACCAGGGCGTTTTCCCCTCTGGGGAGCCAGTCCCTAAACAGGTGCAGGACAACAGCGGTTGACCCGGGAGACTATGAAGAGATGAGATCACAGAAAATAGCCAGTGGTCAGCTCCTGGGGGCTGACAAATCATTGCAGGGACATTGGCTTTTGTTCCGCCTGACATGAAGAGTCTCGGGAAGGCTTTGAGAGTAAAGAGGACACAACTGGATTTTTTTTTTTTAATTTTTATTTCAAAAGGATCACTCTGCAGCCATGTGGGAAACAGACTCTCGGTGGATGAGACCGGAAGCAGGCATGCCAGCAAGAGGATTCTCACCAAGACCCAAGAGAGAGATGACAGTGCCTTGGGTCCGCAGCGGGACATGCAGCGGTGTTGAGCACAGACCGGATTCCATTATGCTTACTTTGGAAGTGGGGACACCAGCGTTGGGTGCAGGATGTGGGAGAAAGAGACAGGTTGGGGAGATCTTGAGGATAGTAGCTAGAGCTACTCACAAGGAAAGGTGGGGAACAGTGTGGCAAGAGCAGGTTCATGGGGGGGGCGCCTGGGTGGCTCAGTCGGTTAAGCGTCCGACTTTGGCTCAGGTCATGATCTCACGGTTTGTGGGTTCGAGCCCCGCATTGGGCTCTGTGCTGACAGCTCAGAGCCTGGAGCCTCCTTCGGAATCTGTGTCTCTCCTTCGCTCTGCCCCTCCCCTGCTCATGCTTTGTGTCTCTATGTCTCTCAATAATAAATAAACATCAAAAAAATTTAAAAAAAAAAAGAGCAGGTTCATGGGGTACCTGGAGTTCAAGATGGGAGTGGAGGTCCACTCGGACTTGCAAAGTAGGCGTTTGGATAAATAGTCCTAGTCCTGAATTTCAGAAAAGAGATTGCAGAAGAGAAATATGCTGTATGTCTCTTTCAAGTGTGCATTAGCTTTATATGCAGACTGAAACCATGGGACTTTTAACACAACTTAACAGCCATCAATGCTTTGCTGGTTAAGTGTTTGCAATCGTTCATCACTAGAGGGCAATAACAATTATCTTTTCCCATTTAACAAACTCAAAAGAGAGGATTAGAGCAAGCCTGACAAAATGATGGGTATTAGGCTAACGAGTCGGGTGTTCTAACCCAGAACCTTCTCTTTCTCAGAGAAGGGTCAGATGTCCTTGGCATTCTCCATCAGGGGATCGTTTATGTCAGGCCAGCCAAGCAGGGAGATTTGCAAACGGACAGGTTCAGAAAGAGTGAAAAAGTCATTCTTTCCTGGTGTTAGAGCCACTGTTATATAGCATTTTCCCAAATGGTAGGCAAAATAGTCCCTATGGTTTCTCTGTGAGTTAATGTGCATATTTGTAGATATTAAAAAAAAACTTTTTTAATGTTTTATTTATTTTTGACAGAGAGAGAGACAAAGCGTGAGCAGGGGAAGGGCAGAGAGAGAGGGAGACACAGAATCTGAAGCAGGCTCCAGGCTCTGAGCTGTCAGCACAGAGCCCGACACGGGGCTCAAACACATGAATCGTGAGAGCACGACCTGAGCCGAAGTCGGATGCTCAACCGACTGAGCCACCCAGGCGCCCCCCGTATTTGTAGATATTAAGGAGAATGAGGCCAAGCATACACTTTCATCCTCAACGAAGGGCAGGCTGAGGTCATGGCATTACCAAGGGGCTCTCCCTTTGACTCTCTGCCCATCTCGTCACAGTTTTCTAGAAGGAAGTTGGGGGCAGCGAAGGGATAACATGTTTCCCAAGAGTGCTATCAGCTCCAAGGTCACAACGAGGCAATGAATACCCAGGATGGCACATTGAGGGAAGGTTAAACGTGAGTGAGAAAGGAAGCAGTGATAGGGAGACAGTGTGGCTTTCTAATACACGGGGGGGAAGGAAAGGGTGAGACTGATCTGGGCAAGATCCGGGACCAGGCACAAGTTCCCGGGAAGAGAGAATCCCAATAGGGCAGGCCACCCTGCTCCTGAGTCACTGCCCTCCAGCCGATCCATGGTTACCTCCACGCATCACTGACACTCAAGACCGCCTCAGGGCCGGGTGAGGGGAAAGTCAGTTTCCCAGGCTGATAGTCGGACACCAGCATGCTTTTCTCCGTAACCTGGGAGGAATGTTATCTTCACGACGAGGAAGGAAGCCACATGGTGATTGACACATTCCATCCAATCCATGGGTCTCCGTGCTCGGGACGCAATGATTGTAGTTATAGCCCCATAAAAGATGCTAACACCAAAGGATCCATATAAAATACATAAAAACAGGGGCACCTGGCTGGCTCGGTCAGTTAAATGTCCTACTCTTGGTTTCAGCACAAGTCATGATCTCACGGTTCGTGAGTTCGAGCCCCACATCGGGCTCAGGGCTGACAGTGTGGAGCCTGCGGGGGGTTCTCTCTCTCTCCCTGTCTCCGCTCACTCTCTGTGCCTCTCTCAAAACAAATAAATAAGCTTTAAAAAAATAATAAAACTCAGGGGCACCTGGGTGGCTCAGTTGGTTAAGCATCTGACTTTTAACTTGGGCTCAGGTTGTGATCTCTTGGTTCAGGGGGCGCCTGGGTGGCTCAGTGGGTTGAGTGTCTGAGTTTTGATTTCGGCTCAGTTCATGATTCCAGGCTCATGGGATCGAGCCCCGCCTCGGGCTCTGTGTTGAGCACAGAGGCATTCTCCTTCGCTCCCTCTTGCCCTCTTCCCCACTCAAGCGCTCAAACTCTGTCTCTAAAATTAAAAAAGGAAGAATAGGGGCACCTGGGTGGCTCAGTCGGTTGGGCGTCCGACTTCGGCTCAGGTCATGATCTCGCGGTCCGTGAGTTAGAGCCCCGCGTCGGGCTCTGTGCTGACAGCTCAGAGCCTGGAGCCTGTTTCCGATTCTGTGTCTCCCTCTCTCTGACCCTCCCCCGTTCATGCTCTGTCTCTCTCTGTCTCAAAAATAAATAAACGTTAAAACAATTTAAAAAAAAAAAACAAAGAATACACAGTGCTTCCTCTGGTGTGTTGACAGGGGAGAGTGGGGAGGCTTCCAGGGTACTAGAAATGTGCCTGTTCTACATTTGGCCTCACAAAGAACTTTAAGAACTATGTGCTCGTCGGGGCTCCCAGGGGGCTCAGTTGGTTGAGTGTCTGCCTTCGGCTCAGGTCATGATCTCGCGGTTTGTGGGTTCGAGCCCCGCGTCGGGCTCTGTGCTGAGAGCTCAGAGCCTGGAGCCTGCTTCGGATTCTGTGTCTCCCTCTCTCTCTGCCCCTCCCCTGTGTCTCTCTGTCTCTCAAAAAATAAGTAAATGTTAAAAAAAAAAGACAAAAACAAGAGTAGAAACAGTAGCAAAATAGTACTTTGAAAGCTCACTCTGGCTCTCTCCTTCCCTCCAGACTTCTTTGTTTTTTAATGACTAAAATCCCTGGTGGTGGAATCCAGGCTCCTATTTGTGACTCGAATACAATTTGTTTTAATTTTTTATAAATGTGATACATTTGGGAAAGCTTGTAAACAACGTTTTCATTCAATGAGGGAATCCTGGATCTGTGCCCAAAAAGCGGTGAGCTCAAAAATGAACAAAGGTAAGGTGGAACTGATGGAGGTGAGGGACAAAGGTTGTCTTTGTCACACTTCTCCAACCGAGGGAAACCTGTCCAGCAGGGAAAGTGCAGGAACTTGGACGGCAAAGCCCCGCAGGCTGCCAGTGTCGGGCCCGGGGCAGAAAATGGTTATGGAACACAGTCAAGGCGGAACAAAATCCGAAGTTCATTTTCCCGTGTGCTGCTCCCTCGAGAAACACTATCTCATCTTAGGACACGGTGTCACCCAACAGGCTGGGAAAGGTCACCTGCTGAACCGAACGAGACCGCTCCGTCCTGTGCGACAGCGTCTCCTGAAATGTGTCTTCGATTTGTAGGCTCTGCGTTTTTACTCTTCAGCGTTCTGATTGTCAACACCTAGCGATGTACCGTACTGCTCACTCGGGGATGCTAAGGACACGGTCTTCCACAGCAGGGAGGGAGTGTTAGTAGAGAGGTCTCATCTCAGGGGACCCACAGCGAGGGAGGCGTGAACATCCTACTGGTACTGGCTGCCGACAGTTCCCACTGTAGACTCATCTCAGTTCAGGGTCTTATCATCAGCCCTCGCCTGGAAGTTTCTGCGTTTTCGTAAGCCCAACGTGGATTTGTTTAAAGGAAATGGCTCCCGTGAACCAAACGCGCAAGAGGAAGACGTACAAACCAGACGTCAACTTCTTAAATTACGAAGAGGTGTGTCAATGCCAAGAAGAGATGTCAGTCATACCCAACAGGAGGTGTCTTTGCTCCTGTTGGGAAGACTACATGGAAAGCAAATCATAGCCGGAAACGTGGATTCAGAGGCAGTTGTCAGTCTGAAGGCAAAGGCTATGGAGCTGAGGCCACCATTTCTCCTGGGGGTCTGGAGCCCGCTTGTCAGGACGCTGCCTCCTCTACACAGCTGGAGAAATCTGACCAAGTCTGACTCGTGGCATCCTTTGTCTAGACTCTACGAACTACCTGCCTGCCACTTTTATTAACTCTTTCTGCATAGATGATACCAAGCCCCAGATTCTCATACGCTCAGAAGTGTCCATTCTTCAGGGCAATTTCTGAGGACATTCAGGCTCATCCATTATGTGTCAGTTTTATTTGCCGAACTATTGGGGTCTGCCTGAAGGTTCTCAGGAGTTCCTCATCGGAGCAAGCCGTACTCTGTATGCTGCCCACGATTCTGGGTTAGCCGGATACTAACTAGCTGTGTGACCTTGGGCAAGTCAATTCACCTTTATGGACCCAAAGCTGTGGAGTCCCTAAAGCTGTAGTGTATAGGGCAGTATTTGGACACTGGCTTTTTGAGGTTACTTCCAAACTGAGATCAAAGTTTTCAAGGAGACGTGAGCCTGAAACTCTAGCATCCACGCACCACAGAGCTAAGATTTGCACAGAGACCGAAGAGTCGTGGCCGATCACAATTCCCTGTGAGCTTTCTTCTCCGACTACTTTCTTTAGTGGTCAGTGAAATGGTCCATGAGGAAACACAGTTCTTGTCATACAGTCGTTCCTTAGGTGGGTTTGGCGATCTACAGCCTACCAAGCTTTGCTGCTTCGTAACAATTGTGTGATGTGCTCATTATTCTTTGCCCCATTTTATAGACTGGGAAAAGGGAGCCTCAGAGGCGCTGAATGGCGTGCCCCAGTTCCCATCCCTGGTAATTATAAGCTGTGTGTCTAACTTCAAACGCAGCGCTGTTGGCAACAAACAAAGTGTCTGCCCTCTGGTTGTATTCGTATTATCACAGTTGACGGGGGATCACAATTGAGAGGGGATCACAGTTGACTGATGGGATCACAGTGGAGAGGGGATCACAGTGGAGAGGGGATCGCAGTTGACTGATGGGATCACAGTGGAGAAGGGATGACAGTGGAGAGGGGATGACAGAGGAGAGGGGACCACAGTTGACTGACGGGGGATCACAGTTGACTGACGGGATCACAGTGGAGAGGGGATCACAGTGGAGAGGGGATCACAGTGGACAGGGGATCACAGTGGACAGGGGATCACAGTTGACAGGGACTGCACTGAAATTCAGTCATGTCACCATCTGCTTCAAATCGGTGACCCCAGTATGCACTGCATGCAGATTTAAATACAAGAAGAAATAAAATACAGCTTAGCGTACAGTCCCCTGCATGTAGCCCAGAAGTTGGGCTGCGCCACCCTATGGAGAGATCCGCTCACGGAACAAGGAATTGCTGCCCAGGTCCCCGAGTGTCCGAAGTTTCCGGAAGGGAAAGGATGTCGAGGCCAACTCGACACCAGGGATCCCCTACGTCCTTCCTCAGGGATTGAAACTCAACACCTGCCTTCACAATGCACACCCCGCTATCCTCTGCCTCGGTTGGAAGGTGCCATCAGAGCTCAGACCTGAAATGTGAGCAGACTCGTATCGTGTGTCATGGGAACATCAGATCCCCAAGGAGACGCTGGGCATGCATGTGGGCTCGCTGGTCTGCGCGGTTCCACGTCAATCTCCGACCTGCAGGCGACTGGTCTGAGGGTGTCCCAGCAGCTCCGGCTGAATCAGGAAATGTGACGGGGAATGTTTATGTCTTTTGCCTCTTCGTTTCGGCGTAAGCCCACTGGTTAATTAGTAGCCACGGCCACCCAACCAAATCTATCCCTCTTTTCTTTGGAAATGTGCCTAAATTGCACATGAGTAAGAGGAATGGTGTGTAATTACTATATCTTGGAGCAGAGAAGCCGGAGATCCTCTGCCCTGTTACCTTCTCCAATTCCTTTCCAGCAAAAAGGAGAGAATCGTGTGTGGCATTGCCAAATGTATGTCTACAATAAAAACTGGTTTTAACAATTCATAACAGGGGTGGGGGGGGCACCTGCGTGACTGAGTCGGTTGAGCGTCCGACTTCGGCTCAGGTCATGGTCTCACGGCTTGTGAGTTCGAGCCCCGCGTCGGGCTCTGTGCTGACAGCTCGGAGCCGGGAGCCTGCTTCGGATTCTGTGTCTCCCTCTCTCTGCCCCTCCCCCACTTGTGCGTGCGTGCGTGTGTGTGCGCGCACGTGCTCTCTCTCTCTCTCTCTCTCTCTCAAAAATAAATACGTAAACATATTTAAAAAATTCATAATGGAGCCACCTGGCTGGCTCAGTCGGTAGAGCATGTAACTCAGGGTCGTGAGTTCAAGCCCCATGTTGGGCCCAGAGCTTACATTTTAAAAAGTTATAAAAACTCAATGATGGAGTAGAACCCTTTTACAGCGATATCACCACTGTAATGTAACACATTTCCTAACACTCTGCATTTGGAGAGAATATGTAACCACAACATCCCACGGGTAAGGATCCTAATGCATCATTTCTTCTTATGTAATGGGAAGTGATGGCCCAAATCAAGAGTTCGTGAGGTCTGTCGTGGGAACACGTTCCCACCGATTTGTAAGGAGCCGAGGACAGAAGCTGGGGGTGGAGATCAACAGCAGACATTCGTATGACCTTTCCTCTTCCACTTTCAAAATAAAATACTTGCCCAGTTTTTCAGTGATTGATATTCTCAGGACAATATCTTTTTCATAGTAATTTATACAAAGGAGTACAAAGAATACATGTATTCTAGCCCAGTCTTCATTATAACTGTAATTTTTTAATTACACTGGCCAGCCAGAGTCTTGGCATCTGATTGACAAACTCATGTAGTAAGCCAAAGTCTGCGTCTGATATGTTTTCCATAAAACGAGGATTCTCTTTCTTCCTTTTTTTTTTTTTTGGTATTTTTCATTGCTGATTCCTTCACTGGCTGACGTAATCATCCACATAAACAATTCGTGTAGTTCCCAGGGTGGTCCATGACTGACACTTTTATTAGCTCATTGTATAGATGCAATCTGCAGCCACATGAGGGCCCACGCTCAGGTGTCCATCCGATTGGAAGCCTTTGACCCATGCCTCCCACTCTCCCACTGAGGTGACTGCTTGGACCACAGCCTCCCCCTGGAGGATGTACTCAATCATGCGATCCTTTAAGATTAATATACATATTTTTTTTCAACATTTATTTATTTTTGAGAGAGAGAGTGGGAGTGGGGGGAGGGGCAAAGCGACAGGGAGACACAGAATCGGAAGCAGGCTCCAGGCTCTGAGCTGTCAGCACTGAGCCCGACGCGGGGCTCGAATTCCAGGACCACGAGGTCATGACCTGAGCTGAAGTCGGACACGTAACTAACTGAGCCACCCAGGCGCCCCTAAAGATTAATACTTTTTTAAGTTCTTTTTAAAATTTATTTTGAGAGAGAGAGCGCAAGAGAGCATGAGTCAGGGAAGGGCAGAGAGAGAGAGAATCCCAAGCAGACTCTGAGCTGTCAGTAAGAGCCCGATGTGGGGAATCGAACTCACAAACCATGAGATCACGACCTGAGCCGAAACCAAGAATCAGACACTTAACCGACGGAGTCACCCAAGTGCCCCAAGATTCATATTTTAGAACATTATTAATTTGGGCATTCTGTATTATTGGTTGAGTAGCCCCAACTACACGCCCATTTTCTGACATGTAATGGAAACACAATGTGAAAGATCGAATGAATGATCTTGAAATGATGGAAAGGTGGATGAATGAATGAATCGTGTTGTTTTCTCAAGCTGATGGTTTGGAAATATCGCTCACCCCCTTAGTTTCATCACTGAGAAGCAAAGAAGGCTGAATCTACATGGAGATTTTCAAGTAGTTGATTAAATCACCTTTTAATTTTGTATAATAGTGATACTTATGCACAATACACATATCAAGCAATACCATAGCTTTTTCAAGTTTAAAATCACCATAAATCCTTTCCTCAGAAGTAAGCACTCTCCACATGTTGTTGAATTATTTTAACATCTATGTGTGTGTATGTGTGTCGCACGTATATATGTACATGTAGACGAATATACACAAATAGGACCATGTCCTTCCAAGTTATAGGAGAGGCATTATGGATGTATCTAAAATAATTCAATGGGAGAATTCTGTGTGCAAAAATGCTTTGTTAAACGTCCAAGACACCTGAGCAGTGCTCACAGATTAATGCTACCGTATTATTTCAGCTTGGATTCGACAGACACGTGCAAATTCTCTAACGGAGATTCACGTCGGCAAGGCCATAACAATGTAATCCAATTTTCAGCTGCTCGTTAAAGTTGCCTGGAAGTTAGACTGGATATTAAATATGTGCAGACGTTAAACTACGAAGCCCTGACCTAATATTCTTTAGAAATTTCAGGCATAACTGATCGGTATTGAAGGGTAGAGAAAACACCAGCCCTTTCTGGGGATGAAAACGTCCACATCAGGCTCCAAAGATCACCTTGTTTCCCTGGTGCTGATATTTTGTTGTCAGAAAGCTTCCTTGTAGATGTCTGAGCAGCCTACATCCTATGGCAATGCTTCCCGACTTCTTTTCTTAATTTTTCTTGCCTTTTGTCGGGCGGGGGGGGGGGGGGGGGGGGAGGGTAAGAAACACGGTGCTTTTATTTTTATTAATTTTTGCTGTGCTCAGTGGCATCTGTACTGGAGAGGGAATTTGACGCGTTTTTGCTGGCTGGATGCCTGCAGCCCTTCAAGGCAGGAGGTGAAGGAGGCAGTCAGGCAGAGGGGGGTTGAATGCAGGTAGGAAAGGGAAATGACCCAAGGCTCCTTTGGTAGCCTACTCAGAGCTGAAACCTGTTTGCGTTTTTATCTGAGCTGATGATGGCCACTTTGGGAATCGCCTTTACCTGGGGAAACAGATCAAAGAGAACTCTGGGTTCTGATCGTTTGAAGTGGACAGCTAGCTGCCCATGGGAGCTGCCGGACCCCCTGGCTGTCCCCCACCCCCTCGACCGAGCTCTCTTCTCCCTTGAGGCAGTGTCCATCCGATCCACGCACTTCACGGGGCATGGTAACCAGCTTGCAGACTGGTGAGTCCGCTGGACCGTCCACACCTGTCAGATGGCAGGGTACCTGACAACAAAAGGCTTTTGTAGATGGGTTGGCATCTGTGAAATACCCCCACAGCTGCTGTCCATATTCCATTTGTTTCCCCTTCACAGAAAGTAGGAGAAAGGGGGACACTCAGATGTTATCACACAACCAAGGAGAGGGTTTTTCTATGCAGGGGAGGGAGGCAGGGGGTCCACAGTGCACAACAGCAGGACACATCGGCAGAAGGACAAGCCCATCACGGTGCCCCCGGGGGAGATCATCCTTAGGGTTCCACCTGCCTGAGGTTGACAACAGCTCGCTCCTCGCCCTGCTGGTGGGAGAATGGATGTTCAACATTGTATCGTGTTATGCCATCTGGTCTCATGATGGCAGCTGATTAAAAACTCCAACATTGAGCTTTGCTGCTCAGGGAAGCACAGAAGAAACACTCAGCTGCTCATTTGATGATTTTGTCAGAGTCTGAGAAAATATTTACATTCTACGCCAGCCCAAATGGCTAATAGCGATTTATTTTCCAGCTTCTGGATTGCTCCTTTCTGTGGGATCACACTTTTCAGTGTAACAATCGGAGAGCTGATGGGTAACAACATAACCAAATAAAATCCACACAAATGCGTAAGATCTTAGGGTATAGTCTCCCTGTCGTGTAAGAGCACATTCGTGCCTTGCCATCAAAATCGGAATTTATCTGAATTTCAAGAGTCTTTACGGGAGAAACTTCATTACCCACTTTAGCAACCTTGACGGTCAGGAAATCAGTTGTTCCGCTCTGGAAATTCTGGGTCAGAATTCTTCTGCTCTTCGAGCTAACCGAATCCAGTTTGTTAATTATTTTTGGTGGTTTTCCGCTCGCTCGTTCATGGGCTAACAAGGGCTGTGGTCTACGCATAGGCTCAGGAGGACTCTGAAAGGGTGAATTTTGTGATATGTGAATCGTAGCCCAATAAAAGAGGACAGGGGATCGCAGCCTATGCACACACCTTATGTATATAAATACGTACCTATTTATTTACTTTCTGGCTTCCTGTTTGTGTAGCCTTCAAAGGAAATATGATGAACATGTCAGGACTTTTGGCTTTCTTCCGTCTCCCGATGCAAGAGGTTGGGTTCTCTTGCAAGCCCTAACCCCACAGCTATAGCTTTTTCTACTTTACAGGCAGTCCTGCACATTCTCTATTTACAATTTACTTTGTATCTCTCTTGGCATTTACTTTACATGACCTTAAGGAATTCATTTACCTCCTTCTGCTGGCTCTTGTCTTCATTTTGTGCGGAATCACAAAATCACGCCTTCTTGTTCAGCACCACTCTGAACAAGATTAATTTCGAGGTGATCCTCTCTTGGGTCAAGTTGCCACGCTGGGTGCCACCTCTCTCTCTTCAGCCCAATCCCTTCCCCAATCTCTGAGCCTGGTACAGCTGTAAGAAATTACTGTGTGGGCCGCGCCTGGGTGGCTCGGTCGGTCGAGCGTCCGGCTCTTGATTTCAGCTCAGGTGATGATCCCAGGGTCATGGGATCGAGCCCCGAGTCGGGCTCTGTGCTGAGCGCAGATTCAGATTTTCTCTCTCTCTTCCTCTCCCCCCCTCCCCCATTCGTGGGCTCTCTCTTTCTCTCTGTCTCTCTCAAATAAAAATAAAAAAATAAAATTACGGCGTTGGCCGTGCACAGTAGATGTCACCTGCTGTCACGGGCTACCATTTTGCTGCGCTCGTGCCCTTGTCCACCAACAGCTGGCAACGCTGCTAAGGAATAAAAGGTACCCTCTACTGTCTTTATAGTTCTTTCCCTTAACCATCCTCCACTCGTGGAATGCTGTCTACATGGGCTGCCGAATTGTGGGGGTCACTGTCTGCCAAGGTCAGTTTGCACTGTCACCCTCTATTCTGGGGCCCGATTTGTCCCCCGTATCAGCTGCACACGTACAAAGCATGCTTCCTGTTTCGTCTCACCCAGATGATGGATACAGACGTCAAACAATACAGGACCCCGGCCCAGCCACGGAGGGACACCTGTTCTGTTACCCCGCGTATCGCTGATCCACTGAGAACCACTCTCGGAGCAAAGACCTCTTGCCGGCTGTGCTGTAACGCTTACGGAGCGTTCCTCCCCTGGCAGCCTGGTCCGGCTCCCCGGAAATAATTGCTCATCCAAGGTGCTTCAAAAGGGAGGAAGCACAAATGTGATCTAGGTCAACATCTAATGGAACGTGAAATCATTTTTCTATGTAAAAGAAAAGAACCATGAGGCTTCATTAACGTGCCTGGCGTGTGAGACAAAATACAGCAATTAATTCTTACGTAAGGGAGTTGAGTTGAGCAGCATTTACACTCCACTTGTTAACAAGCTCCAGAGCTGACTAACAGGTTATTTGTAACACGTCATAATTAACTTCCAAGGACACTACAGACCGATAGCTTTCACAACTCTCCGTTTTCCCCATGCCCGTTTTACTGACTTGATTCTCGCTGCTCATAATTTAACATTTTCCGACTCACTGTCATCCTTCTGGTTTATACTTTTCTCGCTTATAATAAAACTAAACTTAAGTAGACCATGGGGTTAAGTTGAAGAGAGTTAGGTCCCAAGAGCGAATAGGGCCTAAACAGCATCATCTAGAATTTTATTTTGACTTTCCTTTTTTTTTTTTTTAATTTTTCTAATGTTTATTTTTGAGAGAGAGAGAGAGAGAGAGAGAGAGCAGGGGAGGGGCAGAGAGAAAGGGAGACATAGAATCCAAAGCAGGCTCCAGGCTCTGAGCTGTCAGCCCAGAGCCTGACACAGGGCTCAAACTCACGGACCATGAGATCATGACCTAAGCTGAGGTTGGACACTTAACCCACGAGCCACCCAGGAGCCCCTATTTTTACTTCCTGATCTACCCAAAGAGTCACACAGTGGGACGACATCTATCAAGTGGTTATTTTGTCTTTTCTTGAAGCCCTGCTCTTGGACAGTGCCTGGGCCCCCATAGAAGAGCCCTTGTCAGTGTGTGTCCTCTGCACCCAGAGCTGCAGCCGCGAGGGTCCCATGGGAGGTGCCCAGCCTCCAGCCTGTCCTGACAGAGCCACGGCTGAGTGGGGGCTGCTGAGTCAGAGAACGAGGTTCAAGTCCCAGCTTTGTCCCTACTAACTGTGTGAACCCAGTCAATGATTTAATGCCCTGTTTCCTCATCTGTGAAATGGAGTAAATCATTACTTCCAGAGGGGTTTTGAGGATTTTAAGTAAGTTAATATGTTTAAAATAATAAAACACAATATTGTCTGTCTCTTTGTAACAGGCAGCTTAAAAATTCTAGAAGTCCATGGTATTCTTGCCAAAAATACTTTCGTCTAATTATGAGAAAATATCGGATGAACCTGAATTGAGAGGTGTTCTACCAAGAAAACAGTAAAAGTTAATAATACTACTGAGGAGCTCTTACAAATTAGAAGGGGTTTATAGTGACAGGACTAAAAAATGGAGTGAGGGAAACTGGATTGGATTCTGGGGGAAAGAAAGAACATCAGAGGGGCGCCTTGGGGGGGGGGGGGGGGCTCGGTCAGTTGAGCGTCTGACTCTCGATTTCGGCTCAGGTCTTGATCCCAAGGTCATGAGATTGAGCCCCGAGTCGGGCTCTGTGCTGAGTGTGGAGCCTGTATGAGATTCTCTCTCTCCTTCTCTCTCTGCCCCTCCCCTGCACACTCACACACCCACTCTCTCTGTCTCTAAAATAAACAAAAAGAAAAAAGAAAAGAAAAAGAACATCAGAGGAAAAACCAGTGAATTTCAGCTGACATCTAGGATTTATTTATTTTTTTAATATTTCTTAAATGTTTTTCTTTAGTTTTGAGACAGAGAGAGACAGAGCATGAGCGGGGGAGGGGCGGAGAGAGAGAGACACAGAATCTGAAGCAGGCTCCAGGCTCTGAGCTGTCAGCACAAAGCCTGACGCGGGGCTCAAACTCACGGACTGCAAGATCACAACCTGAGCCGAAGTCGGACGCTTAACCGACTGAGCCACCCAGGCGCCCCTGATGTCTCGGCTTTAGTGAGTATGTTGGGCAAACGGCCGTGTTCTGATTTTGATAACAGTGGTATTGTTATTTAACATGCTAGGTTCTGCGCTGTATTTGCACCTTCTCTGCAAGTCTAAAATCACTTGAAAACATTTCAAAGTGTTATTTTTTTAGTGTCAAAAATATTAAAGTTCTGTGTGATTTTCTTAAGTTGCATTTTTTTTGTATAACTTCTTCCTCTTGACCGTTCTTCGTGGCTTCTTTCCAGGTTTATCATTTTAAATTTTTTAATGTTTTTTTCATTTTATTTTTGAGAGAGAGAGAGAGAGAGAGAGAGCAGGAGCAGGGGAGGGGCAGAGAGAGAGGGAGACACAGAATCAGAAGCAGGCTCCAGGCTCTGTAACTGTCAGCGCAGAGGCCGACGTGGGGCTTGAACTCACGAACAGGGAGGTCATCACCTGAGCCAAACGGAAGCTTCACAGACTGAGCTACCCAGGTGGCCCTCGAGAGGGGCTATTTAAAGGAACCATCTTCCAGAACCTTGGTCTACAGCTGAGACCGATCCGGCACAGAGAGAAACGCAGTGATGGGGACAGGACCACAGAGTTGCTGGAGCAGTGCCCCCAGTGGCCGGCAGGGGGCGTCAGGAGCAGCCCCCTACCCTTCCGAACAAGATAAAGGGCAGCTTCCTGGGGACCCGCACAGGCTCAGGCTGACCGAGAGATTAGAGCACTGGAGAAATTGCTTTTCCTCGGACTTCTGTTTTCTCATGAGTGGATGAGCACGGTCATAAGGGAGGAGAGAGTGGTGGGGAAGGTGGTTTGGGGGGAGGGGTCTCAGGAGATGCCAAAGGATGTGGCACGGTCCCGTGGAGGGTGGTCAGAGAATCCCCCAGGGAAATGGGGCCCGCGGCTCCCTTCAGGTGCATGGTCCTCAACTCAAGGAAGCGAATTCTCCCTGGTGATGAGCCCGGTCTGTTTCTCCAGCATGGCCCGGGCCAGGGGCCTGCAGGGGAGCTGGGGAGGAGGGTGGGGAGCGATGGCGGTGGACTGGGAATGCCTCGGTCTCCACCGGTCGGAGGACACCACCTAGAGATTCGGTTTTGTTTCGGTCTTCACTGCAGAGCGTTTCACAACCTATGACTTCAGCTTGGCAAAGAGCTTAGAATCCGAAAACTGATTCACCTCTGTCAACATGTAAGCCCTTAAAAAAGAACGTGTCTGTGTGTACTGAGCCATATGTGTAAGGAATTAGATAACCTTTGAAGCAGCCTTAGTGTTTCCCTTCAGTCTGTCTTGAAATGACTATAGGACCAGCTTCACCGAAAGGATTAGCCAAGCATCTTGGTCTAAGGCTCCCATGGTGATCGTTTGTCTGAGGCTGGACAGGTACCGACAGGATGTGACGTGAACCACAAGGAGAGAAGGAGAAGGTGAGGGCTTTCCCTGGCAGTTGCTGGCTAACATTCAACGGATTCTTAGAAAATGCCACAATGGCGTCTTTCCTGTCTTTTTTCTTTCCGTGGCAGTCCTGGTGAAGGAGAACATGCCTGCTCTTGAAATCCGCCTAAACCCGGGCAAGTTCATGGGAACCTTGATCTACATGTTAACTACGGTCCTGGGTGACCTGTTTTTGAGGCCCTGGATCTGCTTTCTTACCAGTGCCCACTGTCACTCTACATAGACACAGGAGGTGTTTCGGTTTTTATGTGAATGTTTGCCGATCTCCAAAAATTTTGATGTCAACTTTACCCTGAAATACACTGAACTGAATCCACAAAAGTAAGACATCTCAGGCCTTTACTGATGCTATAGTCTTTGTTGTCCAGTGGTCCAAATACCCAAATGGCCGTTGTATTTATAGATTAAAAACTGCATATATAGGGGCGCCTGGGTGGCTCAGTCAGTTAAGCCTCTGACTTTGGCTCAGGTCATGACCTCGTGGTCCGTGAGTTCGAGCCCCGTGTTGGGCTCTGTGCCGACAGCTCAGAACCTGGAGCCTGCCTTGGATTCTGTGTCTCCCTCTCTTTCTGGCCCTCCCCCACTCATGCTCTGTCTCTCAAAATTAAATAAAACATTTAAAAAAAGAAAAAGAAAACCTCAGACCCCAAAATGGTATCACTTAGGGTAAGGCCCCAAGTCAGGAAACGGAGACTTAATACCTAACCTAAGTGCAGTTTTAACCCCCAGGAATGCAGCCTTTAACCAGCCAACATGGAAGTTCCAGGTCAAGCCTAGGATATTTACTAATAGCTGCCTTCTACTCCCCTTAGGAGGGCAACTTTGCTTAAACAATGTATTCCTTGCTAAACTGTGTCTTTCTCCTTCTTTTTAATGCCTTCTCTCTGCCCTCAGAAACGTGTCTTTTTAAAATATTTTTTAATGTTTTTATTTATTTTTGAGAGACAGAGAGAAAGAGAGAGCACAAGCAAGGGAAGGGCAGAGAGAGAGGGAGACAGAGAATCTGCAGCAGGCTCCAAGCTCTGAGCTGTCAGCACAGAGCCCGAACTTGTGAACTGTGAAATCATAACCTGAGCCGAAATCGGACGCTTAACCGACTGAGCCACCCAGGCGCCCCCAGAAACCTGCACTGGGGTGCCTGCGTGGCTCAGTCGGTTAAGCATCCGGCTCTTGACTTCAGGTCATGATCTCTCAGCTCGTGGGTTCGAGCCCCGCGTCAGGCTCTGCATTGACAGCACGGAGTCTGCTTAGCGTTCTCTGTCTCCCTCTCTCTCTGCCCCTTCCTGAGTCGCGCTTTCTCCCTCTCAAAAATAAATAAATAAAATTTATTTATTTATTTATTTATTTATTTATGCTGCCCTGCTCCATCCCTAGATGAGAATGGCTGAGTTCCTCACCCACCTGGCTCTAATGCCAGGACGGGTAGGTCATGCCCCTCGGGGTGGCCCGGTAGGTCGGGGCCACCTACCCCGTGAGCAGGTTTGCTGTTCCTTCCCCTTCAGAGCAGGGATGGCTGTCACAAGGCAGGGCGGAATCACATCCGCTTCATTCTTCCCAGAATCACTTGGTGCTTTCGTTGGTTATGACACTATAGGACAAGCAGGTTCCTTCACTCCCAGAGGGGTGACTGCATGACAGTGGCTGTGCTGTGTGGGACCTCAGTCCACTGTCTGGCCCTAGTTGGAGCAGAGATGGAGATAAGGCTCTTCTATTCTCAATTCCAGGAATCCACCTGTGCCCCAGGGCCCCGGGCTCTGGTATGTGCTGGGCAGATGCCTTGCAGGTCACTAGCAAAAGCTGTGACCTAGAACGTGCAAACGCCAGGAGAGTCCTCCAGGGAAACCTTGCAGCCCAGCAGGAATCAGCCTGGCTCAGAGGGCCTGGCGCCCAGGGGCTCTGGATCATTCCCACTTCTGCCCAAGTTCATAATAACCTATCACGCCATCGATGGGCTCTAGCTCCCGGTGAGGGACCTGTTTACCCCATTTACTCCATGGGATTCTTGGATAAGGCACCAGGAGTAGGGACCTCAAGACGGAGAGAAGTGACTTACTGCCAACAAGGCATGTGACGGTCAGGTGACAAACTGGAAAAACAAAAGCGATATTCGCAGAGGCGTAAACATTCCAGAGGTTACCTGCATTTGAGAGATTTGTTGACTCAGGCGAATTTTTAACCAGGCAGTGGGGGAAGGAACAATTTCGGCACCATTTCAGCCGGCCTGTCCGTGTTGGCACCTGTCGTACCTGAGAACTGCCTCCTCACTTGGTTTTCCTTTCCACCAGCGAAACAAAAGAAAAAAGGGGATTGCAAAATGGAGCACAATAGTCCTGAGGCATTTCGGGGGTCTGATATCCCATTCCGCTTTTTCATTAAAAACAAAAAACCAAACACAAAACCAAAACATCCACAAGTCCTTGGCACAGAGGAAGTGAGATGCCGCTGAGCTCAGAAAAGAGGTTCACCAGGGAATCCCTGGCTGGCAGGGACGCCCCGTTCCTCTGGGACGTGACGTCTCGACTCTCAGTTCAGCCATGGTGTCTCCGACTCAGCGGGCAGTAAGCGGCAGCTCGCGGGGGTAATGAAAGTTGCAGACTCATTTGCTGTTCGTGTGTGGAAAAGGGTCTGTTAAATAGTGAAGCTTTGCATAAAGACACGCATGGAAGCAGAGATCTCCCTTTTGCAACACCATTCTAGAAAAAGCCAGCAGTTTGTGCCAACATCTCCATCGGTATCCACCTGCAGATTCTCTGAAAACACGCCTGGAGAATATGTTTGTTATATAACTAGGGTTTCCTAGGCTGCAATAGCCTGAAAGCAAGAATAACACTCAACTAGGCTTACGTGAATATGGTGAAATACTATGCAGCCATAAAAAAGGACAAGATCATGCCATTCGTGACACCATGGATGGTCCTGGAGGGCTTTAGGCCAAGTGAAATAAATCAGACAGAGAAAGACAAACACCCTATTATTGCACTAATAGATGGAATCTGGGGCGCCTGGGTGGCTCAGTCGGTCAAGCCTCGGACTTAGGCTCAGGCCATGCTCTCACAGTTCGTGAGTTCGAGCCCCTCGTCCGGCTCTGTGCTGACAGCTCAGACAGAGCCTGGAGCCAGCTTTGGATTCTGTGTCTCCCTCTCTCTCTGCCCCTCCCCCACTAGTGCTCTGTCTCTCTCTCTCTCAAAAATAAATAAACATTAAAAAAATTTAATATGCGGAATCTAAAAAAATGGAATAAACAAAAAAAGCATACTTACAAATACAGAGAACAAACTGACGATTGTGGGGTGGGGTAGGAGACGGGCAAAATGGGCGAAAGGAAGCAGAAGACGCAGGCCTCCAGTTACAAAACGAATGAATCGCAGGAATAAAAGGCACAGCTTAAGGAATATAGTCAGTGATATCGGAACATCGATATAGCGTGACAGATGGCGGCTACACTTGTGGTGAGCACAGCACCATGCGTAAACATGTTGAATCACCGTGTCGCCCACCTGAAACTAACATGACATTGAGGGCCAACTATACTCAAGTACAGAAGAGTAAAGCTCAACGAGCACCCAACATCATAACACCTAAATACGGAGAGCAAATAGTGACAGAACCAAAAGGGGAAATAAACAGCAACACAACAATATAGTTGGGGACTTTAACACCCCACTCTCAAGAAAGGGTCACTCATCCAGATGGAGAATCAATAAGGAAACAGTAGATGTAAACAATACCATCTACCCGACGCACATACCAGGCACATACGGAACGTTCCATCCAACGGCGGTGGAACACACGTTCTACTCAAGGGCGCGTGGAGCCTTCTCCAAGACAGACCACATGGCAGGACACAAGACCAGTCTCAACCCATTCAAGGAGGTAGAAATTATACCAAATGTCTTTTCCGACCACAATGGAAAGGAAGTATAAATCCATAGCAGGAGGAAAGCCAGAGAATTGGAAGATATATGGAAATGCAACACGCTCCTGAGCAACCAACGGCTCAGAGACTAAAGCAAGAGGGAAAATTAAAAAACATATCTTGAGAAAAATGAAAACGAAAACACAGTGTAGGAAAGCTTAGAGGGCACAGCAAAAGAAGTGCCAGCAGGGAAGTTTCCAGTGATAAGTGCACACGTCAAGGAGAGCGAGAGCTCTCAGACAAATGGCTTCACCATGTGCCACACGGAACTAGAAACAAAAAAAGTGGACTCAGCCCAAAGTTAGCAGAAGAAAGGGTCATATTACAGATTGGAGCATAAATAAACAACAACAAAAAAAGATAAAAGGAAAACAATAGAAAAGATGAACAAAGCCAAGAGTTGGTCCTTTGAAAACAGAAACAAAATTGACAACACGTTGGCTAGACTAACCAAGGTAAGAATACATTTAAGCGAGGAGGTGAAATACCTGTACACTGAAAGCTATGAGACATTGAGGAAAGAAACTGAAGAAGACACGGATAAATGAAAAGATAATCCTGTGTGCATGGATTGGAAGAATTAGTATCATTAAAATGTCTATACTTCCCAGGGCGCCTGGGCTGCTCAGTCGGTTAAGCATCCAACTTTGGCTCAGGTCATGATCTCATAGTTTCTGGGTTCGAGCCCTCCGTTGGGTTCTGTGCTGACATCTCAGAGCTTGGAACCTGCTTCAGATTCTGTGTCTCCCTCTATCTCTGCTCCTTCCTGTTGGTGCGTGCACTCTCTCTCTCTCTCTCTCAAAAACAAATAAACACTTTTTAAATGTCTATACTTCCCCAAGTGATCGACAGATACCTATCAATATTTCAATGGCATTTTTACAGAAATAAAAAACAAATCCTAAAATTCGTATGGAACCACAAAAGACCCCAGAGAGCCAAAACCATCCTGAGAAAGAAGAACAAAGCTGGAGGCATCACACTTTCTGACTTCAAATTATACCACAAAGCAACGGTAATCAAAACAGTATGGTATTGGCACCATAACAGACACCTAGATCAATAAGGTCAGAATCAGAAGCTCAGAAATAAACCCGTGCATATATAGTCAATTGCTATTTATCGCAGGAGCCAGGAATACTCGGTGGAGAAAAGACAGTCTCTTTAATACATGGTGCTGAGAAAATTGCATATTTACACATACAAGAAGGACATCGGACCCTCACCTTACAGCACTCACAAAAATCAACTTGACAAGAATTAAAAACTTGCATGTAAGACTTGGACCATAAAACTCCTACAATAAAACACACGGAAAAACTCCTTGACATTGGGTTTGACAGTGACACCAAAAGCACTGCTCAGTCGGTTGAGCGTCTGACTTCGACTCAGGTCATTATCTCGCAGGGGTTCAAGCCCCACGTCGAGCTCGGCACCAACAGCTCAGAGCCTGCTTGGGATTCTCTCTCTCTCCCTCTCTCTCTCTGCCCCTCCCCTACCTGCGTGCTCATTTGTGCTCTCTCTCTCTCTCTCTCTCAAAAATAGATACACATTAAATAAAAAGGCACAGCAACAAAAGCAAAATTCAACGAGTGGGACTACATCAGACTAAAAGTCTTCTGAAGAGCGAAAGAAACAATCAACATAATGGAAAGGCACCTGCAGAATGGGAGAAGATATTTGCAAACCACATACCTGGTGGCTAAGGGGTGAAGTGAATCTCCGAAACATATAAGAAACTCATACAACTCAAAAGCAAACAAACAGAAAACAAAGAATCCAATTTCTAAACGGACAAAGGAGCTGAAGAGACGTTTTTTTCAACGGCGACATCTGAATAGCCCACAGGCACGAAAAATTGCTCAACATCACTCATCATCAGGGCAAGGCAAATCGAAACCGCAATGAGGTGTCACCTCACACCTGTCAGAATGGCCAGTATCGAAACGAGATAACAAGATCGGGTGAGAATGCAGAGTGAAGGGAACCCTGTATCTCAACCTGCTGCCGCCACCGTGGAAAATGGTGTGGAGGGTCCTCAAAACATTAAAAATAGAACCACCGTATGATCCAGCAATTCCTAAAGGAAATTAAATCACCACCTTGGAGAGATAACTGCTCCGTGCCATTGCGCCATTATTTACAATAGCCGAGACCTGGAGACAAGAGAATGTGATATACAGATGGAGATATAGGTTTGCAATGGGATATTATTCAGCTATAAAAAAAAAAAAAAAAAAGAAGGTGGGGCACCTGGGGAGTTCAGTCGGTTGAGCGTCCGACTTCGGCTCAGGTCATGACCTCACGGTTCGTGGGTTCGAGCCCCGTGTCAGGCTCTGTGCTGACAGCTCGCAGCCTGGCGCCTGCTTCGGATTCTGTGTCTCCCTCTCTCTCTGCCCCTCCCCCACTCATGCTCTGTCTCTCTCTCTCTGTCAAAAATAAATAAACATTTTTTAAAAATTACAAAAAAGAAGGAAATTCTGCCATGGGAGACAGCATGAATGGACCTTGAGGCCATTATGCTGAGTGAAATAAGTCAGACAGAGACGAATGCTGTGTGTTCTCACTTATATGTGGAATCTAAAAAAAAACCCAAGCTTGGGGCGCCTGGATGACTCAGTTGGTTAAGTGTCCGACTCTTGATTTCAGCTCAGATCACGATCTCAGGGTTCATGAGTTTGAGCCCCGCATCGGGCTTTGCACTGACAGTGCGGAGCCTGCTTGGGATTCTCTCTCTCTCCCTCTCTGCCCCTCCCCACTCAGGCTCTCTTTCTCTCTCTCTCAAAATAAATAAATAAAACTTAAAAACCAAAACCAAAACCTCATAGATACACAGAATAGACTGGTGGTTGCCAGATGCTGGATGGGGCGGGGGGGGGGGGGGGGGGTGAAGGGTCGGGGGGGAAATGGAGGAAGATGGTTAAAAGAGTACCAATTCCCACTTACAAGATGAGCAAGTCCCAGAAATGTCATGTACAGCATGGTGCCTAGAGTTAACAATCCTGTATTGCATATCTGAAAATCACCGAGAGCAGATCTTGAAAGTTCTCGGCAAAAACAAAGCAAAAGAGTTACGAGAGGTAATGGGCGTGTGAATTAACATTATTGTGGTCATCATGTCGCCACATACACGTACGTCAAGTCATTTTGTCGTACGCCTTCAATGTTCACTGTGATAGGTCAGTCCTACCTCAATAAAGCGGGAAAATAAAAAAATAATGATAACAATGCCCCATGACAGTAACAAACGGGCATGCTCCTGCCTCTAGTCCTCTACCCTTCGGAGAGTTCCAGCCGCTGACAGCTCTGGGATTCTCCCAAGGATGCTGTTCCGCTGCATAGATCAGTACTCCTTGCTTCTGCACAACTGCTGGTAAGCCCAAGCCATCACCTGCATCTCTCTGTCCCTCATTGCTGCTGGGACCCTGTCTGGTGCCGACCCTCGGCCTGATGCTAGTTCCTGCCATCACCACAGAGCGCTGTGGCTCAGAGGCCGCTGCCCCTTGGGCCTGCCAGAAGAAAGAACCCCCAGGGGTCTAGACCCAGTCACAATCTGGAGAGGGACACGGCGTGAGGCTCAAAAGCCCCCACCCCTGCTGATGACAAAAGCTTTGCCTCCTCTGCCCTTACGATGAGCCCCTCCCAGGAGGCTGCTCAGCTCCTCCCGAGATGTGACCCCTGGCAGATTACCCCTCTGTCCACCCCCGCATGCCCAGACTGGCCTGATGCCAAAGGGAGACACACAGTGAGCGTCAGCTGGGAGCCGTCTGGAATAGTAAATATCTGGGAACAGAAGAACGCAGAGCCCGTTCCTTCCTCTTTCTCCTCCTTGGGAAATACGGCCCATAAACTCACTAAAAAGAGGAGATTGTCACTTTGGGAAGGAGGCCACGCGTTGGTACAACAAGCCACCAATACTTGAAACTGTACATTGAAAACTTGGGAATGCTTCTGTCAGCGGGATCCCTCCATTCTTGAACCACGTTACAGAACAGAGTTTTAGCAGGCAGGGCGGGGTCGGAAAGGTAATACGGAGTGCTGGTGATTCCAGCGTTGGCTTCTGGAATAACACTAGAATTGAATGAAACCAAGCAAGCGTGAAAGATTGCGTCTTTTGCGTAGACCAGCGGGTGCCGAATCTTTAGCCCTCCCCCAAACCAGGCAAGCTCTCGAAGGCCAAATCATTTATAAAGACGGAACACACCACAGCCCGGGTCAGAAAATCCTATTTAGTCAAAACGCCAAGGATGTGAGGTCTGAAGAGGCTCGTGTTTCCAGAAAACACCACGAGGAATCCTAAACCCCGTTGCGTAATCCTTGCGTGGGTTGACCGTGTAGGTGCAACGTTACATAAGTTCACAGGCCCCACATCTCCGCAGAAAGGCGGAAAGATGCTTCCTCTTGATAGCACATGCTGGGAAAGCACACAGCTCTTAGTATGATCTCAGCAGAAGAATCATGACAGCTGGTGGCTAAAATAAAAGCTTCATGACAGAGTGGCAGGACAACCAAACCTACACATTCTCTCCATTTGCTGCTCCACAGTGAGCTCGGCACACGCTTGCTGACAAATCCTAAGTGCCGGAAGTGCCTGTGTGTTGAAATGGTTCGTAGGAGAAAACGGGTGCTGCTCGCAGATGAAAGCAACTGTGTTTGCATAATGGCCAAGAATATAAGATCCCGGGTAATGCTGTCTGGGCACAAATCCTTGCTCTGTGCAGCCTTGGGCGGTTTAGTTAATCTCCCTCTTAGTTTTTCCGCTGCTAAACTGGGGACGACAATAGTACCTATCTTTAGGGTTGCTCTAAATGTTAAATGATTCGAATTATTAAGAGTTTAACGCCGTGCTTGGCATCTAGGAACTGTCCTTCAATGTTAACTACAAATATAGTTATTGATTGAGCCAACACATACCGTACCCAAAGTTGGTTATTATAAGCATTGTTCAAGCCAGAAAGGAAAAGAGGTGCGCATTTCCTGGTGGATGCTGGAGGGCGGACCAAGGAAATGAGCCAGGGATGGGGGTGGGGGGCTGATTTAGCCGCAGACTTGTGCTTTTCAGACCCAGCATCTGCGAACTGCTCCCAGTGGCCTCAGCCAGGACCAGCCCCCTCGTGCCTGATTCTGGCATGGTCCTATCCCCTCTCTCTTGTGGTTCCTGTTCCATAAATTACCACTTTGGAAAAAACATACTGTAATAATCATAGAAAAGGATTAATTATCTACAACGCTCTTCACAATATGCCTTTGAAAAGCAACGGCTTCCTAGATGGAACACTAAAGTACAAGCAACCTAGGAGAAAACAGATTAATCAAATTTCATCAACGGTAAGAAATTTTGCTCCTCAAAACACGCCGTTAAAAGTGTGAAAGAGTAACTCACAATATGGGAGAAAATATTTGCAAATCTTATCTGTGCACAGAGCTCACGCCTCAAAAATATATAAAGCAACGACCCGATTTCCAAAACGGGCAAAAGACTTGAATCACGTTTCTTCAAAGAAGACACACAAAAAGTCATGAAGCCCACGGAAAGTCGTTTGGCATCATTGGTCATCAGGGAAATGCAGACCCAGATCACACAGAGATACCACCTCGCACCCATCAGGATGGCCGTAACCGAAGACAGACAGTAACAAGCGTTGGCAAGGACGTAGAGGAACACATTGCCGGCGTCAGTTGCAAAATGATACGACCACTTTGGAGAGACAGCGTGGTAGTTTCTCCCAGGGTGAAACGTGACATTGGCACACGACCCAGGAATTCCACTGGTAAATACGCACGGAAGGGAAGTGAAAACAATGTCCACGCGTTTGTATGAAATGTCTTGAATCGGTGAACCCAGAAAGATTAGTGGTTGCCACTGGGCTGGAGCGAGGGAGGAGCAGGCAGTGAGTGTCAATGGAAGTAAGGTTTATTTGGGATGGGGGGATAATAAAGAATGTTCTGAAATGAAACAGTGGTGATGGTGACACAAGTCCGTGTATAACCATGGAAGTATAATACCGCTGAACCGTAGACTTGAAACAGGTGAATTTTACGGTATTTGAATGATATCTCAGTAAAAATAAAAGACTCTATGTAAACGTTTCTTTAAATCACTACTGTCAGTTAATGGTCTCACATAAAATTCGTCCTGTTTAAATCATTCACCACTCTAAAAAAAAAAAAAAAAAAAAATTCTCACCCAAGGCAAACTCAAGAGCGTAATGAGGAGGGAGTGAGCTCCGGTGTCTTTTCCTGTTCTAATAAGGACACCCGCCCCATAGAAATAGGGCCCCCTTCTTATGCCCTCATCAAACCTTAATTACCTATTTCCAAATACAGTCCCAGGGAGGGGTAGGGCTTCAACCTTTGAATTTTGCGGGGGTCCTAATTCAGTGCACGGTACATTCGAGATAAATATCCACTTTGGTATTCAGGTTTGTACAGATCTCCAGGATGCTTGTTTCTTTTTTGAAGGTACTTAAATTGGATACTCACGCCCAGCAAAACCTCGCTCTGCCCCGGATTGTTCCCTTTTGCAGAGGAGAAAACGAAAACTTTGGACAGAAGTGCTCGGCCCTCAGTCATCCTGCTGGTGACTGGAGGACCGGGCAGGGTCCCTCGGTGGTCAGGACATTAGTCTCCAAGTTGGTGGGTGTTGGCTTGAAATGTGGACTCTCTGGTCCTACCCTGGACCCACTGTGCCAGAATCTGCATTTTAAGAAGCTCACAGAAGCATCTCATGCGTATTCAAGGAGGCTAGGGTGTCCCCACCAGCGGGCAGCTTTGAAGTGAATTCTTCCTTTCATTGTCTTCCCCTGGGGGAAGCCCGAGTGACTCTGGGAGTGACCCAGGCACTCCATCAGGCTGCAAGGGGGCTGAGTGCTCAAGGGGCCTGGAGCACCCCCAGGCTGCTGCTGTCCCAGGTGGGTCCGCAGAGAGGAAGGATGGGGTCTGGGAGGAGAGGTAGCAGCCAAGGTGGGGCATGGGGCAGAGCAAGGGAAGACTGTCCCTCAAAGGGACTCACTCTGGCACTCAGCAACAGTGACACCCCTTATTTTGGGTCAAGTGCTGACAGCATGGCAGCCCAGAGGCATAGTCGGTGATCAAGCCTGTGACCCAGCCTGGTGCCCTGGGACACCGCAGGCTCAGCCGTGCTTTGTGGATGAAAGGGACAAAGGTTCAGCTTTCGGGCAGTGAGTGCGTGGGCGGGCAGGACATGTGTCACCATGGCTGTGTGCCGGAGCCAGGCAGCCTGTCTCTAACCTGGTGTTCATGACGGCCGCCAGAAACCGGCTGATGTGGGGGCATTTCAGCACAAAACCTGGCAAATTCTACAAATCAGGGCTTTTTCTTCTGTTTTTCTTTCTTTCTTTTTTTTTTTTTAAGAGCCATTTTAAAACATTTGTCAGGGGCGCCTGGGTGGCTCAGTAGGTTGAGCGTCTAACTTCGGCTCAGGTCATGATCTCGCGGTTTGTGGGTTCAAGTCCTGCATCGGGTTCCCTGCCGGCAGATGGGCAGCTTCCCAACTGGTATCTGCACTTCCCATCCTCTGTCCCCCTCTCTCTGCCCCTCCCCCACTGTGCTTCCCCAAAATAAATCAATATATTTTTTAACGTTTATTTATTTTTGGGACAGAGAGAGACAGAGCATGAACGGGGGAGGGGCAGAGAGAGAGGGAGACACAGAATTGGAAACAGGCTCCAGGCTCTGAGCCATCAGCCCAGAGCCCGACACGGGGCTCGAACTCACGGACCGTGAGATCGTGACCTGGCTGAAGTCGGACGCTTAACCGACTGCGCCACCCAGGTGCCCCTAAATCAATATTTTAAAAAACCCAAAAACTTGTCCACACATTCTTAGATATTTCCAATCGCTGAAATCAATAGTTTAGTAGTAGTGCCTGAAAAGGTGCAAGTTTATCGAGGAAATGCAAAAGCGTGCAGGGAAGAAGCAGTGAGGAACACCTTTCCTTGAAATTACTGCCCTTGTGTGTGACTGGACCGTGTGCTCTAAAAGGTCCCTAGGACTCCCTCTCTCTCGGCCCCTCTCCCACGTGTGTGTGCGTGTGTGTGTGTGTGTGTGTGTATTCTCTCTCTCAAAAATAAATAAACTTTAAAACAAAATAAATAAATAAAATCAGAGGTTGGAGGAAGGCCAACAAAGGAGAGCGTCCTACTGGAAGACTCTACAACCGTCAAGGTGGTCTTGGGGACCGTCCCCCCCCCCCAGCCTTCTGCTGCTCAGCCTACACCCATTCCTGTTTCTCACCCTCTGTCTGGAAGAGCGAAGCCCCTGCCCATCCCCTCTGCTCCCCTTCTCGGGCCCCATCTTCAAGATGGCTGCCGGTGTCCACACTGCCCACAGAGCCTGGCATGGGACAGGTGTTCCAGAGTACGTGAACTGCACCATTTTGAAAAGACCTCCGTCCTGGTAGATCTCCTGGGACCCTCACCAGTAAGGGACATACAGGGAAATCGGGTCCGATGTCCGCCTGCCTCCCGGGCTCTGCCTTGTGCTCCATCATGGGGTTGCCAGGCCCAACCCGTGTGGACTCTCCACCGGAGGCCTTCGGAGCTCAGCCCCGCTCTGGTGGCAAGTCTGGCTCAGTCCCTGCCCCGTTGTGATATCTCTTCCCAGGGCTCACCTTCCACCCCGGTCCTGGCCAGTGGTGCCTGTTGGGTGTTGAGGTCTGAGACACCAGGTGGCCTCCTGAAATCGGTAGTTGAGGCCTGAGATCCTTCCAGGCCTTCATCTCAGGAGAGCAACTTGAGCCTCCTGGGACATTGCCTCCTTGTCATCATTTTCCGCCGACAGTAACTGTCCTGCTGAGAAACTCTTCAACAGCCCTGATACCAGTTTCAGGGGCCGCCTGCCCCCGATGCCCCCGGCTGCCGTTGCCAGGCCTGCGGTGGTCTATGAGCTGGATTTCCTCCCCAGGGACCTTGGTCGGGTGTAGGCCCACCGCCTGTGGTCCACTTCTGGCCTCTGGCCCTTCCCAGGTTGCCTTTCCCACGTGGTGTCCGGAACCTTGGGGTGGGGGAGGGGTCCTGATCTCGGCGAAGGATCCTCTGACCCGGAAGCCTGGAGGTGGAAGGCATTGTAGGGATTCTTTCATTCAGTGAACCCTCTGTTTTATGTTTGTTTAAGTTTATTTATTTATTTATTTATTTATTTATTTATTTACAGAGTGAGAGAGCACAAGCAGGGGAGGGACAGTGAGAGAGAGGGAGAGAGAGAGAGAAAGAGGGAGAGGGAGAGAGAGAGAGAGAGAGAGAGAGAGAGAGAGAGAGAATTCCAAGCAGGCTCCACACTGCTCTCGCAGAGCCTGACACAGGGCTGGAATTCACCAACCGTGAGATCATGACTGAGCCAAAATCAAGAGTCAGATGCTTAACAGACTGAGCCACCCAGGCGCCCCAGTGCAGTCTCTGTTTATGCAGCACGACTCCACCTGCCTGGCACTGGTCCAGAGGCTGGGGGATTCAGTGACCCATAAAAGAGGCTCAAGGCCCAACGCTCATTGAGATCACATTTTGGGGAGGGGACAGATGACAAGCAGAAGGGCAAACTGTGTGCTGAATATGACACGTACTTATTATGTATATTCCGTTGATATATAACATATAAACCCACACTTATTTGCATATTTACATTAAGGTTAATAAAATTTATATACACACCCATAAGCAACATTTTATTTTTAAATGTAAACAAGCATAAACATCTTTAGATATAAACAAACAGCAAATATGTATATAAAATATATTATATATAAAATACATGTGTGTGTATACACACACACACACACACACACACACACACACAGAGTGATAAATGCACAGAAGGAAAATAAAGGAGGGGAGGCAGAGCAATGAGTTTGGGCTTTTCACACAGAGGGCTGAGGGGAGGCGTCTCTTCCGCATGGGGAGCAGGGTGCAGGGAACAGACAGCAGGGAGCAGGGGGCAGCCTGCAGCCTGGAGAACATTCCAGGCAGAGGCCCAAGGCGGGAAAGTTTTCAGGCATTTGGAGAACAACCGGAGGCTGAGGTCCACAGCCAGGTGCACAGGAAGGAACTGGGTTGTGGGGGGGGGAAGGGGGGGGACCACCAACCCCTGAGCAGCCAACGCCTTGGGGGTCATGGCAAAGACTTTGCCTTCTGGGTCTAGACCGGTCTCCTCCCTTTGTTAATGAGAAAGCTGAGGCCCAGCCGGAGAAAGGCTCAGGCAGGCGTGGGAATACCGCCCCAAGTACAAGCTTTGAGGGGGTCACCTCCTCCAGGGCTCATCATTCTGAGCACCACTTGAGCCTGCGTCTTTTCCACCTGGAAAAGTTGGTTGGTCGGAACCACATGAAAGTGTCCGTTTGGGAGGTCAGACTTGCACCCCTGTCCAAATGTTGTTTGTTGCTTTGGGCGGGCTAGGAGGAGTGTGGGGTGAAGCTGGGCTAGATCAGGGACCTGGCACTGCCCTGCCCTGGGCCCAGGCGGGGCTACCTCTGCCAGGCACTCCTGCCTACTGCTTGCCCTGGGACCCAGCACGCGGCGCCCCACAGAGCAGCTGGGCAAACTTGAGCACGCTTCCAACCCAATTCCTGCCCCCCCCCCCCCACCATTGTTTCTAATTCTCTAGGTCGGGGCAGGGGCCAAGAATCTGCATTTGTACCCCGTTCCGAGGCGCTGCTGGCCAGGGACCCACGCTGAGGCCCGACGCCTCAGATAGCCCGGCACGGAGGAAGGTTCGGTGAGGTTCCAGGGCAGAGGCAGCGACACCGGTCACTCGCTTCTCATCCTCCAACCTCAGTCCTTCCCCGGCTGGTCCGCCCACGTCGCCCTCGAGGGCCTCGCGGGGGCCAGGTGGTTCCCCCTGCCGCAACTCCTCCCCGCCGGGGCGCGGCCCGCGCCTCCGGATCCCCCGCGCCGCCCAGCCCGGGGCGCGCTCCGTCGCGGGGTGGAGGAGCCGGGGAGAGGCCCGGGAGGGGCGCTGCGGCGGGCGGGGTGTCGCCCCCGGGGCCCAGGCGCGGCCCACCCCGTCTCGGGACGCGCGCGGGCGGGCGGGGGCGGCGCTCCGGTGGGCGCGGCGCACCTTGCTCCCGGCGCCCCCGCCCCGCGCCAGCCCCTCCCCGCCCGCGACCGTCCCAGCCCCTTCCGTCCGCTCGCCCCGCCGCTGTCCTCCGCCGGCCCGCGTGGGAGGACGATGGGTCAGCGCGGAAAAAGTGAATGAGGGCGGCGGCGGCGGCAGCGAGCGCCTGACTCGGCCGGGCCCGGGCACCGCGCGCGCCCCCCGCCCCGCCGGCTCCATGGACGCGCCGCGCGCCTTGGCGGCCAAGCCCCCCACCGGGTAAGTGGCCGGGCGGCCGGGCGGCGCGCGGGCCGGGGCCCCGCTCGGACCGGACGCCCGCGCCGCGCGCACTCGGGGCAGAGGGAGGGGGGCGCGGGCGCCGTGAGGGGCGGGGGGTGGCGCGCTCGGGGCGGGGGGCGCCCCCTCTCCGGCCCGCGGGTCCGCGCCCCCCGCCGCGGAAGGGACTTGTGTACTTAGTGCGCCCGGGTCGTTGCCCAGGTAACAGTGTCAGGCCGAGGCCGGGGCACGCTCGGCGCCGCGGTGTTTGTGTGCGCGCGCCCTTTTTGGGGGGTCCCCGCGGGCAGAGCCCTCGGCCACCTCCCGAGCGATCGCCCCCGGCGCCGGGAGGGCGGTGGGAGACCTGGCCTGGAACTCCCGCCCCGCCACCCGCTTGCTCGGCGTCTGCCCCGGGTTCCCGTGGTGGCCGCTCGCCCCGCCGCGGTCGGCGGGTTACGGTCCGCTCCTCCCCGCGATGAAGGGGACGCTCCGGGACCTCGCAGACGCCTGGGTCCGCCTTCGGGAGCGCGGTCGTGCAGAGGGCACTGTCCTCGCGCTCTGCGGACGTCTGCGCCCCTTCCCCCGGCTTGCTTCTCCGCGGTTCCCCGGGACAGAGTGCAGGGCACGGACCCGAGGAGGAGACCCCGACTTCGCAGCTGAGGTCGGGGCGTGCATCCTGCCTGCGCGGATCTGCGGCTGCCCAGACCTGTCCGGGTGTCCGCTTCCATCCCCGCACACCTTGGGTGTAGCGATTGCTCGCCACATTCCGGTTTTGCTCGCGGAGTACCTGCCCCAGTGCGGGAAACGCTAGCAGGACCCTGAGCCGGAGTTTGAACGGCGCACCCCCAGACCAGGCCGCGGGGTCAAGCGAGGCCCGTGCGGACACTGCGGCGGCGCCCTGCGACCCGCGCACCCGCTCGCTGGCCTGGGGCGAGTGTGCCATGAGTCTTGCGAATGGAATGAGCGGTTGGGTGGGTCCTGCACCTGCTTACGAATGGGCCCACTTTCCGCTGTGGGGACAACTAATCTCTTCTCTTTGCACTTGTGTCCCACTGACTCACCCTGCCCGAGTGCCCATGGCCGCTGTGTGGCCCAAGTCTGCAAAAGGTTTTCGAACGTGTTCTTTTTGTTTTTGTTTTTTTAACTCTCTTTAATGCCAGGAAAAAGTGAGCCAGGTTAGCAAATCAAATAATCCCGGAGCCGAGGAATGTTAAAAAGAACTTTTTCTTCTCTTTCTTTTTTTTTTTTTCAGTGCACTTAGTGGTGGTTATGTAATTGCATTTGAACAAACATTTCCCCAAAAGAAAATAAAGTGGGGAATCCCTTTTCACAGACACGGGCCTCCCGAATGGCATGATTCAGAATTACTTTTAAACCTGTCACTTTGGGAACCTGTTTAATAAGCCTGTTTAAGGAGAGGGAATCTTTTTCTCACTATCACGTAGCAGGAGGGGAAGTATGAAGGGGAGAGCTAATTACAAGAGGCCAGCAGAACTGAATTTAGAGATTATTTGTGAAGGCCGGGAAGGGAATCTGATTATGGAAGGGAAGTGGCGAATCCTGACCTGGGCACACGCTCCCCGGTGCTGTATGGGCAAGAGGGGACTCCACAGCCCTTCTTGTCTGAGCTCTGGTTGGACTTCACATCTCAGTCTTCCCCTGGGGAACCAAGGGCTTTTGCTGTGGATACAATGACAACATAGGCAGTGGTCCCTACCCATACACTTAGTTCTTTTCCTCTGATCTGCTTGCTTGAACGTCTTTGTCCGAGAGATGTAGACGCGCAGCTTTTAGCTTCTGTAATTCCCAGTTATTTTATCGTCCGCCGTTTGTTTTCGTCCCTGTAGTGAAGAAGCTCCTAGAAAATATCCATGTGCTTGAATTTCCCAGGTAGGAATTACATGATTAAGTAAGCTGTTGTGTGTTAAAATCGGAGGAAAGAGGGGCGCCTGGGTGGCTCAGTCGGTTAGGCGGCCGACTTCAGCTCAGGTCACGATCTCGCGGTCCGTGAGTTCGAGCCCCGCGTCCGGCTCTGGGCTGATGGCTCAGAGCCTGGAGCCTGCTTCCGATTCTGTGTCTCCCTCTCTCTCTGCCCCTCCCCCGTTCATGCTCTGTCTCTCTCTGTCTCAAAAATAAATAAAAAACGTTAAAAAAATTAAAAAAAAATCGGAGGAAAGAAATGGTCTTGGGCTTTTTGAATATTTTATATAATTTAGGTGCTTTGTCCGCTTACCGGAGAGGGTGGATATGGATGTGAAATTTCTGGCTTTGGTAGATTATTGGTAGCGGTCAGGTGCCATTGGTTCTTCTCTGATCTGCTCCTCTGTTGCTGCAGGATAAGGCAGTGCTTGCCATGTGCTCTGGGGAAATTTGTTTTCTGCCTGATACTGCAAGCGATGACTATCAGATCAAACTTGGAGCAAGCTCTCGTTTTCCCACATGATCCAAGTGAGTGATGTGGTGAATTTGTTGTTGACTGAATCATTCGCCGTCCTGCGATACGTAGAAAGGGGCTGACCAGGGACCGGTGACATAAAAAGACTTCATACCACAAACCAAGAAGCCCTTCTTGAGGGGACCTGAAGGGATAATCTGTTCGTGGCTGTAGATTGTATATGCCACTAAATTATTAATAAGTGGTTACTAATTCTCTTTTTCAACCCAATTAGTTGGGTTGAAATTGTATGTTTTTACTAGTAATTTCATGAAAACAAGGACTTGTGACTAACTTAACTGGGAAAAAAACTGACTCCTTTAGGCAAAAAGTGACAAGTCGACTTGATGTGACTTCTAAGGAATTTTAGAGCACAGTTGAGGTGTCAGAATGTTCTGGAATTACCAGGGAAAACAAATTTCCTTTCAGTGAGGTTTTTAAATATACTTAAGTCCATTTAAGATTAACTTTGAGTTTATCTGTTTACTTTTAGTCTCTTTTTTTTTTGAGTGTTTATGAGATCCCTGCCACTGGTAGGTGGTCATGGAACCCAGGGTGAAACTTCCCTCTTGGCCCTCTGTGAATGGGACAGTGTGCTGGGGGTTGGAAGGGTACTGGTTAATTTTTTTCTATGGAGGAAACACGGAGTTCTGTAGAATAGAATAGTCCCCAGTGACATGAAATGTCAAAACAGCCGGGGCATTCGCTCAATGGCCGCATTCAAGGACCATGCTTACATAAAAACCAGTGGAAGTTTGCTAATCAATTTCATCAGGATCTGAGCTTCACGAAGGCATAGCTGATGCTCGTTTCTGAGAATCAGTATGTGTGGATTCCATCAAGTTATTAGAACAAGAAAATAATTTTTTTTAATTAATGGAAGTGGGTAACTTGTGCTGCTTCTGCCCTGTCACCACCCCCCCCCCAACAAAAAATAAAGTATAGGAACTGCTGTCTTGACAGTGACCATGGACCATGGCAGTGAGGTCTTCCATACAAGTATACAGATGTTAATGAATATTAATGAATGTATACTAAAATAAGAAGGAAGGTTAGGTTTCTAGCCTTTTCTGAAAAAACAGGTTTCTGTGAGGTGCCTGGGTGGCTCAATTGGTTAAGCGTCGGAATCTTGGGTTTCCGCCCAGGTCATGATCTCATGGTTCATGAGTTCGAGCCCTGCATCAGGTTCTGTGCTGACAGTGTGGAGCCTGCTTGGGATTATCTCCCTCTCGTTCTCTCTCTTCTTCCCCCCTTCTTGCTTCTGTCTCTCTCTCTCTCTCTCTCTCTCCTTCAAAATAAAATAAACATTAAAAGCATTAAAAAACGAAAATAAAAAAATAAAAACAAGCATTCTAGACTTTTGGGCGACATGTTTACGTTCTTTAAAATGATAGTCTAATGATTTGCTACATTGAACGCTTCGCATTTCACTTCAAAGATGTTACTTCTTAACCATACTTATGGGAGGCAGTTCACTTAAGGCTGTAATGTTAGATATTGTTTGATGGGATGTGGAAAGCAGGCCTAGGGAGTTTTATTCTTTTGCAATTATAGTTTCTCTGAATAAGTTCCAGGAGTTGGACATTCCCCTGTGACACTATCAAATGACCTTAGGGCACTTTTAGTATTTCCTCAGTGGCTGTGTAAGGTTGATGGAGCTCAATTATGATTTAAATTGGGTGTGTGGATATTCGTACCATGTCGCCTCTCTCCTGCCTCCTGGACCTCCTCTGTTCTTCCCTGGACGGCCTTTCCCCGGATCAGGGGCCTGGCAGAGCCGGTTGTCACTGAGCACAAGTGGCTGACCGCTCTGGACACGTGCATGTCTGTGTTTCAGTGGTCTTTTTCGCTTGGGACCTGGAAAGAGAAGTCATAACTTGTGTGCACCCAAGAGCACGTCCATGCTTATTTAGAAAGCAATGATCATAGGCTATGTCTGCACACCATAATAAGTGGTTTGGGTTTCCAGGCGTTTCATGCTTTGTTCTTAATCATTAACCCCAATTTTATAAGTGGTCGGAGGTTTTGAACAGTGAGCGGAAAAGTATTTGATGCCAAAGTAGCCTGCGGGGTCGAGGATGTGCGCACTTACAGTATAGAAATACTTGGTTGCGATTTGGTCTTGAACTAAGTGAAAACATGTAGGACACACGTAGCGTATTTATTAGGTGACGTTTCCCTAAATCCTGTCCATTCGTCTCCGTGTCGATTTTCTGCGTTGGTTAATTATACTTAATGGTTTTTTTTTTCCTTCGCTTACTTTGAGCTATAACAGTACGTCTGAGCTCCTGACTTGCAGAGACATCCCTTTTTACTGTTTTTATGATTTTCATTGATTTAAGCGCATTTTAAATGTTAGCGCTCTCCCCTCCCCCCGCAGTTTATACCTTTGTTTTCTCATTTCACTGTGTCCCAAGAGTGTTTACCCCAGTGTTCTCTTATGTCACTTTTCCTTTATGTTTCCACACTGCTTTATTTTGTGCCAGTCTCTTCCCATAGTAACATTACGCTTTTTTCTCATGCACACTTTATTTGGTTTCATTTGCTTTATACCAAGCGGATGATCCTTTCTGAAGGCCTAACGGTATTTGTTCGAGACTAGATTTTGCTGTGTACTCTGGTGTGACGATGACAGTGGGTCCCCAACAACGTCCGTACTCCCTCCTGCCTGTCTCCAGAACGTCCCGGGCTTCTGAGAAAATCCCTCTGGAGAGAGCCCACCTCCCCAGCTGGGCGATGCTTCGTGGCCTCTAGCGTTTTGTTTTTTTTTTGTTTTTTTTGTTTTTTAATTTTTTTTTTCAACATTTATTTATTTTTGGGACAGAGAGAGACAGAGCATGAACGGGGGAGGGGCAGAGAGAGGGGAGACACAGAATCAGAAACAGGCTGCAGGCTCTGAGCCATCAGCCCAGAGCCCGACGCGGGGCTCGAACTCACGGGCCGCGAGATCGTGACCTGGCTGAAGTCGGACGCTTAACCGACTGCGCCACCCAGGCGCCCCGGCCTCTAGCGGTTTTTACACGCTTCCATCTGGATTCCCTAATTAGGTGGGGAGCTGCTCCCTTGCCAAGACCCTATTTTCTACAGGTAAGTCCGATTAGAATAAGGTCCATGGTGAAAACCATTTCTTTTAGAAAAAGGGAAAAGAGGAAAAAGCTTTTCAACCATCAACGTGTATCTCATTTATGTGCTTTTGATTAGGCAGATTCCCAGACCCCGAACGCTTTTGTACAGACACTCCTGTAAGATTCCTACATCACCTTCACCAAAGCGAGCAGTGCCTTTTGAAGAGACGTTGATTGGCTTAGGGAAATCGTCGAAGTCCTTGTCCCTTTTCCCCCCAAAAATGACACAAATCCCCAAAGATGAGCCCAGTAAGTCAGGAGTCTTGACTCATGGATCTCCGCCCCCCGCCCCTTTCCTTCTCACTGTTACCCAAGAACCCAGGTGAGGAACCATTGTCTTAGGGGCACTTCCCTTGGGGACAACGAGCTGTCCTTGTTCCGGGGACACATGTGGACGTGCTCGTACTCTCACTGGGCACAGAGGACAGGGTAGTGACCACGTGGCCCTAGTCCATGATGCCTGTGCCTGGGCAGGAATCCTGTTTGACTTCCTCCTACCAAAGCCTGACAGGCAGGCCCAGGAGAAAGGAAGACCTGGGTCTTGGGGTCAGTCGTTCGGGATTCAGTTTAGCCTTCTTAGCCGGGCCTGCAGGGAGCAGTCCCGAGGTGGCTCCTGCCCGTCCCCCAGCCCAGCACTAACAAAACTGCCAGGCCGATGATGTTATGTGTCTGTGTCCAGTATGGCAGCCACGGAGCCTTGGAGTGAGGAACTGAATTTCTCCCTTTTAAATTTTTCATTAATTTACGGGCGCCTGGGTGGTTCAGTCGGTCGAGTGTCCCGACGTCAGCTCGGGTCATGATCTCCCAGTTTGTGGGTTCGAGCCCCCCGTCAGGCTCTGTCCTGACAGCTCGGAGCCTGGAGCCTGCTTCGGATGCCGTGTCTCCTTCTCTCTCTGCACCCCCCCCCCCACTCACACTCTGTCTCTCTCGCTCTCAAAAATAATAAACATTAAGAAAAAAAATTAAGAAAACATTTAAAAACATAAAACATAAAAACCATTAAGAAAACAATTTTTTAAAAAAATTTTCATTAATTTAAACATAAAGAATTGCGCGTGGCCAGTGGTGCCTCAGTGGCCTGAGCAGATCCGCTGCTGTTTTGCTGCTGTCCCTCTGTCCTTCCTGAACTGGAACGTCCCCTGCTTTCTCAAACTTCCCCTCTCCTCTTGGCCTCCCCTTGGCTTCTCATCTTCCGGCCCGGAAGATTCCTGCTCATTCTTCCAGCTGCTGTCCTGCCACCGTCCATTCCCTCTTTCAGAAAACCTTCCATGGGGGCAGCATCTCCTACCTGCTTGTCTCTGACCCACTGAATTCTGAGCTCCTCCGAGGCAGGGACGTCACCCCGTGAGTGTCGTGGCAGGGACCTCTGGCATGGGACAACTGTTAGCATGGTCTCAAGCCTCGTGTGAGCTCTAAAGTCCTGGGATTCTAAGTGTTCCCAGAAATTCTCCATCCCTTCTTGAAAAAAAAAATTGAATTTTTTCATTAAACTGACACAGTGTGCCAGCTGTGCAGACTTATTCTTTGCAGACCCGGGAGGTGTCAGGTGTCCTATTTTGAGGGACGTAAAGTATTAGGCAACCCGCGGCGATAGTGTCTGAAAGAGGAGATGATTTTCCATCACCCTTACGTGAAAGTCTGCCTCGCTCCGGGCTGGCTTCGAGGTGTGGCTGGGATCTGGATGTTTATGTCCACCCCCCCCCCATTAATATGTAGAAACCCTGACCTCCAAGGGGGTGGTACTGGGCAGTGGGGCTGTGGGAGGTGCTCAGGTCACGAAGGGGGAGCCCTCCTGATGGGGACTGGTGCCTGCGAAGAGACCCGTGAGCTCTGTCGGCCCCTCCACCACGTGAGGACCTGGGGAGAAGTCTGCAGCCCAGAAGAGGGGCCCCACCAGACCTCGCTGGCACCTCGACCTTGGACTTCTAGCCTCCAGAACTGTGAGCAGTAAACTTCCCCTGTTTACAAGCCGCCCAGTCTGCGGCCTTTGGTTGTGGCAGCCCGAACAGGCTGAGGGGGGTGCCAGATCCTCGGGGACCTGCTTCTTTCTGTCTTGATGCTCTGCCATGGCCAGGGCACCCCGTGAACTTGCCGCGGCCCAGCCCGAGGAGGGGTGAGGGATGGAGGTCACGGCCTCTGCTCTCGCGTCTGAGCTGAACGTTCCATCACGTATCCCTTCCCTTCTTTCCACCAACCCAATCTGTCTTTTGGTTTGTTTGTTTTTTAAAAAATCGTGGTAAACTATACATAACGTAGCATTTACCAGTCTCACAGTTTGGTGGCATTAGGTACGTTCACACTGTTGTGCAGTCATCCATCTTCGGAACTTTCTCCGGAACTTTCTTCCATTTAACACTACCTGCCCATCCGCCTCCCCCAGCCTCTTTAAATCTCTTGCCCCCTTTCTACTTGGGGTGCCTGAGAGTGTGACACCCCCCTAGGGACCTCACGGGGACTGGATCATTCATGTTGTGGTGTCTGTCAGGATGCCCTTCCTTTAGCTTTTTTTTTTTTTTAATGTTTATTTACTTATTTTGAGAAAGACAGCAAGAGACAGCATGAGCAGAGGAAGGGCAGAGAGAGAGAGAGAGAGAGAGAGAGAGAGGATCCCAAGCAGGCTCAGCACTGTCAGCACAGAGCCCGATGCGGGGCTCGAATTTACGAATGGTTAGGTCATGACCTGGGCTGAGATCAAGAGTCAGACACGTATCCGACTGAGCCACCCGGGCGCCCCAAGGTGCCCTTCCTTTTTAAGGCTGAGTGAGTCTCCGTAATGTCTATTTCCCGCTTGTTCCTCCTTGCTGAGACTGGTAGACGTTTTTGCTTCCACGTTTTGGCTGTCATGACTAACGCCGCTGTGAACGTGGGTTTGCAAGCAACAGTCCCCACTTTTGCTGCTTTTGCGTCCCCTGGGAAATGGGATCGCAGGGCCGGATGGCAGTTCTTGGCTGCATTTTTGAAGACCCTCCATGCTGTTTTCTGCAGCAGCTGCACCATCGCACATTCCCACCCACGGTGTGTGAGGGTCCAGGGTCTCCACATCCTCGCCACGGCCCCGTGTCAGTCACCTGGCCATTTAAAATCTTGGAGGATGAGGGGACAGGAACCAGGGAGCATCTCCCACTCCCCAGGCAGGCAGGGGGGAGCTTTGGCACCGGTGGGCAGACAGGGTGGGTGACGTGCCCCTCTGCCTTCCTCCAGGATCCTGGGAGGCCCCAAGCTGTCTCAGAATGGGTGCCCCGGCAGTTCCTCGGCCCCTGCTGGAAAATGTGTCCTTCGTTTGCTGTGAGCGTTAAGTCACAGAAAATGGTGCAGGGCTCCCTGCTGTGGCCATGGGTCCACCTGATGTGGGCCCGATTGGCAGCCGGCATCCTCGGGCAGCAGTCTCCCTGCACGTGCTGTCCTCAGCACTGAGAAGGTAGAAACGCCTGCACCCCGGCCCCATCCATCTGAGAGAGCGCTCTGACACACAAGGCCAGTGTGGACCCGGCTTTTTGTCTGCAGCACAGCAGGGCGCTAACACTTTCTGTCTCTGAGGTCTCCGCTCTTGTCATGCACGCCACACCCACTTTTGCGTGTTCAGAATGGTGCCAGCCTGCTAGGGTGGGAGGAAGGAGGATCTCAAAGTGTGGGGGTGGCCCAGGCGGGACAGTCAGGGCTATCCCACCTCCCCGCTGGCCTGGGCATCGGGTGGGATGGGGAGAACGTGCCTGCATTTTCCTCAGTGTGTGTGCTGCTGTGTGGCCCTAGGAGTCAAAGGGTGGAAGAAGGAAATACCTTGACCCTGCAATCACGTGTAAAGAGCTTGGACAGTTTTAGCAAAGTGAGGTCAGGAACTTGATGGGAAAACGGGCTGTGAATGCATGCGCGAGAGAGTGTGTGTGCCTGTGCGTATGTGTGTATGCATGTATTTGTGTGCATGTGGGTATTGTGTGTGTGCGTGTAGCCATGTGTGAGTGAGTGTGTGTGTGTGCATGTGTGCATGTGTGCACATGCATGAGCGTGTGCATGTGCGTGCCTGGATATGTGGGGATCAATGTCAAGTTTAAAATCACTTGCAGCACTTGGCAGAGAAGCAGATTCCCAAATCAGATCCTGGAAGTTTTTTCAAGCCCAGCGTTTTGGGAGCTGAGTGTAAAAATAGCTCGGGTGAGAGGGACAATACGGCAGAAGTGTATACTTTTGTTCGTGTGGCTGATGTTCGAGACTTAAATGTAGTTTTGTTGGCTGGAGCCCTCTTCATTGAAAGCACAATCCGCTGATGTGCAGTAAACAAACCATTAGGTGGGAAGGAGACAGGGTCCCTGTGGCAAAAAGTGGGACATCGGCCACGGAGGCTAGCTGCTGACCGAGACCCCCGTCCACCCACCTGTCTTCCCTTCCTGCTGTCTGCAATTCTCATGGACACTCATTTCGGGGTGGGATTGAAAACTTTCTCCTCCTCTGCTTCCAAATGACCATCGTAAAGGTTACCCGTGTCCTGACAACGCCTGCAGAAAGGATGACGTAGAAGTGGTTTGCTTTAAAAACCGTTCATGAGGGGCTCCTGGGTGGCTCAGTCGGTTAAGCATCTGACTTTGGCTCAGGTCACGATCTTACGGTTTGGGAGTTCGAGCCCCGCGTTGGGCTCTGTGCTGACAGCTCAGAGCCCGGAACCTGCTTCGGATTCTGTGTCTCCTTCTCTCCCTGCCCGTCCCCTGCTCATGCTCTGTCTCTCTCAGTCTCAGAAATAAGTGTTTAAAAAAAACAAGCGTTCATGAAAAAAATAAATAAAATAAATAAAAAGCATTGATGAGGAGGTCATGAGGTGTGAGTGTTTCTCTTGTCCAGCCGCCGTAGATCAGTCCCCTTTACCACTTCCCAGATGTGTCTACACCGATCCACAGTGGAAAAACACGTCCTATGTGGTGAGGTTAGCGTGTATCACGTCTCCAACATTCACAGAGCAGCAAAAGCTAGTTTGGAAACGTCGCTACTTTACTTTCTTTAATTAAAAAAAATTTTTTTTTGTTTTATTTTTGAGAGAGAGACAGAGTATGAGAGGGGGAGGGGCAGAGAGAGAGAGGGAGACACAGAATCCGAAGCAGACTCCAGGGTCCGAGCTGTCAGCGCAGAGCCCGACGAGGGGCTCGAACCCACGGACTGCGAGATCGTGACCCGAGCCGAAGTCGGACGCTCAACTGACTGAGCCACCCAGGCGCCCCCATTCTTTTTCTTTTCTTTTTAAGTTTATTTATTTTGATGGGGGGAGGGGCAGAGAGCGGGAGAGACAGAATCTCAAGCTCGACATGGGGCTCAGCCTCATGAACTGAGAGATCACGACCTGAGCCGAAATCAAGAGTCATCCCCTCAACTGACTGAGTCACTGAGGCGCCCCTGTGCTCATCTGTTCTGACACCAGGGGACCTTGAAGGAGCAGATGGTTAACCCCCCCACCTGGCATCCAGCTGGGGGCTAAAAAAGTGTCACAAAGCACCCCCCCCACCACGTCCTTAGCTCATTTGGGGCCTACGCAAGTCAACCATCCCTCGATCTGTTTTCTTCTGATAGTTTTAAAACTTGTTTGAGTCTGTCTCACAAAAATAGTTGAGCCCTCTTGATAATGTTTTACTTAACCTGTGCGGAACCCTCCCCCTGCCCCCACCCTGTCAGTTACAACCAACCATTAGAACTGACATCCGCAAAGTTGGAAAAACAGGGCTTTTGTGGAAAACATTGCTCTGGAGAGGGCACATCTGAGTGGGAGTCGCCAGGGGAAAATTCCATGTTTGAAATGTTTCCTTGATGTTTACCGCTCGTTTTGTGACTTTAAAATGATATGGTATCTGTGTGTCAGGATTTGGACTTTAACTGGTGAGGTTGGTGGGAAGCAATGAATGAGCTGTTTTGTTTTGTTGTTTAGCTTTTAAAATTTTATTTAGAGAGAGCAAGTAGGCGGGGAGGGGCAGAGGAAGAGAGCGAGAGAATTCCAGGCAGGCTCCACGCTCAGTGTGGAGCCCGACGCAGGGCTCGATCCCCTGACTCTGGCATCATGACCTGAGCTGAAATCAAGAGTCGGACTCTCCACTGACTGAGCCACGCAGGCGCCCCGGCCAACTTCCTCTTAAAATGACTCTATTTTTTAGCTAAGGGAAGGTCATGACGCTGAACAGGCTGACCCCACCTCTGTTTCTGCCACTCCTTCAGCCCACAAGGCTTGGGGGGGGGGTGCCACCCACCGCCTCCTACCCCACATTGCACCCTTGCTGTTCACATCAGGGCACATGTGCGTGTTGACCTTGTCACTGGATTTGGATGACAGGCTTTCCCGTCCACATTCAACCCACATCCAGATTTTTATAAAGGGCGTAACATGTTTCTGCACCTCTGTCCATGCAAATGGGTGTAGGAGCACAGCCCTGAAATTACCGTGTGTTGTATTAACTTTGTAACCAGGCTCCGGTGGCCATCCCTTTATTGTATTTTCAAACACGGCAGCTCCAGAGTAGAAGTTTCTATGGCGGTGATGGCAACATCCATAGCTCAGTTCCAAGAACGCGGCTTCGAGTGATGCACAGGTCACTTTGTCACAGATCGGCTTTGGGAAGACGGAGCCAGCGAGTTAGCTCATGCTTGACGCGGGTCAAGTCCTATGTTTCGAAACCACGACCATCACCAGCATTGTGACTCTTCGGGAAATAACGGATGGTCTGCTCCCTTTGTCTTAGCAGCAGAATGTCTTCCGGCGGGATTTCCCATCCAGGTTGACCTCTAAGAAGTGATGGCGCCCTTGCTTTATTTCTGTGGCGCCTCCGCATTGATTATCCTGGGGGTGAGGCCAGACGCCCGCCCCTTGTTAGCCAGCCAGCCAGTCCACGATTATTCCGTAAGCATCTCCTAGCCCCGGGGAGAATCCAGAGAGGGACCAGGCCAAGACGAGACATAAAAGATCCCTTAAAACCAACCTAAAGGAAGGTCTTCTGGCCATGACTGTGGACAGGGGGAGATGAGGAAAAGCTTACCACGCTTTGCGCTGAGGCTGACAATTAGATAAAATGCGTAGGTGGGGAGGCAGAGACCCAGCACTGTGGGAAGGGCCGCTGTGAGTAGAAGAGGGTGTGAGGATCCAGGATCCTTCCTTCGTAGGACGATGGGCAGACAGACCTCCGGCTGACTGAAGGGGAGAGACTGCGGGGCTGTGCAGCTTTACTTATTTATTTATTAACGTATTATTTATTAATTTACTTAAAAGCGTATTTATTTTTGAGAGAGAGAGGGAGACACAGAATGCGAAGCAGCCTCCAGGCTCTGAGCTGTCAGCACGGAGCCTGACGTGGGGCTCGAACTCACGAACCATGAGATCGTGACCTGAGCCGAAGTCGGACGCTCAACTGACTGGGCCACCCAGGTGCCCCTATTTTTTTATTCATTTTTATAATGTTTTATTTATTTTTGAAAGAGAGAAAGAGAGCACAGAGGAGGGGCAGAGAGAGGGGGGGAACAGAGGATCTGTCCAAAGCGGGCTCTGAGCGGACAGCAGAGAGACCGATGTGGGCCTCGAACTCCTGCTGCGAGGTCATGACCTGAATAGCACGTGTTTAGATGCCCAATGTGGTGGTGCCAGGAGTGGAGGGCCAGCCTGGGAGTCTGGATTTCGTCTTAAAGACGTAAGGGATCAGTCAGTGTTGAGCAGAAGAGTGCCATCCTCACGGACAGAGTGTGTTCTTAGGAGTTTAGCCTGAAGCCAGGATGTGAGAGGCCCAGAGAGGAAAAGGGAGTGTCTGGGAACCAGCCGGGACAGCCAGCGTTCCAGTAGCCCAGGCGCTGACCTTGCCTCCACCGAGGTGAATGGAAAGGAAGGGATGGTGTTAGAGATGCCAGGTGCACAACTCTGGGAGCCACAGGTCACAGAGTGGTGCAACTCCAAACATGGGTAACTGGGAGAAGTCTGTGGCCTTTGGAGCTACGATGGTGGGAGCTGGGAGGAGGGGAATGAGGAAGTTTGGAAGAAAGCTCTTCACTTACTCATAATGAGTGTGAGGCAGGTGAAGGAGAGGCTAAGAGATAATCAGGCAGGACTCCTGTCTTCCAGGTGCTTAAATCCAGCGGAGGACAGGGGGACAGAGCAGGCTTGACACGCACAGCCAGGGAAGCTCGGAGTGGGGCACCCTGGGTCAGGGCAGGAGAGAGGAGGAGGCCTCGCGGAGAGAGCCACAAACAGCTCTGTGAGGACTTGGGCGGCATGGGTCCCGTGTCCTGTCCCACTCCTAGGTCCCGCGCAGCAACCACAGCCAGTGTTGTTGGGTGCTCACCGAGCACTGTTGAAAGTGCTTGCGTGGGTCCCCTCACTGTATTCCTTAAAACAGTCTGGAAGTGTGTGCTACTGTTTCTCCCATTTGTGAATGAGGAACGTGGGACATAGAGAGGTTCATCAGTGATAGCAGGGTCAGCGTGGTGGCGCAGTTAACCTGGCACAGTTCTTAACCCCTCCACGTAGTCTTTAGATATTGGCAGTAAGGTCGCTCTGGGCCACAAAGACAGTTCTAGGTTGAAGTCTGAGACATGGGGAGGGTTTTCTAGGAGACATGAAGTGGGAACAAAGTCAGGTCCTTGGGGAGGTGCAGATTTTGTGGGAGAAAAGTGAACGTTTGTAGAGCGTGGGGTAGAGCTCAGGTTGGGGCCAGGCTTCTGGTTTATTCCTTCATTTCACTTCCAGCACTTCTGATGGGAAGGCCATTATCCATTTTCTTTAGGAGGCAGTGGGCCTCATCCACCATTCCTGCATCGGGTGGTGGTAAAAGGATGCAGGGATTCAGGCCCAGACCTACCATGCACATACTGCTGTTTCAGTTTCCATGGGATACATTTAGTACCAACTCTCAGGGGACCCTGGTCGGATATGGCAGCCCTCTGTGCTTTAATAAGTGCAGTTTGAGTCTGAAACCAAAGGCAACCATTAACACTTGTAATAATAAAATCAGAAAGAAGCAATGAATCAGGTTTTCAGGGTCAGGTCTGCAGAGTCTGTGTTTGCAGTGGGCCTGGAGGCCAGTTCTATTCAAAGTATGGTCTGTGGACCTGTGTGCAGTGAGATACGTATGCAGCTGAGATGGCTGACCAGAAAGCAGCACTTAAAACAGCTTGACATGGCTGTGACATCCAAGTGCCAAGTCTGAGTAGCGATGTGGTTGAACAGAGTATGCACAGTTCTGGTCTTGCAGAACAGGTGTGGGAGAGCCAGTGGGGTGAGTGCTTTCTGTGCAGTGTTATTTATCCCCCTCACTAGACCTTTATGTAGTACCGTTACTGTCACCACTTGGGGGATGAAGACACTGAACCCCAGAGAGGTAACTAACTTGCTCAGACTTCCTATAGCCAGCAGTGGCCCTTCTTACGTGCCTTTTCAATTGTGGATACGTTCTCTCATTCTCTGAACATGACTGCCAGCTTCCTGTTGCCCCAGTCCCATCAGTAGGGCACAGGCACACGGTGCTGGTCCTGCCTAGAATGTTCTAGTTGGGTCTCAGACCTTCCTGGCATGCTATCGGTCAGTCCCCACTGGAACCTGGGCCCATGTGCTGGGGGTTATTAACCCTGTAGCCAGTTCGAATCTTGTGACCCTAGGCGGAAAGAGACAGATAGGGGAAGATAAGCAGAATCTGGATTTCTGTGGTCTCGGCCTGATTTACCTCCTTTCAGTGCTTTGGAAGCTAGGGATTTGCAGAAGTTCTTTGGAACAGAGTACTTTCTTGACAGCCAGCTGTGAAACTCCCAGTCTGAAAGTGGTGGCATACGTTTGCTGGGGGCACTTGTTGGCAGCCTCACTAAATCCCTCGGGGTCTTCACAAGGCCCCGTGACCTGAGAGGGGCGTGTGCAGGTGTGCTCACGTGTGTGTACATGGACCTTGGAGGTTGTCTGCTCATTTCCAGGGAGGGCGCGGCCTCCCGTCTGGCCTCAAAGCCCGGCGGGAAGTTACTAGGTGCGTGCCAGCAACATCTCCTTGTGACTCTCCTGTCCTAGACTGCTGTGGCTCCAGGGGTGTCGTGCAGGTAGCGCTTCCTTTATTCCACAAGTGAGTGTGGTCAGGGGATGGGGGTAGGGAGGTGGGGAGGAGCCTGGTCGGGGAGTGTTTGACAGAGCTGAGCCGGGAAAAAGGAATTACTGTCACATAAGCGCCATCCTGGGGCAGGTGGGTTTGGCCCCAGAGCCTGGCGTCCTCTGTACGCAACTCGAAAGAGTCAGCTCCAGGCTTCGCTTTGGTTTTAAATTGTATAGAGTCACATTTGCTGCACAGAGATGCTCCGTCCATGTGGGCAAAGGTAGTCCCTGCTCCTGCCTAGTGAGTTAGGCCAACGCCACGGTATGTGAAGTGAGGGGGTCTATGTAACGGTAATTTACACGCACGCACGGTTGGCCGGCTTTCGCAGCACCCACACCGGCATCCCGTGAGCCTGCAGGGCGGGCCTTTCTTTCCCCACTTTCCAGATGGAGGACGGTCCCATGGGTTAATTAAGAGCGATGCGGAGGCCTGCCTTGCGTGCGTGGCCCCAGCGTCTGTGCGGGGTTAGTGCTGGTGGGTGACTCAGCCCACGCCCACAGGAGCGTGCTCGTCAACCAGCTGCGCAGTGACCACACCCCCGTGGCCCGCCGCCTGGGAAAGCGTGGCCCGATCACACAGCTGGCCGGCTGGAAGACCGTAGGTGTAGTACTTATCTTGCTGAACACAGATTACCCCAAATTTAGCAGCGTAAAGTGTGATGGTGCCCCTGGACGGTTGTGACTCGGGCTGTCCCCTGAGGTTGCGGCCGTGCTTACAGAGTGGCCAGAAGCTGGCTCGTTCCATTTTTGCTCATTTTTGGCGGGGCATCTCAGATCTTTGCTACGTGGTCCTCTCCACGTGGCGCCCAGCTTCCCGTTGAGCTGGGGATTCGAGAAGGAACTCGAGGAGGCTGCACTGCCTTTATGACCGAGCCTTCCAAGTCACACACTGTCACGTAGCCTCGTATCGCATTCCTCAGAAGCAGGTCGGCAAGTCCAGCCCACTCCCAAGGGGGTGGAATGAGGCTCCTAGTGAGGAAACTAGTGTAAAACATGTATTCTCACGTTTCAAAACCACCACGAGGCAATCTGGGCTTGATGGCCTTTTCCCAAAGCATCTTGGTTAAACCACTTGTGATAGTATTTAAAACCCACACTGGGGGTGCCTGGGTGGCTCAGTCGGGTAAGTGTCCGACTTGGGCCCAGGTCATGATCTTGAGGTTTGTGGGTTCGAGCCCCGTGTTGAGCTCTGTGCTGACAGCTCAGAGCCTGGAGCCTGCTTCGGCTTCTGTGTCTCCCTCTCTCTCTCTCTCTGCCCCTCCCAACTCATGCTCTGTCTCTCAAACAATGAATACACATTAAAAAATATTTTTTTAATGCCACTGGAATTTTGATAGGGATTGCATTGAATCTGTAGATTGCTGTGGGTAGTATAGACATTTTATCCGCATTAATTCTTCCAGCCCATGAACATAGGATATCTTTCCATGTATTTGTGTCTTCTCCTTGGGGGGATTTTGAATAAAGACACCTCAGCTTCTCCCCAAGAGAAATCAAGCGTCAGGTTCTAATTCAGCCTGCCGGCACCGGGTGGGGTTCAGTGGGAGTGGTCTGAGGAGCCCCCAGGTGGTTCAGAGGTCCCATCCTAGCTAACGATTGTCCACTTGTTCATTCACCTATCAAGCCCTTAAATGAAATTGAATAAAAATGCTGTTCCCGCTCTCAAGGAGGCCGGCCTAGGAGTTCTGTTTAGTCTGCAAGAACCGTTTACTTAGCGCACGATTGTTCTGTGTCAACAGAAATTTCCTCTCCACGGGCCCTTTTGTGTATGTTTTAATGCACTTCACGTGGTCTAACCAGGTTGCTTTGGAAAAAGACACCGAGCCCAGATTGCAAGCAAGCACTCCTGCTATACTTAGCGCCTCGCTGTGAGTAATCACCAACACGGAAATGCTTCTGAAGCCTTGACAGGCATCCACCACGAGACAGAAACGGCTGTGCAAAACACTTGCAGCGACATTTATGTAATTGTCTTCCCGCAGAATTATTTGTCTGAAAAGGAAATCGTTGATCAAAAAAAGACATGAAGTGTTTAACTTGTGTAAAATAATGCTCTGGCAAAACAAAACAAAACAAACGAACAAACAAACAAATCCCCCCCCCCACACACACACACACAAAACTAAAACAAAGAAAGAAAGTAAAGCCAAGACTCGTTTCTAATTTTTGATTGTCCTGATATAATCAAACATCTCCCAGCACCTTTGGGTAACTTTGAATTAAAGTCATGTATGTGATAGTCTCTATGTTAATTTTTTCTCAGGTTTCTCTCCATATTATGGGTGTTTAAAAGTGAAATGATAGGGGCACCTGGGTGGCTCACTCAGTTAAACATCTGACTTCGGCTCAGGTCGTGATCTCACAAGTTCTTGAGCTCAAGCCCCACATCGGGCTCTGTGCTGACATCTTGGAACCTGGAGCCTGCTTCGGATTCTGTGTCTCTTCTCCCTCTGCCCCTCCCCTGCTTGTGCTTTGACTCTCTCTCAGAAAAAAAAAAATAATAATAAACATTAAAAAAATTTTTTAAAAAGCGAAATCCATTTTTACTGACGTAGAATAATTTTAAAACTTATCCATTTGGTTAGCTGTGATTTTCTTTTAAATATGAATTAATTAAAACTCCTCTATGTGCCGGCATGTTGAGTGTGGATAATTTGTCCCTGACTTGATAGAGCCCACAGGATAGAAACAGGGACAGATCTCTAAACAAGGAGTTAGGACACATGCTGTAAGCGAGATGTGCACAAAGGCTTTCGGAACACCCAGAAAAGACGGTGCATTTAGTCCTCCTCGTAGGGCGGGGTGGAGATAAGTCAGGTTTATTTTTATGAAAGGCCTTCTCATAAAATGGTTCTGCTGAAGCAGTTCTTAAATATAACACTCCTTCCAGACACACACAGCAGCCAGGCGGGAGGGGCTGTAAATATCGCACCAAGATTAGCTCGCGTAAATGGACACTTAGAGCCTTATTCAGCGGGGATTTTTCCCCCCCCCGATGATCAGAAAGGAGAGTGAAGAGGTGTAGAAAAGTGCAGACAACTGAGAGACTGTCAGGATTGGACCCTTTTCAGCCAAGTTAAAGTTAAGATTAGCAAAACCACAATGAGATACCACCTCACACCTGTCAGAATGGCTAAAATCAACGACTCGGGAAACAACAGGTGTTGGTGAGGATGCAAAGGGAGAACCCTCGTGTGCTGTTGGTGGGGATGGCAGACTGGTGCACCCGCCCTGGACGACAGTATGGAGGTTCCTCAAAAAATTAAAAATAGAACTACCCTACAACCCAGCAATTGCACTACTAGGTATTTACCCAAGGGATACACGTGTGCTGTTTTGAAGGGGCACATGCACCCCGATGTTTATAGCAGCACTATCAACAATAGCCAAAGTATGGAAAGAGCCCAAATGTCCATCGGCTGATGAATGGATAAACAGGATGTCGTATGGATGTACAATGGAATATTACATGGAGATCGAGAACAGTAAAATCTTGCCATTTGCAACAGCGTGGGTGGAACTGGAGTGTATTATGCTAAGCTAAATAAGCCAGAGAAAGGTAAATATCCTATGAGTTCACTCATATGTGGAATTTAAGAAATACAACAGATGAACATAGAGGGAGGGAAGGAAAAATAATGTAAAATCAGAGGGGGAGACAAACCATAAAAGACTCTTAAATACAAAGAGAACAACCTGAGGGTTGCTGGAGGGGAGGTAGGGGAGGGGGTGGGCATTAAGGAGGGCACCTGGAATGAGCCCTGGGTGTTACATGTGACTGATGAATCGCTAAATCCTACTCCCGAAACCTATACTACACCATATGTTAACTAACTAGAATGTAAATTAAAAAACAAAAAATCGAGAGTAGGTTGTACCCTAGATCCTGCAGCTTTGGTCGCAGTTCTCGGACACGTGATCTGTGCAGACCTACAGACGTGAGCAGCGTGTGCACTTAAGACACAGTGTGGTCTGATGGACCCGAGTGTGTGCTGTGTGCCGTTGGTCACCGGGCTGTTCCGTCTGCTTGGCTGGGTGGCTGGAAGTTCGTGGCAGCAGTGGTGTGGCAGGGCAGACCTAGGGCATGACCACATGCAGGGCCAGGCACTCACGGGATTGTGTCTTTGGTTCCACCGAATTGGATAATGAACCGTTTTTGAGAACTTTGATTGGGCAGGTGATACAGGTGAGAATTCTACATAAATTAAGTGCCGTGTTTGAGGACAAGGCTAGATCTCCAGGGGATTCAAACTTACACGTATATTCCCGGACTAGCGAGGTCAAATAAAAAATGTTAAATGTTTATTTAGACAAAGTTCTTGTCTGATGAAAATCTTAGGAGGCAAATCGCTAGAGTTGGGAGTATACTAACACCTTGGATCGCAAGGAATGTGTTCTGCGCGTGTTCTGCAAGACGAGCGGACATTTCTAATAAATTTTAACTTGATAAACGAGCGACGTCTTGCCGTACGAGTCATAAGTGATGCCCTATGTCATATGATCACACCTGAGCCGACGGCTCTTGAAATTCTCTTTGATATACGAGCTCTTTGGATGACAAGCATGTTTCCGGAACGAATTATGCTCAGAAACCAAGGTTTGACTGTTGCGTTTATGTGTGGAGAACAATGTGTATTCTGGGTGTGATCTCGCGCCTTGAGGCGCTACAGCCAGGATGGAGTCTTGTACCGAGGTTGTTGGTCCTCAGTTACGAGTGACCTCCCTCATGCAATTATTCTTCGTATTTTGAAGGTTAGGATTATTTTTGTCTGGAGTTTATTCTTTTTGCTCTTTGTGACCGAGAGTGTGTACTACGTGTTATAACTATGGATCTAGGTATATTTATGTACAGTGAACGGCACGCCGTTCACATCCTTGAAACCATTGTCGCGTTCAAGGCTCAGGCTTGTCCGTCACTACCGACAGCTTCCTGGTGTCTTTTTGCCACCTGTTTCTCCCTGCACCGGCAACTGCTGATCAGCTTTCAGTCACATAGGGCAAGTGTGCGTTTTCTAGAACCTTCTATAAACGGTATTGTTTAGTGCCCTCTCTTCCTGGTCTAGTTCCTTCACTGAGCATAATGAGTTTGGCTTCATCCTTCTTTAATGACGGCAGAGTTCCGCTTGTTAATTTCCAACAATGTGTTGCAGATAAAGCTGTTGTGCACATTTATAGTCTCTGCGTGGACATATGGTCCCATTCTTTTCAGTAAACACTGGGGGTAGAATGGCTGAGTCACAGGATTCGTGTCTTTTTACCCATTAGGAGCCTAGTGGTTTTACTGCGTTAGGTGCCTTAGCCGTGGAGGGTGAGGGACAGTAGCTGGGTCTCTCATTGGTTTTCACCGTCATAACGGGCGCAGGTTCATCGGACGGTAATGTAAATTTGTGGACTGTTTAGTAGCTTACTTCTGTGGTTCAGTGATTGAATTCAGGCCAAGGTGGAGCCAGGGCCCCCGGGCTGGCGTGTGATCGAGTGTGTGTCCAGGGCCAACAAGCCACAGGGCCCCCCAGAGGGTGGCTGGATTTCCCCAGCTTCTGACTGAGCAGTGTTTTTTTTTCTTTTTTTTATTATTATTATTTTTGCATTATCATGCATAAAAGTAACTTTTAACAGTAACTTTTAATTTGGGGACAGGTCATTTTTCAGGAGACTTACTTACATTTGATAATAAACCACTATTGATTTGAAGATTCAGCTGGCTCCATTCAGTGCCTTTATTTATTTATTTTTCAATGTTTCTTTTTGAGAGAGAGAGACCGAGCATGAACAGGAGAGGAACAGAGAGATAGGGAGACAGAATCCGAAGCAGGTTCCAGGCTCTGAGCTGTCAGCGCAGAGCCCGACGCGGGGCTTGAACTCACAAACTGTGAGATCATGACCTGAGCCGAAGTCAGACGCTCAACCGACTGAGCCACCCAGGCGCCCCTCCATTCAGTGACTTTACATGACAAAAAATAGAATTTTGTTCCTTTAAAAGTATACGATGGAAAATTTCAAACATACACAAAGTCGAGATTCTAGTGCGGGAACTCCCGTGTGCCCACTATCAAGCATACACTTTTTTAAAAAGTTTATTTATTTTAAGAGACGAGAGCGAGTGAGGAAAGGGTGGAGAGAGAGAATTCCAAGAAGGCTCTGTGTTGTCTGTGCAGAGCCTGACGTGGGACTCGACCTCACAAACCGTGAGATCATGACGTGAGCCGAAATCAAGAGTCAGGTGCTTATCCAGAGCCATCCAGGTGCCCCTCCCACCCCTGCAAGCGTACGATTTTCTAACATTTTCTTTGGCATGGTTATTTTATGGGAAAAGCCCACACAGTTGTTTCCTTTCAAAACGCTTCCATATTCACCACTCACTCCCAAGGCTCTTCCCCGGACATCCTCTCATTACCTGGAACCAAACTAACAGTGAGTCTGCAGCACCAGCTTCCCTGCACATATGGGGACTTCTTCCCGGGTCGTCTTCCCAGGCTGGCTTTCAAGGTTGTAAAAATGAGTCCTAAGCCGCAGCCACTGGTGAGGACAACTGGTGAGGCAAGGCATTTGGCCCCGGTTATTTTCCTTCTAGCAAATCTCCTGTTGGCTCCTGTCACCTCCTTTCCTTCCTGTGTCTTCCTGTCACGCCAGCGACCTCCCAGTGCGTCAGGGTCTCAGCCTTGCTCACATGCGTCTTGGGCTCCTCGGCCTGTCATGGAGGGCTGTGTGCTCTGCACCCGCGTGCACAGGTGACTCATGGGTCTTCTGCCGACTCACAGCGGCTGATGGAGGGACTGCGTACCCTGTAGACAGGGTGAGCATCTGGGTCACCATCTGGGCAGTGCAGGGCAATGAGGACGCCCGGAGTCTGGAAGTTATGTCTGAGTTTGAGAGAAATGACTCACTCCTGCGTGCTTTGTCTCTGCATCCTGTGTGTATGCGGGGGTCACCTGACCTCAGGATTGAGATTTAGAGGAAGACAAGCACAGACCGCTCTGGGACACAGACACGGTTTTCTCCAGCAGACCACCTGAGTTGTGACATCTCAGGTCTGCCATCACCTCTGCTGGGTGCCGGCCGTCCGCTTTGGCCGTGACGTCGGAACCCACGTTCCCAGCGGTTAGCTGTCGATCCCCAGGTTAGATCAGTGAGATGTGCTGGTGGCACTCGGTGGCCCTGGTGGCCAGCAGCACGTGGCTGATACGACAGGCGCCGTGACTGGCCCATCTGGTGCGTCTCCCTGACCGCGGGTGCGCGCTCGATTCTGTTTGCTCCGGAGCGCACACCGCCTCTCCGATTCCACTGGAAAACGTGGCCAGCGCAGGGTTGCCTCTGCCTGCGAGCACGTCTTCCTCCTTCCTGTGCTGCCGATCTCCTCTGTGTCCTGCTTCCACAAGGCCGTGGTGGAGGGCCTGTCTGCAGGAACGGTAGTGAAGATAGAAACCAAAACCAGGGATGGCGGAGGGAGGAGAGATTCAGCCCTGAAAGCAGGTCTCCGTGCCACGATGGGGCATCAGCTTGGTCTCCGTGTTTCGGACAAGCGGGCAGAGTGGGAAGCTCTGATTTCCACAGTTGTGGTCATTGAACGTGGGACAAGGTCCGGTTCCCCACAGGACGCGGCGTTTTCCTGGCACAGGGGGTAATTCATTACTCTCGGTGGTTTGTGCTGGTCCCTGCCGCCCACCCGCACTCTGTGGCCTACCGGAAATGCTCGCTTGTAGGGGACAGACACTGTGAGTGCACCTGCTGTGCGCATCGGAGAGCCTGGGCGGTCGCTGGCTGGGGAATGAATGGTCAGCTTTTCCATGTCGGGGCTCAGCAGGAGCCAGGACAGGTGTGCAGTGCACGGCCTGGATTGGGACGATGAGGGGGTTGGTTTTCCAGGAAGGGAGGCCAGCCGAGAGAACATGTGGCCGGACAGCCTTGCAGATCATCTGTGCCACGGGGTGGAGCCCGTCCGTGGCCTCGGAGGACCCATGCCAGCTCATCAGCTCTCTTTGGAAAACACGTTCCGGGAGCCGTGGGAGGGCAAGGCTGCAGCTGGGGAAGCCTCGCTGGGAGGATACTGTCGGGACCCAGGGGAAAGGGGGGAGGTCGTGAGCCTCTGAGGTCAGGCCGTGGGTGGGAGCGAAACAGGAGGGATCTCAGGCGGGGGTCAGAGATAGGACTGATGGACTGGGGACCAGTTGCAGGTGCAGGATGAAGAGAAACATGATTTGGAGTTTCTAGGGATGTGACCTGGTTGACAACGAAGGCGAGAACAGTTAACCTTTGAAGGGCACTTGGCAAATCCCGTTTGCCAGCGCTGAGAGTCTGTTGTCCTCGGAGCCACGTGCAGAGGGCAGGACAGGTCCCTACTGGGATTGCTGCACGTGTGGCTTGGCAAGACGCACGGACTTACTCAAAGTCACGCAGCCGGAAGCGGCAGAAGCCTCCCGGGCCCAGTGTCTGACCCTGTGTGCCCTTGGGTGGCCGGCAGAGCAGGATCTGGAATCTGGAGCCATCTGTTTGAAGTGAAGAGCAAAATGACAGCTTTCGCTTTGCATGTGGGTGGAACGAGGGCCTGTGGAGGGCAGCCGGCCTGGGATGCACAGATGTGGGGCTCTGCACCCTGGCAGCGAGGCCGGGCTTCGGGGCCAGCCTGAGAATTTACAACGTGCGTAGGACCTGACTTAGATCAGGTGCTTGCTAACTCCACCATGACGGCCCCATCTGAAGGGTGCCACTGTCCTGTGTTCCTGAGGATACCAGGGCCTGGCTGGTTCAGGGTTGGCCAAGAAAATACACGATGCCAGCTTACACGTGAATTGTAGATAAACAACAAATGTATTTTAGCGTAAGTATGTCCCACGTAGTCACTGTTTATATGAAGTTCACATGTAACTGGGCCTCCTGTATTTTTCTGTCATCCTACCCGACTCAGGGAACCAAGATTGCAATATATGACACCAAACTGATTTGGTTTTCCAGTGTCCTGTGGTGCTGCTGTCACCATGGTCCAAGAGTGAGCGAGTACCCAGGGGAAGTCTGTGAGGTGAGGGTGGATGAGAGCACCAACACCTGAAGGCTGCCGGCCCAGGGTGTCAACACCTGAGGGCTGGTGGCCCAGAGAGTCAACATCGGAGGGCTGCTGGCTCAGGGCATCGATATCTGAGGGCTGCCGGCCCAGGGCGTCAACACCTGAGGGCTGCTGGCCCAGAGAGTCAACACCTGAGGGCTGCTGGCCCAGAGAGTCAACACCTGAGGGCTGCTGGCCCAGGGCACCAACACCTGAGGGCTGCTGGCCCAGGGGCCCAACACCTGAGGGCTGCTGGCCTGGGACTCTCAGGCAGCAAAGGACTGAGGTGGATTTAGCCAGGCAGGTAGTGAGAGAGGATGGTGGGGCAGCTACTGATTTTCCTGAAGGTGTCTGGCAGTAAAGGAGAGGAGAAAAGTAGGGGAGAATAGCTTGCAAAATAACCAAATGGTGGACTGTCATTATTTGGGACCAAAGGCCGTGAACCAGTCAGTTGCTATCCATCGCTCACCAGAATGTGCTAACCTGCAGAAGTCGCTGGGCCCCAAATGCAGGGGGCACGCCAGGAGTCGCCTCTGCTAACGCAGACATTTCTCTGCCCTCTTGCTCACCCAGGCTATATTTCTGTGCTATCATTATTCACGAGTGAAAATAATAAGTTCTGACTGCTAATGACTCTTTCCCATTATTCTTTAAAAAGGCAACAAGGATTCATCACTGTATATACGTTAGGTGGGGAGGGAGGATTTTCCGTGGACATCTGTCTTTTTTTTTTTTTTAATTTTTTTTTTCAACGTTTATTTATTTTTGGGACAGAGAGAGACAGAGCATGAACGGGGGAGGGGCAGAGAGAGAGGGAGACACAGAATCAGAAGCAGGCTCCAGGCTCCGAGCCATCAGCCCAGAGCCCGACGCGGGGCTCGAACTCCCGGACCGCGAGATCGTGACCTGGCTGAAGTCGGACGCTTAACCGACTGCGCCACCCAGGCGCCCCTTCCGTGGACATCTGTCTTGAAGATTGGCACTTGAATCTAGTTAGTTTCTCTTTGTATCTTTTTGAAAAATGTTTAATGTTTACCTATTTCTGAGATAGAGCGACAGAGGACCAGAGGGGTGGGGGCGGGGTGTGGGGAGGAGCAGAGAGAGAGGGAGACACAGAATCCGAAGCAGGCTCCAGGCTCCAGGCTCTGAGCCATCAGCACAGAGCCTGACGCAGGGCTCGAACCCACAAACCACAAGATCACGACCTGAGCCGAAGTTGGACACTCAACCAGCTGAGCCACCCAGGCGTCCCTTCTCTTTGTATTTCTAAATCTTATTTATTTATTTTTAAATGTTTGTTTATTTATTTTGAAAGACAGAGAGAGAGAGTACAGAGGAGGGGCAGAGAGAGTGCAAGACAGAGAATCCTGAGCAGGCTAAGTGCTTTCAGTGCAGAGCCCGGCACGGGGCTCAATCTCACCAACGATGAGATCACGACTTGAGCTGAAACCAAGAGTTGGACGCTTAACCAACTGACCCACCCAGGCACTCCTAAATTTTATTTTTTAGTTGACACAGAGTCACATCGACTCCTTAGGTGTAGAGTTGTGTGCACTTTCATGCACATACAGGTCTGTGCCACCGCCACCACAATCAGGATACGGAACAGGTGTATCACCCCCAAGATTCTTGCTCACACCATCCCGTTCTAGTCTTCAAGCAGCCGCTGATTTTTATAGCTACCATTTTGTGTTTCTGAGCATCCATAGAGATGTCATCAGTCAGTACGTATCTTCTGAGATGGACTGTTTCACTGAGTGTCCATCTCTGAGATTCAACTTCTTGCGTCTATCACTTCCGCATCTGTTTTTATTGCTGTAACATTCCGTTGTGTGGATCCTCGCCACTTGGCTTATCCATCCACTCCGTTGAGATCATCGTCTGTGTTGTTTTCAGCGTTCTTGTGATTTGTGTGTCGACTAGAAAGAAACAGTCTTTTACAGGTGTTTGTGTGGACTTCAGTTTTCATTTTTCTGGGGTAGATACCCAGGCATGGGATTGCTTGGGTCACGGGGTGTGCGTTTCTGTGAAACTGCCAAGCTGTTTCCCAGAGTGGCTGTACCATTGTACATTCCCACCAGCAACGTTGGAGAGTTCAGACTGCTTCGTACACTCGTCAGCACTCGGTACGTCCAAAGCTTTTTATTTTAGCCAATCTTAAATGTCTGAAGGGAGGGTGCACCGTGGTTTTAATTTGCATTTGCCTGATGGCTAATGACGTCCAGTGCTTCTCTTGTGTTTATCTGCCATCCATGTATCTTCTCTGGGGCAGTCTTTGTTCAAGTCTTTTGCCTAATTAGGTTATTTGTTTTCATAGGTTGTACTTTGAAGGTTCTTTCTGTAATATGGATACAACTCCTTGGTCATATATGTGATTTACAAGTATTAGTCTTCCAGTCCGTGGGTTGTCTTTTTGGTTTTTAACAGTTTTCTCAGAAGATTAGAATCCCAGTTTTGTTGTTGTTGTTGTTCACTTCATGCCTTAGACACGCTTTGGGTGCCATGTCTGAGAACCCTGGCCCAAGTAACCCCGGGCCATGGAGATTCTCTCCTGTGGTTTGACTTTCCCGTTTGGCTCTGTGATTCATTTTGATTTCATTTTTGTTTAAGGTGTGGGATTTGCATCAAAGTTCTTCTTCCTTTTCATTGTTGTTCTGTTGTCCTATTGGGTCCAGTTGTTCCAATACCATTGTTGAAAACACTGTCATTTGTCCATTGATTTGCCTTTCCACCTTCATCAAAAATCAGTTGATTATATTTCTGTGGACCTATTTCTTGAATCTCTAATTTTTTTTGACTGATCTGTTCCTTCACCACCATTTCATCGTGTGCCTTTATAGTTAGTCTTAAAACAGGGCAGCACGATTCTTCCAACTTTCTTGCTTTGTTCCCCAAAATTGTTTCAGTTATTCTCATTTCTTTGCCTTTTCTTATAAATTTTGGAATCTGTTTGTATCGCCAAAAAAAAAAAATCACGCTGGACATTGGATTAAAATTTTGTTGAATCTAGAAATCAATTTGCATCTTCTAGCTCATGAACAATTTAGATCTTTTCATTTACACAAAGTCTTCTTAAATTTCTTTTATTAGTGTTTTGTCATTTTCAGCATATGGATTCTGTCCATTTTGGACACCCTGATAATTAAATATTTTACTTTTTTAGACCCATCCTACATGGTACCTTAACGTTTCGGTGTCCAGTTCATTGTTGCACAGAGATATAATTGATTTGCGTGTTGACCTTGTCTCTTCTGACCTGGTAAATAAATTCATTCGTTAATTCTACGAGGTTTTGGTCTTGTTTTGTTGCAGATTCTTTGGGACTGTCTATATATGTCTAGAAAATATGTATGGTTTTACTCCATTCTTCCCAATATTTTATTTCTTTTTCTCTTCTGACTTCACAGCATAGGCTGAATAGGAGGAATGAGGGTCTCTACCTCCTTGTCTTGCTCACAGTCTTAAAAGCATTCAGTCTTTCACCATTTAGTATGAAATTGGCTAAAGGTGTTTTGTAGAGAAAGCTCTCTCCTATTCTGGTTTAATGAGAGTTGTTGGTGTTAAATTAAGCCAAATGCTTTTCTTCATTTCATATGTCCATGTGTGCATGGCCGATATGGCACCTTATTTACTCACCTATTTAAAAGCAAACTGGCCTGTCCTTTATGCTCTAATGATGGGAGAGACATCACATTGATAAAATTTTAATTCAGAAGAACAGATTTTGACTTAAATACCCTGTAACTCAATTTGTCAATCTTTTAAAAAATAAATCATTTTTGGGGCGCCTGGGTGGCTCTGTCGGTTAAGCGTCCAACTTGACCCTAGGTCGTGAACTCGCCATTTCTGAGTCCGAGCCCCACATCGGGCTCTGCGCTGACAGCTCAGAGCGTGGAGCCTGTTTCAGATTCTGTTTCCCTCTCTTTCCGCCCCTCCCCCACTCATGCTCTGTCTCCCATCTCTCAAAAATAAATGTTAAAAAATTTTTTTTCACTAAATTATTTTTTTTTATTGAAGTATATTTGACATCCAACATTCCATTCATTTCAGGTGTATAACATAGTGATTCAACAACTCCATTCATTTTGTGGTGCTTACCATCCATAACCACCATCTGTCACCATGCATCACTACTAATATATCATTAACTATATTCCCTGTGCTGTTTCATTTATTCTGTGACTTGTCATTCCATAACTGGAAGTACGTTTACTGCTTTTCAAATATTGAACCAGCCTTGCATTCCTGAAATAAACCCCGCTCACCTGTGGGTTCTTCTTCTCATATATCATTGGATTCTATTTGCTAATTTTTTTTAGGATTTTTGCATCTGTGTCCATGAGGGATATTGGTATATAGTTTTCTTTTCTTGAGATGTAGTTGTCTGGTTTTGGCATCATGGAAATACTGGCCTTATACGAGGATTTGAGAAGTATCCCCTCCTCCTCCATTTTTCAGAAAAGGTTATGTAAAATTTGTACGGTTTATTTATTTTTCTTAAATGTTTTGTATAATTTTCCAACGAAACCATATGGGTCTGAAGATTTCTTTTCCATAGTATTCTTAACCACAAATTCACATTTTTAAGTACGTGTATTTGGGTTATCCATTTTACCTTCAGGGAGTTTGCGTCGTTTGTGATTTGGGGGGAATAAGTTTATTTCATGTAAGTTGTTTAATTTGTGGTTTCTGTAGTGATCTCTTCTTTTTCATTCTTCATGTTACTAATCTGTGTCTTCTCTCTTTTCTGTCATGCTTGTTATAAGCTTATCAACCTGATTGATCTTTACAAAGAACCACATTTTGTCCTCAATTCCTTTTTGTTTTCTCTGGTCTTACCTTTGTCATCGCCTGCCTTCTCATGATTTAGGTAATTTGTTCTTTTTTAAATTTGATGGGTGGAGCTTGGACTATCTATTTAAGACATTTCTTTCCTAATATAAGTATTTGATACTCTACATTTCCTTCTGAGGACTTTTTTATCATCTCACCAATTACCAACTTGGATTTTTCTTTTCATTCATGTTCAAGTTTTGAGACTTCCTCTTTAACCAATCAACTATGTAGAAGTATGTTTTTTACTTTCCAAGTACTTAAAGATTTTATGGTTGCCTTTCTTCTGTTACTGATTTATAGTCTAATTTTAGTACGGTTAGAGAACCTGCTTTGTGTGCCTTTAATTCTTTTTACATTTGACAAGATTTGTTTTATGACCCAGGAGATGATCTATCTTGGTGAATGTTCTACATGCACTAGAAAACCATGTGTTTTCTGCTACATTTGGGTGGGGTCATAGAAATAGCAGTTAGACCTGGTTGGCTGATGTAGAGTTTTTGAGTTCTTTCATATCCTTGTTGATTGTGTACTAGTTACGTTGATGAGCAAGAGAGGAGTGTTGTCTCAAAATTTAATTGTGGATTTGTCTATTTCTCTGATCACATTTGTCAGTTTTTGTGTCATTTATTTCAAAGCTTCATTGTTTGGTGCATTTAAATGTAGGATGATTAAATCTTGGTGAATTGACCTTTTTATTGTTATGAAATGTCCCTTTTTATTTCTGGTCTTTTTTCTTCACTTGGCTAACATTTCGTCCTTGTCTGATCTCGATTCAAGGCCACTCCAGCTTTCTTTTTTTCTTTTTCCTTTTACTGGACTTTTTAAAAATTTTATTTAAATTCTAGTTAACATTTTTTATTTTTAAAAAATTTTATTTTTGTTTTTAAATTTTTTATTTTTAATGTTCTAATCTTTCTTTTTACTTTTTTTTTATTTGTATTCGTTTTTATTTTTATTTATTTTTAATTTTTATTTAACTCCCAATTTTGTTTTGGTTAATATTTTCATGGTATATTTTTTCCATCACTTTACTTTTAAAGTGAATTTCTTGGGGCGCCTGGGTGGCTCAGTCAGTTAAATGTCCAACTTGGGCTGAGGTCATGATCTCACAGATTGTAAGTCTGAGCCCTGCGTCACACTCTGCTGACGGCTCGGAGCCTGGAGCCTGCTTTGTATTGTCTCCCTCTCTCTGCCCCTCCCCTGTGTGTGCTCTCTTTCTCTCTCAAAAATAAAAAAAAAACATTAGTTTTTTTTAAATAGTGAGTTTCTTGAAAATAGCATGTACATATCTTCCTTGACTTCTGATGAGGTTACATCCTGATGAATCCATCGTAAGTTGAAAATGCTGTAAGTTGGAAATGCATTTGATACACCTAACCTACTGAACTTCAGCATAGCCTAGCCTACCTTACATGTGCTCAGACAGCTTACATTAGCCTACAGTTGGGAAAAATCATCTAATAGAAATCCTGTGTTATCATAAAGCGTTGAATGTCTCATGTAACTTACTGAATGCTGTATCGAAAGTAAAAAACAAAATGCTCGTATGGGTACAGCATGGTTGTAAGTGTATTGGTTGTTCATGGTTGTCTAATGATTTCAGGCTGCAGCTCCCTGCCACTGCTCAGCATTGTGAGAGTATCCTACCACCATCACTAGCCCAGGAAAAAACCAAAAATCAAAATTTGAAATACGGTTTCTACTGGATGAGTATTCCTTTCACATTATCATAAAGTCAAAAACTTGAACCATTGTAAGTCAGGGACTGTCTATATTTGAGTAATCTGTCCTTTAGTTGAAGTGTTTAGAACATTTACAGTAAATCATTATGTCATATCATTATATTAAACCATCAATATGAATGAAATATATTGACCTGTGGTTTTAATGGTATTTTTGGATTTAGGTCAATCGTTTAATCATTGTTTTCTTTCTTACCTGTTTCCCCTTTCCTGTCTTATTTTTTGAAAATTTTTATATCTTATTTTAATTTTTCTGTTGTGGTTGTTAGTATAGCCTTTGTTTATTTTTATGGTTTTCCTAGGGTTAAAATACACATACTTCTCACAACCTCCTTGGAGGTTTATTCATGCAGAATATAGCTTATTATCATGTAAGAACCCTCCTTGGTTGTTTGCTACCTCTGTATTTTTAAGAGGAGAATAGCCTATCATGCTTATTATTTCTCTCATCCTCATGTTCCAGATGTCCCTCTTGCATCATTTCCATTCTATCAGAAGAACTTACTTTAGCAATTTTTTAAGCCAGATCTGCTGGCAGTGAATTGCCTTTGTTTGCCTTCAGTTGAGAATGCCTTTATTTCACCTTCATACAGGAAGGATATATTTGCTGGGTATAGAAGTCTGCACTTAATGGTTCTTTTCTTTCCACTTCATTCTACCTACTAGTTTTTGCAGGTTTCTTTGTATTTATCCTCTTTGGGATTTATTGAACTTCTTAAATCTGTAGGTTTATGAGTCTTACCAAATTTGGGGGGTTTTCTGCCATTATTTCTTGACATTTTTTTTTCTCACACACATTCTTTCTCCCCTCCTCCTAGGAGTCTGTTGACATGCATTGTAGACGTTTCAGTATTGTCCCATTGGTTCCTTAGTCTGTGTTCATTTTTCATCAGTCATTTCTCTTTCTGTCATTCAGATTGTATAATTTCTATGGACATACACTCAAAATTGGTGAGTCTGCTATTGTCCCATCCAATGAGGTTTTTTTTTTAATTCAGTTATTGTATTTTCCAGTCTAAAATTTACTTTTGGTTCCTGTTTATATCTTCTGTTACTTTGCTGAAACTTCCCATGTTTCTATTTATTTCAGGTGTGTTAGCGCTTACTTCTTGGAGTGCTTTTGTAATAGTTGATTTGAAGCCTTTACTAGATAGCCCCAGTATGTGGTCATCTTGTGGCCTCTGTGGGTTCTCTTTCCCTGTGAGTTGAGATTTTCCTAGGTCTTCATATGAAGAGTAAATTTGGATTTTCCTAGACATTTTGAATTGTACGTTATGATACCCTGGCTTTCATTTAAATTTTATAACAGTGTGAATACTGCATTTTTGTCTCATCAGACACTTGACTCATTTGGGCACAAATTTCTGTTTCTGCCAAGCTTTGTGTGGTTGTTGTTTTCATGTTGGTTCTGTGTCCAAAGCCTTCACAGTGCATTCAGATATTCCCATGTTCATGTCACCAGTGGCCAGTCTTGGACCTGGGTGGTGGTCTGTCTCATGGAGCAGTTCTCAAAGCCTTTTGTGGTGATACTATGGGACAGGTCCACACATGAGCAGTTCAGAGATGTCACCATGAGTCTATAAATAACTTTCTGGAGCATCCTGAGCTCCACCTTCTCTCCAGTCTCTTCTGTACTGTCTGGTTCTCTAGGCTTCCCCTTTTTGTCTTCTTGCCAGAAAACTGGGGCTTTATTTAGCCTGCTTTGAGGTGCACTTCCTGTGACTGCCTACTTCTGGGGCAAAGCAGCAGAGCAGAGATTGGGAAAAGCAATGAGGTTTAGTATGCCCTCTTGGGACCTTAGCCCCTCTGGTGAGAGAGAAAAGAGTTCCCCCTCAGAGTTTCTGGCTCCGCTGGGCCCCCACTGCTGCGACTGTTGCCACAGGTGCCTCCGCTACTGAAGGACCACTTAGGGACTGGATCATGAGAAGGGAGGCAAGAATACAGGAGGATCACCCATTCTCTCTGAGCATCAGGGGACCCCTTTCTCTCTCTTGGAGTCTGGAACTAGAGGGTTCCTCCTGCAGTGCACTCCATCCTTGCCTTCGCCCTCTGTGGGCTCAGGCCGCGTGGAGCCCAGGCTAGGGCACAAGAGTGGCCAACTTAGCACCAGTTTGGAAGTATGGGAATTCTGGTCTTCGTCCTCAATTCACCTGGTAGAGTTTAGTGCTCAGCACCCTCCAACAGCTATGCCGTGCACTCTGGCCAGGTTTGCTAGCTGCCCGGAGCGGGAGACAGAGCACAGTGTGTTCATCCCATTGGAACCACTAACTTTTTTCTTTTAACATGCCTGTGCTGGGTATATCCAGACAATGGGTCATATTTAGCACTAAAAGGTAATGAGCTTTCAAAACATGAAAAGACCTAGCAGAACCTTGAATTCATATTACTAAATGAAAGAAGCCTATCCGAGAAGGCTACAGACGGTATGATTCCAACTCTATGAAGTTCTAGAAAAGACAGAACTATGAAAACAATGAAAAGGTCAGTGGATTAGGGTGGAGGGGAGAGATGAATAGGCAGAGCACAAAGGATTTTTGGGGCTCAGGGCACCGGGTGGCTCAGTCGGTTAAGCGTTGGGCTCTTGATTTCGGCTCAGGTCATGATCTCGCACATGAGCCCAAGCCCCGCGTCAGGCTGCGTGCTGACAGTGCAGAGTCTGCTTGGATTCTCTTTCTCTCCTTCTCTCTTGCTCTGCCCCTCCCACCCCCCCCTCAAAATAAATAAATAAACTTTAATCAAAAAAAAAAAAAAGAAAAGACAAGGCTTTTTAGGGCAGTGAAACTGCTCTGTATGATGCTAAAATGGTAGAGACATGTGATTCTCCTTTCATCCAAGCCCATAGCACGGACAACGCCAAGAGCGAATCCTCATGTAGACTGTGGTTTCTGAGTGACAATGATGTTAACGTAGGTTCTTCAGTTGTACCACTCTGTTGTGGGATGTGCCGAACACAGATTACCAGCAAAGTGCGGATAGTGCCCCTGGGTGGTTGTGACTCGGGCTATCCCCTCAGGTTGCAGCTGTGCTTACAGAGTGGCCAGAAGCTGGTTCATTCCACTTTTGCTCACTTTTGGCGGGACATCTCAGTTCTTTGCTACGTGGACCTCTCCACATGGCATCCAGCTTCCTGTCGAGCCGGGGATTCGAGAAGAACCTCGAGGAGGCTGCACTGCCTTTATGACTGAGCCTTCCAAATCACACACTGTCACTTAGCCTCGCATTGCGTTCCAGAAGCAGGTCACCAAACCCAGCCCTCTTAGCTGGGGAGGCTGTGCATGTGCAAGGGCAGGAAGTATATTCAGTACCTCCTGAATTTGCTGTGAGATTCCGCTGTGAAATTTTGTTGTAAAACTGCTCAAAAAAAAAAAAAGTCTATTTAAAAAATTCATGTGCCAAAGTATCTCACATTAAAAAAATTGAAGGGGGGGTGCGCCTGTTGGTGAAGCATCTAATTCTTGATCTCAGCCCGGGTCGTGATCTCACGGTTCGTGAGTTCGAGCCTCCACACCGGGCTCTGTGCTGACAGCTCGGAGCCTGTTTTGGAATTCTGTCTCTCCCTCTCTGTCTGCCCTTCCCCTCAGCTCACTCTCTGTCTCTCTCTCAATATAAATAAATAAACTTGAAAAAAAATTAAAAAATAATTGTAGCGTTTGGTAAATACGTTTGAAAATTGTAGGCCCTTTATTTAAAGACAGAAAGGAAATAAAACGATCAAAAGCAGTACAATACACTTTCGGAAGTACATGGGGTAAACACAGCACATTCTGTTTTCTTCTTAGTAGTTCCGACAGGCCTGTTACTTTGTTCCATACGTTTTCATTTTCTGGGCCATGTCCCTTGTTAGAACTATCTGAGTGTCGGTAGATAACTTTCGGAGACGTTCAAACTTCAGTTTTTCACTTAGAATTTAAAATGGGTACAGCGCCTTTCACATAAATGTGTCATGTGGCCTGTCAATAAATCATTGAGTTTTTTAAAAGCTAAGCCCTACGTTATTAGCCCGTAGGTGCCCGGCTGGTACACAGGGCGGGACCTGCTGGTAATTCGAGAGGGACGACAGCTGTGCTGATCCTCATGGGGCCACAAGTGTCTGGGAGAGGAGTGTTCCCCGCAGGCCTCCTGTCGCCTGGGCGCAGGGACTGGTCAAGAAGGAGGCACACGAAGGGTCATTACACTCAGCGTGTGCGGCAGCCTGGCTCTTTCCGTACTTGCCAGCTCGCTCCAAATTGAAATCATCTAGAAAAATCACAGCACACGTCGAGGGTCAAGGGATCCCCCCTCCCCCCACCCCACCCCCGTTCTGTAGATTATGGTTGTCATTTTACTACTGGTTCCGTTTACTATTTTTGTTGTTGTGGCCTTCGGAAGATGAACACAGGGTTCACGGGCCGCGGCGTGCGGAGTCACGGACCTGCCTAAATATAGTGCCGCTGTCTGCTGGCGAGGCGGCAAGGAGGGGACACAGGTGGCCCTAAACGGGAGTGCTCTTCCTGCGCGGACCTCCCTTGGGCCGCGTGCTCCATTCGGTTAAGCTCCGGATCAAATTTAGCCTGTTTGGTGTGCATGCGTGTGGGAGTTTCTGTGAATGTGGAGCTTCTAAATTTATGCACCATTTGATACGGGTGTTTAGGAGTCGTAGCATCCGTGGCACTGGCACTCGAGGCCGGCCGCTGTGTTGTTAGTACAGAGATAAGGCTTGTCCTACAGGACTTGCCCCGGGGCCGTGCTCCTTATTCTGGGTGTCCCTCTGTCCTGTCTTCACGTAGGCACACAGAGCTCGGTAAATAACATGAAACCCACCTGCTCTGTAAGGGGGACGAGGGCGTCTGCCCTCACCTTCCGGGTTCCTCAGAAGCAGCTTTGAAATATGGCTGGGAGTCCCCAACCCGCTTGGAGAGCCTAGGGACAGGGAGACCATCTGTGTACCTACCCATCCGTGACCGTCCCCTGATTGCTTCTGGATAAGTCTTGCGCTTGGTGTGTTCACCGGGGATCACGGACTGGGTTTCCAGAGCAACCCAGGAAGGGTGGCACTGTTGGGGTCATCTCCGTCTGGGAGCGCAAGAACTGCGACGGAGAAAGAACGTCCCATCGTCACGTCTGTCCAACGACCCCTCCGTTGGTCCGTTGTCTGTCTGTCCATGCCTGTTCCTAGTGAGTGGTCATATACACGCAGGTCACTGAGATCAGTTACTCGGAGCCACAGAATCTTTTTATTTATTTATTTACTTATTTATTTAATAAGTTTATTTACTTCTTTTGAGAGAGAGAGACAGGCAGAGAGAGAGGGAGAGAAAGAGAATCCCAACCAAGCTTTACACTGTCAGCACAGAACCCCACGCAGGGCTTGATCCCAGGGACTGAGATCGCGACCAGAGCCAAAATCAAGAGTCGGATGCTCAACTGACTGAGCCACGCAGGCTTCCTGAATCTCTCTTTTTTTTTTTTTAAATTAAGAATGATTTACCCACAGAAGAAGAAAGGACCGCATACACAGTAAAACATGATAATAATAATATTTTAATACAGAGGGAAATTTAGAAGAAAAAGTCTTTTCAGCCATGAACTTTCTAAAATTAAAAATGCAACCATGACTTTTATTTGGGAAAAAACTTGTTTTAAATAGTTTCTCAAGTTCTTCTTAGCCGTTTATATCTTGTACAGGGAATCTCACGCGCACTCGTGCGGATTCCCCAGTTATTAATGTGTACCTTGGCTCGACAGTTCTCCCTCTTCCCCCCCTTAAGTTCACATATGCAGGTTCACACACACACACACACACACACACCTGTTTCCGGGCAGGACACACTCTGGGCTCACGCCCGTGCCTCCCAGCCTCACAGACGGTGTGTCCATCTGGACCCTGACTCCCAGGGTCCCCTATGTACTTGCTTCTCAGTTTGATCCCCTGACTTTAACCAGCCTCTTTGCTGTACCAGCCACCATCACCTAAGTCAGCGCTTTTTCAAGAAAAGAAAAGAAAAGGAAAGGAAAGGAGAGGAGAGGAGAGGGGAGGGGAGGGGAGGGGAAGGGCAGGGAAGAAAAAAGAAAAGAAAAGAGAAGAAAAGAAAAGAAAAGAAAAGAAAAAAGAAAAGAAAAGAAAAGAAGAGGGAGGACTGTCTTTTAAAGAAGCAATGAAAGTTGTACCCGACAATGAAGGCTAGAGGGAGTTTAGAAATTTTCTTTCGAGGGGCACCTGGGTGGCTCAGTCGGTTGGGGGTCAGGTCATGATCTCACAGTTCCTGGGATCGAGCCCTGTGCGGGGCTCTGCACTGGTGACACGGAACCTGCTTGGGATTCTCTCTCTGCCCCTCCCCTGTTCGCGTGTGCGTTTTCTCGCTCTCTCAAAATAAATAAACTTAAAAAAAAAATTTAAAGGAAAGAAATTTCCGTTGGGACTTCAGAACTTTAAGAGGGAGAAATGTTTACATTGAAAATAAACATTTTGTTTCCTTAATGTTGAAAAAATAATAGCTTTTTGGGGATGTAATTCATACACCATGCAATTTCCTTGAATTTTTAAGACCCAAGGAGCCTCTGGAGAATTTCAGGCCAGAGATGTGCCATTATCAGCTCAGTTACGGACGCTTCCCTCACCAGTGTCCTTAGCGGGGGGAGGGCGTAACAGTCTCTCCTTGTGGGGATTTGACCAGCGTCTTTCTCCAGGGGAATGGGTAATGAGGCTGGCCGGGGAGGGGGCCTCGGGGGGCATGTGCTGGCCAGGCCAGGACCACGTGTGCCGGAATGTGGGGCCAGGGAGCCACATGCTACAAGCCGAGGGAGAGTCCGGCAGATCTTGGGGGTGGGAGGAACGGAGCCTCACAAATGCAGACCTGGCAGTTTTGGGCTTCGCCTGATGTTTGCTTGGATCCCAGAGCAACCCTGGCGACAGAGACAGCCTTGCCCCTGAGCCTCGGGCACAGGAAGCCCGTCCTGGCGTGGCTTGTGGTCCAGCCCTTGGCGGCTGCCCCTGCAAAGGTCGATGGCAGCACCTCAGGGGAGCCAGGACCAGGGGGCTCAGGTTGTGTCTGCTGCAACCATCGGGGCATGGTCATTGCCCCTAGACGGGGTCCCTGACCTTGGTGCTGCACCACTTACCCTCTGCACCCTCTGCTCCGTCGTGTGACTCCTACCTGGCCAACCTTCCAATTTTTATGACTTTCCGATGACTCCCTCCTCACTGTCTGCTGAGGGCCAGACTCTCCAGGGCCGGGGACCCCTCCCCACTGGCCGATCAGCACCTTTGCTCCAGCTACCCAGAATATCTGAGGGAATAGGGCCTGAGAGGTGGCCATGGCATGAGTCACCGCAGGTGGTAGCCACTCACCTGTGACCCTTTCTCCAAAGTGCTGCCAGATTGCCCTTTCCCAGAAGGAACCAGGCTTTTGGGCTCCCCGGTGGCCGCAGCGGGACAAATCGCCACGGCCGCCCCGTCCTGCCCAGCGAGGCTCCTGCCTCCGGGGACACTGGCTTAGAAGCAGTGAAAGGGCATCGTATCACAGGTTGCGTGCTGGCCACGCAGCCCGGAATCTGCGGGCTCTCATTGCACGGATTCCCGAGGATTCCTGTTTTCTTGTAACCAAAGGAGGGGCGTCTCTTCCGGGGCCTGGAGCCCTAACGCACATCTTCCTTTACAGGCTTCACCAGGGTGTTTGTTTCCTCCAACAAGGAACCCCCAGTGTTTAGAGCAGTGGCTTTTGTTTGGGGAAGCCGGAGGGCGTTCCCCAGGAAAAAAGAGCTGAGCTCACTGCCATTGAAGGGCAAATAAGGGCCTGATAAGGGCGTCTTTATTAAAACCCTAGCTGGGCAGATGGGAGGAAACAGAGAACCCAACTGGGGAGAGACGCGGGGCTGCAAAATGTAGTCAGTCTTCAAAGACACGTGTCGGAAAAAATGGAGACAGTTGCCTTTTGATTTTCCACTGTGAGGCAACAGCTGGAATTTCTGACCTTCTGGATGATTCTTTGTCCTGGCCTGGTGGAGCCGCCTGAGGAATTCAGAGAGCTCCCAGTGGGGGAGGGCCTCCCCCCACCCCGCCCCGTGTCCCCGGGGCGGGGGGACCCTGGGTCCCCGCTGCCTGGGCCTCTGTGTATCTTCCAAGTTGTCCAAGTGACAGCAGCAACATATGGTTGGGGACATCTCTGTCCCTGCCACGGCGTCTCCCAGGCCTCGACCTGCAAGTCTGCTGCTGGATGGTGGTGAGGACCTTCATTTCTGTTTTCTCTGGGCATGTCCTCGCATAAAGGGGTGCCTCCCTTCCCTGCTGGAGCCTCGCTCCCCTGTTCCCTGCCCCACAGGTGGGTTCTGGCAAGTGGGGGGGCCCATCAGCATGGCAGGGGCGGGGGGTGCAGGGGCCAGATGCCACAGCAGCCCGGTCCTGTGACCCAAATCTGGAAGCGGGATTCCCGACAATCTCAAACGAAGTCTCATTGCGAAAGTGCGCTCTGAGCCGACACTCAGGACTTTGCTTAACGTCACATAGCATCACTGGTAGAGAGAGACACAGAAGTCTCCAGGGCAGCCCTGGGCTTCAGAATTTAGGTACAGACCTTGTCCCTGCCTCTCTCTAGTGCCCCACCCGCCTGTCCCTGCAGCTGGGGGAGGCCCGGGTCCTGGGGCAGACTTGCTGTCCGCAGCCAGCCCTCCGGTCCCTCTCCCTCTGCGGCTGGCCCTGGGTCCCCCCCCTTGCTCTGATGCATCCTGAGGGGAGCAGACATCTACTGTCTTACTCGCTTCCCTGATCCCCCTGTCCTGGATCCCTTTGCCTTCCCCACCCCACCTCCCTCCTGCATCACTTCTCACGGTGCTCAGGAAGCTGGGCTTTCCAGGCAGTAGCGAGTTGAAGACCAGGCCCAGATCATTTTGACATTAATGTGATAATACTGGTGTTTCCCACGTCAGCCAAAACCAGTGTCTATAAAACGCAGACCTGGGGCATCTGGGAGGTTCAGTCCGTTAAGCGTCTGACTTCAGCTCATGAGTCCGAGCTCTGCGTCGGGCTCTGTGCTGACAGCTCGGAGCCTGGAGCCTGCTTCGGATTCTGTGTCCCAATCTCATTGCCCACCCCCCACTCATGCTCCGTCTCTCTCCGTCTCTCAAAAGTAAATAATAAACACTTTAAAAGTATTTAAAAAAATAATAAAAACACAGGCATGAAAATCAAGTCAAAGTATTTGCATCAGAGAAGAATTCACCCTAATAAGAGTATCTCAGAAGTCCCTTCAAAACCTGACGTGAGAGTGGCAGTAGTGACCGTGGACAAGAGGGGCAATAGTGGAGGCTCCTGCAAAGGTGTGGCCCGCGGGCTGTGGCCGGCTTTTGGATGTGGGGACGAGAAGGGACCATTGAAGCTGAGTGATGCTCTTTGCCCGGCAGACGGCAAGGATGGTGATGACCTTGCAGGCACAGGTGTGTGTGGGGGAGGGGAGATGTGGAAACAGGCTGGTGTGAGTTTGAGTACGTGGGGGGAGGGTGGCAGCCGTGGACACACGCGGCAGGTGATGGGGGCCCTGGGCAGGAGAAGAGGTGGGTGCCCCAGCCTGAGGCCCAGGCTGCATTTGGGAAGGAGGCGGAGTCTGAGGCCGGGGCACTGTCCGCTACAAGGAGAGAGTGCGGGTGGGGGACCAGAACATTGACGCTGGGGAGACCACCCTTAATGGGGCGATGGTGCAGGTGACCTCACCAAAGGGAACGCTGGATGGGTGCCCGCGCCTGGGAGCGGTTCGGTGACACTTTAAATATAAACACCTCAAATAAGCCATAGGAGGTGTGGGAATTCTAAAACCACTGCAGTGTCTATGTATTTTTGGAGTTGTGTGTGATGAGTGAAATATTTAGGCAAGTTAACTGTTTTCAGATAGGTAAAATTAGTTTGCCTGGCGAAACTTAGGGTTTATTTTTAGAATCTTGACTTTAAATGCCAAATAAGCCTGGTCACTATAAATATGCCAGGAAAGGGCCCCCCGGGCACTTGGGAGGCAAGAGCTGCCTGCAGGGCGGGGGGGGGGGGGGGGGGGGGATCGTTTCCCTTCCCACCCGCAGAAGCTCCTTGCGGAAGGTAAGTCTGCCTCGGCACCTGCTCCCCTGCTCTCTAGAATGGTTTTTTCAGGAACGCCCCTTTCTTTTTTGGCAAGTGGGGAATTGTAAGTAGAGGCGCCTGCCGTATTGCCCCGAGCATTTTTGTGACAAGCTAGGACGCAGATTGAAAATTCACAGCACATACAGCTTTATGTTTTGGGGTTGCTTTGCAGTCGAGGATGATTGGACTGTAGTCCCAGGAGAGAGAAGGCGGGTATTTGTGGGGTTGTTGCTGCGGGTTCCATAGATGAGCGCCCAGACACAGAGACGCGGAGGTGGCTGGCCAGCCCTGTGCTTGCGTGAGCGGTCAGGGGTCTGGGTGCTCTGTGTGGATGCTGAGGATCTCAGGAGGAGCTCTGCTCGGTCTCCTTCCTGACCGCGTTTATTCTCAGTACTCGGATTTTCCCTTTAAAGGTTCCATATTTAAGTGAGTTATTTTTCTTGCATGGCCCATGGTGGAGTGTTAGATAGCAAAACTGTCTATAGTTCTTGCAATGTTAAATGTTTATTTATATATATATATATATATATATATGTATGTGTGTGTGTGTGTGTATTTTTAAGAGAGAGAGAGAAAGATTGAGTGAGGGGCAAAGAGAGAGAGAGAGAGACAGAGAGAGAGAGAGAGAGAGAGAGAGAATCCCAACGCAGGGCTTAAACTCATGAACCCTGAGACCATGACCTGAGCTGAAGTCAGATGCTTAACCGACTGAGCCACCCAGGAGCCCCTGTTTAATGTCTTTTGACTGTGGCTTCTCTGGGGTCGAATCACAGAGTGGTTGAGGCAGGCTGTCCCGGGGTTGAAGGTTCCCATACCCTGTGCAGCTCTCTCAGGTGTGCGGTGGGGGACGTCATGGGGACATCATGGGGACTTCATGGGGGACATCATGTGGACATCCATCACACGTGAACAGCAGGGAGCATGGGGACAGCGACCACGTGACGGCAGAAACCATTCCTCTGCCCTGGGTGGGATTAAGGATGGGTCACGTGGTCAATACCTTAGTTTAACAGGCTGAGTGTTTCTACAAAAAGCCTTGACATGTTTTTGCAGTCCTCTGGTGCACACGCACCCAGGAGTCATTGCCCGCGGCTTTTCAACCGCAGATTCCCTAAAAAGCCAATCGAGAATTTGAAAAGAATTTTGATAAAATCTGAGTGCAGGACCTTCCGGCTGCTGACCAATTTGTTTTTTCCCCCTGTTCAGTTGTCTTTCTGTCACCCAAGTAAACATTCGTTCGTTCGTTAATTTCAGCCACCCCCCCCTCTTGTGTTCCTTGAATGCTTAACTTAGGTTCCGTGAAAATCATCCCGTTCCTCCTCTTTACGTCCTTTATGTTCTGTAACGTTCTATTTAAGTGACGGGATTATTGTTAGGTACCGCAGGCATAAACTGTTTGGGAATAACACAGTGGCCTCTGGGGAAGAAAATCCTCAGACGGGTCGGAGCCACAGAGATCCCTCCGCCTTACTAGCTAGCCACCCACCAGCTCCAAGGATCAATCTGTGCATTTTCCAGAAAGGATCAAAGAAAGCGTGGAATGAGAGGGTCCAGATTCCGGAGGGTCTGTGTGTCTGGCAAGGCTCTACGGGTGGGGAGTCCCCCCCCCCCCCCCCCCCCCCGCTTGTCAGTAAAAGGCCAGATGGCAGGTATTTCCTGCCGCGGGGGGGCGTGTGTCTCTGTGGGGACCTCTCAACTCTGACTTTTTTTGGCAAAAGCAGCCTCAGACCTTATGTAAATGAACGGGCATGGCTGGGTTCCAATAAAGCTTTATTTATGGACGCTGAAATTTGAATTTCTTGGGAATCCACGTGTCATGAACGATCATTGCTTGTTTGCTTTGTCCCCCTCAACCATTTTCAAACTGTAAAAACATTCTTAGCTTGCTGGCCATACAAAAACACAGTGGGTGGAAGCTTGTGGACCCCTGAGATAGACTGTCCCTGTCTTGTACCTCACGCATTCGAGCCAGAGAAATCAACAGAGAATCCACTCTTCATGCCTACTATACTTGGACGCACTTCCCGGCCCCTTAATCTTAGTCTGTCCTTTTTAAGTACCTGGGGGTAAGTTTACAGAAAGTAGGTGGAGGCTAATGGAGTCGGTGGGACCTATAATCAATCAAGAGCTGTTTTTCTCTCTCCTCGACCCTTGCTTCGCCATGGTCGGCTTACACCAGTGGTCCTCAGCTGCGCTCAGCATCAACCAGCATGCTCTGTAAATATTCAGGAATCAGAATCTACTAGGGAATCGTCAGAAGCCCTCCAGCTGGCTCTTTTGTATACCAAAGCTTGTAAACCAGTGCATTGACCACCAGCGTGGATGTGTACCAGGCTGCTGGGCCATCCCATATGGGTTCCCAGGTGGAGGACTGGTTAGACCACAAAGGATGAATACAATTTGGGCGGCCGCCGAGGAAGCATGTCCATGTTCCTTAGCTAAGGAGCTCCCATAGTATCTCTGTACAAATAATTAAATTTACCAAAAAGTTAATAAGACATCAGTACCGTGTCTTGGGAGCACACATACACCCTTGCAGATTTCTGAACCCTGATCTTCCCGCATGCGTGTGTGTGTTGTGTGTGTGTGTGTTTAAGTTGAACGACAGAACGTATTTTAGGCACACAGTAAATATAAGGAAATGGTTATCAAACCAACATTGAGGAAAAAAAAAAAACCTTCGGATCTCTCGGGTCTCCACATGTAAAATTTGTGCCTCTCGTTTTTTCCCCTGGAGATATTCTCTTATTAAACTCCAGTCTCAGGATAGGATCTGACCACAGTTACTACATTTATGCTGCTGTGAATATTTGTGCGGGCATTACCTCTGTTTAATGAAGAGTGTTGTCTCTTTTTAAAGCGAGTCGAGTGTCAGCCATCAGCCAGATGGTTTTGTCTGATGCCAAAATGCACTGAGTTCCCGGGCCCTGTCTTCCCCCACAAGGCTCCAGAGAACAGTGCCTGGCACATAGTAGGCACATAATAAACATGTGAATGAATGAGCGTATTGAGGAAATTCAGGACTCTACCCAAGAATCGGTGTCTTTGGAGGAAACCTTGTTTGAACGGAACTAGGGCTATTCACCACATCACAGCCAGGGCTGGCTCGGAGTTTTGCGGTGTTTGGGCTGCATAAAGGAACCTTTCGAGAGTAAGTGTTTTCTCTTCCCCTTTTCCTAAAGGGGTGCATTTTATTTTGTCCAACTCAGCCGTGTGCTCAGGCGGGTGTCCAGAGTCGGCCGCTGTCCACAGGTTACGCTTGGCAGGAAGTGTTTCTAAGACAACACAGGTGCCTTCAGACGCAAGTTCATTTCAGAGGGTGTAAAAATAGACTTCAGATGGAAATGTGCGTGTTGGAGACATTTGGGTTTCTCTTTTCCGAATTTGCTGACTCAGTCATAGGGCAGAGGGGGGCCAGAAGCCGCACACAAAGAGCACTTCTGATGAACCGCTGTCTTGTGTAAATAGAATGGTCAACTGCTTTCTGATATTCTTTGGTGCTCGATCCTGCCACGTCTTCAATCAGGGTGACAGAGCGTCTCTTGTTTCTTGACCAAAGATTCTTCATCGGGAGGGTTGGTATAACTGTGCACATCAACTTTCTTTTTAAAAAGTTTTTTAAGGGGCGCCTGGGTGGCGCAGTCGGTTAAGCGTCCGACTTCAGCCAGGTCACGATCTTGCGGTCCGTGAGTTCGAGACCCGCGTCGGGCTCTGGGCTGATGGCTCAGAGCCTGGAGCCTGTTTCCGATTCTGTGTCTCCCTCTCTCTCTGCCCCTCCCCGTTCATGCTTTGTCTCTCTCTGTCCCAAAAATAAATAAACGTTGAAAAAAAAAATTAAAAAAAAAAAAGTTTTTTAAGCTTATTTATTTTTGAGAGAGACAGAGAGAGCAGGGGAGGGGCAGAGAGAAGGAGAGAGAGACTCCCAAGCAGGTTCCGCGCTGTCCATGCAGATCTGGACTCGGGGCTTGAACCCACAAACCGTGAGATCGTGACCTGAGCCGAAATCGAGAGTCGGACACTCAACCGGCTGAGCCACCCAGGCGCCCCGCGAACATCAATTTTCCAATTGAAACTCTAAACAAAGTGTCTATGAAGAAACTATAGACACTATAGTTCCCTTTCCTGACTCTGGCTTTTGCAGAATCAAGGGTTATTATGACGAACCAGAGTCACGGTTGGATTTGCTTTGGTTTGAGCTAAGGGTCATCTGTCCCGCTGGAGGAAATGAGAAGGAGAGGAGTGGTGGAGCCCTGGGGAAGGAAGCCAGGACTCCTGAGCCTGAACCTGACCTGCCTCATGCGGGCCCGCAGGCGTCGGCAGGTTCCGATGCACCTGTCCAGATCTGCATACGTGCTCTGCTCTCTGGCCAGACTGGTCAGACAGGAGACCCGGTGTGGTGGCCGCCTCTTGTTTCTGTGTCACTTATGAGCACGTTGTGACAACCCCAGGCCTCTCTCCAATGCCAAGCAGCTCTCTCCTCCTGTCCTGAGGTCACTGAAGTGTGACGTGACTTAGGACCCAGTTGCTGTGAGGGTAAACTCATTTGAAAAGAGACAGTAAACAGTGGCTTTGGAGGACGGGCCTCAGGTGACACTGAGCAGTGATCTGGCCACAGAGCTGTCAGCAGCCGGGCACCTGCGATCTGATGTCCGCTCCCCGCTCCCCGCCTCACTCTTGCTTCCCTGGGATTGCACGAGCTACGAAAGGGTTAGCACAGAAACTCAGGCTCTCTTTTCCAGGGAACCTGCTTGAGACGCTCCGTGTTTGTAATCCGTCTGTAACACCTGCTTTGTGGAGCCGTGAAGATCAAATCATTGAAGCATGTATATAACCCGTCCCATAGTGAACACTTACTACTTGGGGTATTATTATTTCTTTTTTTTTTTAGTTTGTTTATTATTTATTTATTTATTTATTTATTTATTTATTGGTGTTTATTTTTGAGACAGAGAGAGACAAAGAGTGAGCAGGGGAGAGGCAGAGAGAGCGGGAGACACAGAATCGGAAACAGGCTCCAGGCTCTGAGCTGTCAGCACGGCTCGCCGCACGTATACATGTCAAACGCTGACCCAAGTGTGGCCTCTGCGTTCGTGTGCAGGGAGAATTGGGGCAGATGGAGGTGTTTGCAAAGTGCCAAATGTGTTTAGGGACACTTTTGGGTTTCTCACAAGGCCTTCTGGAAATTTCGGCCACTGTACAACCTCCCACGCTTTTTTGTCTGGAATCTCATGACTTCAGCTCCATAATGCATTGCAGGTTAAAAGTAAGCAGCAGAGGAGTCTGACCTTGAAAAGGTAATAAAGATGGGGCTCACTTTGCCAATGTGCCTTTGGATTCTCCTCCCGAGACCCCTAAACTGTGTATCTGAGTGAAAAAGTTAATCTCCTGGGTTAGGTGTCCTGAAATCTCTTCATTCTTCCTTTGCCGGACACACAGCATGTTGTTTGTGCTGATGTACCTGCCCCATACCTCACTTTGTCATTTAAAATAGCCAGTCAAGGAGTGCCTGGGGGGGCGCAGTCAGTTAAGCCTCTGTCCGACTTTCCCTCAGGTCATGATCTTGGGGTTCTTGGGTTTGAGCCCTGTGTCGGGTCTGGGCTGACAGCTCAGAGCCTGGAGCATGTTTCTGATTCTGTGTCTCCCTCTATCTCTTCCCCTCCCCTGCCCTCTCTCTCTCTCTCTCTCTCTCTCTCTCTCTCTCTCTCTCTTTTCCTCTCTCAAAAAATAAACACTAAAAAAAATGTTAATAGCCAGTCGATTTTTAAAGCAAAACAAACAAACAAAAAAGCCCATTTCCCTGTACATTTGGTTTCCGTCCAGAAAATGAAATCTTGTATCACTTTGCAATTCCTTTGCCCACATATAAGGTTGCTTCTTAGAAATGAAGGTATGTTAGCAGCGTGCACCCCTAGTTAACATACAAAGTCAAGATTTGTCTTCGTATCTAATGAATGTTAACTATCATGGGAGATGATTCCCGAGGGAGCACGTACGGCGATAGATATATGTACCGTGTGATGCCCTTTGGAGAACCGAGAAACCTCCACGCACCGAGGCGCATTTGACTCTGACCCGTGTCATAAACTCCGACGTGTGTTCTCATGCAGAGTAGACGTGTCCCGATGGCTGCTGGTTTGGGATGTGTCAGTGGGTGTACAGTCTCTCACGTGGGCAAACACCTGCTAATCCACGTGGACGGCCGACCCATCTGACCTGCAACTCCTGATGGGACACACAGAGCCATGCTGTGGGGATCACAGACCGTGGCGACAGAGGGAGGCTGTGGGTGGGCCACACGTTCCTGTCCCCGGGGTTCCATGAGCCGGGTCTCTTCCAGGGGCTGTGGCCGGGTGCCACACGGACTCCTTCCTCTTTGAGCACTCGTGTTTGGATCTTTGGACTGAGATGGGTTGTGTACCCAGGGCTGGAAAGTAAGCTAATGTTCCTCCTCCTTCTTGGAGCCCAGGGGCATTTGACCTCAGCTGTGTCTGTCCGGCCTCCGTCTGGGGATTCTTCTGTCACCACCCTCACAGCCGCCTGCTGTTTGACGCCTCCCTGGGGGTTTCCCTGTTGGGCAGCGGTCAGTGTGCTGGGGTCTGCCCCGGGGCTGGGCTCTCTGGGCCAGTTCGTTGGGTCTCCTCTGTTTGCAGAGCTTTGTGACCCTTGATTCTTCCTGCCCCTGACTTCCGAGGGGAGTGCAAACACGGCTAGCCTCAGAAAACCACCATGAAGCTGAAACAGGAAGTGTGGGACTGTCCGGGGGCGGTGGGGGGGGCGGGACGCAGAGAAGGGTAAGAGCTTCCTTAATGCTTTGTGGATGACCCAAGCGGGCGTTACAAGGGCTGCTGTCCATTGCACAGCACTGGGCCACTTCCCCTGCCTTCCCAGGAGGACTTTACATTAGAAGCAAAGGCTGTGACCTGCCTTCCCCACACCCTGGAACCTGGAGGAAGGTAGCACCTGGCATCCAGAACCCCTTGCGTCCTCTCTCTTAAAAATTAGCATTTGCAGAGACGCCTGGAGGGCTCCGTCCATGAAGCGTCCGACTTCAGCTCAGGTCATGATCTCACAGTTCGTGAGTTCGAGCCCCGCATTGGGCTCTGTGGGCTCTGCGGTGACAGAGCCTGCTTGGGATTTTCTCTCTCTCCCTCCGCCCCCCTGCCCCACTTGCACTCTCTTTCTTGGTCTCAAAATAAATAAATAAACTTGAAAAAATAGCATTTCACACATGGGACATTTAATACACTTATTCATATGAAATTTACTTTTGCAAGTGTGGGCATGCGTGCGTACACACACACACACACACACACACACACACACACCTCTATCTATTTATTTACCTGTCTGTCTGAGGGACATGATAACGGGCCCTCCACATACCCCACTGCCTCCCACCCACTGGAGTGCCCCGGATGTTACAAGATTAATGTACAGGTAAAAGTATTTGGCTCATTTTGCTTCAAGCTTGGTGGATGGCTTGTTATTATTATTCTTATTTTATTATTATTTATCGTTATTATTATTTGAGCAGTGACATAAAACAGCTACCTTTACACAGTGTCCTCACTTCTTTGTGCGGCTGCACAGGTTCATCCCCCCCGCCCCCAACCGCCAATCCACCAGTGTTCGCATCAGGGTCTATTTAGACAGCCTGCGATGGATGGACGGAGGGACTTGGCGATGTCCCTGTGTCGCGGTAACGAGCAGATCCCCTCAAAACTCCTCGTGCATCTGGCCTCCCCGGCCCTGCGGTTTGATCCGGCAGTTCTGGGAATCCGGGAAGGCTGCAGTCTGGACCGGGAACACATCTCCTGGTGGTCAGGCTTGCATAGACATGGACTGGGGTCCTGGTTCCGCTCCGTCCTGGTCTCGTTGCCGTTGGACAGTCACTTAATGGAGAAGTTGGGGGTGATAGCCCCTCCCTTGTGCAGCGTGCTGTCACCAGAATTAATGAGACGCTGTGTCGGGATATCCCTCACAGTCAGTGTTGTCCCCTCTCCCTTGTTTGCAGTGGGGACAGTCGTCCTTCTGTCACACTGCTTTGTGGAGAGGATCCTTACGAAATGTCTGGCAATTGCCTGGATGACATTAGGATGGTGTCATGGTCCCAAGCGGGTCCGACCAAACCGGTCTGGCCTGTTCCCTCTCCCAGCCACAAGCCCTTGAACCTGCAGGCGGCTGGGATCAGAACCCACCCCTTAGCCCAGCGGCCACACCGGGATCCCCACGCCCTCAAAAGGGCTGGAAAGCACCGAGGCGTGGACCCCAATGTAGCACTAGAGTGGGGCCCTCCAGCACCGGTTTGCCTGCAAAAACGAGGTTTTTCTTCTTGTCCCTGAGGAAGTTACAGATGCCATTATGAATAGTTTCTCCCAATTCGTTTCTGTCACCGCTCCCTGGTCCCTAATCCCTAGCCCCCCCCCCCCCCCCCCCCAGGAAATCGGTGAACATGCAAGTCTCATGACTAATCTGAGATCCCATGTAGGGTGGCCGGCTGGGCCGGTCTCAGGGGGCGGGGGGCTCCGCTGTCCTGGGGATCTGCAGATACACAGCAGGTAGGAATCCAAGCCAAGATTTCTGGGGGACCTTGGAGATCCACCCTGCCCCCCTCCTTGGATGGGACACCGACTTGATCTGAGGCACAGAATCCAGGAGGCTGAATCACAACGGTGGGTTAGAAGGCCTGGGTGGGGAGGGTGTTGGCGGGGCAGGAGGTGGGTCCGTCCGAGTCCTCCCAGCCCACCCCCTGCAGCTTCTGGAGGCTGTGTAGACACATCACTGTGGTCTCTATCTTCCCTGTGTGGGGAGGTCCGGTGTCCCCTGAAACGCAGTTCTCAGTTCCTGCCTCAGGCCTCAGCCTTTCTCCTCCCCCCTTTCACGCTGCTGCCAAAAATCAGTTTTTTAATGTTCATTTATTGAGAGAGAGAGACAGAGAGAGAGCGCGCATGCAGGGGAGGGGCAGAGAGAGGGAGAGAGAATCCCAGGGATCAGCACTGTCCGCACAGAGCCCGACGCGGAGCTCGAACTCACGAACTATGAGATCGTGACCTGAGCCGAAACCAAGAGTCGAATGCTTAACCGACTGAGCCCCCCAGGGGACATAATTTTTGAAATGTGCCCTTCTGACTCTGATCCTCTTGCTTAAAAAGCCAAGCCATTTGCTCCCTGGTTCTGGGATGGTGCTGCCCATGCATCTCCCTGAAGCCCAGGGCAGGGACACTTTCTTTGTCCTCTTGCCAAAGGAGGGACAGCGTCTCCCTTCATCTTGTATACCTGGCGTGGCCCTTGGCAGGACACCTCCCAGTCTCTCCTTAATGTGCTGATACATCTGAATGTACTTTTATCACTTAAATTATTTTCCTTCTTTGTTTTCTTTGTTTTCCTTCTTTGTTTCCTTCTGTGTGACAGTGAGTACAAGGACAGTCTGGGTCGCCCTGCCTTGGGGGTGCACAGACCCGGGACTGGATGGCCTGCCACGTCGAGGCGGTGGAGCCCAGCCCTGCCCTTTGTGACTAAGCCTTAGCTCGGTCGCCCTCGACTCACTCCTCAAGTTCAGAAGTCCTTTCCTGCAACCCCACCCCCTGATGTCCCCTCAGCCCTGACTTCACTGGCTCGGTCCTCAGCGCATGACCCTGATGATTGCCTCTTCTGGAACCTCCTCTCTGGCCTTCTTGGACCAGGACCTATTCATTCATCCATTTAATAGATATTTATTGAGGACGTATTATTCACCAGTGTTTCACACCTGGGAATATAGGCATTAACATACACGTTGTGCTCCGGTGGGGGCAGGGGGGAGAGAAATACTTAAAGATGTAATTTCAGGCTGGTGTTTTGGGTGAACTGTCAGGGAAGCTTCTTGGAGGAGATGTCATTGTTCACAGACTTCCATGAGGAGAGGAGTGGGCCAGGCCATGCTGTGGGACGGCATGTGCAAACGTCCTGGGGTGGGGCTGAGCTTGGTGTGCCCGTGGAGTGGGAAAGCAGTCCGTGTGGTTGGAGTAGCTGAGCTTGGGGAGACTGGCAGGAGGGCAGATGGGGAGAGCCGGCCTGTGGAAATGGATGTGTCTTTCCCAAAGGTTACAGGATTCCCTCAGAAAGTTCTGGATCAAGGCAGGATGTGATCCAAACCCACTCTCCTCACACCTTTAGGGATGTCATGGCCAGATGCAGACACCACCTTGTTATTATGGCCCTGCCTGCAACCCTCCACGGGTTTCCTGTCACAAAAGGGATGATGTCCAGGCATCCAGCCGTGACCTCTCTACAATCTCGGTTCCTCACCTCTTAGCAATACCCGATCCCACTCTTTTTTTTTTTTACATTTTTGTATTGTTGAGAGACAGAGTGAGACCGAGCACAAGAAGGGGAGGGACAGAGAAAGAAGGAGACACAGAATCCGAAGCAGGCTCCAGGCTCCGAGCAAGCCTTCAGCACAGAGCCTGGCACGGGGCTTGAACCCACGAACCGTGAGATCATGACCTGAGCTGAAGTCCGACACTTAACCGACTAGGCCACCCAGGCGCCCATTTTTTACTTTTTAAAAACGTATTTATTTGTTTTTGAGAGAGGGCGTGAGCTGGGGAAGGGCACAGAGAGGGAGACACAGGATCCGAAGCTGGCTCCAGGCTCTGAGCTGTCAACACAGAACCCGATGCGGGGCTTGAACCCATGAACCGTGAGATCATGATCTGAGCCAAAATCGAACGCTCAACCGACTGAGCCAGACAGGAGTGCCTGCCCTCTCCCACTCTTAACACATAGCACAGCCTGCCTGGCTTGGACACACCCTGCCCACTGCCCTTTTCTGGGGCTGAATCAACTGATACTCATATCTTGAGCTCCAAGATCACTAGCCTGTTGACTCGTAGGTGTCTGCCTGTCTCTTTCTCACCAGCGGTGGACTTATACCAGAAGGGACCTCACCGTAAAAAATAAATAAATAAATAAATAAATAAATAAATAAATAAAACCTCAGTGTAAATTTAGATGTTATGCAGTTCTATACATCAGATATACGAGAGCCATTTCATAATTTGTTTTAGATATTTTAAAATACTATATGCTTTTAACTGTTAAAGAATTACACTCTTCTTTAAAATTTTATTTTAGAGAGAGCGTGAGTGGGGAGAGGGCAGAGGGAGAGACAGAGAGAGAGAGAGAGAAAGAACCTTAAGCAGGCTCTATGCTGAGCAGAGGCTGACATGGGGCTCTATCCCACGACCCTGGGATCATGACCTGAGCAGAAATGGTCAGACACTCAACCCACTGAGCCACCCAGGCACCCCATAATTATACTCTTAAACATAACATGCTCTCTTAATTTATTTAGGATAGTAAGTAGTAACTATCTTCATTAAGAGCAGTGGCTACAAGTCTCATTTCTAGTTACAAAAATGTACATTTCAAAAAAAGCTATTTTATTCCAGGAAGAGTAATATCAAAATTAGCAAACAAGCATTATGGGTAAATAAATAATGCATTTCTTTTGTTGTAATGAATACACAATGTCCTGAAAGCTTAGCTTTAACTTTTGATTCATTAAGCAAAACATTCCTCATTGATTACTGATGCCTAATTGAAGATCTTTTCTGACAGGAAGAGAGAAGGGAAATGTAATCAAATCTGAGTGAATTTCTAGTACTTTTGTTAATGTATCTGTTTTTCTTTAGATTGAATTACTTTGCTAGATATTAAAATGGCTCTTCTTTCGTTTCATATTTTGGGTGATGGATGGCAAATGTTAATAACCTCCTCAGAACACAATTTTTTTAATGTTTTAGTGTTTTTCAAAAAATGGTTTATTTACTTTTGAGACAGAGAGAGAGTGCACGCACACAAGTGGCAGAGAGGCAGGGGGAGAGAGAGGGAGACACAGAATCCGAAGCAGGCTCCAGGCTCTGGGCTGTCAGCCCCAGAGCCTGACGCGGGGCTTGAACCCATGAACCTCAGATCACAACCTGAGCCCACATCAGATGTTTAGCCGACTGAGCCACCCAGGCGCCCCTTTTTAGAAAACAATTTTAACTGAATGTTTCACCTATACGTTTTATAGATCTGTGTACATTTTATAGATTTATCCGTAGTAATCCCAGAGTAAATACCATGTTCTCAAACGAAAACATGCAACTGAAATACAAAGTTTAGAAGCGCCCCTTGCTTCACAGAATACACCTGTGTGTATTGCTGACCGTATTCTGGACGTACCAAATTCATTGCCCGTTTCGCAAACCCAGAAGGGTTTTACAGTTCAGTGAGTGCACCTGCTGTGCCCAACCCCTCTGCTTCCCTTAGATATGCCGTGTTTTATCCTCAGTCAGCCCGCCCAGGGGATAGTTGCAAATTTGACCGGACTGTGTGGACCCTGCATGGAATTGAGCCTTGCTGGTTTTGTTGGGGGAGGAGAGGCAGCTGTTGGAAAACTGTTACTATATATATATATATTATATATATATATATATATATAATATATAATATATATATATATATATATATATATATTTGTTTTTTGGCAGGCGTTAGGACATAATTCGCTGTTTAACACTGTAACCTCACTATGAAGGCTTGCGGGAAAGTAGTCTTTGGGGGCACTGACTTCTTTCATCTTGGGACACGGGCATTTGGACTCTGGTTAGGCTTCCTGTATGTGCTGTGAGCCCTGGGGAGCCCAGAGCCTTGGGCTGCTGCCGTAGGAGCTGAAGGTCGGTGGAGTCATGTGCTCAACTTACCTGGTTTGGGTCCTGTGCTTCATTCCCTGCTAAACTCTTGTCTGTTGTATTCAGCATAACAAGTGCCTAGGTCACGGGTTTTGCACGGAACCATCCCAGGTCTATGAAAAGCACCACTTTCTCCCTCCCTGCAAACCGAACTTAGGCAAACAGGGTGTGGGATGGGGAATGCCCTTGAGCTCAACAATGCGGCAAACTAATAAAATCTGTCATTGCTTTACCCGTTGGCGACCTTGGTTGAGTCGCATGGCCTTTGTGAGCTCTGATTTCCTCACTAGTAAATGGTGATGATGGTACTGACCCCAGGGGATCCCTGTGGTGGGGGAAGAAGACGCTGGAAACAATGGACCGCGTGGAAAGAAGGCACGTGGAGGGTCTGACAGGAGGGGTTGAAAGTGAGTACTGATCCCGAGTGATGTGGTTGCCGGTGGGCCAGACGCCCCGGGGGCCTTTTCCGCGGGACGCCGACCTCCAAGTAGGAACCCGGAGGCACACTGGTGCGGTCACTGCCTTTCTGTGACGTTCTAAAGCAGGGGACTGGCTGCGAGCCACTGCGTGTGCTCTGAAAGTCCCCAACGGGGCGCTTTTCCGAGGCGCGGAGCCTTGCCTGTGGCATGAGTTCGCTTCCAAGAAGCCCTGAGAAAATGTACGGCTGGACAGAGGCCCCCGCAGACAGTTTCGGGACCAGACCTTTCGTGTCCCAGCCCTCGGTTCCCCCAAGGATCGGCAGACTGAGAATGCTGGCTTTTCTCCATCAGGGGACGTACCGGGGTGAGAGGAAACAGCCCGTTCCAAGGGCTGCAGTTCAAGGCCGAGGCCTGGGAGCCCTCCTCTCCTCGGGCCTGGGGCTGCCCACCCAGCGGCCACCACCCACCGTGCGACCGGACCGCCCGGGCTTCTGGGCTGAGCTGCATAGCTTTGCAGAGCACATGCCAGAACCGCTTTTAACTGCATGTCAGAGCAAGGAGTAAAAATAGCCACCAGACCTTTGGTGGAAGGGGGGCTGCGAGCCAGCGCCAGGGCCAGGAAACTGGCTTGTGTCCATACGGCCGTGTCTAAGCAGCGGGGGCTTCCCCCACCGTGCACGAGCTGGGGGGCAGAGCAGGGGCTGAGCTGGAACCGGGGCTGGTCGGCCCAGTGACCTTGGTTGGCCAAGTGAGGTCGCCTGGCTGGGCCCGGCATGCCCGCCCACTTTGGTGGGCCGTTATCAGAGTTTCAACAGATAACGTGGCTCCCTGCGGGCCAGGATTCCCGATGAGCGCCCCTCTCCCCACCCTGGACCTGTGGACCTTCTGTCCTTGCCAGGACACGCTCAGCCAGCTTTTTTTTTTTTTCTTGTTTATTTAATTTTGAGAGAGAGAGAGGAGAGAGCACAAGCAGGGGATGGGCAGAGAGAGGGAGACACAGAATCCGAAGCAAGCTCCGGGCTCCGAGCTGTCAGCACAGAGCCCGACATGGGGCCCGAACTCACGAACCGTGAGATTGTGACCTGAGCCAAAGTCGGATGCCCAACTGACTGGGCCCCCCAGGTGCCCCACGCTCAGCCTTCTTGATTGTTCTCTGCTGTGGGCCAGCCCTTGCCTGGCCATATTCCTGGCAGTGTTACCCCAGGCCCTCAGACATGAAGACCTACTTTGGGGGGATCAACACAGCAGAAGGCTGTGGAAGGCGGCCGGTTCACCCACAAATAAATGACGTCCTGGACCATGCTGTTTGCTTTGATTTCTTTAGCGCCGTTATTTACTGGTGACTAACAAAGAGGAGATACAGGAAAGGCAGTGTGGCTGGCTGACTCTTCCCACAGAGAATGGCGTGTAAACGTCTGCATGAGCGGGCCAAATGTGGACGATGCACTTGTCAGTATCCCAGGCGACCTCAGGGGTTTTTCCTCAATTCTCACATAAGAGGTGTGAGGTGGCTCTGAGCATCGCTCTTTTAATTACATTATGCATTTTATTTTATTTTATTTTTTAACGTTTATTTATTTTTGAGACAGAGAGAGACAGAGCATGAACGGAGGAGGGGCAGAGAGAGAAGGAGACACAGAATCTGAAACAGGCTCCAGGCTCGAGCTGTCAACACAGAGCCCGACACCGGGGTCAAACTCACGGACCGCGAGATCGTGACCTGAGCTGAAGTCGGACGCTTAACCGACTGAGCCACCCAGGCACCCCACATTTGCATTTTAAACACTTATTTTTAGGCACAGGAATGCAGCCTCTTAGAAAGAGCAGGGTCCAAAATAGGATACAATTTGCAGATTGATTCAGGCCTCGTGTAGAAGTTGTGCTTTAGTTTCTTACGAACCGGTTTAAGAAACACATGTTTGAGGGGTGCCTGGGCGGCTCAGTCCGTTAAGCATCCAACTTCAGCTCAGGTCACCATCTCACGGTTCATGGGTTCGAGCCCCGTGTCCAGCTCTGTGCTGACAGCTTGGAGCCTGGAGCCTGCTTCAGGTTCTGTGTCTCCCTCTCTCTCTGTTCCTCCCTCACTCACGCTCTGTTTCTGTCTCTCTCTCAAAAATAAAAAAAGGTTTAAAAAAAAAAAAAGAAAAGAAATACGCATTTGGCCAACAGCTCGAACTATTCACAAAGTACTGTTTATTTATTTAGTTATTTACTTATTTCTTTATTCTAGAGAGAGAGAGAGAGAGCGTGAGTGGGGGAGAGGGGCTGAGGGAGAGAGAGAGAATCTTTTTTTTTTAAGTTTATTTATTTATTTTGAGAGAGAGAGAGAGAGAGTACAAGCAGTGAGGGGGAGAGAGAGAACCCCAAGCAGGCTCCACACTGTCAGCACAGACCCCAGTGTGGGGCTCGAACTCAGGAACCATGAGATCGTGACCTGAGTGGAAGTCAGATGCTTAAGGACTGAGCCACCCAGGCACCCCATGGCGTGATGATTTGACGCACGTATTGCAAAATTATTGCTACGAATGTAGTCAACGTTCGTGGCTCCGCATATTGACAAATTGTGTGCGCTGTGGGCCCAATGTGAGAACGTTTCACATCTAGTCCCTTAGCAGCTGTGCTGGCTTTCCTCTGATGGCCTTGGGGGCCCCCTTCACTGTTTGCAGAGGGCGTGTGAGCGTCCACACGGCGTGGGACAGGGTAGGTCCGCTGAGCTGGCAGCGGTGTGGGGAATCCCGTCGTTAACGTTCTGAAGAGGTAAAGACCCTAAGCTGTGACAGCGGGAAAACCAATTCCAGCCTTCCTGAGGACCAAACGGAAGACCAAAGGACGGTCACGGAGCAAAGGAGGGGTTGAAGTGCGTGCATGTGGTCTGCTTCAAGAAGTTTCAGGGGCGCCTGGGCGGCTCAGTCGGTTAGGCCTCCTACTCTTCACTTCGGCTCAGGTCATGGTCTCATGGTTTGTGAGTTCGAGCCCCGCCTCCGGCTCTGTGCTGACAGCATGGAGCCTGCTTGGGATTCTCTCTCTCTCCCTCTCTCTCTCTCTCTCTCTCTCAAAAATAAATAAACATTAAAACACTTAAAAAAATAAACTTAAAAAAAGTTACAAATTCTTTATGAAAGACAGTTTAAAAGAAGAGACGTGGGAATCTTTTAGGATAGAATTCGGATGATCTGTTGCCGAAAGATTTATGAAAAATTCATTTCAGGATCCCTCAATGCGCCCCCATTTCAAACGATTCCTTGAATGAAAATGGATCCACAGTTGTCCTTTCAGGCTTATGTGCATCCTGTGGGGAAGAAGAAGCAGAAGGTCGAGGACACTCATGCTTGCGAGTTAGCAATCGATTTCTCGTTTGTCTGCTCTTTTCAGTTCATGCCTTTCCCTAGCAAAGATTCTGCTTTCGGAGGCACTGCTCTTCCCTTGGATGCAAGTTTCAATGCAGGAGGCCCTGGGGCACCTCCTTCATGCCCCCTCCCTCCCTCCCTCCTCCCCCTCCCCCGCAGAAGTAACTTGGCCTTGTGTGTCTTTTATCTGGATCTGATTCAGGGCAGTCCACTGGGGATAAGAGATCCATCATTTAAATTTATTGGAGGGGCGCCTAGGGGGCTCAGTGCGCTAAGCATCCGACTTTGGCTCAGGTCACCATCTCGCGGTTCGGTTCGTGGGTTCGAGCCCCGTGTGGGGCTCTGTGCTGACAGTTCAGTCTGGAGCCTGCTTCGTATTCTGTGTCTTCCTCTCCCTCCACCCATCCCTGCTCGTGCTCTGTCTCTGTCTCTGTCTCTCTCTCTCTCAAAAAATGTTAAATAAAATTTTTTGGATAGGTATAAAGGCATACTCAGATAAATACTCTATATTTCAGAAAAGGACACATTCTGACTGAGTCTTTATCAACTCAGTTTCTTCCAGTGTATCTTTCAAATCTTAGACCATTGGGGTATTGCTGAAATCAGCTTGGAAAATTCAGTTACTTCCAGGGGAGATAGAGGTTGTAAAATTTCTGTTAATTGAATTTTAATTTGAGGCACTTGTGTCACTTTTGAAATGACTTGAATACTTTCCTGCTTCAACTGTAGCCTGATCACTGGGTGACGAGTTTGTGTCGGAGGCCATCATTGTTGCGTGAGGCTTCTTTTATTTTTATTTAAAAAATTTGGCAATTAAAATTATTTTTTCTCATTCTTTTAAATTTAAACCTGTATTTAGATGCAGAAATTGGGTAAGTGAAGGATAAACGGATATAAACCGAAGTGAAGAAATTTCGTATCATCAGAAAATAATCTTTAAAGAATTGCCTCTTCCCAATTTGTAAAACGGAACAGTTTATCACATGTAGATTAGGTGCTTTCAAAATACATGCTTTTGGGAGCACCTGGGTGGCTCCGTTGGTTACACGTCCGACTCTTGATTTCAGCTCAGGTCTTGATCTCAGGGTTGTGAGTTAAAGCCCTGTGTTGGGCTCTGCATTGGGTTCCACACTGGGCGTGGAACCTACTTTAAAGAAAAAATCTAAATACACATTTTTAGATCTCTGCCCTCCATCTCACGCCATCCCGCTGAATGTAAGCGTGGATAAAAAGAGTAGATGGTTGTCCCATAGTGCTTTTTTTCAAGTGTTTATGTATTTATTTTGAGAGAGAGAGAGAGAGAGAGAGAAAGAGCATATGCAGGGAAGGGGCAGGGAAGGGGCAGAGAGAGAGAGAGAGAGAGAGAGACAGAATCCCAAGCAGGTTCTGTGCCATCTGGGGATAAGAGATCCCAACACAGGGCTCAATCTCACAAACTGTGAGCCAAAATCATGAATCAGAGGCTCAACCTACTGAGCCACCCAGGCGTCCCATGGCCCATAGTGTCTTGAGAGAGGCCGTGCAGCCCGGGTCTTCTGCAGGCCTCCATGGTGTCCATGGAGGGACCTCAAAGCCCGTGGGTCAGGGGTCCGCTGCTGTTTTTACATTCTCTATCCACATGGATGCAGATCCAGTGGTATTTCCCCCATAAAATTAGGGGTCCTATTACATATCTATCCATATATATGTGTATAAATGAAATGCATATATCCGTAGTATATATCAAGGGGATAGAGAAATACTGCTTTGTATGTATGTTTTGACAGATGTAACCACATCGTAAACAAAAGGTGTACAGCAAAAGTATATTCATTTTTCTTGACATTAAATTCTTGTCTGTTTGCCTCCGGGTTATAGTTCTGTGTGCAAAGCCTTTACAAAAAAACCAAAAAACCAAGAACCTTTAAATACAAAAACTCTTTTGGCCTTATCTCAACAGTTAGATGACCAGTGTGCCTTAGAGTGATTTCTATAGGGTCAATTACGGCCAGAGCTGACCTAGCCAGTCATTTACCAGAGTGACTCAGAACTCAAATGATCCAACACGAATGAGTCAAGGAGAAAGACTTCCGTACTAGCCCCAGAAATGCCCCCATTTTATAGGAGACAGGGACAGCAATCCTCATCCACGGCCTAATTCATGGACGTTTCTGGAAGCCGCTTACCTCTACCTGTCCAGCTATTTCTCCGAAAGAAAGAAAAGGAAAAGGAAAAACCAAACAAAAACCTCACCATCTCTTCTAACCAGCCAACGAGGTTTTTTTCTTGTTTTTCAAAGTTGAGAATTTAAAAAATGAATTCCTATTTCCTTTCTGCTCCGCAGCTCTCCCAGGGGAGGTAGATCTTATCTGTCATGTATACCTTGCTAGAAAGAACCGGGGGAGATCCTGTACCAAAGGCTGGTTTTGATAGTTGAGAGGGAGGACAGAACACGATCCCGCGGGGTGAGAGGAAGAAGCGACGTCACAGAGAAGGCCAGGGCTCAGAAAGAGGAGGGACATCACAGCTCACCGTGCTTCTTGGGGCCCCACAGAGGCGGAGCTGTTTGGAAGGCTCACCTCCCGCTGATGGCCTTAGGTCTTTGGGGTGCAGGCCTGGGATTCAGCATGGCAGGCAGGGAAGCAGAAGGAAGGGGGTGCTCCTGCCTGCAGAATAGAGGCCATACCGGCTGTAAAACTCGGAAGATGTTCGCAGGTGTCAGCTGATCACAAGGCACTGAGTCCCAGAGACCGGCTCGGCCGAGATGAGCTGGGGGAGGCCTACTGCGCCCTGATGATTAGGACTCGCCAAGTTCATTCAAACACCCAGAAAACTGTCCCCACCCCCCACCCCCCGTGAATTGAAGCTAATCATGAAGTCTCATTTCTAGTTTTAATTACTTGTCACTTGCACAGAAGCAGACGGCCACCAACAAAACATCATGGCATGCTGGTGACGTTCAAGGGTTAAGAGCAAAACACTTACCTCCTGCAAATAACTGGCCAGGAGCCTGTCATGCCAGCTGAGTCTCTGGTCGGTTTTTACTTTGTCCCTGATTTCGGGACACGTTGTGCTGTCCTTCGTCGGGTTACCTACTGGTAACTTACCAATATCAGTGCTTGCAAAAGGCTATCGACTTTCCATGGGAACCTACCTTACAATAGAAACGTATGTACTTGGGAGTGCAGTAAGATCCAGAAGGTTCCATGTGTCAAAGGTATGGGGGCACATAGGGGCACAGCGTATGTACCCCGCCGGACTCCCATCCCCACCCCAAACCACTGGAAGGCCCGGCATGGCGGAGGGAGCTGGCCTGGGGTATTGGTTTGGTCACCTAGCACTTGGGTGGGGACACTTGGGACACCCCTGGGCTGAATCAGAACAGCCAGCCCAGATCCCGAGCTGAGAGCCCAGATCCTTCACCCCGGGGGTGGTGAAGGTGGGCTTCCCTGATTGCGGCATCCTGCCAAGCTCTGGGGACGTCTGAGCCCTCGCTGGAGTGACCGGGCTCCTGTTCCTTTTAGGCACTTTGCCAGCAGTATCTTGACTCGTGGCTCTTAGCTCCTGGCTTGGCTTGTCCTTGGCACCCCCCTGTCTCTCTTAGCTCCTTGGTTGTTACCGTCTAGGGTTGGATTTGGATTATCTCCGGGGGTCTGGTTTTGGGGTGTCCCAGTCCTCTGCTCACGCTGGGGCTCAATGCCATCCTTGTACAAGGCCATAAAGAGTCCTGTCCCAGCTGGGCCACACGTAGTTCTGCACCTGTCCTAGATGTTTAGATCTTCAGAGAGTTTCTAATTTTTGTTATACTAATAGCCAGGCTTTATTTATTTTTTTTTAATGTTTAATTATTTTGAGAGAGAGAGCCAGTCAGCATGGGGAGAGGCAGAGAGAAAGAGAGAGAGAGAGAGAGGGAGAGACAGAGACTCCTAAGCAGGCTTCACGTTGTCAGCGCACAGCTTTACGCAGGGCTTGATCTCATGAACCGTGAGATCATGACCTGAGCCGAAGTCAAGTGCTGGACGCTTAACTGACTGAGCCACCCAGGCATCCCTAAAACCCAGCCTTTAATTTGCAATAGCCAGGAAGGGGAAACAACCCGAGGGTCCCCCAAAGGGATGAATGGCTAAACAAGATGTGATCTATCCATAGAAGAGAGGGTTATTTAATTTAAACAGGAAGGAAAATCTGACACATGCTATTAACGAGGATGAACCTTGAGGACAATATGCTGAGCAAAAGAAGCCAGTCACAAAAAGACAAATACTCTGTGATTTCACTTACTTGAAGTTCCTACGGTCATCAGACTCACAGACACAGAAAGTAGAATATGGAGGATGCTAGGAGCTGGGGGAGGGGAAACGGGGAGTTGTTTAATGGGTACAGATTACCGCAATTAAAAAAACAACAAGTTTAACAAACCTTGAGTAGCATATCCTGATTAAATCACAGTGATCGGTAATATCCATGGAGGGCTCCATGTGGGCCAGGTGCTGTTTGGAGTGGGCTCCTTTTATTGGCTTTGGGAATCCTCTAAACAGCTCCAGACCCCACACGGAGAAAGGTCAGACCACTTACCCAAGGTCACGGGACTGCGTCATTTCACACCCCGGACCTTGCCCTTTCCTCTCTGTAAGGCGGGAGCCTAGCTAGCACTCTGCTTGCTAATTGCAGGATGCCGCATTTGAAATGAACTCCCTCGTTCCCGCTGGGATTTTCAGGTGCACAACTGATCAGTGTCCAGTCTGCATTAGGAGGGCTACTCCGTGAGATGTGTCCCACCATTTAGGACAAATGGATGGTGAGGACAGAGGGATAAAGGACGCCCTTTTGCATGGAAATGGAGAAAAACTCTCTTATGAAGGATGAACTAGTCTGTTTGCAAGAAATCAGTCTTTGTATGTTTCCCAAGGTATTGATGAGAATACCTTGGGGGAGAATACCCAAGGAGAGACATGGTTCTCTGGAATGTTCTACCAGGACTAGAGATACTCATTGGCCAGATGGTATCGTTTCAGGGACCAGAACTGTCCTGGAGCCCAGAAATGCTTCCTTTGCTCTAATGGCTTTGGCTGGGAGGCCAAACAGAGATAGTTGCCTGATGTGCTCAGTTAATGTACTCTCTGGGGCAAATTTCTTACCTCGGCTGAATCTCTCATTTCCAAATACCTCGCTCCCAGTCCTGGTGGGAGGATTAAATGAGGTGCCGGGGAAAGGGAGAGCCTTGAGTAGCAGAGGCACCCAGTAAATGTGGGTGGGGAGCCTGAGTCGCATCCCAGCCTCCCTTCTCCAGGGTCATGGGCGTGGCGACCTTTGGCGTGGAAACCTGGGTGATCCCGAAAAAGCCACCTTCTCCGCCTACCAGCTAGTTTGGGAGCACACCCCGAATTTTCCTTTCAGCAATTTACCACGTAGTCCTGTATTTCTCAAGCAGATTTCACGGTGCTCGTCCGGAATGCAAATGAGCCATCTACATAAAAGAAGTCCGTTTGTTTGTGCCAAACTTTGGAAGAAATCCACAAGTAAGACGATCTGTTTATAAGCAACCGCAGCCCAGATCAGGTCAAGGATCTCGCGGAATAACAACCATGAGAACCGATTGTCTTTTCCCTCGTAAACATTTCATAGATCCAGGAGTTCCGTGACGGATCATGATCTCATGCCACGCCCTGGGCCAGGCAGGGTGCTTAAGGTCCTTGCCCTCTCCTGCCCCTCCTGGGGCTGGCAGTCAGGCAGCCCAGCCGGGCTGCGTGCCGGGGGTGAGGCTCACCCGTGGAGCTTCGGGGAGTGACCCGTGAATGGAAGTGGAAGGACAGGACCAGCCTGCAGCTCCAGGGAGGGACAGAAATGCTGTCAGGGAAGGGAGCTGTTTGCTACATGTGTCCTGTTGACAAGAGCGACATTTCCAGTGGGTGCTGGGACTCTGTGGTGCCGGGCACGGCTGCCTGGGCTCCCGAGCCGCCAGGGAAAAAATGATGGTTTGTGGCCCCGCCGGGTGCAAGCACGTAGTGAAACGCTCCTCTCATGACGTGTTCCTTTTATTTCAAGTAGGAAATTGTGATGCTTACCTTACTTTATGTATAAATTCACAGTGTGATAAAAGAAGTGTGGGGGCACCTGGGGGGCTCCGTCGGTTAAGAGTCCAACTTCGGCTCAGGTCATGATCTCGCAGTTTGTGGGTTCAAGCCCCACGTTGGGCTCTGCACTGACAGCTCAGAGCCTGGAGCCTGTTTCCGATTCTGTGTCTCCCCCTCTCTCTGCCCCTCCCCTGCTCGTGCTCTGTCTCTCCCTCTCTCTCTCTCAAAAAAAAAAAAAAAAAAAAAAAATTAAAAAAAAACTAATAAAAATGAGCGCGAAATAGTTTCTAAATGCTGCTAGATATTTTGTCCTTTCTGTTTAAAAATCAGTGACACAAATGTGCCGCATGGTCTGCTTCATAGATGTCTATTTGCCATCTGTGGAGACCTTCGTCATCCTGAAAATTAGGTCTGTGGAAAATGCGCTGCTTCTAATGATGTCCTTGCGCAGTTGCAAGTTACTCTGCAGGCAGAATTTGTCTCCTGCATCACTTCGTGTTCCGTGATTCAACAATGTCAATAATGATATCGTAGTTTAAACTTAGCAGCATTTGAAAAGGGCTTTATGATTTAGAGGGCGCTTGTTGTACATTTCCTATCCCTGTAAGCACGTGCGTTCGTTGATCGTATATCTTGTTTCATCTAATGGACGGTGGGCTTGTTGAGATCGGGGGTCATAATGAAAGGATGATTTACGTCGCAGGGTCCCTAGAAAGCAGTAACTGTCTGATAACGCGTTTACGGGACGTGTGACGTCGTCTCGAGCATTTCACATCCTTTGTATGTCATCCCTTCTGTGGGTGCAATTTACCCACTTGGCATGGATGACCTAAGCCCAGGTGTCGTCCAGCCCTGGCCGCTGGTTGCTCGCGGTGGTAACGGAGCATGAGAGATGAGAAGAGCTTACCCCATCGGGGAGGGGGTGAGGCCGGTGCAAAAAGCAGTAGAGCTTTGGAGAAAGCGTTTAGCACCCCCACACCGGAATCATAATGTAGAGGCTGCAGGGGTAGAGGCAGGGGGGCAAGGAAGGCTATGAGACAGTTTTTAGGTGGAGCTAAAGTTTCGGCTGGGCTTTGAGGGCATTGCAGGCAGAGGAATCTTCTCCCCGAGCGCCTCATGGTGTGGAAGCTGGTCATGGTGAGGGCAGAGGTAGGACAGGGCGGAAGGGAGGCAGGGGTTTCCTAGGAAGCCAGTGGGGCGGTCAGTCGGGGCCTGGAGGTGGAAGCTGGCTTTAGAGGTGTGGGTTCTGAGGACGCTGGGGCAGGGAGTGTCTGTATTTGAATGGAGGAGTGTGGCAAGAGGGGACAGGACAGCCCAACCGGTGAGCCGAGGCAGGGTGAGACTGCACATGGGAGGATGGAGAGGAAAGAGGCAGAGCCCCAAGGAGAAGGGAGCCTCACCTTTTGGGGTGGGGTCTGCATTGCCCCTCCTGGCCTTTCCGGGGGGGCACTGTGGACAGAGGGCACGGTGTAGTGTGACAGATGGCCTTGACTTGACAGGAACCGTCAGGTGAGGTGCAGGTGTTGGAGGGGCTGCAGGGGTAGGAGCTTCTGGGGGGCTGCTGGGGTTATGGAGTGTGGACGGGACAGGGCGGCCGTCTCTGCCCAGCCCCGGAGCCTGTGATGGGCATGAGTGGCCGCGGGCAGGGCTGGGTCCCTGGGACCCAGAGAAGGCATAGGCTGCGCCTCGGAGCAGGGTCCCCAGAAGCGAGGCTGGGGAAGCACATACAAGGACCTGGTGGTAGAAAATGGGGTTGCCAAATTCGGGAGGTTGGCTGTGTGAGTGGCTGTTTCCAAGAACGCCCTGTGATGTGAACAAGTCAGGAAACTCAGAAGCGTTTGGAAAAATCAAAGTTACGGGGCGCCTGGGCGGCTCGGTCGATTCAGTGTCCGACTCTTGGTTCCAGATCAGGTCGTGACCTCACGGGTGTGTGGGTTCGAGCCCCGCATAGGGCTCTGCGCTGACAGCTCGGAGCTGGCCTGGGATCCTCCCTCTCCCTGGGCCCCTCCCCTGCTCGTGTGTGCTCTCTCTCTCTCTCTCCAAATAAAATTAACTTTAAAAAATCAAAGTTACTGTTTATGTCTTAGCGGATGCTGTGAGGTGTGAAGGGAGGAGAGAGAGCAAACAGACCAGGAGTGCAGGGGAAAGCCGGTCTGGAAATCTGCACGGTGACGCCCAGGATGTCCTCGGGGCTCGGCTTTTTCCTCGTTTCCTCCCTGTGCCTGCGTATCGTTTATGGACTGAAGCATCCTTGACGGGCTTTGTGCCGGGGCGACATCCCAAGGCGGGAGCATCAGGGCCAGAGGCTCGTGGTCATCGGTGCCCAGGCCGGCCATGCGGCGGGGACCCGTGCCACCCCGTTGTCACATGACCCTTCTATTTCCCCCTAGTTCGTTCTTTTTAACGTTTGATGAAGAAGAATTCACAGGAAGTTTGAAAGGTGGTGCAGACAGGTCCTGAGTGTCCTTCACCCCGATGAACCCATTGTATGTGGACATAGTGCAAATTCACGACCTGGGAACGGGCGTTGGCATCGCATAAGCACAGCCTGCCTGTCAGCAGATCATGTGTCTGTGTAGACACCACCTCGTGAACATGCTGCAGGGCTGCTTCCCACCTCGGAGTCCTCCCACTTAAGAGTCCTCCCTCCTCAGAGTCCTCCCACTTTGGAATCCTCCCTTGGAGTCCTCCCCCCATGGAAGGCTCCTACCTCAGAGACCTGCCTCCTCAGAGACCTTCCTCCTCATAGTCCTCCCTCCTAAGAGCCCTCCCTCCTCAGAATCTTCCCCCTTTGGAATCCTCCCTCGAGTCTTGCAACTTGGAGTCCTTCCTTCTTGGCATCCTCCTACCTCAGAGACCTCCCTCCTCCAAGACCTCCCTCCTCAAAGACTTCCCTCCTGAGAGTCCTCCCTTTTGGGAGTCCTCCCTCCTTAGGATCCTCCCACTTTGGAATCCTCCCTCGAATCCTCCTACTTAGAGTCCTCCCTCCATGGAATGCTCCTACCTCAGAGACCTCCCTTCTCAGAGACTTCCCTCCTGAGAGTCCTCCCTTTTGGGAGTCCTCCCTCCTCAGAACCCTCCCACTTTGGAATCCTCCCTCGAATCCTCCGACTTGGACTCCTCCCTTCTTGGCATCCTCCTACCTCAGAGACCTCCCTCCTCCAAGACCTCCCTCCTCAAAGAATTCCCTCCTGAGAGTCCTCCCTTTTGGGAGTCCTCCCTCCTCAGAACCCTCCCACTTTGGAATCCTCCCTCGAATCCTCCTACTTGGAGTCCTCCCTCCATGGAATGCTCCTACCTCAGAGACCTCCCTCCTCAGAGTCCTCCCACTTTGGAATCCTCCCTCGAGTCCTCCTACTTGGAGTCCTCCCTCCATGGAATGCTCCTACCTCAGAGACCTCCCTCCTCAGAGTCCTCCCACTTTGGAATCCTCCCTCGAGTCCTCCTACTTGGAGTCCTCCCCCCATGGAATACTCCTACCTCAGAGACCTCCCTCCTCAGTGTCATCCTATCCCAGAGACTTTCCTCCTCGGATTCCTCCCTCCTAAGAGTCCTCCCTCCTCAAATATCTTCCTCCACCCATTTATAGCCCCTGCCCCAACAATCACTTTATCTGTTCTGTATCTCCATCATTTTTTTCATTTTGAGAATATTTTCTAAGTGGAGTCATAGTGCATGCAACCTTTTAAGATTTTTCTTTCACTCAGTGAAACGCCCTTGAGATCCACCCAAGTTGGGGCATTTCTTGCCTTTCATTGCTGAGTAGTTTAATCATTTGTCAGAAACCCAGGGCAGTATTTTTGCAGATATGTATACAAGATTATACACTGGTTTAGTTTTAATTGTAAGAATGCCCTAATGTCCTAAAAAATTTATAAGATAAAGAATATGATCACTCATAACCTCCTCCCTCTTGCACCATCCCTCTTAAAGTTTACTTTGTTTATTTTATTATTTGTTTACGTTTTTACTAGTTAAGGTTTTTTTCTGCATTCTGGTGTAGTTAACACACTGCGTTATTCGTTGCGGGTGTATTGTATGGTGATTCTTCACTTTTACACATTTCTCATGGCTCATCAGGGCAGGTGCACTTTGCACCACTGTTTTCATTCACCTCCTTCTGAGTCTTTCATACGTACATTCAGGTACAGTTAAAGTGAGTCATGCTTTTCCATTTTAACGTGATATTTGAAGCGTCCGTGTTCTCTCCAGACTACAGGCTGCGTCCCAGCCCAGGCTGCTTTTAATTTTTCCAAGATGCTCAGCAAACAGTTCACATGCAGTGTAAACTTCTGCAGCCTTTCTATAAATTTTGTAAACACAGGTTGCACTTTTCGTCTGTTCCACTGTGATCTCGCTGGTTAAAACCAGTGTTTTCTTTCGGTTGGTGTGGAGTACAGCGTCCACATGGTAAATGTTGTTTGGAGAAGACCCCACACCTGACTTTGAGGGTGCATTCACGCTTCCTGGCTCTCCCCGTCCTGAGTGGTAAGCCCGGGTGTCTGCACTGTTGGCATCAGGGGAACAGGAAATAGGGATGGGACCCCGTGCTGAAGGGGTCAAGCCCCATGACGGCCTCGCTCACATCTGTGCTTGTCTGCAGCCACGTCAGGTGCTGGGACAGTCGAACCAGTGGGGGCACAGGAGTAGGGGTGCTGGGGTGCGAGCTGGCGGCTGGAGAAGGGCGAGCCCTGCACTGTGCTTTTCCCAAAGCTGGCAAATCCCACTGTCACAACCGATGGCTGGATGGAAGCCTGGCGGGGCTGGGGTGGGGACCGGTCACTGTCCCCTGCCACACTCTTGTCCCAAGAGCTGCTCCGTGCCTGTCCCAGCAGCTCACGAAGAGTCCCATCAGCAGCCTCTCGTGTGCCGTGTTTTACTGCATAGTGTACTCGGCAAGTGCAAGAACGCACACACACTCACACTCACACGCACTCCTGTGGTCCCTTGGGAAGCCTGCAAGGGTAGCTGGCAGTCGACACTGGTTGTTTTTGGGGAAACGGATTGAGCACAGTGACACTAGAACTGTATTCATACTAATTTTACAGCATTCGCTTACATACTGTTTTATGACGAACATACAGATTTCCGACAGATCCCCTGATTGCTGCCGATATTATTTTTTAAATTTTTTATGTGTATTTATTTTTGACAGAGAGAGAGAGAGAGAGAAAGACAGAGCATGAGCGGGGGAGGGGCAGAGAGAGAGGGAGACACAGAATCCAAAGCGGGCTCCAGGCTCCGAGCTGTCAGCACAGAGCTTGATGTGGGGCTCGAACTCACAGACTGCGAGATCATGACCTGAGCTGAAGTCGGGCGCTTAACCGACTGAGCCACCCAGGTGCCCCTAATGTTGACTTAGTTTTTAAGAGAAAGAGACAGAACGTGAGTGGGAAAGGGGCAGAGAGAGAGGGAGACACAGAATCCGAAGAAGGCTCCAGTCTCTGAACTGTCAGCACAGAGCCCGACGCGGGGCTCGAACTCACGAACCGTGAGATCATGACCTGAGCCGAAGTCGGACGCTCAACTGACAGAGCCACCCGGGTGCCCCAACAGCTGATATTAACATTGAGCAGCTTGCAGACGTCACGTGCATGATCACGACTCTAGGAAGGAGGTGATCTCACTGTCACCCCACGGAGCCACGGGGACCCCGAGACACCGAGCTGTGAGGTGACCCCCGCAGGCCGTGAGCCGGTAGGACGGTCTGGGAGTAAGAGCGTAGCCGTGGGCTCCAGAGCCTGTGTCCTGTCACTCTGCCACCTCCCGGGTCCGTTCAACAGAGGGACAAGGTGTTTCAACCTCAGGGGACAGCTTTTACCCAGACCCCTCTATGCCCTTCTCTCTGTCCTTACATCAGTTTTGTCCATCTGTCCTCTGTGGGATGGAAGGGAACAGTGTACCCACACAATGCACCCCAAATGTGGGCACTCAATCGGGCCCCAGTGCCCTCTGTCCTGCCCATCACTCCTGGCACCCAGTGAGCTCAGGCTGCTTCCTGTGGCCTGGACTCACCTTCGTGGGGCTCACCCCATCCCCTCGAGTTAGTCCTCATGGAGGTGTTAATATTGGCATCAGCATCAGACAAGGCCTCCTGGGGAGGAAGGTACCTGGAAAGGACCCCGGGTGCAGGGTCGGTGTGGCCTCCTCCCCAGCCCAAGCTTGACGGTGGGGGCCTGCTCTTCGGACTCTGAGCAGGGGTGGCGTGAAATCTAATCACCACTATCCACCCAGCACACCAGCTTAGGTCCTGGAAATGTTTCTAGCGGTGTTCAAAGCCCACGTTGACGTTTTTTTTTTTTTGGTCTGTGGATCTGAGGAACCTTAAGATCATCCGATTAAGTAGCAGCAGGTAGATGACCCTAAGACATCACTGAGTCATGGGTGAGGAATTGAAGGGGCAGAGGGGTCAGTGTCCAGCCCAGTTTCATACAGCTGCCCTGTTTAGAAAGTTCCGGAACTTTCTCGCACCTTCTTTGCACGGCCCGACGTGGACATGGATTCAGCCAGGACAGCCTGTCGCACCCAGAGCTACAGGACATGACAGGGTGGAATGCAGACAGTAAGGCTCCAGAGCGCTGTTATCTTCCTAGAAACGTGTGGAATGAGGACATATTTACACCTGGCAGTGGGACTGCCGGAGTAGTTAGCCCAGAACTTCCTTTGCTTTTCGTACTTCTTGCTTTGCCCGGTATGCACACTTCCGTTTCATAAAACGTCTCATCTGATAAAGGCGCACATTTGTTTTTATGCAGTATTACATCCTTTTTTTTTTATAATAGGAGATTAGTTCATTTCTCTGCCTCCCGCAGCAGGCGTCTCTTACTTAAAACACAAATCAGAAGGTGGGGCACCCGGGTGGCTCAGTCGGTTAAGCATCCAGCTCTTGGTTTCGGCTCAGGTCGCGATCTTGCCGTTCGTGAGTTTGAGCCCCACGTCGGGCTCTGTGCTGACAGCGCGGAGCCTGCTTGGAATTCTCTCTCTTTCTCTGTCTGCCCCTCCCCTGCTCATGCTCTCTGTCTCTCTCTGTCTCTCTCAAAAAATAAACAGACTTAAAAAACTACAAAGCAGAAGGGATGGAAATACCACCATGAGTGTGAGTTGTGCACAAAAAAACTGCAAAGCAGAAGGGATGGAAGGAAATACCGCTGTGAGTGTGAGTTGTGCACTATTAGTGGAATGTGCACTGACTGAGCACTCAGGGCTTCTAGCAGGGACATCACTGTATGGAGTGGCACAGGCCAGGGTGTGTTGACATCATTCATTCTCACCAGCACTGGGTTCATTTGTGTTTTGGTGGGTTCGGACACCACGTTGTCCTGGATGGTATCTGTAAGATATCATTAGGCTGCACAGGAAAACATAGGAAGTACCGATGGGTGGAATAATTTTTTTAAAGTTTGCCTGTTACACGCTTGCTTTTGTTACTGAGTGGGTGTGTTGAGAATTCACTGACACATTGACAGAGCATGTTTTTCATGTTTATTTATTTTTGAGAGAAAGACAGAGTGTGAGCAGGGGAGGGGCAGAGAGAGAGGGAGAGAATCCGAAGCAGGCTCCAGGCTGTGAGCTGACAGCACAGAGCCTGACGTGGGGCTGGAACTCACGAACCGCGAGATCATGACCTGAGCTGAAGTCAGACGTTTAACCGACTGAGCCACCCAGGCTCCCCCCCCCCCGGCTTTTTTTAATTTTTAAGTTTCTATTTTGAGAGAGAGTGTGAGTGCAGGCAAGCAGGGGAGGGGCAGAGGGAGAGAGAGAGAGAGAGAGAGAGAGAGAGAGAGAGAGCGTGACAGAGAGCCTTAAAGCAGGCTCCACGCACAGTGTGGAAAGCAACACAGGGCTCAAACCCATGAACCGTGAGATCACTGACCTGAGCCCAAACTGGACACTTAACTGATTGAGCCACCCAGGCGCCCCTCACTGAAACATTTTAAGTGCCACATTTGTGACCAGGTTTAGTTATCGGTGATTATTCCTTAAAGATGAGGCGGGGTGGTAAGAGGCTCGACGTCCTCGAGCAGACACAAACGGACATCCATTGGCTCATTCGTGTGTTTGTTTGCTGTGCAGGCTGAATACGAGGCAGATACGTATAGGGCACTTTTCTGGGGCAGAAACTCCCTTAGGCCCTCTTCTCTGAAACGCACGGGGCAGCAAAGTCTCTTCTCCGGAGCCAACAGTCAACGATGCTTTGGGATAAGGCAGTGGGTGCTGATAAATGGTTCACAGCGAGCTCTCTAAAGAGACGGTAGCTTCATTATAAATCTTATTTCTATACAGGGTGCATAATAGTGCATGGCTCAAGACGGTAATACAGCAGGGAACACTCTAATGTAAGTTGCAGAAAGTCAGCTGATGATCACAGGCACTTTAGTTAACTCGCGAATCCGTGGACGCTCCGGTTGCCCTGATAGCAAGTGCAGGCCCGAGCGAATGCTGATGGATGTTTCACTGACAACCGGGAAGACAGAGGTGCCCCTCTGAATGTCTCTCCTTCCCTCCGTGATGTGAGACCTTCTCACGGAGCAGCGTGGAATGTGTGGACACTCCGGCTTCCTTCGTTTTTTATGCCAGTCCCAATGCAGTGGCTACAGACAAGACACCCTCGTGAGTGCCGTGTGCATTCGGAAGATTGTCCCCATCCCTTCCTGAAGTCTAGACCAGGGGTTAGCACGCTGTGCCTGAGAGCGCAGGTCCCGCTTTGGTCCAGGCTGCAATCGAAGGGTGGTGTTCAGGTGTTTAAGTTGGTTTCTTAAAGAAAACAATCTAAACATCGGGACGCCTGCATGGCTCAGCCATTAAGCATCGACTCTGGAGCTCAGCTCAGGTTCGGGAGATCGAGCCCCACATCGGGCTCTGTGCTGACAGGGGGGAGCCTGCCTGGGATTCTCTCTCTCCCTCGCTCTCTGCCCCTCCCCCGCTGGCATGTGCATGCAGGTGCACATTCTCTCTGTGTCAAATAAACTTTAAGAAAAATCAAAAGGAGAGTAAAAAGTATATGAAATTCAGAGTTCGGTGTCCCCGAACGAGATTTTGTTGGAACACAAGTCCGTTCATTTATGAATTGTTATCCTGCTAGGAGAGCAAACCCGAGTCACTGTGACAGAGACCAGACGGCCCACAAGGCCACAAGGTAGCTTCGGTCTCGCTGCTTATGGAAGATGTTTGCTGAGCCCTGATCTGGGCAGTCAATGAGACAAGAGAGTGTTTCCTGAATTACAGCATTTGCCCATTTCCATGGTGAAGGCAACACGGCCATTTCCCAGGGCCCAGCACAAGGTCTGAACGCAGGGTTGGGGGGACATCCTACCAGCCCCTCGTGTAGTGTTTCTACCCCGCAGAAGCCATTGCTGGAAATAACCCCAAGGGCATAGACAGCAATGAAATAAGTAGGAAGTGGTCAGTGCTGAGCATGTATTGCTTTGATTTCTGCTGTCGTTCATTTAACTGTAACTTAATATAATTGTAATAATGAGCATGTTACTAACATTCCTGCGAAATGAACAGTTGGAGATAGATTCAGGGCATGCCTGGGTGGGGGCGCCCATAGGTGGGGGGATGCCCCTGGGTGGTAGGGTGCTCCTGTTCCTGAGTTCGAGCCCCGCCTGAGGTTCTGCACTGACAGCAAGGAACCTGCTTCGGATTCTGTCTGTCCTGGCCTCTCTGCCCCTCCCCCGCTCACTGTCTGGCTCTCAAAAATAAATAAACATTAAAAAATGCTTTAATAACAAAGTGAGGAAATTAAAAAAGAGTGGCTTTCCTCGGAAGTTGTGATTGCTGAGAGCATCTTAGAGAAAACCCAGGTGAGGGAAGGGTCTTGCTTTCCTGGACCAGCCTGGGAAGGGGAGGTGGGGGGAGACTAAAGTTGTCCCTGCTCCCGAGAAAGCACTGTGCCCACCCAGTACCTTGCCAGCTGTGAACGTTCCCCACACAGCTTCCATGTTCTGAGACACAGCAATGATAGGTGGCCAAATTGACCCCAGTAAAACCGAACCTGGCCTTGATGAGGCCAGGGGAGACTCCCAGAGCTGGCTGGGCAGGACCGTATACACTTGACCCTCTGGGGAAATCGGCCCACTGACCTGGGCGGGTAAAAGGGCCCTGGAGTCCTCCTCCTGTGACTGTCCCCAGTCAGCTTGTTCAGACTCCGTTCGGATGGCATTCCCTTCTCTTGCTTTCTTCCCCGGTGGCACTAAAGAGAGGTGCCGTGGTCCCAGCACACCTGAGGGGTCAACAGAGCCACCTGTGACGTCAGCCATCCCTCCCTGGGCTGCGTGTCCAGGTCTCAGCTGACCGCCCGTCTTTCCAACCAGAGGATGAACCTCGAAACTTCAAAGACGTATGTCCTTCTTGGGGACTGGGTCATTATCTCAAAAACCATGTAAATATTGCTTTGTAACATTTGCGTAGCGTTCTGCCCTGGCACACGTCTTGTGCTCCTTACCAACGAGTGACTGCTTCTGAGTTAAAGGCAGATCCTAGAATAGCTCCCTCGAAAGTATTTTGTTCGAGATGTCCTGGAATGGAGACAATAGGGCCATACTGTATTTGTTTGGTAATATCACATCTACGATTTCAAAAGCCAGTGACACAACTGTGCAGACTGTGTGGCATAATTTTGGTATTCTGGCCTCTTCTGCTTTCGAAGTTAAAAAAAAAAAAAAAAAAACAGGGGCGCCTGGGTGGCGCAGTCGGTTAAGCGTCCGACTTCAGCCAGGTCACGATCTCGCGGTCTGTGAGTTCGAGCCCCGCGTCGGGCTCTGGGCTGATGGCTCGGAGCCTGGAGCCTGTTTCCGATTCTGTGTCTCCCTCTCTCTCTGCCCCTCCCCCGTTCATGCTCTGTCTCTCTCTGTCCCAAAAATAAATAAACGTTGAAAAAAAAAATTAAAAAAAAAAAAGAGCTCAGGGGACTTGATGAAATTCCAGAGTTTACGTGTCTTGAGATCAGCCAAGCCTAAAAGTAAATTCAGCTGCTAGACTTCACTGAATATGTTTTCCACCATTATCATCCTTGCATTTTTGAAACTTATTTATGTTTATTTATTTGCTTATTTTTTAATTTTTTTAATATTTACTTTTGAGAGAGAGAAAGTGGGAGAACAACAGAGAGAGAAGGAGACACAGGATCGGAGGCAGGTTCCAGGGTCCCAGCCGTCAGCGCAGAGCCCGACGTGGGGCTGGAACTCACCATCAGTGAGGTCATGACCTGAGCCGAAGTCGGACGCTCAACCGACTGAGCCACCCAGGCGCCCCTCATCCTTGCATTTTTAAATGGTTTTCCTGTAACTTTGTCAAACATGGGGAGGAAATGGGTTGTTATACCGATGTAGAGCAGTGCACCACTTGGCTTAAAATGTTTATTTTTCTTGGGGTGCCGGGGTGGCTCAGTCTGTTAAGGGGCGGACTTCGGCTCAGGTCATAATCTGGTGGTTTGTGAGTTCGAGCCCCATGTCAGGCTCTGTGCTGACAGCTCGGAGTCTGGAGCCTGCTTCAGATTCTCTGTCTCCCCCCCGCCCCCCCCCCCCCGCCCCGCGCTCCTCCCCCTGCTCGCACTCTGTCTCTCTCTCTCTCAAAAATAAATATTAAAAAAAATAAAGTGTTTGTTTTTCTTAGTGACAAGTTAGAAATAAGCTGACGAAAACATTTAAACTTTTAAGAGCCGTTAAGGGGTTGCAAGTCACTTTGCAGACACCGAAGAAGCCGATCAGGCTGCCAGGGGCGGATGGGGGCGATTCTGGAGCCCGGCAAGGGGTGCTCCGTGCGCATGCCCGTTGAAGGACCTCCCGGCGCCAGGCGGGACTTGCACCATTTTGCTTTGTCACTTGTGTTTTGATTCGAAAGAAGCACGCCGCAAGGAACAGAGGCTGTCAGAACTGCAAAGAAGCAGCTCTTCCCTGGGCCTCGCCAGGGGCAGCCAAGTGCAAGCCCAGGTTCTGGGTTGGGCAGTGTGCACAGACTGGACCCTATGCGCGTGTGTAGCACGCAGACTGGACTCCCCCCTCACCCCCGCCCCACGCGCATGCGCATGCGCAGCACCGTCTTGGCAGGTTCGGACTTCAAGAGGGACCTCGCTGCCCCCTGAGGCCGCTTAGAGGACACGCGGTGAGGCTCTGGCTGTCCTGGGGTCGGATGACACACAGGTGGGACGGTAGCCTCAAAAGCAAGCTGCTGGCGCTTCTCTGGGAACAATGCTTGTTTCCTGAGGGCATCCACCTGCCAGGGGCCCTCATCACATTATGTTGTCTGCCCCTCCCCGGGGAGTAGTGTTCCCGGTCCGTTTGCGTCCCAGGACCCAGGTGGCTCCCTCCTCTGCCACGTGTGGCCCTGAGCGCAGACTCACCCGAGGCACCCTGGTTGCAGACACTAAAACAGCCGGGGAGGGTCGGTTGCCAGCCCTGAGCTGATGTGTTTATTCAGCAGGGAACCATCCCTGAGCTCTTAACCCAGAGCACCAGGAGGGAAGCATGAGGAACCCTCTGAGGCCACCCCCCCCACCAGCAGCCTGCTCCTCCTCATCACCACCACACGCCGGTCCCCCCAGCCACCCACCCAGGCTGGCCTTGAACCCGGATTCCTGCAAGAACTACTTGTCTGGTCCTCTGCAATGGCTCCCGAGACCTCTGGCTTGCCCGCATGTGGTGTGCTGCAGTGTTCCATGACCGACCCCACCCCCGGATCCTCTAAGTCACTCATGAGCAGGACCGGCTGCCTTATGTTGAGATCTTGCCCCCACACGTTCCTCTTCTGTCTAGGACGGTAATTCCCAGCAGGTCGCGGCAAGAGGCCGGGCGCTGGTCCGTTTGACTCTCCGTGAGGGCCAGCTTGCTCCTGGAAGACAGAGGTGGGGCCCGCGGGGCAGCGAGGTTCCTGTCGAGGGAGGTAGCCCAGTTTTCATTCAGTTTTTGCTCCTGGTAGTTAGGAAGTGAATGCATTTTTTTTTCCTCCGAATTGAAATGTTCTGAGTGGGGTAAGTAAGTAGAACGCAGACTGTGAACCCAGGTAGGGCCAGGTAGGGGATCATGAACCCAGGTGAGGCTGGGCAGGGTGGGGGGTGGGGGATGGTGGGGCCTGGTGCAGGGCTGAGCAGGAAGAACTCAGAGCAGGGGGCGGGGGTGGAGGCTAGCTGGGTGGGAAGGCCGGCCTGCCCCTTCACTTTTCCTGGCTGTTGAGGCCAGAGAGTTAGGGCGACCTGTGTTTGGCCACATCCACACCTGACCTACTTTTCTGCTCTTGTGCTCTCTCTCTTAAAGAGGGACCCAGACTGCAGGGCCGCTGGGGGGCGGGTGGTTTGGTGCACAAATCCTGGGAGGGCCCCTACCCGCCACAAACAACCGGCTAAAGGAGCTGGGCGGCTGGCCCGCACAGGCCTCCTGTCCCGTGAAGTGATCTGTGGACGGATCAGTGACACGCAGCATGGCCGTGGCCGGCTGCCCTGGCGTTTGCCCCGGCTCCTCCAGTCAGTGTTCTTTGTCTTGCACTCCCATATCGTGTGCTTGGGAAGTGTGCCTGGCTCGGCCGCTCCGCTCGGGCCCTGGGCGGACGGCGGTGGGCCCGGAGCACCAGCTCGAGCAGAGCCGCGGAAGCGCCCGGCTCAGATTTCGCCAGTCCAGGGATCCGCTGTGGGGCCCAGGCCCTATTTTGAGAAACGGCTCCCGAAGAGGTTATCAAGTGTCATATTTTCAAAGGAGAATTCAAGGCACCCCGCGCCCGGCTCTCAGGCCGGCAAATGTCCATATCGACGCCGACTCACGCCTGGCCCCCATTTCTGCGAGTGTTTTCACGCCTTCATTCCTCTGTGCTATTTTTGCTGGAGGTGTCTTTGGTAATAGCGTGACGTCAACCAAAAGAAGTGCCATTCCCATTTATTTCAGGCAGTAAAAGTTCCATTTATCCACAGGCAGAGATATGATTGCAAGGTGATTACGTTTGAGATGGTAAATACCTGGTTTGGCCGTTTTTACATCAAATCTGCATGAGTTTGCTCTCAGGAATTTCCTGATTGTGATGGAGTCGTGACAACACAGGCGCCGAAATCAGACCTTCCCTAGGAGACAGCAGGCGACGGGGCATTGCCTGGACGGGGCCTTTCTCTGAACCAGGATTTTGTGAGTCTGTGGCCTCGGGGTTCATTTCCCTGAGAAATGCTCAGGGCTCCATTCTTTTCCCATCAGTTACTGGCTCTGTTGAAAGCTGGCTAGTCAGATTTCACTGCTTTTCAGTTATTTACAAAAGTAAATAGAAATAGAACAGGCTTATCAGCCAGCAGCAAGGTGCATTTCAGACTTTGTGGCATCCTTTCTGAGTTCTTGTTCTGCAGTTTTTATCTTGGAATTCCCATTTGGTTTTGTTCTCTTTTTTTCACACTTTGCTAGAAGGAAGTTAATACGGTCTTATTCCCTTCTTTTTTCTTTTCCTGCCACTGAAGGAAAACAACAACAACAACAAAACCCAGTGTGTGTGTTGCTGAAAACAAATCAGCAACCTTTGCAGTTTGCTTATGTCCCGGGTTTGGCATCTCGTCTGTGACAGGAGGCTGATGGGTATTTCTTGCCTCTTGCCAGATCCGTTAGTGAATCAGGAAGAAAACTACAGGTTTTGTCATAGGCCTTTGGAGCTAAAATCAATACTCATAGGCCAGCGTGTCTTCTTGGATGGTGATGTAAACCCAAGGATTGTCTGTCGCTGCAGATAATTTACATGTGTGTTACGCTCCCCCAGAAGATGCTTCAACCAGAAAGAATGTCACTTGAATTAGTGTTGGCAAACTTTCATTCTGGCATATTCAGGGACATGATGTCTTTTCTGATATCTCCTGTGTGGTAGAGGGATTCACTATGTCCATAGTGATGTGTTGTGAAATTTATTCCTGGTTATTTCCATAATTTTCTATGATTTCTTTTTTTTTCATTAAAATTTTTTTTATTTATTTTGGAGAGAGAGAGAGAGAGTGGGGGAGGGGAGATACAGAAAGATAGAGAATCTGAAACACGTTCTCAGCACAGAGCCTGACACGGGGCTCAATCCCACAACCCTGGGATCATGACCTGAGCCCACATCAAGAGACAGATGCTCAAAGGACTGAGCCACCTAGGTGCCCCTGAGTTTCTATTATTTAACATCTTACTTGGTAAAGTCACAGGTTCTCTGGTAGTTTCATGGGGTGATTACTAATGGCCACACAGCCCAGGAAGAAATTCATCAGCGTTTTGGAGAAAGTCCTGGAACTCCCTGAGTGTTCTTTCCTTGGGGAATACGAGTATGCCGTGCTGCCAGATGTCAGTTTAGGGGGGCACTGGGGGCGCTCGTCTTCTGTGTGGTTCGGCTTTCCCGGCCCCCAGTGTGGCTGCTTCCTAGTTCTCTTCCAGAACCACAGCCCAGGTGGGTCCTGGGGATTCCAAAGTCTGCCCTCCCCTCACGGTCTCCCAGAGAAGGAGAAGAGGGGAGACGATAGATCTTGTGTGATGGTTCTTTTCTTTTCTACCGGTCTCTCTTCTCTTTCGTGGGCCATTTCCACGTTTGACCGAGGGAACATGGCGCGACGGAGAAGGGCAGCCCGTTTATGGAACGACGGTCCTGTCTCTGCCAGTGCTGTGCAAGCTGGGAATGTGTCGGCAGGCCCCGTAGCCTTTGGTCCTTATCAGCCACCAGAGTGGTCCCGTTGCTCAGATGTTAGCAAGTTCACTTCTGTATCCGGCTGGAGCTGCCCCCTTCCCACCGGCCTCCACACTCGGGCCTCGTCACCACCGTGCAGATAGTTACACTTGCCCTTCGTGGGTACTTTCTGTCCTTCCCTCGCTGCTGGTCAGCGTGCCCTCCGATGCAGCAGACACTCCCCATGCTGCGTCCTCTTGTGTGGTTCCTGCCCCACGTGTCCCCCCAGCTCAGCCTGGCCCCCTGCCTGGGCCCCGGCCACCAGCAGGCATCCCTGCTGAGACCCCTTTGAAGGTCCCTTGGTTCTGCCGAGGTCTGCAGCGTCCATCTGCCCTAGGAACTCGATGGCTTTGGGCTTCAACCCATGGGCCTACAGGGTGTGCCTCTCTGACCCTCTCTGTCACCCAGCACACGTGGGCACTTGCAGCCAGTCTCCCTCCAAAACTTGTCGGGCAGGAAATGTACCGGTGTCTGTCCTGAACCGCCCCCAGCGCTCAGCCCCAGGGACCCGTATCATGGTCATGGTGCTCCCGCAGCTCTGGGGTCCTGGCCAGACCTATGTGTAGTTCCCAGGAGCCCCCTGGCTGATCTGGGGGAGGACAGAGAAGCACCAGGTAAGGGAGAGGGTGCCAGGATGGCCCCACTAGCCTGACCTACTGGCCACAGAGACCTCTGGTCTTCTCTTTAATATGCTGGATGGGGGATGGGCAGCCAGTGGGGTTTCCTCCAGGCAAGGGCTTGTGGGAGCACTTCTGGCATCTAGAGCACAGGATTCTCAGCTTTGTGGCTTCATGGAGGCGTGAGAACAGGACAGCCCCGTTCCACGCTGTGGCACGGTAGGTGCTAGCTGAAGCCTCAGATGCTAGGCACGGTCCGTGGATCTGAGAAGGGTGAGCTCACTTGATCTTTCCATGATGCTGTAGAGAAGGCGTGGGTATTGTCCCCATTGCACAGATGAGGAAAATGGAGGCTACTGGTGGTCGGCTACATTGTGTGAGGTTTTCACTGCTTGGCAGTGGTGCTGGGAGGTGATGAAGGGCTGAGAGCTGGCAAAGGAGCTACAGGTGGAGATGAGATGGAGGGGAGAGAGTCCCTCCTGTGTGTCACCGCAGCCTGGGTGATGTGGGAGGTGTGGTGGAAACAGCATTGGGATAAAGCATCTCAGGCAGGGAAGTTTGGGATTAACCGAGTGGGCTGTGGGGACCACCGAGGTGTTTGCGTCAGGGGCGTGGTTGAACGGAGCTGTCCTTGAGGAAGATTGATCCCAGCCTATGGAGATGGGACTCACAAGGGGCAGTGGCAGGGGAGATTCTGTAAGAGTCCAGCAGAGTGGAGACCAGGAGGAGGAGATGGGGTGGAGCCTGGCAGAGTTGGAACCAACTTGGCACAGACACTGGAGGAGGGGAAGGAAAGGGAGGGAGAGGAGGAGAAGAGAGGGAAGAAGAGAAGAAAGGGTAGGGGGAGGAGGGAGAGGGGGAGGAAGATGGGGAAGAGGGGGAAGAAGAGAAGAAAAGGTAGGGGGAGGAGGGAGAGGGGGACAAAGATGGGGAAGAGGGAGAGGGGGAGGAAGATAGGGAAGAGGGGGAAGAAGAGAAGAAAAGGTAGGGGGAGGAGGGGGAAGGGGAGGAGGAAGGAGAGGACGGAGAAGAAAGGGGGGAGGGGAAGAGGGGCAAAGAGTAGAGGGAGAAGAAGAGGGTGGGGAGGAGGGCGAGGGGGAGGAAGATGGGGAAGAGGGGGAAGAAGAGAAGAGAAGGTAGGGGGAGGAGGGAGAGAGGGAGGAGGAAGGGGAGGAGGGAGAAGAAGGGGGGAGAGGGGCGAAGAGTAGAGGGAGAAGAAGAGGGTGGGGAGGAGGGGGAAGAAGAGAAGAAAGTGTAGAGGGAGGAGGATGGTGGAGAGGAGGGGGAGGACGGGAGGAAGAGAAGGAAGGCAAATGGAGGAGGAAAGCAGGGGGAGGAGGAGGAGTTGAAGGCCAGCCAACAGTGGAGGCCCTGACTGAAAGGAGAGGCGGCCAGCCCATCCGTGGACTTGAAACTGCCTAGGAGCCAGGACTTGTACTGTCCCTGGAGCTGTGGGAGGGAGGTGGGGCCAGGTGTGGGTGTGGCCTCTGTGCCCTGAGGCTGGTGTCTGGGGGCAGCTGGGCGCTCCTCCATTCCTCCAGGAGACTGTGCTGGACTGGCCCTGCCACCCCCAGCCCAAGAGGGAGGTTGACCAGAACTCTGGGGACCGCCTGCCTGGGAAGCAGGTAGCTTGGGTGACCTTGCAGCTCACAGGGAGCAGACTGGGGGGGCCACAGGGGAAGGGTGTTGTCCTGGCCACCGGATCCCCTCCTCCTCAAACCCGCTGTGCCTTCACCGGGACCCCGGGCCCTTGGGCGGGCTGGGAACTGGGGCGCACAGGGCCCGTGGGCGTGTCTGCCTGTACACATTATCTGTTTGGCAGTGTCATTTGTAATCCTGGGACAGTGGCATTTGGTGGAAACCGAATATGGGTTTCGAGCTTGAGAAACCACACTACTGCAAGACCGACTGGCTGCAAGGAAACAATGAGCCTCTTGTCGCATAGTTTTCTACAGAGGGAGGCAAAGAAAAATAAAAACTCTTCAGGAAAAGAAGGTGCTAGGTCGTGCCTTTGCATGGCAAAAATCGCTTTCCACCGGTGCAGCAGATGCTTGGTTGTGTGGGTAGGCGGGTGGCAAAGCGAAAGGCCGGACTTGGTTCTGGAAGAATAATCAGACCTTCTCCCCAAGGGAGCCCCTGCGTGGACCTCACGGGCCTCCTTGGAGAAGGCAGCAGGTGCGCTTTGTGAGGAAGAGGCAATTTGGGAGGAAAGTCGGCTGCTCTCCCCAATAGCTCCTCTTTAAAAATTTCTTAAATGTTTATTTATTTTTGATAGAGTGTGAGCAGGGGAGGGGCAGAGAGAGAGGGAGACACAGAATCCAAAGCAGTCTACAGGCTCCGAGCCGTCAGCACAGAGCCCGACACGGGGCTTGAACTCGCGGACCGTGAGATCATGACCTGAGCCGAAGTCGGATGCTCAACCGACTGAGCCACGCAGGTGCCCCCGGCTCCTCCTTTTAATATTTTATTTTCCAACGTCTGAAGGTCTGTGACTTTGAACAGGCATCTTGTGAGTCTTGGCTGGACGCGCACACAGCAGGGAGCTTGGGAACAAAGCCGTGCATCGGCGGCACCTTTATTAATAAGTCACTAGGCTGGGTCGGGTCCAAGGCCTCCCCGCCTGTTCTCACGGCACAGCTTCGCCTCCACACAGGCCCAGGGAAGCCTCCTTCATCTCCTGGGACCTGCGCTGGCCCAGCCTAGAGCCCCCTCCGCTCTCCTTGTAGGGGACAAAGCCGGCTGCTCCGGGCGGGGACAGGGGACAGGGGACAGCCTGGGATGTGTGCACACATTGCCAGGTGGCTTGCGAATCAGTAAGTTTTCTCCTCTGATCTATTTCATCCCATTTGATAAGAACATTGCAACCTCAGGAAACAAACACTGCTTGTTACTAGTGACCTTCGCAGTAACATGCTGTTAACTCTTGGTTTGTATCATTGGACGTTGAGGTTAACTCTTGGTTTGTATCGGTTGATTCTTGGTTTGTATCAGATCCTTGGAGCAGGAGCGGCTCCATCAGGGAGCGCTCGCCGCTGGTTAAGTGATCCACACCTACGAAGCTTTCTTAACTGCACGGGGGTTGGGGAATGCTGGGGGACCCAGCTCTCGTGTGTTCCTCTTTGAATAGTTACTTGATGTGTGCAGAGATAACAGGGTTCCCACACAGGCAGGACCCAGTCTAGAGTTTGGCGAGTGTTACGGATATCTTCTGTCTTTATGTTTTTGAGAATCCTATCAAGAAATCCTATCAAGAAAGCTAATCTTTTTATGCTCGATTGCTGAGAGCTTCCCCCAAACCCGGGTCAAAATGGTGAAATATAGTGGTGAGTAGGATTTCGTGGTCGGTATTGACAGCGTCTGCTGCAGAAATGAGCCTTTTTGGAGCACCCTGAGGAGTTAGCTTCTAGTCTACTCTCGTGGAGACAGAAGGTTGGTTTTCTGTGGGTTTTTGGTCCCACACGGTAAACCGGCTGATAACCGTAAAAATATTTGTAACAGCTACCCAACATTGAGCGCTGGCTCCATGGAAGCATTTAATCCCACATTAACTGCGTCAGATGAACATTGAAAGTGCTCTGTGATGGACTCGTGGGGAAACTGAGGCTTGCATGTTACTGTAACCTGCCCAAGTAGTCATTTTCTGGAGCTTACACAGCTTGGAGGTATCTTTGCTAGATCTGAACTTGCATCTGTCTTTTATTCATTTTTTATTATTTTTTTTAATGTTTATTTATTTTTGAGAGAGACAGAGTATGAGCAGGGGAGGGGCAGAGAGGGAGACACAGAATCGGAAGCAGGCCCCAGGCTCTGAGCTGTCAGCACAGAGCCCGACGCAGGGCTTGAACCCACAAACCTCGAGATTGTGGCCTAAGCCGAAGTCAGATGCTCAACCGACTGAGCCCCCCCCAGGCGCCCCTGGACTTGTGTCTTTCTGGCTGCAGAAACATTTCCCTGGGGCTGGTGGATGCTTTGTGGGTACAAAACTGTGTTCGGGGCAGACTTGCCCTGAACTGCAGCATCTTTCTGGGGAAAGCCATTTCCCCCTGTTTTACTGGACCAGTGTCGTGTTACGGTCTTTCTGTTGCCCTTCTTCAAGCTGCAGCTTGGAGACGGCCTCTTCATTTGAGAGCTTCGTAAATATATATATTTAGCCCGTGTTACTTCTCTGCACCTTCTGTTCAGTGTTCCTCTTGGGTTAAGGTTTGTTTTCAAAGGCAGAGACGGCAGGGTAAGTGTCTGGGGGACCTTCCTCATTTGATTAGAAGGAACTGTTGTCTTCGAGGCAACATTGCCCTGATCCTGGGAGGTGCCCGACTCTGAGGAGAGTATCGCGGAGGTTCAGACCCAGGGTGTCTGATCGCCCATGGTGGTTCGTGAAGCTAGTGTGTGCGTGAAGGTGGCATCCTGCCCAGAGAGAGGACCTCTAGGCCACATCGGATCCTTAGAGGAGTCCCCGGCCCTCTAGGCATCGAGAGCCCTGAGGGCTGACCCGGGGGCTGTCGCAGCCCTGGACATGAGCCCTGGACTGGTCTTCCCTTTCCCCTTGACGCCACCTTTTCTCTGTTCCCTGGGTGTTGAACACAGTGCCTGTGATTCATGGCATCTAAGAGGAGTCTAGAGCCCCGATCTACTTAGAAGCGAGGTTTGTCCAGACCCCACATCACAGCAGAGGGCGTGTGCCCAGGACTGTGCCTGAAACTTCACCAAAGGGTGCTTCCTGACCTCCCCTCTCTCATCGATTGCCGATTGCCACTGCCCCCACAGGCCGCCCGAGACCCTGCGGGTTTTCTTTCAGGAGGTGACGGAGGGGCAGTGGCACTGACGTCACGCCCCGAGGAGCGTCATGCACTCAGAAAGAGCTGCGCTGGCCTTCCAGTCTTTCCAGTCACCCCAAGTGTAAGGTGGGGAGAATAAACCTGCCCTGGGAGGCTGCCGTGAGTGGTGAACATACACAAAATGCCTGGCACGGGCTGGCTCGTAAGTGCTCAGAAACTGAGAGCCGAAAACCAGGTGAACGTTGTCCTTAGAGCCGTGAGAGCGGGTCACTGGCCATCGGGTGGCTGGGGGCTCCCTAACCAGCTCTGGGTGCCTTCAGCACAGCCTGCCATCCTCTGGGTGTCTGGACATTCACCTTGCCTTAGTTTTTGACAAACTCGGCCAGTGACACGGCAGCTGAATCCCAGCAGAGAGAACTCGCTCGCTCATACAGCGGGTGGTTGCTGAGTGTTTGCTGGTGGTCAGTGGGAAAGTCTTGACCCCCGTTGCCTTAGAATGTGAGTCCAGGGTCACGGCTGGTCTTAAAACAGCCCAGCAAAGACCTGCGAGTGCAGGTTTGGAGAAGCACCGGAGAAGAAACCAGCCAAGACCCTGCTAGAGAACAACGGGGCCTCGTTAGGAATTGGGGGGGTGGCCTTTCTAGGAGTGGACCGAGGAGAGGGAACAGCATTCCCAGCAGAGGGAACAGCACGAACAAGTCCTCAACAAGGGAGAGCTTGCTTATTCCTGGTTTGGAGGAGGGGTTGCGGCTGGGACATAACGGGCAGCAGGACTGAGGCTGGCAGGAAGTGGAAGGGGGAAGCCTCGGGGGCCTTCCAGGCCGTGCCCAGGTGCTGTACTGTATCACAAGTACAAAGCAAAGTGCTGAAGGGACTTGATGGAGAATGATGGCGTGAACGCAGAATCTCAACAGGAAGCAAGCGTGAGGGGGCAGGACGGAGCCTGTGGAAATCAGGCAGAGATGAAGGCATTTTTTCTGACAGGGGCCTCCTGCTTCCAATGGGGCTTCCATCTAAGTCACTCCAGAACCTTCTAGAATACCCCTTTCCCTCCCCGTCCCTTGCTCCTGGCCTGGGTGGAGAGGGAAGATGTAACCCCCACTCTGTCCACTGTTGGCTCATTATTGGGATGGTTGTGAAGACGACTTTGCAACCCCACTTGCCTCCACGGGATTTCCCCCCCACCCCCCACCCTCCTCATTTCTAACAACCAAGTTAGTTTAATCCTAATTTTGGCTTTTGGGGTCAGATGTCTTGGTTCCACTTTCTCCTGGACTTCTATTTTCCCTGGAAGGACAAATGGAAGGATGTTATTGGTGCCCGCAGAAGGCCCTTCATTCACCCGGCCTCCAGGTACCAAGCACTTGATATGTCTAAACTTCCATTGCATTTCTTTAGAAAATTGTACCTGTGTCTTGTGAAAGGGAAACTCTAGACCCTAGATAAGACACGTTCACAGAAGAAACCCGGTTGCTCTGAAATCCAAATCTCAAGGTGTGGTTTCCAAGTGGGCAGGGTGGATGGGAGTCGCAGGGGAAGGGACCGAGGCTGGAGGGGCAGAGCCAGGGGCATGACGTGGTTGGCCACACAGGCACTGGATGTTAGCGCCTGTCTGAGCAGGACAGGAGAGCGGGGAGAGAGAGCCCTGCTTCTCTCCTTAAGATGGGTGCGAGAGGGGGTCTGCCTCCTAGGTCTGGTCAGAGCTGAGCATCCACCACTCACGTGGGTGCATCCTGAAAGGCTCTGGAATGCTCTTAGACTCTTGGCTGTTGCTGTGACCGTGCCCCAAGGAGCACACGGCTCTCTTCTTTTTGAAGGTATAAGTCTCTTCTGGAAGATAGACATGACCCTCCCAGTCTGAGGCCCGACGGGCCTCCAGGACATGATTCAGGAGGCAGAGAAGAGGTCCTGGCCGGGCAGGCACTGCCCACCTCTTCCTTAGAAGGTGCCAGGCCCAGAAGTGCCTTCTCTTGAGGCACACAGTCAGCTTGGGAGACTGAATGTGACCGCGCACGGCTGGCCATCAGTGGGGTGATGGCTCTCCTGCCCGGCTCCCTCCTGTTCTGCCCGTCCAGCTGGAGATGCTCTAAAATAACTTTGGATGTGCAGCGGCAAATACCTGATGAACCCCTGACTCCAGTCTGACTGCCCGTCTCAGAATTGATAGCATTGTGTTGTCACAGTGCTATTGACGTAGTCCCTACGCTGTCCTTTCCATCCCTGTGACTTATTTCCTTTGTAACTGGAGGTCTGTTCCGCTTAATGCCCTCCACCTGTTTTGCCCATCCCCCCATCCTCCTCCCCTCTGGCAAACCACCAGTGTGTTCTCTGCATGCGATCAGTCTGTGTCTGTTTTCCTTTGTTCATTTCTTTTGCTTTTTAAGATTGCGCGTATAGATGAAATCATATGACATCTTGTCTTTGACTTGTTGCCCTTAGCCTCATACCTTCTAAATCCATCCATGTTGTTGCAGATGGCAAAATCTTACTCTTTTTTATGGCTGAGTAATATTCCAATGTGTGTGTGTGTGTGTGTGTGTGTGTGTGTGTGTGTGTGTTTATAACCTCTTCTTTATCCATGTATCTGTCGGTGGATACTTGGGTTGCTTCCATAACTCAGCTATTATAAACAATGCTGCAATAAACAGAGGAGTACATATGTCTTTTTGAATTAGTGTTTTCCTTTCCTTTGGGTAAATACTCAGCAGTGGAGTTATTAGACTGCATGGTAGTTCTATTTTTAATCTTGGGAGGACCCTCCACACTGTTTCCCAGAGCGGCTGCACCAGTCTGCATTCCCACCAACAGTGCACGAGGGTTCTTTTTTCTCCACATCCTCGCCAACACCTGTTGTTTCTTGTGTTGTGGATTTTAGCCATTCTGACAGGTGTGAGGTGATAGCTCATTGTGGTTTTGATTGGTATTTCCCTGCTGTTGAGTGATGTTGAACATCTTTTCATGTGTCTGTTGGCCCTCTGTGTGTGTCGTCTTTGGAAAAGACTGTGTTCGGGTCCTCTGCCTAATTTTTAATGGGATTGTTTGTTTTATTGGCAATGGGTTGCATAAATTCTGTATGTATTTTGGATACGAACTGCTTTTTGGGTATATCATTTGCAGATATCTCCTCCAATTCTGCAGATTGCCTCTTGTGTTGTTGGTGGCTTCCTTTGCTGTACAAAAGCTTTTTATTTTGATGTGGCCCCAATAGTTTATTTTTGCTTTTCTTTGCATTGCATGAGGAGACCTATCCAGAAAAATATTCCTAGGGCTGATGTCCAAGAAGATTGCTGCTTGTGTTTTCTTTTAGCAATTTTATGGTTTCAGGTCTCTCATTTAGATCTTTGATCCATTTTGAGTTCCTTTTTGTATAAGGTGTAGGAAAGTGGTCTGGTGACTCCCCCCACACAATGATTATGACCTCTTTTACTAAATTACATGAATTGCAGCTTTCTTATGTACCTATAAACATGAAGCTAGGAAAGTAGGCTCCTTTTACAACTATAAAATGAAACAGATTTCACAAATTACATAAAACAAAGCACAAAAGTCACAAAAAGGTGTTATTTGTTACAGAAGGCGGTAGTCGCTAATGTTTATCATGAACTTGAGTCCTAGCCAGTCTCTGTGCTCATAAGCATTGTTACACTGGATCATCCTAACGGTCTTATGAGGTTGTTCCTGTTTCCCAGGTAGGGAAACTGAGGCACAGGGCTTCGTCAGTTGCTGGGATCACACAGGTAGCGAGCAACAGAGCCAGGCTTCCATCCGAGGCTGCCGGCCACATGGCCACGTGACCCTCGCTCTGAATCACAACCCTCCACTCCCTTTCTGTGGTGGTGAAACTCGACTGAGGCCGCCAGCATTCAATTTGCATGTGAGGAGTGGTATCTTTGTAGCTCACTTTCTTACTGTGCACATTAGTCTCTTGACTTTGAGATGATGACCGTCATTTACATCCACGCCATCTGGAATGCATTTTCTGCTTTTTAACACACATAACAAGATCCCATTAATTTGATGGATCTGTTTGATAATGAAGGCAAACACGATACTGAAAAGTAGTTAAGTGAAATATTCCCCGTTGCCTGTTTAACATCCTGCATGGCTAATTTAGCATTTATTTATTTTTGAGAGACAGAGAGAGAGACAGCACCAACAGGGGAGGGGGAGAGAGAGAGGGAGACACAGAATCCGAAGCAGGCTCCAGGCTCCCCGCTGTCAGCAGAGAGCCCGACGCGGGGCTCAAACCCACGAACTGTGAGATCATGACCTTAGCTGAAGTTGGACGCTCAACCAGCTGAGCCGCCCAGATACCCCTGTGCATGGCTAATTTAAAAGGGCAGGACCTTCTTGTCACGTTCTCAGGCAACAGAGAACAAGTGTGGCCAGTTCTGAAGCAATGCAGGGCCTTGGGTGTGAACTGTCTGGGGTCCCTTGACGTCCCTTCATGGCACAGGGTATATCACTCCATCTCTGTTGCGGAGCGGTCCCAACCCCACCCAACACTGGTACGGAACAGTGTGGCTGTGAGCAAGTACAAATGATCCCATGTGGCCTGTCCCTGATTTAAATAAAAATATTGAAATGATTGCACATGTTTAAAAAAAATCGTTTATCTTTTAGGCTGCCAACTAATCCATTTGTACATATTTAGGGATTGGTAAACTCTGGTTTAAAGAAAAATGTATTCCGGGCACCTGGGTGGCTCAGTCGGTTAAGCGTCCTACTCTTGGTGTTGGCTCAGGTCACGATCTCATGGTTCGTGAGTTCCAGCCCTGCGTCGGGCTCTGCACTGACAGTGGGGAGCCTGCTTGGGATTCTCTCTCTCTGCCCCTGTCCCACTCGTGCTCCCTCCCTCTCTCTCAAAATAAACAACTTTAGAAAAAGATATATAAAAAATGTGTTTCAGAGAGGGTTTTTTCACAGAATTCTATAATTAAAATTATATAATTTTAATATAAATTAAATTAATAAAAATAAATAAAATTTAATATAAAATTAAACTTATAAAAATTTATTTTTATAAATGATATAGAATATTTTTATAAATAATATATAAATGTTTGTATGTATAGATTTATATTTTTATAAATATATAAATAAAAATTTATTTTATGTGAAATAAATTTAATGTAAACATAAATAAATAAATTTAATATAAATTAAAAATTCCATAATTCTTTTTGAAACCGGTTTTAAAAAAATAAACAGGCCCACCCACATTTTAACTTCACGGAATTTCCACGCCACTGAGGCACATCTTTTTGCTATAAATGAACTTAGCCCTGTACTAAGTCTGTTTTAGATTGCGCCGTGGGTCAGCTACCCTCTTCAGGCACAGGAGAGACTGTCAAGACAGGGGACCCGTTCTGAGCACCTGCTCCTTCCTTACCAGGTCCTGAGCCAGTCGTGTGACACCTGTTACCTTGTTCAGTCCTCAAGGAAACCCAAGCTCACAAAGCCCGTGACTCGTTCAGGCCTCGCGGCCAGAGAGCCTGGCGTGTTTGCGGGTCCCCCCCTGTGCCCCCACCTCGTGAGTGTTTAGCGCCTTGCGTGGGCACATCCATGCGTGTGCAGCTACCACTTCCCAGCCTGCTGTGTGCACAAGTGAGCAGGTCTGAACCCAGCACCGTCAGAATCATGAAGTTCGGTGGTTTCTGCTTGAACGCAGGGCAGAGCACTCTGGAGACGCTTAACTGGGTCTGTGTCATCCTAACAGCATACTGACCGGAGTCCCAGCCGAGTGGGTGGGGAGGCTACGGGGAAAGCACAGGTCCCCATCCTGCCCGCTCCCATGCACCCGCTCCGTTTGGAGCCCGCGTCCTCGTCTCTGCCAGCTTGGCCCACCAAGACCTCCGGGCAAAATGGAAATGCATTGTCGACCCCAAGAATCCACTTGAGGCTGCCTGGTGGGCACGGGCTATGGCTGCCCGAGTGCCTCTCTTCCTGGGCTGGCACCTGCCTGGACACCTCACCTTCTGGAGGGTTCCATCAGGAGGGCTGGCACTCTCAGCCAGGCTGCTGTCTCTCTAGCTTCTGACACCAAACCCCTGATGTCTTCGCCCCGTCAGAGCACACGCTGTTCTAGAACACACTCTCGTTTCCTTTCCTCTAGTCCTGCTCACGTAGAGCTTTCTGCCCGATCCTTTGTTGTTGCTTCTGCAACCGTGCATCTCTCCTTTGGATCTCAAGGCAGTCAGCTGCCTTGAGTTGCCCTGGCTCGTTAGTATGAGCTGTCCCAGAGCTGTTAGTATGAGCGTGTGCATGTGTGTGTGCGTGCACGCGCATGCTCCCTGAGAGCAGGCACTGTTTGTTCAGTGCAGTTCCTAGGAAATGAACAAGGCCTTCCGTGGTCCAGTCCATGCTTAGGTCCCTGCCCTCCTTCACGGCACCCTTCCTGTAATTTGTATGACATCCCAAGTCCTTCCCTGCACATCCCCAGTCCTTCCCCGCCCCCGTGCCGTCTGAATGACCGTCCTTGCTGGGAACAGCCTCGTGCCCACCCCGACCTTGCCACCTCTGCCCGACTTTTCATATCACAGCTCACAAGTCACTTCCTGGACTCAGCCTACGTGGAGTGGCACTGCCTGTGCTCGTTCTCTCTGTATTTACCGGTGCTATCGCCTGTTTAATATCGGTCTGCTCTTGGAGACCATGAGCTCGTGGAGGGCCATGTAGAACTATTTTACCAGGCTTGCTGGTTCTAGGACCGGAGCAGACTGACCTGTTTGCTTGGGAGATGATGGTCTTAGAGACACATGGCTCCTGCTTGCGGGACAGTTCCATAAGCGTGCAGAATAATGTTCCATGGCATTGCTATTAAACTCCTCTGTTATTTCTGATCCCCTTTCTTTCTTTTTTAAGTTTATTTTATTTATGTTGAGAGAGAGAGTGCAAAAGCTGGGGAGAGGCAGAGAGAAGGAAAGAGAGAATCCCAGGCAGGCTCCATGCCACCAGCCCAGAGCCCGATGAGTGACTCGAACTCACGAACCGTGAGATCATGACCTGAGCCGAAACCAAGAGTCAGACACTTCGCTGGCTGCACCACCCACATGCCCCAGATCCTCTTTCTTCGATGCTTCCTCCAAACCACTACGGTCCCCAGGAATCAGCCAGAGTGTGACAGATGTGGAGTCAGATTCGGAGGTCTGGGGCGAGGCCGGGACGGATGAGTCACGGCCTGGGACTCTCCCGCAGGCTCCACCTGCCTGCAGACTTCTCCCTCCAGTGGGGAAGAGGCGAGGCCTTGTCCAGCCGCTGGCAGGGGGGACCGGGGTGACACTGGCAGCCAGGTGACCCTGAGAACCAAGGCAACTGGGTTCTAACGTTTAGAATCTTTTACGAGGAGGCAAACTTCCTGCTTTGGAAGAATCCTGGGCAGAGAATGGCACCCCCCTTTGGCCCATGGCGCAAATGGACCCATTTAGCCTGCGGGAGGCCAGTAACGGTATGCCGGACTCGTCTCTGAAATGCCCTTTAGGCAGATACCATTCAGCCTGCTTCCCACCTGGGCCCCCGGCCTGGTCACGGGCACAAGTCGCACAGGCGTGCCGGGGTGAGCCGACATCAGCATGACCACCGGCCTCAGTGTCCACTGGTCTGAGACACTGGGAAAGTGCTTGAGGCCTAGAAGAAACAGCCGGCAGAGGTGCCCTTTGGACTCTGCTCCGGGGAATCGCAGTGGGGAGCAGTGGGGGTTTTCCCCTTTCAGTCCGCAGGCCCTGCCCTGCCGGGGCTCCTCCAGGCTGGCTGCTCGCCTGTGCGGTTAGGGTTTAACTCAGCTGCCTGGACTCCCGCCCTGGAATTTGCACTCGCTGGGCCCCCGGCTGTGCCAGACGGGCAGCCCGCGGCGCCCTGCAGGGCCTGACTTTCAGGGAGCAGATCTCCTCGCTCCGGGATGGGCGTGTGCTAAAACCGAGGGGCGTTCCGATCGATGATCTTCGTTGGAAATGCCAGAGGTGTTTTTAGATGTATTATTTCATTTTATGGTTTCTGCTGGGGCGCACCCAGCCTTTCACCTGGAGGGAGGGGAGGGAGGGGGGCTGTTTGTTCAGTGACTCATTCCCTGAGGTTCGTGGGAGCCGCCCCACCTCCCCGTGGCTGTGGCGGCTTCCTTGTGCCAGCCGGGTCACCTGCCCTCCTAACTGCCCACGTGCTCCCTGGTGCTGGGTAGCCCAGACTGCATGGCACCTGCATGGACCTTCCAGAAAGGAGCAACGGCTTTTGAGGGCGAGTGAAGATGATCGGGTCCGTGCGAACGGCAGCAGCCCTTCCCAGCTAGATGGTGCCATGATGGTGGGTCAGGTGGAGACAGTGCACACTTTCAGGGGAGTTTTGGGGGGGGCGGGGTCTGTCCACCTGGGCGGCTTCTGCTGTCAGACTGGCATACACTTACGTCCTCGAAAAGACCAGCCCAGCCCCACGTATCGTGGGTGCTCCCTGGGTGGAGGAGGGTTCAAGGAGAGGCAACAGAGACCTTGTCACCGGCCACTCGTGCACAGTGAAGCCTAATTCAACAGCCTGCCCTCCCTCTAGCCCTGCTTTTCAAGGGATCCCTTTCCTGGGGGGAGGGAGTCCAACCCTACCCACCCCCTCTGCTCTAAGCAGCCCCCAGCCTCCCTCCTCCCTCGTCAGGTTCGGCATCTGCCTTCTCGTCCTGCCAGCGTGCTGGCCAAAGAAACCCCATCAGTGTTGGGGAGCTACAGGTGGGAGCTGAAGGGTCCCCAGGAAGGAGCCCGATGAGGGGCGCACGAGAGCCCCAACAGGAAGACTGACTGACGCATCGGAACTGATAAAATTACCAGACCGAACAGCGAATCTCCTTAGGAGGAAATCACTGTGGTTGCATTGTGATAAAACACACACACCGTGAAATGGACTACGCCAACCGCTTTTAAGGGTGTGGTGGGTGGCGCAGCCAGTCTCCCGAACTGCTCCTCTTACAAAACTGAGACTCTGCTCACCGGAAGCTCCCCATCCAGCCCCCAGCCCCTGGCATCCTGCCTTCTGTTGCCTGTCTCTCTGAGCCTGACCCACCGTAGCAACCTCAAGTTTGGGCAACTCCTGCTGTATTTGTGTTCCTGTCACTGGCTTTATTCACTCAGTTATCCACGTTGTAGTGTGCTTCAGATTTTGTTTCCTTCTTAAGGCTGGATCATATTCCAGAATGTGTGTTTACCACTTCTTATTAATTCATCCGATCACGGGCGCTTTGATTGCTTCCACCTTTGGGGGACTGTGAATAATGCTGCTGGGAACCTGGGTGTGTCTTTTCTTTCTTTCTTTTTTATATATATATATATATATATATATTTTTCAACGTTTATTTATTTTTGGGACAGAGAGAGACACAGCATGAACGGGGGAGGGGCAGAGAGAGAGGGAGACACAGAATCGGAAACAGGCTCCAGGCTCTGAGCCATCAGCCCAGAGCCCAACGCGGGGCTCTAACTCACGGACCTCGAGATCGTGACCTGGCTGAAGTCGGACGCTTAACTGACTGCGCCACCCAGGCGCCCCTGGGTGTGTCTTTTCGAGTCTCTGCTTTTTTGGGTACATGCAGGTATCCGTTGTTTTACTGTGCTTTACTCTGTCGGGCTTCACAGATACCACATCCTTTATAAATCTTAGGTTTGTGGCAACCTGGAAACAAGAGAGTCTATTGGCGACATTTTTCCAACAGCGTTTGCTGACTTCAGGTCTCCGTGTCACATTGTGGTAATTCTCGCAATATTTCAGATTTTCTCATTACAGTAGAACCTTGGGTTGCTAGTCACTTATCCTGCGAGTGTTCCACAAGATCAGTAAATGTTTCTGATAAATTTTAACTTCATAAACGAGCCATGTCTTACAGTACGAGTCAAACGTGATGCCAAACGTCACATGATCACAACTGAGCCAATGGTTCTTGAAATTTGCTTTGATATACAAGTGCTTTGGATGACAAGCATGTTTCCAGAACGAATTATGCTTGCAAACCAAGGTTTTAGTGTATATTTGTTAGGTTGACTTGGGATCAGTAACATCAGGTCGGTGTCCCTCTTGTCATCGTTCTGGGGTGTAACAAACCACACCCAGATGAGAAAAGATGGTGAACTTAATGGATGAATGTCATGCGTGTTCGTCAGCTCCACAGCCCACCATTCCACCCTTTCTCCCTCTCCTCAGACCTCCCTATTCCCTAAGACACAACAATGTTGAAATGAGGCCAGTTGTTAACCCTACAATGGCTTCTGCATGCTGAAGCAACAGGAAGAGCCACATGCCTCTCAGTTTTCATCAAAAGCTAAAATGATTAGGCTGAGTGAAGAAGGAGTGTCAAAGTCTGAGACAGGTGAAAAACTAGCCCTCTTGAACAAACAGCCAAGTTGTGAATGCAAAAGAACAATGCTTGAAGGAAATGAAAAGTGCTACTCCAGTGAACCACATGAATGACAAGAAAGCAAAACAGCCTTATTGCTGATCTGGAAGAACTTTTGAAGGTCTGGATAGAAGATCAAACCAGCCTCAACACTCCCTTAAGCCAAAGCCCAATCCAGAGCAAGGCCCTAACTCTCTTCAGTTCTCTGAAGGCTGAGAGGCAAGGAAGCTGCGGAAGAGAAGTCTGAAGCTAACAGAGGTTGGTTCATGAGGTGTAAGGAAAAAAGTAGAGTCTGTAACATAGAAGTACAAGGGGAGGCACAGCAGCCTGTCATCCAGAAGGTCTGGTGAAGATCATTAATGAAGGGGACTCCACTAGACGGATTGTCAGTGTAGATGAAACAGCCTTCTATTGGAAGTAGATGCCATCCAGGACTTCACAGCTAGAGAGAAGTCAGTGCCTGCCTTCAAAGGACAGCCTGACCCTCTGGAAAGGGGCTATTACAGCTGGTAACTTGAAGTTGAAGCCAATACTCCTTGATCGTTCTGAAAATCCTATGGCCCTTAAGAACTGTGCTAAATGTACTCTGCCTGTGCTCCTTAGATGGAACAAGAAAGCCCGGATGGTGGCACTTGTGTTTATAACATGGTTTGCTGGATATTTTAACCCCGCTATTGAGACCTACTGCCAAAAAAAAAGATGCCTTTGAAAATATTACTGCTTATGGATAATACATCTGGTCACCCACAAGCTCTGATGAAGATGGAAATGAGATCAATCTTGTTTTCATGCCTGCTAACACAACATCCATTTTACCTACCATGGATCAAGCAGCAAGTTCAGATTTTTAAGTCTTCTTACTTAAGAAATATATTTTATAAGGCTGTAGCTGCCACAGATAGTGATTCCTCTGATGCATCTGGGCAAAGCCAACTGATAACCTTCTGGAGAAGATTCACTATTCTAGGTGCCATTAGGAACATGTGTGATTCATGGAAAGAGGCCAGAATATCAACATGAACAGGAGTGTGGAAGAAGTTGATTCCAACCCCCTGGATGACTTTGAGGGGTTCCAGACTTCAGGGGAGGAAGCCAGTGCAGATGTGGCAGAAACAGTAAGAGAACTGGAACCAGAAGAGGAGCCCGAAGATGGGACTGAATTGTTGCATCTCATGATACAACATGAGAACATAGAAGAGCAAAGAAAGTGGTTTCTTGAGATGGAATCCACTGCTGGTGAAGATGCTGTGAAGACTGTCAGAATGACAACAAAGGATTTAGAACATTCCAGAAACATAGCTGATAGAACAGCGGCAGCGTTTGAGACAATGGATGTCAATTTGGAAAGAAGTTACCCTGTGGGTAAAATGCTATCAAATAGCATCACATGCTACAGAGGAATCATTCATGAAAACAAGAGTCAATTGATGTAGCCAGGTTCATTGTCTTATGTTAAAAAATGGTCACAGCCACCCCACCCTTTAGCAGCCACCACTCCACCCTCATCAGTGAGCAGCCGTCAATGTCAAGGCAGGATCCTCCACCAGCAAAAAAGATGATGCCTGAAAGCTCAGATGGTGGTTAGCATTTTTTAGCGATAACATATTTTTAAAGTAAGGCATGCACTTTTAGGCAGAATGTTGTTTGCCCACATAGAGACCACAGTGTAGTGTAAATGTAACTTTTATATGCACTGGGAAGCCAGGCAGTTCACTTGACCGGCTTTATTGTGATGTTTGCTCTGTTGCGGTGCTCTGGAACCAAACCCACACCAAGGTATTCCCGGACCCAGAGAGGAATTATGGTGGTTCTGTTTTTAACTTTTTGAGGACTTCCATACTGTTTTCCAAAGTGGCTGCACCAGGTTGCATTCCCACTAACAGTGTACGAGGGTTCCTCTTTGTCCACATTTTTGCTGATGTTGACTATTTTCTTTCCTTTTTTTTTGGATAGTGGCCATCCTAGGATAGGATAGGATAGGATAGGATAGGATAGAATAGAATAGAATAGAATAGAATAGAATAGAATAGAATAGAATAGAATAGAATAGAATCTGGGGCACCTGGTTGGCTCAGTCAGTTAAGTGTCCAACTCTTGATTTCAGCTTAGGTCATAATCTCATGGTTTGTGGGTTTGAGTCCCACATTGGGCTCTGCAGTCCTGCTTGGAATTCTCTCTTGCTCTCTCTCTGCCCCTCCCCTGCTTGCTCTCGCTCTCTCTCTCTCTCAAAATAAATGAATAAACTTAAAAAAATAATAATACAATACAATAGTGGTAGTTTGGGATTTGTATTTTCCCATGATTTAGTATACTAGACCTGGATGTGTCCTACGCCCAGCCGCCAGTGTCCCTCCCGGTGTCCCCAACAGAACTGAGGTCCAGAGAGAAGAGATCCAGGCGCAGTGGCTCAGATCCTGATGGACACACAGGATGACGTCTGAGATTGAGACCCACTGGCCAGCAGAGACCAGGAGGAGGCCAGGGTCAGGCCGAGTCGTGACCACAGTGCCTCTGCACCCCCCGCCCCCGCCCCCCTCCCCACTGCAGGTGCTCAGGAACCCACTGGAGGGCTTCTTGGAGGCCGGGACTGCAGCTGTTTGTGGTTCTGAGCAAGGACTGCCGTAGCTTTCGGAGAATGGGTGTCCTCAGTCTACGTGGGGGCTCCTCTCCCCTGCCTGCACTTGCCTCCACTTGGAAATGTCACTGTCATCTCAGACCCAGGTCATAGAAAGCCATCTGGTCATCGCCTCCCAGAGCTTGTTCTCCGATAACCTGCTTTGAGCCCTTGTACGAGAGTCAGAGGCCGGGAACCGCAGACACCGTGGAGTCCCCCTCCTCTCGAGGGCCCCTCCCCTCCATCTTCCTCCTGCAGTCGCTCTGTCCATGCATCCTCCCCACGAGGTACCTCACCCCTCATTCAGGATGTCCCCAGAACTGAGATGTTTCTGCTTGCTGGTCTGGCCGTCTCCATCGGGGCTCCCCGCTACGTGGCTCCCTGCAGCTGTTCCCATACTTGTTCTTGAAGATCATCAAGGATCTCCACCGGCTACGGATTAGTTAGCTCCTTGGCTCACTTCCCAACCAGACCCTATTTCCTGCAGCCGCTGGGCCTCTCTCTGGACAAAACAGATTCCCTCCCCTTTCTCAGTGACCTTGACAAAGATAATCCCCAACTATTTGCGGGATGCTGGTATTTGGAACCACCTGAACACTCTTCCCCAACCAGCAAAACGAGAGCAGCAAATCTCTGTTCCCATAGACGAGGATCCAATGAGATAAAGCGGGTTTAGGAAAAACCACAGCACTCTGGTGGCCTGTTGGGCAGTGTACTCAACCCGCGATGCTGTTTTCATGTCTCCTCCTATGATGTGTGTTACAGGTTTATTTTTCTTCCCCTCCGCCTACCAGGGACATTTCCCCTCCCTTCCTCCCCTTCTCTCCCGTCTCCAAATTCTGGCCTTTCTCTGGACCAGCCGCCCAAGCTTTCTCCGTAGGTGGACGCCCAGTATTACAGTCTTGACAGATTTCCTCAATATCATCCCCGCCTCAAGATCTTCCAAGTGTGCTCTGTCCCTTGTAGGCTGAAACTCTAATATAGTTTTCACCCTTGTCAACATCCTCATCATCAATATCATCAGTAAGTGTTTGTGAATACCTAAAGATACGAGGACCCTGTTGAAACTCTAAACAGCCTCAGTAAAGCATCTGCAGTCTTCCAGAGACATGAAATGATGAGGCAGCAAGATTGCTACCTGGGCAGATGAATGGCAATGAGGGCGGCTGTATGTGTGCAGAGCCTAAGGCTGGCATCGAGCGGCTTTCTCGGCCTGAGGTCCGTGCGCTCACGGACACACACAGCTTCTGAAGTGGGCCGTGACTCCATCTACCCATCAGGCATCGTGTCTGGCGTGGGAATTTCTCGTGTGCGCTCCTCAAAATGCGCAGGTATTATTCTGTGAAATCAAAACACGAAGTCACAACTTTATCGGCACATAGTGTCATGATCTGTCAGTTGCCTTCGTCAAGTGATACGGAAATTGCAACCAGAGCCACGTGCCATTTTGATGTTAAGGAGCCTCTGTTCGAAAGAAACGTTGCCGTCTGGAGCGCCTGGGTGACTCTCAGTGGGTTAATAAGCGCCTGACTCTTGGTTTCCACTCGGGTCATGATCTCACAGTTCCTGGGTTCAAGCCCCATGTCAGGCTCCGTGCTGATGGTGCAGAGCCTGTTTGGGGTTCTCTCTCTCCCCATCCCTCTTTCTCTCTCTCTCTGCCCCTGCTTGTTCTCTGTCTCTCTCAAAATAAATAAACTTAAAAAAAAATGTCATCCATTAACATAACCCTGGCTCTTAGGTAATTCAGATTTGATTGGCCCGTGGTGGGGACTTGGGCCCTTGGAAAACTTCCCAAGTGCTTCTTCAGCATAGCCAGGAGGAGTCCCCTGGTCTCAGCCTGTGTCCTTAAGCCCAGAGCACACAGAGGCGTCTCAGATGTGGTTTTTCACTGTGTCTTCAAGAGATCAAAGCATACGGGACAGGGTGTATGGTGAGGCACAGACAGGGGGCACGCTTGTGGGTTTTCCAGGGGCAGGGAACATGAGACCCGTTGCCAGCCAAGTGGGGGAAGGGGAAGGGAGATTCGGGATCGAGGGTCCGGGGAGAGCCCTGCCTTCCCGGCGGCACTGGTAGCTGCGGCCATGCAGGGGACAGGTATGTGATGGCCTGGAGTCTGGCATTGAGTCCCGGGGCCCAAATGGAAGCACACTGACGGTGTTTGCTGTGAAGCAGTTCAGGGCCTTTTAGGATCTATTATTATTTTCTCAGAAAGAGCCAGACATCCATTTTGTTAGTGTGAAATGTTCCAGGTTTTTCACTGTTGGCTGAGGTCCGTGTGTGTGCCCAGGCAGACGCGTGCACACATGTAACACCGAGCTGGACAAAAAGCATCCCGGGGTGTCCTTGCAGCCTGCGGGGTTGCAGCTCTTGCATGGGGGTGTGATCGGGGTGCGGAGAAAGGGGTGAGAAAATGCACGCTTCGCAGTGGGTGCTGGGTTCCCGGCAGGTGGAGGGAACCCCAGGAGGCAGCAAGATGGCCTGGTAGAGGCTAGGTGGTCGGGGACGTGGCCTTTATACTGACGTCAGTGATGAGAGCTGGGGCGGCTGCTTGAGGAGATTCTTTTCTGTTAATTCTTTTTTAATGGCTCTTTATTTTTGAGAGAGACACAGGCATAGAGCGTGAGCAGGGGCAGGGCAGAGAGAGAGGGAGACACAGAATTGGAAACACGCTCCAGGCTCCGAGCTGCCAGCACAGAGCCCAACACAGGGCTTGAACCCACAAACCATGAGATCATGACTTGGGCCAAGATCAAGAAGTGGGTGCTTAACCTACAGAGCCCCCCAGGTGCCCCAGATGTAAGGTTTTTAACGAGAAAAAAAGGAAATAAATTCGTGTCTACGTTTCACAATAGAGGGTAAGCCTTGAATGTCACTCCTAATCCTTGTGTTAACCAGTGACATGAATGGCAGTAGTTTGTGGCCTTTTCTGAATCCCATTTGCTATTTTCTCCCCAATTTTAAGCGGCCTCTTTTGTTTTGCAAGCAATACACAAAATTAGGAAATGCATAGCAGTGAAAAGAGCCAAACCCTATGCTACCCGTCACCCATTCTTCGGTGCCTCTTTCTGGACTGCTTGTGACCCATTGCTACAATGGGTAACTCTTAAAAATGGGATTTTCCATAACTGATAATAATTGTTTTTTAAAAAAATCCCTATCAAGCACTGTGGCATATCAAATTATATACTTTTAAAGTATATTTAACTAGTACCAGCACAGGGGCTCCTGGGTGGCTCAGTCACTTAAGTGAAGTCTTTGACTTTGGCTCAGGTCATGATCAGGTTGTGGGTCTGAGCCCGTGTCCAGCCCTGCACTGACAGAGCAGAGCCTGCTTAAAATTCTCCCTCTCCCCCTCTCTCTGCCCCTCCCTCAATCGTGCTTTCTCTGCGTCTCCCTCTCTCTCTGTTCCTCCCCTGCTCACATACTGTCTCTGTCTCTCTCAAAAATAAATAAAGATTAAAAAATAATAAAAAATAAAAAAGATTGTTCTGAAGGAGACTTTAGACCTGTTACCTTTCGGTGGATTGGCAGGACTTGGGGTGGGGGGGGTTAAGGTGGGCAGGAGTGGCCCCTGGGGTCGGGATGTCTGCTTTCCATCCCTATTCTGACACCCCGATAACCAGGGGCCTTCAGGGGAGCTACAGATCTCTTGGACCCCCAGTTTTCTCAGCTGCCAAATATCCTGAAGACTGAACGAGGTGACCTGCCCAAGGCTGTTATTAGCGTGGGTCCTGATGCTGGGAAGACGATTACAGAATACCTATGGCCTCTGTAAAGTAAGGTCCTTATGTGTAAATAAATGTCTACACAAGCAGGCTTCTCTGAGGACCGAGAAAAACCTGTAAGAATGATTTGTCGGGTGGGGCATCCAGGGGGCTCATCAGGTTAAGTGTCCGACTCTTGAGCTCGGCTCAGGTCGTGATCTCACAGTTGGTGAGTTCGAGGACTGACAGCTCAGAGTTCGCTTGGGACTCTCTCCCTCCCTCTCTCTGCCCGTCTTCTCACTCGCACTCTCTATGTCAGAATAAATAAATACACATTTAGGGAAAATAAAGAAAAAAAAAAAAGAATGATTTGTCAGGAGGAAGCATCCTCACGGGTGATTGTATGGGCTCCGAAGTTGGGAGCTGCCCCCTCACCCCCTCTTTCTGTGCCGCCCCTGCTTCAGGAGGAAGACGAAGGGTCGCGCCCCTCCTCCGCCTGGGAAGCCGGCCACCCCGAACGCGCACGGTGGACAGACACTTCGCCGAGACGTGTCGCCCGGCCCTCCACAGAGCCTGCTGCACATGGAGAGCCTGGAGAACAGCTCGGTGGCCGTCACCGTGGTTCTGCCCAGCGGGCTGGAGAAGAAGAGCGTGGTCAGCGGCAGGTAAGGGCCCTGGCGCCTCGGGGCAGGGGGGCGGGGGTCACTGCCATCCAGCCTCGGGTCCAAGGAGAACTGAAGAGTGGATCCTGAGAGACTGTGCTCGCTCCCTTGTGGGGCAGGATCTGGGGCCCCCGGGGTACAAATCTGGGCCTGGGTGACAGTGTGGAATGACCATATGCCCCCCCCCCCCAGCCTCCGTCCTCCTTCGAGAGCAAGGGCTGTGCAGCTCAGTCCTGGGAGAGGGTAAGCTCGGGGGAGGGGGCCCAGCAGCACCCAGAGTCCGCATCCTGGGCGCTGAGGTTATACAGGCTGAGAGGCCATCCGAGTGACCACTGACGGTCTGGCCCCCAGAAGTATAAATACGCGGATCAGATTTCCAAACACAACTTCCAGAGCAACTTTAGACTGATGGCTAAAACCCAACCCATGGATCTTAAGTTTTAAAAAAAATTTTATCGTTTATTCACCCTGGAGAGACAAAGAGAGACAGAACATGAGTGGGGGAGGGGCAGACACAGAACCGGAAGCAGGCTCCAGGCCCGGAGCTGTCAGCACAGAGCCCGACGCGGGTCTCAAACTCACAAACCGCGAGATCATGACCTGAGCCGAAGTCGGACGCTTAACCCACTGAGCCACCCAGGAGCCCCATGGATTTTAAATTTAAGGCAAACAGTTTTCAGCCCCGAGATGCCCACCTGAATCCTTTGTGAGATCTGATCCGCCCAGGAATGTGCCTGAGGTCAGGGTTATGTGCCCTTCTTCCCACGTCAGCCACAGAAGGCAAAAGGGAGACATTGGCAAAGCTTCCTGCAATCATAGGATTAAGAATTTCGATACTGATAGAATTTCTGATTTTTTCCCAAAATATATCATTACATTGATCAATTTTGTGCTACTATCTTTTTAAATGTTTATTTATTTCTGAGACAGAGCGTGAGCGGGGTGGGGCAGAGAGAGAGGGAGACACAGAATCCGAAGCAGGCTCCAGGCTCCGAGCTGTCAGCACAGAGCCCGACGTGGGGCTCGAACTCACTGACCGTGAGATCATCAGCTGAGCCAAAGTCGGAAGCTCAACCCACTGAGCCCCCCAGGCGCCCCAATTTTGAGCTACTATTGACGTCACTGATAACTCTATTTTAACAAAGTCACAGGAACACAGACGTTAAATCTCAGTGTTCATACAGTTTTTACAATAGAGTGATACAGTAATCAAGTATAGAGACTTTGAAGCATAAAGATAGATGTGTCTAATTCTGAGGCAGGAGTGAATAGAAGTCCTGTTTCTTGGAAAACGAGAACAAGAAGTGATTGAACATATTTCAATCCTTCAGTGCTCAGATATACTTTTTAAAATGGATAGTGTGGAAATCATGTCACTGTGGGTGGCTTTTATTCTTGGCGAAGCATTGAAGACAGCAATGGAACCCTTTTTTTTTTAAGTTTATTTATTTTGAGAGAGAGAGAGAGCGTGTGAGTGAGCAGGTGGGTAAGGGGCGGGGGGTGGGGGAGAGAGAGAGAGAGAGAGAGAGAGAGAGAGAATCCCAAGCAGGCTCCACACTGTCAGTGAAGAGCCCAACATGGGGCTGGATCCTATGAGTCACGAGATCATGACCTGAACCTAAATCAAGAGTCAGATGCTTAACCAGCTGAGCCACCCAGGCGCACTTGTATTTTAAAATGTCAGTATTTAGGGGGCGCCTGGGTGGCTCAGCCGGTTGTGTGTCTGACTTCGGCTCACATCGCGAACTCACGGTTCATGGGTTCAAGCCCCACGTCGGACTCTGCACGGACAGCTCAGAACCTAGAGCCTGCTTCGGATTCTGCGTCTCCTTCTCTCTCTGCCCCTCCCCTGCTCAGGCTCTGCCTCTCTCTGTCTCTCAACAATAAATAAACGTAAAATAAAAAAAAAATTTTTTTTTAATGTCAGTATTTAGATTCTCCCTGAAATTTTATGCTTTGCAGCTGTTTATACTGAAAATTCTAGGTGGCAACTCGATGTGCCCAGGGCTACGTACACCTTAAAAATTGCTTCGTGAGGTGTGCAAGCAGGGACCGGAAACAGCCTCGGTGTACGGCTGGGGGGGGGGAGCTGTTGAGTCGTGGGACACAGCATCTTCTCCCACGCTAGGTGATGTCAGCCTGTTTCCCACGGTGGTACCACCCGCCCCCACACCCGGCGTGGCGCTCGCCCCCCAGGGGGAACCCAGCAACCGGGCTTCATGCGCCAGGGGGTTCCAGTGACAGGAGTTTCCGGTTTCTGTGTTTTACAGAGCGGTCCGTGTCCTCAGTACATTTCTCCCGAGGAACTTTCGCTCGAGGCACATGCCACATTATTCTAGGTTTACAAACAAATAGGTGCGTGACGTTCTATCAGCGAACGTATGACGGTTTACTTGCCGTCCTTGTATTCTCAACCCAGTTTTTAGTTACGCTGAAAAATACCATCTTACTGAGGTAGGATTAAGATATAATGGGGCGCCTGGGTGGCGCAGTCGGTTAAGCGTCCGACTTCAGCCAGGTCACGATCTCGAGGTCCGGGAGTTCGAGCCCCGCGTCAGGCTCTGGGCTGATGGCTCAGAGCCTGGAGCCTGTTTCCGATTCTGTGTCTCCCTCTCTCTCTGCCCCTCCCCCGTTCATGCTCTGTCTCTCTCTGTCCCAAAAATAAATAAACGTTGAAAAAAAAAATTTTAAAAAAAAGATATAAAAACTGTGAATATTGACTGTGACCTACCCGATGGGCCTGTAGCTAAGTGTACCCCCGTGAAACCACTGCCACTGTCAGTCTGCTTCCGTATTTTTTAGGAAAGTGGCCTCTGAGTCCTGTCGCGATACTCTCATATGTGCGAATGCACGCAGAGAGACAGAATGCCTGCCTGACAAGTACAAATATTATTTTGAAAGTCATGTTCTTTCTTTACGTATATATTTTTTAATTTTTTTTTAATGTTTATTTATTTTTGAGAGGGAGAGAGAGGGAGAGAGGAGCAGAGAGAGAGAGACATGGAGACAGAACTGGAAGCAGACTCCAGGCTGGGAGCTGTCAGCACAGAGCCCGACACGGGGCTTGAACTCACGAACCGTGAGATCATGACCTGAGCTGCGGTCGGATGCTTAACCAACTGAGCTACCCAGGAGTCCCCATTTTCTTTTTTTGGTTTATTTATTTTTTTTTATTTGTTTTGAGAGAGAGAGAGAGAGAGAACACACACACAAGTGCAAGCAGGGGAGGGGCAGAGAGAGGGGGAGAGAGAGTCCCAAGCTCCCACGCAGGCTCCGCGCCTTCAACGCAGAGCCGACGCGGGGCTCCATCTCACAAACCGTGAGATGGCGACCTGAGCCGAAACCAGTCGTCAGATGCTTAACCGACTGAGCCACCCGGGCGCCCCGAACACCATTTCCAAACTGAACACGTTCTTCCAATTTTATCCTTAAAAAGATTGCTTTTCCTTACAAAGTAGAAACTACCACTGGGTAGTTTGTAGCCAGGAAAATACGGGCAGCTTTAACGAGGGATATGAAAACACTTTCCTCTTTCCCAACAGTGAAGTATAACCCTTTCTCCCAGGCTTCCTGCGGGATTAAGTGAGTCAGAGCTGCAGCCTGTGAGCTTTCGTAACTGGGTCCTTGGCATCGTGACCCTTGCTGATACAGCAGGTGCTTGCTTGGGGAACTGGTTTTATATGTCACACTCTTTAATAATACCCGAGCGGGTTGAAGTCCCAATTCCTGACCCTTGCCTCAAATAGATCTACTAATTACTAATCGATGTGGTTTCTCTCTCCGGTTTTTCTAGAGAACATGTCCCATAGTTCATGGGACAAGCAGGCAGTTTGTAATTTGTAATCAGCCCCTTAAGCATGCTTTCTCCTGTTAGGAAAGATTCTCCTAGAGAGAACATTAGTTCATTGCAGTCTGATGATGGTGTTCTGTGTATGACTGATGTTTGTTCTTTTTTCTTTTTTTTTTAAGCTTCCTTTGGATTTAGAAACTTAAATGAAAGACTCAGTCTGTTCTTATAGAAATTATGACATAAGAATTTTTGTTCTGGGCCGTTCTTTTTTGTTTTTTTAAGTTTATTTAATTTTGAGAGAGAGAGCACACACACACACACACACACACACACACACACACAACTTGAGAAGGAGCAGAAAGAGAGAGAATTCCAAGCATGCTCAGTGCAAAGCCTGACAAAGGGCTTAGTCTCACGAACCGTGAGAACATGATCTGAACCCAAATCAAGAGTCGGACGCTCAACCGACGGAGCCGCCCAGGCGCCCCTGTTCTTTCTGGGCCATTCCTAAGAGAAATGCTGTGGTCTGTGTTTAGGAATGGTGTTACCAGCACGGCACGCGGGTAGTAAACGAGGCCACCAATTCAGTTCCATCGCTTTAGCTGGGGCACACTTAACGAAAAGACCTTTGAAAAGACCTTAGCCGAAAGAGAGCCCTCATAAGCTGTGTCAGCCTAGTCTAGAATGTTGGGGCAGTGTCTTTCGATGTGGGAAATCAGGTCCATGTTGGCACATAAACCCAGGAGGCCCCAGGGCAGGAAAAGGCCGATGTTCCCTCTGCGGAAACACAGGAAATCTCCCTCGGAATTCATTCCTGCGATTCTTCCAGCAGAGGCCGTTGGACCCCCTTCCCCACAGACGCACTTAAAATTGTTCAGGGGTTTTCGGGCCCCAGAGCTTCTGGAACAGCACAGGCTCTCATAGCAGAGGCATTGGGTTTCTCGTTCCTTCTGGAGAGAGCATACCTGTTCCAAGGTAAAGGAAGGGAGGCCGTGAGCCGCCGTCAGCTCTGGGGTGCCTTCACCCCCCGCCCCCCGACGTGTTGGGGAAGCCTCTCCCGAGGAGCCCGGGGCTCTGGGGGCCAAAGGAAGCTTGCTCTTCTCTGCTGCTCAGCGAGCTGAGGAGGTGAGGTGAGAAAGGCCAGTTCTGGTGCTGGGGAGGCAGCCACAAGAAGGCAGCTCCCTAAATAGCTGGCTAACAAGTTGGTTTGGTTTAGTTGATTGACGTTTCTGTTTGGGCAATATCTTCTTTTAGAACACTTTTAATTTTTCTAGAACAGCTATAGTTCCCTTGAATTGAGAGGAAAGCACAGAGATTTCCCTGCCCCCCCGCCCCCCTCCACGCATGACCTCCCCCCTTGTCTACATCCCCCTCTTCCTTACAGTCAGGAAGCCTGCCGGACACATCCTCCTCCCCCAAAGTCTGTCGTCGATGACCTTGTGGGACCATCTTTCTTTTTTTCTTTTTTAATTTTTTGTAACGTTTATTTATTTACTTTTTTTTTTAGGGTTTTTTTTTTATGAAATTTATTGACAAATTGGTTTCCATACAACACCCAGTGCTCATCCCAAAAGGTGCCCTCCTCAATACCCATCACCCACCCTCTCCTCCCTCCAACCCCCCATCAACCCTCAGTTTGTTCTCAGTTTTTAACAGTCTCTTATGCTTTGGCTCTCTCCCATTCTAACCTCTTTTTTTTTTTTCCTTCCCCTCCCCCATGGGTTCCTGTTAAGTTTCTCAGGATCCACATAAGAGTGAAACCATATGGTATCTGTCTTTCTCTGTATGGCTTATTTCACTTAGCATCACACTCTCCAGTTCCATCCACGTTGCTACAAAAGGCCATATTTCATTTTTTCTCATTGCCACGTAATATTCCATTGTGTATATAAACCACAATTTCTTTATCCATTCATCAGCTGATGGACATTTAGGCTCTTTCCATAATTTGGCTATTGTTGAGAGTGCTGCTATGAACATTGGGGTACAAGTGGCCCTATGCATCAGTGCTCCTGTATCCCTTGGATAAATTCCTAGCAGTGCTATTGCTGGGTCATAGGGTAGGTCTATTTTTAATTTTCTGAGGAACCTCCACACTGCTTTCCAGAGCTGCTGCACCAATTTGCATTCCCACCAACAGTGCAAGAGGGTTCCCATTTCTCCGCATCCTCTCCAGCATCTACAGTCTCCTGATTTGTTCATTTTAGCCACTCTGACTGGCATGAGGTGGGATCTCAGTGTGGTTTTGATTTGTATTTCCCTGATAAGGAGCGATGTTGAACATCTTTTCATGTGCCTGTTGGCCATCCGGATGTCTTCTTTAGAGAAGTGTCTATTCATGTTTTCTGCCCATTTCTTCACTGGGTTATTTGTTTTTCGGGTGTGGAGTTTGGTGAGCTCTTTATAGATTTTGGATACTAGCCCTTTGTCCGATATGTCATTTGCGAATATCTTTTCCCATTCCGTTGGTTGCCTTTTAGTTTTGTTGGTTGTTTCCTTGGCTGTGCAGAAGCTTTTTATCTTCATAAGGTCCCAGTAATTCACTTTTGCTTTTAATTCCCTTGCCTTTGGGGATGTGTCGAGTAAGAGATTGCTACGGCTGAGGTCAGAGAGGTCTTTTCCTGCTTTCTCCTCTAAGGTTTTGATGGTTTCCTGTCTCACATTTAGGTCCTTTATCCATTTTGAGTTTATTTTTGTGAATGGTGTGAGAAAGTGGTCTAGTTTCAACCTTCTGCATGTTGCTGTCCAGTTCTCCCAGCACCATTTGTTAAAGAGGCTGTCTTTTTTCCATTGGATGTTGTTTCCTGCTTTGTCAAAGATGAGTTGGCCATACGTTTGTGGGTCTAGTTCTGGGGTTTCTATTCTATTCCATTGGTTTATGTGTCTGTTTTTGTGCCATATTTATTTACTTTTAAAAGAGAGAGGGGGGGCGCCTGGGTGGCGCAGTCGGTTAAGCGTCCGACTTCAGCCAGGTCACGATCTCGCGGTCCGGGAGTTCAAGCCCCGCGTCGGGCTCTGGGCTGATGGCTCAGAGCCTGGAGCCTGTTTCCGATTCTGTGTCTCCCTCTCTCTCTGCCCCTCCCCTGTTCATGCTCTGTCTCTCTCTGTCCCAAAAGTGAATAAACGTTGAAAAAAAAATTAAAAAAAAAAAAAAAAGAGAGAGGGAAGGAGGGAGACACAGAATCTGAAACAGGCTCCAGGCTCAGCTGCCAGCACAGAGCCTGATGCAGGGCTCAAACCCACAAACCGTGAGATCACAACCTGAGCCAAAGTACGATGCTTCACCGACTGGGCCACCCAGGCGTCCCCCAAACACCTACCTTTTCTGGAGCACTAGGAGGAGGACATCCCAGCAAGCAGAAGGAAATAAAACTCACTTGCAAAATGACCCGTTTGTACAAGAGACGGGGAGATCCAAGGGCCCGGACGTGAGGCAGCCGTGTGGGGCCGAGTCTCCTGAGCGCCCCGGGTCCCCATCAAACAAGATTACGAATGCCTCTGGGGACACAAAGCTCTGTTCCAGTGCCAAGCAAGTCGTGAGGAAACGGGTACATCAGAACATTCATTTTCCTCAAGTATAGAGAGCACTAGTCTTCTGTTAAAAGCAGCGTGCAGATTTCACGTGCACGTTTAACATAAACACTAACATAACTTGAAAGATAACTGGGCTGCAATGCCTGGGGGGCCAGTCAGTTAGGGTCAGGCTTCGGCTCAGCTCTTGATCTCACGGTTCGTGAGTTCCAGCCCCGCACCAGGCTCTGCTCTCAGCACAGATCTCGCTTCACTTCCAATCTTCTCTCTGCCCCTCCCCTGCTCATACTCTCTTTCCCCCTCTCAAAAATAAATAAGCATTTTTTAAAATGTTAAAACATGAAAATTTCACACGCATGTATAAAATAAACGCTAACAGGCGCCTGGGTAGCTCAGTCGGTTAAGCGTCTGATTTTGGCTCAGGTCATGATCTCACGGTTCGTGAGTTCGAGCCCCGCGTTGGGCTCTGTGCTGACAGCTCAGAGCCTGGAGCCTGCTTCCGATTCTGTGTCTCCCTCTTTCTCTCCCCCTCCCCTGCTCTCTCTCTCTCTCTCTCTCTCTCAAAATTAAACAAACCTTAAAAACATTTTTTTTTAATCAAGATAAGAGGGGCACCTGTGTGACTCATTCAGTTAGGCGTCTGAGTTTGGCTCAGGTCGTGATCTCACAGTTCATGAGTTCGAGCCCCGCATCGGGCTCTGTGCTGACAGCTCAGAGCCCGGAGCCTGCTTCAGATTCTGTGTCTCCCTCCCTCTCTCTCTTTGCCCCTCCCCTGCTCACACTCTGTCTGTCTCTCTCTCTCAAAACTATAGAAATATTAAAAAGTAATAAAATAAAATAAACACTAACATAACTTTCAAGGTAATTGGGCAGAGGCACCTGGGTGGCTCAGTCAGTTGAGTGTCTGACTCTTGATTTTGGCTCAGGTCATGATCCCAGGGTCGTGGAACCAGGCCCTGCGTCAGACTCGACCCTGAATGTGGAAACCGCTTGGGATTTTCTCTCTCTCCCTCTCCTCCCTGCCTCCACTCATGCTCGCTCTCTCAAAAAAAAAAAAAAATCACGATCTCATGGTTCGTGAGTTCAAGCCCCACATTGGGCTCAGTGCGGACAGTGTGGATTCTCTCTCTCTCTCTTTCTCTGCCCCGCCCCTGCTCTCTCTGTCTTTCAGAATATAAATAAACTAAAAAACTGAGTAAATAAATAAATGAAAAGAAATACAATTTCCCAGACCAGTCCTGGTGAATCAGAAACTCTGAGTGGAACCCAGCAATCTGACCTTTAATACACCCCAAATTTCACATTATATGTTAAGCTTCAAGAACCCCGGCTGCAACACATGCCACTGGCTGTGCGAGAACGACCTGGAGAAGCAGTCCCTGAGAGGGAGCCCAGGGTCTCACTGGCAGGATGGCAGAAAGAAGGCAGGAATTAAGGTTAGTGTATGCAGCTCAGGAATGACCCTCAGCAGCCTGACCACAGGCAGGCTTTGCAGTGTAGGTGAGAGTGCATCCCAGAGAGGGGCAAGCTTTGCGATACAGACGAGAGTGCGTCCCAGAGAGCAACAGGCTTTGCGGTGTAGACAGGATTGCGTCCCAGAGAGGGGCAGGCTTTGCGGTGTAGACAGGAGTGCGTCCCAGAGGGGGGCAGGCCTTGCGGTGTAGACAGGAGTGCGTCCCAGAGAGGGGCAGGCCTTGCGGTGTAGACAGGAGTGCGTCCCAGAGAGGGGCAGGCCTTGCGGTGTAGACAGGAGTGCGTCCCAGAGAGGGGCAGGCCTTGCGGTGTAGACAGGAGTGTGTCCCAGAGAGGGGCAGGCTTTGCGGTGTAGACAGGAGTGCGTCCCAGAGAGGGGCAGGCCTTACGGTGTAGACAGGAGTGTGTCCCAGAGAGGGGCAGGCCTTACGGTATAGACAGGAGTGCGTCCCATAGAGGGGCAGGCTTTGTGGTGCAGACAGGAGTGCATCCCAGAGACGGGCAGGCTTTGCGGTGTAGACAGGAGTGCGTCCCAGAGAGGGGCAAGCTTTGCGATATAGATGAGAGTGCGTCCCAGAGAGGAACAGGCTTTGAGGTGTAGACAGGAGTGCATCCCAGAGAGGGACAGTCTTTGCGGTGTAGACAGGATTGCGTCCCAGAGAGGGACAGGCTTTGTGGTGTAGACAGGAGTGCATCCCAGAGAGGGGCAAGCTTTGCGATATAGACGAGAGTGTGTCCCAGAGAGGAACAGGCTTTGAGGTGTAGACAGGAGTGTGTCCCAGAGAGGGACAGGCTTTGCAGTGTAGACAGGAGTGCGTCCCAGAGAGGGGCAGGCTTTGTGGTGTAGACAAGAGTGCATCCCAGAGGGGGACAGGCCTTGCGGTGTAGACAGGAGTGCATCCCAGAGAGGGGCAGGCCTTACGGTGTAGACAGGAGTGCGTCCCAGAGAGGGGCGACTCATTACCTCGACTCGTCGCCTGGCCCAGCTTGACGAGAGTAGGATGACGTGGCCTCTCTGACTTCCCAGCCCCATGGTCCCCAGGAGCCCTCTCCCTTTCTCTGGTCCTGAGTGCCTCTGCATCTGGCAGGACTGTGGGCACAGGCTGACCATCACTCTGCCAGGATTTGTAAAAGAACCATGTGAAAGAGGACTGGCTTTTCCTTATCAGTTTTTTTTTTTTTTTTAAAGAGAGAGAGGGAGCATTTGCACAAGTTGGGGAGAGGGGCGGGGTGGGGGTGGGGAGAGAAAGACACAGAAACCGAAGCAGGCTCCAGGCTCCAGGCTCCGAGCTGTCAGCACAGAGCCCAATATGGGGCTCAAACCACAAACCGTTAGACCATGTACCTGAGCCGAAGTCAGGCACTTAACCGACTAAGCCACCCAGACGCCCTTGTAATTGTGTTTTTTAAAAGAAAGATGTGGGGAAAAATTGTATATCCTTTTTAAACTTAAAAACAGAGATCGCCACAAATACCAGGAAGTAAATATCATTCCTACGTTAGGAGCAGTTAAGAGGCATTTGGGGAACAGATTAAAGAAGCCGGAGGGAAAAGCAATATTGAGGAGCAGTTGGGAGAGGAAACCCTGGAGATCCGCCGCATGACCCCTGCACCCCTAGCATCTGCCACATGACCCCTGCACCCCTAGCATCTACCGTGTGACCCCTGCACCCCTAGTAATGTGGTTTGGGGTGATCAGTCCTCTCGTACTTGGGATCAGAGAGAGAGAGAGAGAGAGAGACCCTGCAAAGGGTGTTCGTGTTAGTCTTAGTTCGGACTGCCTTAAAATACTAGACACTGGGGTCTTCAACAACACACATGGCTTCTCGGAGCTCTGGCGCCTGGAAGTCAAGGTCACGGTACAGGCGGGTAGATTTCCTTCCGAGGCATCATCCTGGGTCATAGGCAGCTGCCATAGCTCTGTGCTCATGACCACCTCTTTGTGGGTACACAGAGCAAGCTCTCTGGTGCCCTTCTTATAAGGACACTAATCCTACCGGATTAGTACCACCCTATGGCCTCCTGTAACCATAATCCCATCCTTAGAGGCCCTGTCTCCAAATATGTTGGGGGTTAGGGATTCAACATGAATTTGGGGAGGACGCAGTTGTCCCCAGCAGTGTTAATGCAGGGTGTGCTTTGGGTGCTTAGCACTGATGGTCTAGACAGCTTTCTTAATACACCTGACTCTTCGTTTGACATTGTGAGCCTGTCTGATTGCCTTAGTTTGCTTCATTGTAAGATTGGGGAAACTTCACGGTGCGGTGTCTCAAGGATGCCACTTGGAATCTTGGCATTTGCTGAGAGCAGGAGGGAGCTCAGCCACATATAGATGGGATGTCTGCTCTGAGCCGGGTACAGCATCTCACTGCACAGAATCCCAAAGCAGAAAAGACAGGAACGAGTCAACTCATGTATTTTGCAAACACATCACATTAACGAATGCCCGACACTGTGCTCAGTGCCTTACAAGTGTTCATTGACTTAAGTCTCTAACAAGTGGACGCTGTCATTAATGCCCTCACTGGTGAGGAAACTGAGGCACGGGGGGCGGGTCTGAGAACTGGCGAGTGGCGGTGCTGGGACAGCATCCCGGGGAAGCTCCCCTCAGGTGCCTCACTAAACTGCTCTGCTCCCATGGGAAGGATGCCCACACTTCACACAGCTGGTGTGTGCAAACTGCACATCAGGGTCAGGTGTTGCTGCATCCAAGGGCAGGGAGTGGGGGAGGTAAGGAGGGGTCAGGCTCAGGATGTGAGGAGAATGTGTACGAGTAAGCAGGCAACCTCTTCCTGTCTCCAGAAGTTTCTTAACAGATAACCTCTTCCAGTCTCCAGAAGGTTCTAAGCAGGCAACCTTTTCCAGTCTCCAGAAGGTTCCAAGCAGGCAACCTTCTCCGTTCTCTGGAAGGTTCCTTCCTGTGGCCCAGTGGCATAGGGACTTGCTACAACCCCAGGAGGGCACACACTGATACCCCATTGGAGAAGCCGTCAGCTCTCTGCAGTTGAATCTGTAACAGAAGCCCACGGGGACCAGGAGGTGCCTCTGCCCATCACTGGGCACTGCCATTGTGCTTTGGCTTTCCTCTCTTTCTGGGTGACTTTTTCCAGGAGCATCAGAGGAGCCTTGGAAGAACTGGCTTACTCTTGGGAATTTGGCATTTTAAATGGCAGCTGATAGCAGATTAACTGGTGGGGCAGAAAGGCCACCCACCCCCACGCGCCTCATTTTACGTGGACTCGAAGCTGAAAGGCGTAGAGCGGGGCAGTAGTAAATCAGGTTGTGTTCTATTTATTTTTTAGTTTTTTAACGTTTATTTTTGAGACAGAGAGAGACAGAGCATGAACGGGGGAGGGGCAGAGAGAGAGGGAGACACAGAATCTGAAACAGGCTCCAGGCTCTGAGCTGTCAGCACAGAGCCCGACGCGGGGCTCGAACTCACGGACCTCGAGATCATGACCTGAGCCGAAGTCGGACGCTTAACCGACTGAGCCACCCAGGTGCCCCCAGGTCGTGTTTTAAATGAGCCTGGGGAAGGGTCACACCGAGCGGCAGACCCTGCAGGAGATGTTGTAAGATCAGCTCATGCTTTCGAACCCAAGTCCTCGTGTTTGTACCAGTGCACGTCCAGCTGCTTAAGTGAAGCCCAGGTTTGGTCCTCGTCAGCTGCGTCCCTCTGGGGGGTCACCGATACAGATGTCCCGAAGGAGAACAAGACAGCTATCAAAGCTTGAGTTCCTGTCACCCCAAAACCTCCTTACATCCCTGTGGGAGCCCCTCTGTCTTGGCTTGGGCTCTTGCCACTGGGAAAGGATAGTGTCCAGTGTGCTGGAACAGGTTGACTTTGTAATTGGCCTCTGTGTTCTTCGTAAAATTTAAGCACATACGACGGCCAGGCGTCTGGTGTTGAGTTTTATGATCATGCTCTTAACAGTGTTTTGTTTTGCTTTGCTTTGCTGCCTTCTCCTCCCCCCAGTTTTTTTTTTTTTTTTTTTTTAAGAGAGAGAGGGGCAGAGAGAGAGGGAGACAGGATCTGAAGCGAGCTCCGCGCGGACAGCAGCGAGCCCGACGCAGGGCTCGAACTCAACAAACCCAAGTCAGACACTCAACCGACTGAGCCACCCGGGAGCCCCACCTCCCCCCAATTTAATAGTAAATTTGAGGAGACAGGCCTCCAGCACATAGAATTTTCCGCTTTGGAGCTTCTTCCTCCCCCACCCGCCCCCAAAATTTTGTTGAGAAACTGCCTTCCACCCTCAGTTCTTGACAATATCGCTGTAACTTGAACATGAGGAGCTCTCTGTGGGAAGGAACCCATCCTGCGTTAAGTGAGATAGCGAAGGCCAGCATGGATCAGTCAGTTCTGGGGGGAAAGCCACTGGACACGCAAGGCAGAGACTTGGGCACCCCCTTCTTTATTCGGGCGGAAAATGGGTACGTGACTATACTAGCACGTCCGGTTAAGTACTGGCTTGCGTGAGGGCAGGATGCTTACTTACTCTCAGTAATGGGGGAAAATGCCACCCTGTCCCAGAGCCGGCTGCTCCCTTTTACAGCATCTAATTCAGTGTTTCAAATATGTCACCAAGTATTGCATTAAAAGAACAGAAAAGTGACATTACTAGCTTTTGTGTTCTTTCTGGTTTATATTCTAAGAGTAATTCAAATACTTGTCTGGTGGTTTATTTGTGTGTGCTTACCCTGGTGCCAGTAGACTGTGGGTGGAGACAGAGACCGGAAAGGAGTGAGCGTCAGATGGACCAGGGTCCCAGGCCCATCTGCCTTTTCCTGGAGACCCCACCCCTCAGCCTGGGTGACTGAGAAGGGGAGTGTGTAAGTGCCATCAAGGATACACAGGGCATGGGAACAAATAACATGAGGTCATTTTAGCATTGTTAGAAGTCTGCTTTCTGTACTGAGGCTTTTTTTTTTTAATGTTTTATTGATTTTTGAGAGAGAGAGACAGACCACAAGTGGGGAGGGGCAGAGAGAGAGGGAGACACAGAATCCAAAGCAGGCTCCAGGCTCTGAGCTGTCAGCACAGAGCCCGACGCGGGACTCGAACCCAGCAGCCGTGAGATCATGACCTGAGCCGAAGTCGGACGCTCTAGTGACTTGAGCCCCCCAGGCGCCCCTGCGTATGGAAGTTTTCAGTGGAATGTCCTCACATCTTGCAGCCTTTTTGTTGTATTGCATTAATCTCGCTGTCAGAACAAAGATGATTTTTGCCCCGGAGCTGAAGGAATCCAGGTTTACAGTGTTATTAGCTGGTGTGGCTGTGTGTGCTGGGGCACTTGTGAGGGTGGGCGCTTCATCAGCCCCACAGATGCCCCATCACAGTCCAGGGGGCCAGGAGTCTCCTGAACTCGGGTGATGCCAGTGTCCCCGAGTATCCCCCAATTCACACACATGCTGTTAATTACTTCCCAGATAGTAGGTGGGAGCAAATACTGTCATAGAGAAGATGGCTCTAAAAAGTTGTTTTGGGGACAGCTGGGTGGCTCAGTTGGTTAAGCATCCACTTGAGCTCAGGTCATGATCTCATGGTTTGTGAGTTTGAGCCCTGTGTCGGGCTCCGCACTGACAGTCAGAACCTGAAGCCTGCTTTGGATTCTGTGTCTCCCTCTCTGTCTCCCCCTCCCCCGCTCACGCTCTGTCTCCCTCTGTCTCTCTCAAAAATAAACAAACACTTAAAAAACTAAAAAAGAAATCAGAGGAAAGACGTATGCTTTTCGAAAGGTGTATATGCTCCATTGCTTGGGAAATTTCAGGAAAGAGAGGTCGGCTTTAAATATAAAAGCATTCTGCCCAGCAGATATAAAAGAGGCAAATGAAATTCTTTGGAGGAATCCACACTGTTATTCTTCTCCCGTGGTAGATAATCCCCTGTGGTGGGGGGCATTATGAAAATCTTGGACATTCAAACTAGGGCATTTTCTTAGTTGTTTTTTTTTTTTATTTTTTTTTTTTTTTTGTTTTTTATTTTTAAAAAAAAATTTTTTTTCAACGTTTATTTATTTTTGGGACAGAGAGAGACAGAGCATGAACGGGGGAGGGACAGAGAGAGAGGGAGACACAGAATCGGAAACAGGCTCTAGGCTCTGAGCCATCAGCCAAGAGCCCGACGCGGGGCTCGAACTCACGGACCGCGAGATGGTGACCTGGCTGAAGTCGGACGCTTAACCGACTGCGCCACCCAGGCGCCCCTGTTTTTTTTTTTTTTAAAGGCATGCTTTTTTTTTTTTTTAGCTATCATCTTCAACTTAAAATCTTCAGTTTTTAAGATACATTATAATTTTGAATAACTGAAAGTCTAGTTTTTAGTGATCTCACTTGTGCTAACTGACCTCCTAGGATTCAACTCAGCATATCCATGGATTGAACTACAAGTGTAGCTCTTTCCCCTGCTCTTACGGGTTTGATCTACTGGACGCTTTTTCAGCTCTGTTGTTTACTAGTGTTGCAGATGTTACGACTGTGTCGTCCAATACAGTCATGCATCAGGAATTCACGAGCTGCCGTTGCCCTTGATAAGCATGACCAGAGGACTGCACATTCACCTGCTGGTTCGTGTGTTTGGCCCTTCCCAAGCTTGACCGAAGGGAGAGTGCAAACGTCCCTAATTAATGTGATTTGTTTCCATTTTTGCAGCCATGCAATGATGGACCTGCTGGTTGAACTTTGCCTTCAGAACCACCTGAATCCATCCCACCACGCTCTGGAGATCCGGTCTTCGGAAACCCAACAGCCTTTGAGTTTTAAGCCAAACACTTTAGTTGGGACCCTGAATGTGCACACTGTGTTTCTCAAAGAGAAAGTTCCCGAAGAGAAGGTTAAGCCTGGCCCACCTAAAGCACCTGAGGTCAGTAGGACAAGCGGACCCTTTGTCACCTGAGGACATATGCAGACACCTGTGGCCCAGGGGTTGAGGAGGGGGCTGGTGGGGCCCCTCTTATCTAAGTAACACCTGCAGACAGCTGTTGTTGGAACGCCTACTAACAACGCTGGGCAAAGTGAGGCCCTCACTGGGCTTCTTTTCAAAGATGGAAGTAAACTGAGCTTAATAACATTCATGGTTGTAACTTTGCTCCTTCGGATGTTATAGAAGAGGAGTCAGTCTAGACCAGAGCCATCCACTGGAACTTTCTGCACAGATGGGAATGGTCTGTAACCCTGCATGTTCCAAGGAGGCCGCCCCTGGCGCGTGTAGCTAGTTATTAAGCAGGTGCGATGCAACTTGTGTGATTGAGAAACTGAGCTCTTAATTGTATTTAATTATAATTCTTTTACATTGGAATAACCACAAGGATCCAGTGGCTACCATGTTGAATTAGATAGAACCGCTCTAGAAAATCCTAGGTCTTTCAGTCCAAGGAAGCTATGGCAATACAGGGAAGATTTGAACTTCTCCTAGACAGAGGAAAAACAGGAGTTTTCCCTTTTGAGAAACTGACGTCCGAAATTTGTACTCAATGCACTTGGGGAATATCTCATACACAGATTTATTTCAGGCTTTTGGTTATTGGTTAAAATGAACTCCAGCTGCTTATGGTACTTCTTAATAAAGCTTTGCTGTGAATCTTTTAACGCCATTGGAAAGCTTTTAGGTGCTTGGAATATCTACTAAATTTTTCTGCTTTTAAACATGGCAGTTTGGCCAGCAGTTCATCTTCTGTACGTTTTTAGGTTTGGGTGGTTAATAAATTATCATCGGTGCCATCGATACTCTGGAAAGGGGCATGGGATCCAACTAACTATTCAGCACACACTTAGTGGGTCTACTCTTCAGGGCGTTTGGACAATGTCGAGTCAGTAAAGGCCAAGACAAAGTTGCCTTTATGAACCTTTGGCATATTAAAATTTTTTTGACGGGTCCATTTAGCAGTAGACATTTAGAATCAGGTGTAGTCAAACCGATTGGTTTTTTTCCCTGATTATAATGGCTCTCATTATATGTTTATCCCGTGTATATGTCTGTTGTATGCCTCTTATATATTTCCAGCTTAAATACGTGTATGTAGTATATATACACAAAAATATGTATATACACAGACATGTATACATATCGTATATACTTATAGAGATATTAATATATTTATGTGGGTCTTTGGCTATTTGAACAAAAATTTGATATCTTGGGGGTTTTTTTAGGATTTTTCTTGAAATTGAATTATTCGTGATACTTTCAAATGATTTTCATGTAGACAATATGTGCAGGTGCCTTGTGTTCAGGTCTGTTGGGATCCTTGAAAGATGGTAGTTAGGCGTAGGTGTTAAATTATAAATCAGGATCCCTCCCGATGTCCATTCCCTTGTGTTGTTAGCAGTTTGTTCCTTAGTGAGCGAGTCTACGGTCAGTGGTTTATTCCAGGTGCATATTGTTCACTACTGAGTCTGCCATTTCCCCCCATGACCCACTCAGTTTCGGGCGAAGGGCTCGGGCTGCCCCAGATCTTGCCGTACTCATTCTAGAACACCAATAGGGGTTGGAGCCGTGTGCAAACACGCCCTTATAGAATACTTTCGTCCGGTATGTTCTTCCAGAAATCCGTGCGCTTGGTAGTGAATTACCTGCGAACACAAAAGGCGGTGGTGCGTGTGAGCCCCGAGGTGCCGCTCCAGAACATTCTCCCGGTCATCTGTGCAAAGTGTGAGGTCAGCCCAGAGCACGTGGTCCTCCTCAGGGACAACATCGCCGGTGAGGAGCTGGAGCTGTCCAAGTCCCTCAACGAGCTGGGGATCAAGGAACTCTACGCGTGGGACAATAAACGAGGTGAGGCCGCCCTGCGTCTTTGACGCCCGCTGGGGGAGAGCCCGGGCGGGAATCACCGTGCCTGGATTTTCAGGCCACTCAAGCTTCGTCCAGAGTTGAAGTGGGCAGAAAGTAAATTTGGTCTGTTCCTGTTCCCCTCGATTGTAATGATGCGTCCCCCCCCCCATCCTGAGCCTGTCCTGCTCTTTCCCTGTCTCCTGTGAGCTTCCGTGACATGAATAAAAACAGGCCCTGGACCAGAACTACTCACAAAACCTGCATGAACCAGTGTCTCTTGGATTTCTTTTTCAGTACCTGCCCCAAGTCTCAAACATTGCTCATTGTCAGAACCAGCTGACAATTCAGCTTTTTCTAAAACTGCCCGAATGAATTATAGTTCAGGAGATCAGTCCTCGAGAACCACCCACAAGGCCACATGGGGCTTCCTCAGTGTTGATGCCAGAGACACCTACTGCTCGTGTGAATTTGGTACTTGACCTGACGGCCCAGAGCCTCTGGGGGAGTGGCCGCTCTCGAGACCACTCGCTGTTGGCACAGAGGCTGATAGGTGTATAAGCAGATTTCCCTGATTGACACAAAGGGCTGACCATACTGAAACAGCTGTCAGACCAAAATAAATCAATGAATGAGCAAGTAAAAAAATAAATACATAGCCCTTGACTTTAGAATTTACTGAAACGAACTTCATATAAGTGCCTTTTAATGAGGCTCATTTGATCTGTTGCCTTATATTTATTCCACAGGTATCGAGTGGGTAGGGTTTTTAAAGTATAAACCTATCCTGTTTTTTCGTGTTTTTCTAGCGTCCTTCAGATTCTTCTGGGAAAATCTGTTTCTCTTATTACTGATGTCATTGCAAAATCAGTGATCATCATGGAATCTCTCTCCTCTGCCAGATCTCCCACAGGTTCTGGACCCCAGGTCTCATTTGCCATTCGAGGAAGGGTTTTAGCTCAGTCACATATAAAATGCATAGACTATTTATTCCTGCAAAAAAAAAAAAAAAAAAAAAAAGAGAGTGCTCTGACATTTGAGAGCAATGCATCTTGTGTTTTATGCCGCATCTCTCAAAAACCCAGATGAGATTATTCCCAGCATCTGCTCCGAGGGTTGGATATAGTGGGCGTGTCTGTCAGGCTCTTATCAGCCCTGTTTAAATTTGGTTTCTGTGCCTCTTTGGAAATAGAGCTTTCATTTGGTAAGACAAGAAAAAAAAAGGAGAAAAGGAAAGAAAAGAAAGAAAAACTGTCCCCACAAATATGTGGAAGCAAAAAGCTTGCACAAACACGCGTTTCTCTTCTAGGTCAGTCATCAGCTCTATCTGATGGGACCCCAGCAGCGTCCCCAGAAAATAAAGGAGTAACAGCCGGCACGGGCATGGTGGGTGACCGGCCCCTGCCCGGGACACGGTGTCTCTTTCATCTGGACCATACGGTGCCATGTGCTATGCCGGCTGTGCAGTATTTGATTATCATCCCTGCCAAATGCCTTTATCCGTACTGGCAGTCAAGTATTTGGGAAGAAGGGAGAACATTCCGGAAGATGTCTGCGGGGAGCCCTCTCTCTAGGCCCCTCATGCATTACATCCCCTCCCCAGCCAGCAGCTGCTCCAGAGCGGGCAGGGCCAAGGCCGGAGGCGGGGCCAAGGCCGGAGGCGGGGCCAAGGCCGGAGGCGGGGCCAAGGCCGGAGGCGGGGCCTTGCTAGGCAGAGGTCCAACTCTTCTGGAATTCCCGCGGTTGGCAGCCTGGAGAAGCAGAAGGCTTTGCTGCCACCTGCTTCCATGGGAGCTCTTAGCAGCCCGGCAGCTGCGGGCTGGAGGAGATCAGGGGCTGGGGACTTGGCCCCTCTCCTGCAGGGGCGCAAACAGCACCTCCCTTCCCTCCCCCGCCCGGGGCCTGCAGGGGGCGGGGGCCGAGGCTGTACTCAGGGGCTGGTGCAGACCAGCGAGGCTTGCCCTCACTTTCTCCTTGCCTGCTTTTTCCAGTTCTTCTGACCAAAACTCAGTCGGAGCCTTCTCTGAGCTGTCAAGGTACAGTGAACCCGCAGGCCTGCTCCCACCCCAGCTGGACTTTGCATGGCTCTGGGCTAGGACGATGCATGCAAGTGCACTGGCGTAGAGGAGCTGAGGGAACGCAGGCTTGCCGCGCCCGCCGGGCCTCCGGGGGCGTGTCTGTCCGCTGCTACGCGGCTTCGGTTTGGCGTCTTGACACCCTGGTTGCCTAAGAGAAGAATGTCCTTTGTGTGGGGGTTCGCTCGGTGGGTCCACCCGCTACGCAGTGAAGGAGGCCGTTGCAGAAGATGGGTCCTTCTGGAATACACAGTTTCAGGACCGAGCAGAAGTAGCACTTGCAGAAGATGCCCCGTTTTCCTTTTCACCCGTGCCCACCGGTGCCCACGAGGTCCATCCTGTCTGCTGCAGAATTTGGGGCAGTGTAGATCGTGAAGTCTAATCTTTTCTGTCGTAGAAGCGTATATACACGATCATTCTGGCTTTTGGACTTCTTCTGACATTTATCGTAAACCTTACATATGCTCACATACACCTATATTTACACGTACATGCACACGTATACATGGATACATATAGTCACATTGGAATTTTATTTAAATGTTTTTATTTATCTATTTTTGAGAGAGAGAACACAAGCAGAGCAGGGGCAGAGAGAGGGCAAGACACAGAATCGGAAGCAGGCTCCAGGCCCTGAGCTGCCAGCACAGAGTCCAACGCGGGGGCTGGAACCCATAAACCACGAGATTATGACCTGAGCCGAAGTCAGATGCTTAACCGACTGGGCCACCCAGGCACCCCTGTATGTTGGAATTTATGTGACCTTTTTGAACTGTCCACACACACACACACACACACCCAAGTTCATTCAAGTCCCGGTGAGTCCTGCAGGATGCAGGCCTACGTCCTCTTGGTGTTGGTCTGGAAACACAGCCCGTGGGTGTGGGCTCTGACACTGCGGTGGCCCAGGCCACCCTGCACACTCCTTGTCTGCTGAGGTTTACTCCGTCCTACCCTGCAGACAAGTCCGGCCGACAGAAGGATCCTCCCCCGAGAAGCACAGTGAATGGCCGTTGTTTGGGGCAGGAACCTCCCGTCTGTGAAGGCTTCCTCAGTTCACCCGGGTCTGATCTGGGGCAATAGGCAGACGGAGGTCAGCACGGCTCCGATCGGCGCTGTGCACACAGGCTCGTGACGTGCCGCACTTCTGCAGGATGCAGGCCTACGTCCTCTCCTGCTTGCTCACTCGCTCGCGCCTGTGCCCTGGCCGCTGAACGGCCCTGACCTTCCATTTTCCTCGTCCGGAAGAGTGAGTGGTTTGGATGAGCTGGTTATTTCAGGGCCCCTGCAGCCCCATTCCATCCCCCCGCGCCGCTCCGTTCATCTCTGTTGTTCTCCGAATCCCGTTAATGCTTCGGCACAGTTGTGTGCACGCTTACAGATTGAGCACGTCCTCCTCGAAACTTTGATTCGTGTTTAACTTCTAGTAAATCAGCGTAAACCAGACGAGAACAGGCTCCGGGCTCAAATTGTGTGTTTGGAACCAGAGAGTGTATGTGTTCTCCCAGCCGGGCTGTGTGTCCGTGGCCAGGTGCTGGCTGTGACATGTGGCGGCCACCTGCCGACACTTGGGCTGACGGGAACACGGAGGGACACCCAGGGCTCTGGCTCCCTCCTGCATTGTCTGCCGAGGCCCAGAGGCCTCACAGAAGGCGCCTCTCAGTACAGAGTCGCCACTCCCTCGCCCCCGCACCTAAGGCCATCTGCCTGGGGGCCCTGCTGCCTCCAGACAGCCACCGCCTGCGGCCATACAAGAGAGTAGCTCTCGGATCACCGCGGGCAGCTCTGGCGGCTGGGCCGCCCCTCGGCCATCCAGTCTTGCGGACTTGGTGACCAACCTCTACTGCTATTCAGGGAAAGAAAAAAGAGGCTTGATTGCGCGACAGTTTCCTGATCAGTCTGTCATTTCCGTGGTTGGTGTAATACCCGGTGTGCCAGTGACACGTTCCCTCGTTCGCCTGCCGAGTTCTATGATACCACACATTTACTACCTCGGCCTCACGTGGCCCTCAATGCTAGACACACGATTGATTATAAATACACCTGTCGACGCCTACTGTTGTTCACCTGGGTGTAGTTTTACCCTGTAGCGTAGCACAGCTCAGCCTTCATAGCTTGGTGCCTGGCGCGGCGGGTTTCAGTGCGATCAGCCGTGAAATCTGTGCACACGCGCGCGCGCGCGCGTGTGTGTGTGTGTGTGTGTGTGTGTGGATGCATGCCTCGCGATGGGAGTCGCTCGCTCACTGATCTGGATCGGAGGGCACCAGTGGCTTGGCTGGAGTCGCCTGCACGCAACCGAGGGCCTGGGCCTCAGCACTAAACCCCAGGCCTTTGCCGCTCCCAGAAGAATTTAAGGAATGAGGGTGCTTGGGTTTTACTTTGCTGGGGAGGCAGCATTAGCGTTCATGCGTTTGCTACTAACGTACCGGCTCTCGTGTGTGTGCTCTCATCGGAGGATGAAATTCTAGGCCAGCAGATAAAGAAGCTCCCTGCTGCTTACCTTGTTTGGGTTGATGTTCTGACAGCAGACTGTGTGATCCCAGTCCAGACTTTCCTACCCGTAGATTGGCGGTCGGGCTGTCCAGCAGCTGGCAGTGGGCCAGGAAATTCATCTTTCTGTCCCTCAGGAACACCCCCATGCCCCCCCCTTGGCATCTCTGGGTGCCTTGGAAGAGAAGAACCAGATGAGTTCATGACAGAGGCCTGGCGTCGGGTGGCAAAGTGGTGTGCCCTCGACGCTCCTGACCCCCATTCTGCTGGTTCTCAACCACAGCCCGGCAGCAGAAGCACCGGGGGTTAGCGGGGAGTGAATGCGGGGCGCTGGGCCCCACCACAGAGGCAGGGGTCTGACTGGCCCAAGTCCTCAGTGACGCCATGATGCCGTCAGCTGCCCGACAAGTCTGGGCTTCGACGTCCCCGTCTGGGGACTCCTGGAGAATGTCATCGGGAAGGAAGACCTTCGGGTTGAGGTCGTAGAAAGCAGATCTGGAAACACGAATCCTGGCAGGTCACATAGGGTTATGTCAGCTACCACCTGGGTAAACCATCGCGGCCAGCCCATGTTCTGGAAACGAGTGGCCATTTTTAAGCCAGAAAGCTATTGACTTATTTTATTTAGTGAGCATTTGTACCTCACTCATAATTCCAATTGCGGATGTTTAACACAGATGGCCCCGTCCTAGTCACCAGTCACGTGTGGCCCTTAGGCACGTGGAGTGTGGCCAGACTGAGCTGAGATGTGTGCTGTGACCCGCACACTCAGCACCAAAATGAATTAAAAAAAATTTTTTTATGTATGTTTATTCTTGAGCAAGAGACAGAGTGTGAGCAGGAGAGGAGAGAGAGAGAGAGAGAGAGAGAGAGAGAGACAGAATCTGAGGCAGGCTCCAGGCTCTGAGCTGTCAACACAGAGCCCAACGTGGGGCTTGAACCCACGAACCATGAGATCATGATCTGAGCCAAAGTTGGACACTTAACCGACTTAGTCACCCACATGTCCCACCACCAAAATGAATTTAAAACGTCTCATTAATGGGGCGCCTGGGTGGCTCAGTGGGTTAACAGTCTGACTTTGGTTCAGGTCATGATCTCGCGGTTCCTGAGCTCGAGCCCCACATTGGGCTGTCAGCTCAGAGCCCTCTTCAGATCCTGTGGCCCCCGCTCTCTCTGCCCCTACCCTGCCCTCTCTCTCTGTCTCAAAAAACAATTTAATTAATAATTTCTCTCTCAATTATCTAATGGCATGATAATATTTTAGAAATATTAGATTAAACAAATACATTATTAACATCACACCTGGTTGTTTTTGACGCAGCCTCTAGAGAATGTAAAACAGCGTGTGTGATTTACTTCATTTTTCTAGTGGACGGTTCCACCCTAGAACTGCTTGATTGATTTGTTTTTATCATCATGCACAGGGTTCAATCCCACCCAGAGGAAAATGCCACCCAACTCACTGAAAATTGTGAGAACCTTTAGTGATTTCACAAATGGGACATGGAGGCTTTGAGGTGGCTTGAAATGCTTTTTTTTTTATTAAAAATTTGTTTCCATTTATTTATTTTTGTGAGACTGAGCACAAGCAGGGGAGGGGCGGAGAGAGAGAAGGAGACACAGAATCCGAAGCAGGCTCCAGGCTCTGAGCTGTCAGCACAGAGCCCAACGCGGGGCTCGAACCCATGAACCGTGAGATCATGACCTGAGCCGAAGTCAGACAATTAACTGACTGAGCCACCGAGACGCCCCTCAAAATGCTTTGAAAGAAATAGTTGCTGGTTTGTCCTATAAAAACCAAAATAAAGTTTAAGGGTGGAGGACTCATTTATCGAGATGTTTAAAGTGTGGTGTTTAATCTCATTCCATAGACTGATAATAACGATACTTTTCTTTTCTCCGCAGAAACCTTTAGAAAATCATCGCTTGGCAACGATGAGACAGATAAAGAGAAGAAAAAATTTCTGGGATTTTTCAAAGTTAATAAAAGAAGCAGTAGTAAGGTAATGGACTGAATACACGTATGATTCTGCATTACGTAAAAATAGTTGCGTGGGATGTTTGTACTCACCCTGTCTTGGAATTTTTCTAAATATTTGTAGGAATGTTAATTTCTTCAGGTGAAAGGGAACTTATTCATATGCAGGAAAGTGACTGACATACATCCAGACTTGATTCCTAAAGCAGGGTGATAATGTTGTGTTCGCCAGCGGGACCCAAAGCCACGAGCCCTGCTCTGCCAGCTCGTGCACGGCACCCAGTGTCAAAAAGGTATATTTTGCTAATCCCTAGTATTTGCTCCTTCCTGGTAAGTGAGACTAAAAGGACAAAAGCGGTCCGGCCACTGGCGGGCTCTGATTCCATATTTGTATCCGGTTCCAGGCAGAGTGGGAGGGCAGCCTGGTGGTGGTGAGAAACCCCTGTGCCCACCGCCCAGACCTGTGCATCTCATTTCCCGGGTTCAGGAGGCTGAGGGAGGGGACGGTTCACACCGCTTTGCTGATGAGGACGGGAAGCAGGAAATAACGGTGCTCGGGGTCCGGGCTTAGATCCGGGCTGCACAGCCCACAGCACCCCCGGCCCTCGGTGGTTTCTGGTTCAGAGGAGGGAGGGGCAGCGAGCTCCAGGGTGAAAGCCAAGGTCAAGTGTGGCTCAGGAGCTTGGCCTCCTGCAGGTGTCTGTTGCCTTTGGCAGTGACCCCCACACACCGGCTCATTTTCCTCTTCGTGTGTCCTGATGCTTTGATTTTGGTTTTGTGAGTCTCTTTTTTGTTACCGGTTACATGCCCTTTCCCTGATGTTGCCGGGTGTCCTTTGAAAATCAGTGCTCGTGGTACTTCTCTCAAGACCCTTGGTGCTTTCCTTCTCTCTATCCCGTATTCCCTCCCAGCCCCTCCTCCCCCTTCCCCCTTCTCCTTTCTCTCCTCTCCCCCTTCCTCATCCCCTCTTCCTTTCTCTCTCCTCCCCCTTCCCCCTCTTTTCTCTCCCCTCCCCCACCCCCTCCTCCTTTCTCTCCCCTCCCCTCCTCACCCCCTCTTCCTTCCTCTCCCATCACCTCCCCCCTTTCTCTTCCCTCCCCTCCTCTCTTCTCCTTTTTTTTTTTTCTGGACAGGTCAGGATTACTTGAAATTACAGATTCCGACTTTTGCGTTTGAATTTCCCTTCACTCTATAAATGTGGGGCTTCTGGGTTCCTGAAATTTGGGAGATCACATTTTCCAAGACTGCGTTCCTCGCTGTCCTCCTTGATCCTGATGGAACCAAGTCATAGTAAAATCTACCGTTTCCTCACACGGGGATCTCAAGAGTCCTCTGGAGTCTTACTCCTTTGGAGGGAAGGAACTGCCAGCAAAGCCAGTAAAAAACCAACACACGCTTTTGTTTTTAGCAAAATAAGGTCGCCTATGGCGTGGGGGTGGGAGGCTGCCTGGCTTACGCCACCGCTGGGGACCCTGGGAAAATGCCAAGGCTGCAGGACTCTTTCTGTCCTGGCGTCTTGGCGCTGTCCCCGTCAGGCTGCGCTTAGTTTCCCTTCTCCTGCACCTCCTCTCTCCCTTACTTTGTTTTATTTTGCCCTTGACTTCTCTTACCGGAGTACCTGTGGTTTGTGGCCCCAGCCTCTCCAGGCCTTGTTCCTCTTTGCTTCCTGGATTGAGAGGCTGTGCTAAATGCAGCTTAGCTTGGTCTTCTGGAAGCCTGCTGGCGGGTAGTATCCAGCCCATTGCACAGTCGAGGAAGCACAGGCTGCATGCCCCTGGGCTGACCACGGTCCAAGTCCACACCGGCCTGTCCTTCCAGTGCCCTGGCTCTTCCTCCCTTTCTCCCACTGTACTTGGTTCACACTTTTCTTCATGAATCCTAGGAGGGTTGGGTGAAATCATACTTTTTTAAAGTTTTTTTTAATATTCTATTTATTTTTGAGAGAGAGAGATAGAGCGTGAGTGGAAGAAGGGACAGAGAGAGAGGGAGACACAGAATCCGAAGCAGGGTCGAGGCTCCTAGCTGTCAGCACAGAGCCCGATGCGGGGCTCGAACTCACAAACTATGAGATCATGACCTGAGCCAAAGTCAGACGCTTAACCGACTGAGCCATCCAGGCGCCCCGGGCAAAATCATTAAGTGATTCCTAAAATGTTATGATGCCAGATAGTCTGCACACATCTCAAGAGAACAGAACACTGAGAATGGAGAAATGCCAAGGCAATTTGAAGCTAACATAGGTCTTTGCAGTATCTCCTTAAAAGCAAATATATATATATACGTGTGTGTGTGTGTGTGTGTGTGTGTGTGTGTGTGTGCATGTAGTCTCAACAAGGATATACTTAAGGGATAGCATTTTGGCTGAAGTAGCTGAAGGTGCATATCTCTCCTTATTATAAAGCTTTGGTATCTTAGGGGCACCTGGGTGGCTCAGTCGGTTGAACGTCTGACTTCAGCTCGGGTCAGGATCTCACGGTTCATGAGTTTGAGCCCCATGTTGGGCTTAAATGCTGTCAGCCCAGGGCCCGCCTGGGATCCTCTGGTCCCCTCTCTCCCTGACCCCCCCCCCACTCATGCTCCTCTCAAAAAATAAAAATAAACCTTTGGTATTTTCATTTTTGGTATTTTAAACTTGGGGGTTTCATTTGAAAACATGGTAATTTTCTACTATGTGGACACTATTTATTCTTGTAACTCAGCGGTTCTGAAAAAGTACCTAAGAATCACCCTAAGACCTCGCCTAACAATTGGATTCTTGGGTCTTCTCCCCAAAGATTCTCATGGGGGAGGGAGGGTGTCAAAAGCTGTATCTCCTACTGTGCCCTGTGATTCTGTAGCCGGTGGCCAGTGAACCATCAATGCGAAGCATCGTTCTTCACGATGGAGCGAGATACCATGATTGTTTATCTTTTGTGGACAGAGAGTGAGATGTTCGGTGAATTGTTTCTGCTGCACTCACTGAGCAGATTTAGAAAGCCCCAACCAACACTTGTTACTTAATTGGTTTTCGGAGCCCACTCATTCGGCCCAGACGCACTAACTACTGTTTTCTTCTTGTGCGTTTTCCAAGCGGACGATATGCTTTTGGGAAAATGCAAAAAGAAAATGCCTCCCCGTGAGTCATGGATTTCACAACCAGTTTTCAGATCAGTGACCACTTTGGTTAGAGGCTTCTGGGTTCCTGGGCGGAGGGACGAGGCCCAGGATTCCCATCTAGAGTCTGCTGCCTTGAGGACCACGCTGGTATCTTTGGCTGCAGTAATCGCTGAGGATGACTTTCGACCTGGGCTTGCTTGACCTTTGACCTGGAGATGACCTGACGCGTGTCTGTGTTCCAGGCGGAGCAGATCGGGCGGTGCGGGCTGGACGGCGATGGGGACCCGTCACGGTCGGCTTTGGGAAGGGGCTCGAATGTGAGTACTAACCCCGCAGGGGCTTCTTGCTAACCGGGCGTGCTTCTCGCTGCTTCAAGGAACCTTCTAAAAATGGAATCCTAGATTTGTTTGGTTGTTAGGGTTTTGTGCTTTCAGTCTGGATAAATGCACAAAGCTGCACATGGGCTACTCGGTTACCTGCCCGTGCTACGCCGGGAGCAGGTACCAGTCCGCACGGTCAGGAGGATCCTCGCTTAGAAGGACTGAACTTACGCTCTCCGGACTCACTCCTGTACGCTCAGGAGGAGCTGATGGTTTGGGGGCCACCTGGCCCTCTTTCCCACCCTGAATCCACCAGTTCCCAAACTCCTCAACTACGCTTCGAAGGGAAATTTATTCAAGTTTTATGTATTTATTTTTTTAGTTTTATTTTGAGAGAGAGAGACAGGGGAGAGAGAGGGGGAGAGAGAGAGAATCCCAGGCGGGATCCCCACTATTCGCACGGAGCCCGATGTGGGGCTCGAACTCACGAACCATGAGATCATGACCTGAGCCGAGATCAAGAGTCCGACGCTTAACTCACTGACCCACCCAGGTGCCCCGAAAGGATTTGTTAAAACTACCTGTGCCCTCATGTTTCAAAGTCGGCATGTAAAACTTTTCTTCGTAATTAAAAAAATTTTTTTCACGTTTACTTATTTTTGAGAGAGAGAAAGAGACAGAGAGACAGAGTGCGAGCAGGGAGGTACAGAGAGAGAGAGGGAGACACAGGATCTGAAGCGGGCTCCAGGCTCCGAGCTGTCAGCATAGAGCTTGACGTGGGGCTCAAACCCACAGATGACGAGATCATGACCTGAGCCCAAGTCAGAAGCTTAACTAACTGAGCTACCCAGGTGCCCCAAACCTTTTTTTCATGATTTTAAATACTTGAAGGAAAAGAATTCATAGTATGTTATAAATACTGACATTTAAAGTATATCTAATAAAGATATGCTTTACCATCACATTTTAAACATTATATGGGCAAACCCTTCTATAGCGATAAGAAATTTTGCATTATTTTCCTTTTCCGTTCTGCCAGTCCCCGTGTAATATTCTGTTCTAGTCAATATACATTTTATGCTTAAAGGTCTTTCATAAAGGCTTAAATGAAATGTAAGATAAAAACGTCTGTCGAAATTGGATTCTTTTAAATTTCACGTGATCATAAAGCTTTAAGTAGAAAAACCTTCTTACAGATTAAGTTCACATTACAGCTGCAAATAAATAAAAACAGTATAAATATGTTATGACTTTTGATATATAATTGTTGAGCATGAAAAATCACTTTTTTAGAAGTTTTTTTTATTTTGAGTGGGGGAGAAGGGCAGACAGAGAGAGAGAGAGGAGTCCCAAACAGGCTCCATACTGGCTCAGCACGGAGCCGGACACAGGACTCGATCCCACAGACTGTGAGATCACAATCTGAGCTAAATGAAGAGTCAGACGCTCAACCAACTGAGCCACCCAGGTGGCCCTGAGAAGTTAATTTTTTTGAAAAGATGTCACCTTTTAATAAGACAAAAAGTATTTTTTTCCATTTATTTAACATATCCATTAATGAACATAATTTATGAATAAATCTAGATAAGCTTCCACATTAATTTGGGGACTCTTTTATATTAAGCCTTGAAAAACATTTTACATAAATAAGTCTACAAAGAAGGAAGAGTTCAGTTGTCTGCAGTTCCTGAAGGTTATTCACAGAGTGATCTATTGTGAAAATGGTTTTGAATGGACTTTTTTTTTCTTAACTTTTTAATGTTTGTTTATTTTTGAGAAAGAGACAGAGCGCGAGCAGGGGAGGGGCAGAAAGAGAGGGAGGCACAGAATCCGAAGCACGCTCCAGGCTCTGAGCTGTCAGCACAGAGCTGACATGGGGCTCAAACCCACGAACCGTGAGATCATGACCTGAGCCAAAGTTGGACACTTCACTGACTGAGCCACCCAGGAGCCCCTCGAATAGTGTTTTATCTCTACCTGATTAAGTTCTTTTCAAATTTGTCAACAGACAAGATTTGGAGGCCATTTGACTGGTAAAGGACTTGTTACTCAATCACCCTGGAGTTATTGACTTCTGGGAGGTATAAGAAAAACCTTATCCAGATTTATCAAATAATAATTATACTCACTCCTTGTAAGCATTTTTTTAAATACCGTTTGAAGACTTCCTTCCTGAAGGAACAAATGTGATAGAAACAGGTGTAGACATCAAATAATATATGTGAAGAATTAAAAATTTTTTCTTTATGTTTATTTATTTCTGAGACAGAGAGAGACAGAGCATGAGTGGGGGAGGGGCAGCGAGAGAGAGGGAGACATAGAATCCGAAGCAGGCTGCAGGCTCCGAGCTGTCAGCACAGAGCCCGACGCGGGGCTCGAACCCACAAACCATGAGATCATGACCTGAGCCGAAGTCGGTCACTCAACCCACTGAGCCACCCAGGCACCCCATACGTTTAGGTATGATGTAATTACTGAAATGATATGCATTGTTTCTAGATAAAAGTGTAAAAAGTAAAAAAGACCAGTTTGACATCATACTCTTTTTTTTCCTTGTTCTATTTTTCTGTAGTCTCAAGTTAGACCTCCCAGCTGCTGATTTTACTAACGTGTTGATCTGGGCTGGAGAGTAGCAAAGCTGACCGTTTTCTTTTTCTTATTTTATGGAGATACAGTTGATGGGGAACATGCTGTTATTTATAGGCATACGACATAATGATCTGATGTATGTATGTACCATGAAATAATCACCACAGAGAGTTTAATGCCCCCACTCCCCAAGATATTGTGACTCTAGGTGGTGATGGATGTTATAGGCACTTTCTGAACCTAATATATTATCAGCAGGGTTCAAGGAATTTGAAATATTGTCAGCATTCCCTCACATTTGCCAATATAGTGGGTTTTTTTTTAATTTTATTTTATTTTAGAGAAAGCAAGAGAGGGAGAGCACGAATTGGGGAAGGGGCAGAGGGAAAAAGAAAGAGAATCTCAAGCAGGCTCCAGCCTCAGTGCAGAGCCTGACGCGGGGCTCGATCCCACGACCCTGGGGATCATGACCTGAGCTAAAATCAAGAGTCAGACACTCAACCGACTGAGCCATCCAGGCGCCCCACCAATACAGCATTTTTTAATGAAATTAAAAAAAAAAATCTCATCCCAAATTTAATTTAATTTAATTTTATTTTATTTAATTTTATTTTATTTTATTTTTAACATTTATTTATTTTTGAGACAGAGAGAGACAGAGCATGAACGGGGGAGGGCCAGAGAGAGAGGGAGACACAGAATCTGAAGCAGGCTCCAGGCTCTGAGCAGTCAGCACAGAGCCCGATGCGGGGCTTGAACTCACGGACCGCGAGATCATGACCTGAGCCGAAGTCGGATGCTTAACCGACTGAGCCACCCAGGCGCCCCTCATCCCAAATTTTAAATCTGTTTTTGTCAAGAACTGGGGCTTATAGCCACTTTGGTTTATGGAGAAAGTTTGCCCTATAAACGAATTGGCAAAACAAGCCCTTATTTTCCAACCAAGAAGCCAAATCAAATTTAATTTGGGTTAAAAAAGAAAACTCACATCATACTTTAAAATTTAAGTGAATGTGTTAATACATGTCCCCATGACAATGATATGACTTCTGAATCTAACAGTAGATGTGTGCAAATGTTTCAGTTCCTCACATGTCACTTTAAAAACATAGGAGTTTAGGGGCGCCTGGGTGGCGCAGTCGGTTAAGCGTCCGACTTCAGCCAGGTCACGATCTCGCGGTCCGTGAGTTCGAGCCCCGCGTCAGGCTCTGGGCTGATGGCTCGGAGCCTGGAGCCTGTTTCCGATTCTGTGTCTCCCTCTCTCTCTGCCCCTCCCCCGTTCATGCTCTGTCTCTCTCTATCCCAAAAATAAAAATAAAAAACATTGAAAAAAAATTAAAAAATAAATAAATAAAAACATAGGCGTTTAATGCCCTGAACTTAATGCTACTTTTCCCTTTTAATGGTCATGGGTTTTTTTCCTAATTTTAATTTTTTTATTTATTTTTTTATATTTAAATTCAAGTTAACACAGTGTAGTCTTGCCTTCAGGAGTAGAATTTAGTGATTCATCACTTACACAGAACACCCAGTGCTCATCCCCAAAGGTGCCCTTTTTTTAAATTTTCTTTTTTACATTTATTTATTTTTGAGAGGCAGAGAGAGGCAGAGCACAAGTGGGGGAGGGACAGAGAGAAAAGGAGACACAGAATCCCATGCAGGCTCCAGGCTCTGAGCTGTCAGCACGGAGCCCAACACGGGGCTCGAACCCACAAAGCTCAAGATCATGACTTGAGCTGAAGTCGGATGTTCAACCGAATGAGCCACCCAGGCGGCCCCAAAAAGTGTCCTTCTTAATGCCCGTCACCATTTAACCTACCCCCCACCCACTTCCCCTCCAGCTACCCTCAGTTTGTTCTCTGTATTTAAGAGTGTCTTATAAGTGCCTCCCTCTCTATTTGTATTTTGTTTTTCCTTCCCTCCCCCTGTGTTCATCTGTCGTGTTTCCTAAATTCCACATGTGAGTGAAATCATATGATCTCTGTCTTTCTCTGACTGACTTATTTCACTTAGCGTAATACACTCTAGTTCCATCTACGTTGTTGCAAATGGCAAGATTTCATTCTTTCTCATCGCCCTTTTTTAAAGTGTATTTCTATTTAAGAGCGAGAAAGAGTGCTAACATGCATGAAAGCGGAGGAGGGACAGAGAGAGAGAACCCCAAGCAGGCTCCACGCTGTCAGCACAGAGCCGGGCACAAAGCTCCATGCCACCACCCTGGGATCCTGACCTGAGCTGAAATCAAGAGGCGATGCTCAACCAGTTGAGCCATCCAGACGTCCCTTAATGGCTATATTTCAATGCTCTGTGCAAATCAGCTCTCAGCTGTCAAGACAACCAAATCTCATTGGTTTCCAGTTTGAGGAAGGATTTACACGTGGCCGGAGCTGAGGCCGTGCTCGAGCTAGATGCGGCCGCAGGCACCTGTCCACAGAAGTGCCTGTAACCATTCTTATCTTTGTCTAAATAACCCTGAATAAAATTACCTAATGATTTTTAAGACAATCTCGTCTTTAGTTGTGTAATCTACGCAGGTTTTTACCTGCCCTGACCACATCAGCAATGCCATTTGCTTGGCGAAAAAACAGACTTAAATCCACTGAGAATGGCTTGAAATGTCCGTTGACTCATTAGTCTGTAATTTTGGTCTCAATTTTGGCCACAAATTATTGGATAATGTCTTCTAGGAGCGCTTGGGTGGCTCACTCGGTTGAGCATCTGACTTTTGATTTTGGCTCAGGTCATGATCCCGTGGTCGTGTGATTGAGCCCTGTGGCGGGCTCTGTGCTGAGTGTGGAGTCTGCTTAAGATTCTCTCTCTCCATCTCTCTCTCTCTCTCTCTCTCTCTCTCTCTCTCTCTCTCTGTCTCCCTCTGCCCCTCCCTCATTCGCGCACATGCACACGTGTTCTGTCTCTTTAAAAAAAAAAAAAGTCTTCCAATGTTTCATACACTCTATAAGCTACATTTGTGTTTGAGTAAGGAGTCTATTTAATTACACTAGAGGGCTTGGCTGCTCACACCTTTTTACTTTACTACAGTTAAGTATTACAGCTTTTTCTACAGCAAAGAATGGCCGCATAAATTTTGTTGTGGCCGTTGCTAATCTGTGTGAGTTTTTTTCTCAGTGCAACGTAAGAAAATACATTTATGATATAGATAAATAGAACCTAGGCAAAAACTTCATAGGAACTGTTCAAAGCATTTATAAGAAAAATTATAAAATTCCACAGAGGCACACAAAAGTAGAATTGTACACGTGGAAGGCATACCGTGTTCTTAAATACGAAGATTCAACATTATTCTGTTGATTGGGTTTTGTCATAGAGCTAAATAAATTGGTTATAAAGTTTACTTGGAAAAATAAACAAGCAATAACTAGCCGGGAAAACTCTGAAAGGCAAGGAGGGTGGAAAAGCCTAACTAGTTTTAAAATGCTTCTTAAGGGTTGCCTGGGTGGCTCAGTCAATTAAGCGTCTGACTTCGGCTCAGGTCATGATCTCGCGGTCCAATCCGTGGGTTCGAGCCCCGAGTTGGGCTCTGTGCTGACAGCTCAGAGCCTGGAGCCTGCTTTGGATTCTGTGTCTCCCTTTCTCTCTGCCCCTTCCCTGCTCTCACTCTCTCTCTCTCTCTCTCTCTCTCTCAAAAGTAAATAAACATAAAAAAAAAAACTTTTTTAAAAAAAATAAATAAAATGCTCCTTAAGCCTCTGTAATTCAGACTGTGTCATATTGGCCACAGTAGCTCAGTGGAACCCAATAGAAAATCTGGAGCGAATTGAAGACAGAAATTGATATACAATTTGGCCACGTGTCAAATCAGTGGAGGAAAATAATCTTATTAATTCAGGAATTTGAGATCACTGAATAGCCCTACAGAGAAAGATAAAATTGTGTACATTTTCACCATAAATATGAGGATAAAAAACAAATGAATCAGAAATGTAAATGTAAAAATTGAAACCATACAGTTACTAGCAGAAAATAGGAGTGAATTCATCTGCAAATTGAGAGTAGGGGATATACTTTCCTAAGCACTGGTGAATTTGACTGCAAGGGAAACTAAATTCTTGAATGACAAAAGAGAGGGAGAGAAGGAGGGAAAGGGAATGTTAGAAGCAAAGTAAATGTCCAGATGATGAATGTGGGACCAGGGCTCTTAGAAAAGCAATGGCAACCATAAATAAGTGAAATCATAGGGCATTTGTCTTTCTCTGTCTGACTTTATCTTATTTAGGGTGATTCCCTGTAGGTCCATCAACGTCAGTGCAATTGGCAAGATTTCATTTTTTTCTATGGCCGAATAATATTCTGTCGTACATCTTTTCTATGCATTCAGCTATTTATGGGATCAAAAAAATAAAAAGCAAACAGAAATGGACTCATAAAAACAGAACAAACTGGTGGTTGTCGGAGGGGTGAGGGTGGGGGGAATGGGCGAAGTAAGCGAAGGGGATTAAGACGTACAAGCTTCCAGTCACTGGGAAGAAAAATACAGCTCAGAGAATGTAGTTGATAATATTGTAATAATGTTGTACAGTGTGACACTACACTTACCGTGGTGGGCATTGAATGATGTAGAGACATGTTGATTCCCTATGTTGTACACCTGACACGAATACAACATTGTGTATCTACTTCAAATTAAAAAAAAAGAAAGAACGAAAGAAAGGAAAAGGGGGCTCCTGGGTGGCTTAGTCAGTTAAGTGTCCGACTCTTGGTTCTGGCTCAGGTCATGATCTCACGGTTTGTGCGTCAGACCCCCACATCAGGCTTGGGATTCTCTCCCTCCCTCTCTCTCTGCCCCTCCCTGGCTTGCTACCTCTCTCTCTCTCTCCCTCCCTCCCCTTAAAAATAAATAAATGAACAAACATTAAAAAAAAGGTGACCTTCTGACCAAGAGAGATATTCATTGAAAGTTCGCAGAAAAAGAGGTGTAAGTGATGCCTAAATAAATGGAAAGTGCTCAGATTCACTCCTAATGAAAAACAGAAGTTAAACCTACAGCAAACTTCCCTTTCACCTCTTCCGGGGTCTGTTTGAACAGTACAAAGCTGGAAAAGGAGAAAGATCCTTAGATGCCGATGGAGTGTTTTCTGGGATTTTTTTTTTAATGAAGGGCAACTTTTACTGGACTTTTAAGTGTCCAACCTCGGCTGAGGTCATGATCTCATGGTTTGTGGGTTCAAGCCCGGAGTCGGGCTTTGCAATGACAGCTAGGAGCCTGCTTGGGATTCCTTCCCTCCCTGTCTCCATCTCTCTCTCTCTCTCTCTTTTTCTCTCTCCCCCTCTCGCCCCCCTTCTCCTCTCTCTCTCTCTCTCTCTCTCTCTCTCTCTCTCAAAACAGATAAATAAACTTAAAAAAAAAAAAAGGACTCCCTTGCTAGAGGATCAGGAAGGACTTCCGAGCGCTGCCGGGAGAGTGTGTTGAGTCAGTGCTGCCACTAGGGGTCAGTGTTTTCAAAAGCAGAGTGAATCCTGCTGACACTGTCGTCCTGGCCTGGAAAGAGCCCAAATTCCCTGTTTGGAATGTCCACAAATTGCGAGTAGAAAGCTATGTCCTGAGGGCTGAGCCACAGGTGTGTGAGGTAGAACTGAGTTTTGTTCTAAAGCAGTTTTGAAGAGAGCTATGGTGATGGCTTTGTACCTTTCGCTCTTTTTATTTTTATTTTTAAGTTTATTTATTTTGAGAGAGAGAGAGCACGAGCAGGGGAGGGGCAGGGAGAAAGGGAGAGAGAGAGAATCCCAAGCTGACAGCGCAGGGTGCGACACGGGGCTCAAACTCACAAACCATGAGATCATGAGCTGAGCCGAAGTGGGACGCTCAACTGACCGAGCCGCCCAGGCGCCCCATGTTGTGTATTTTCTTGCACCTGTCTTTCTACAGACACCCAGGGCCAGCCTCATGATACACAGCTGTGATTGCCTCCACGGAGCTCTGTGCCGTTCACAAGGTGCTCTATTTCAGCGTGGTCTCTTTGTAATTTGTTATGACTCGGGCAGTGAGCAGCTTCTCTCTCGAATCATCTCAGTTGACTGGGATGCAGCAGAACTCTGCCCCTTCTTTGAGAAGCAGACTCTAAATTCAGCAACCATCGCTGCCTGGTTTTGTTGACACAGCGGAGTCGTTGAGTAGCAAAAGCTGAATGACGTTAAGCTCTTTGAGAGCAGGATACATTTGTTGTTGTTGCTGTTGCTGCCGTGATTGTCCATATTACGCTCTCCTGGTTGTGCGGCCAGCGGCCAGTGCAGTGCTTGGAACCAGCAAGAGGCGCTCACGTGTACCCATGGAAGGTACCCAGGCCACGTTCATGTGCAGCCAGTGAAAATTGATTTCCACATAGTTTGACGCTATATGTCTGATGCTAAAGGCACACATTTAGGGGGCGCCTGGGTGGCTCAGTCAGTTAGGCGTCCGACTTCGGCTCAGGTCATGATCTTGCAGCTCGTGAGTTCGAGCTCCGCGTCGGGCTCTGTGCTGACAGCTCGGAGCCTGGAGCCTGCTTCCGGTTCTATGTCTTCCTGTCTCTCTGCCCCTCCCCCACTCATTTCTCTCTCTCTCTCTCTCTCTCTCTCTCTCTCTCTCCCATCAGAAATAAATGAACATTAAAAAAAATAAAACTAGGGGCGCCTGGGTGGCGCAGTCGGTTAAGTGTCCGACTTCAGCCAGGTCACGATCTCGCGGTCCGTGAGTTCGAGCCCCGCGTCAGGCTCTGGGCTGATGGCTCAGAGCCTGGAGCCTGTTTCCAATTCTGTGTCTCCCTCTCTCTCAGCCCCTCCCCCGTTCATGCTCTGTCTCTCTCTGTCCCAAAAATAAAAATAAACGTTGAAAAAAAAAAAAAAAAAAAAAAAAAAAAAAATAAAAAAAAAAAAAATAAAACTAAAGGCAGACGCTTAGCTGAAGCAAAGCCAGGTCGCATAAGGAAAAAAAGTTATTCGTGCCAAAGCTCATCCCAGTTGCCCAACACTCTAAATTTTTGTGCAAAGATTTTAAATGCTGGTTTCTCTCATTGGAAAGGGAAAGTAGCGGGAATTGCAGACCTAGAGGCGATGGTCCACAGTTCTGGCCACAGTGGTGGGGATTGTGAGTTTCTACTTCTGCCCTTGAGCTACGTGTCGGCCAGGGGTTGGGATGACCCAGGAGGGGTGCCAGCGGCCCCCTTTGCAAATGCCTGCTGGACACTAATGCCACCCAGGGCCCATCCTGTTCGACGATCAGGACGCTGTAAAGAGGAAGGGGGACAGAACTAGGGCAGAAGCAGGTGAGAGAGAAACTTTATTTTGATGTTTTTGATGAGTCACAGTGATATCGATTGCTTTCTTTTTTTAAATTTTTTTCAATGTTTATTTATTTTTGAAAGAGACAGAGCGTGAGTAGGGGAGGGGCAGAGAGAGACAGAGACAGAATCCAAAGCAGGCTCCAAGCTCCCAGCTGTCAGCAAAGAACCCGATGCGGGGCTCGAAACCATGAACCGTGAGATCATGACCTGAGCCGAAGTCGGATGCTCAACCAACTCAGCCACCCAGGCGCCCCATCCATTGTTTTCTTAAACAAAATTGTCCCAAGCTGTTACTGCCTCCTTTAGAATGTCATCCCTTGCACCGGAACTGTGGACGATGGCCGCTTTTGGGTACCTGTCACCCAGGGCTCCCACATTTCTTTCTTTTTTTTTTTTTTTCAACGTTTATTTATTTTTGGGACAGAGAGAGACAGAGCATGAACGGGGGAGGGGCAGAGAGAGAGGGAGACACAGAATCGGAAACAGGCTCCAGGCTCTGAGCCATCAGCCCAGAGCCCGACTCGGGGCTCGAACTCACGGACCGCGAGATCGTGACCTGGCTGAAGTCGGACGCTTAACCGACTGCGCCACCCAGGCGCCCCACCCACATTTCTTTCTTATGTCGGCCCTCGTTGCCCCTAGCAGGGAGCAGCGGTACCCCGGTCCCCGGAGAGTTGAATACTTTCCTGTGCGCTCTCTGTGCCAGAGTCACGTGTCACTCTGCAGCCAGCAGACTGGCACCTTTTACCAGGAGGACCCCGCGAACCACCCAGGCTGCTGTCTGAAGAGCAAGTCAGGGGGACACTATGGGGAGGGGGAGATTAATTCTACTCTTTGGAAGTGGAGACCGGAATTTAGGGCACCCGGGTTAGAGACGTGGACTGCACATATATCTACTTCCTGTCACATAATCCGGGAATAATACTCTGGATATTGCCCGCTCAGCGGGTACCCTGAGGGAAGTTGAGTCTGGAGCCTTGTTCTATAGCACGATGAACGCTGTGGGACCATTCCAGAGCAGAACGGAGGGGCAAGTTAGGAGCAAAGGGTCGACGAGATCTGGAGGCTGACCGTGGTCATTCCCAAAAAGGGACAGTTGAGCGTGAGGCATAATGCGCTGATCACACCTGTGCTACATGTCGAGAGCCAGAAACCGGTCACCTTCTCAGGCTTTCTACGTAGGGCTGTTGTTTAAAATAGTAGAGGATCCCACCCCCGCCGCCCAGTCAAAAGTCTAGGGCCAGACTGCTCCACTCGTCAGTTCTACCAAGCATTCGAAGTAGAATTAATTGTCCTTCTCCAGCTTCCAAAAAATGGAAGAGGAGGGAACACTTCCAAACTCATTTTGCGAGGCCGGCATTACCCTGATAATCAGTTCAGTATCCATGATGGACATAGATGCTGAAATCCTCAACAAAGTATTAAGAAACTGAATTTGATAATTCATTGAGGGGATCATCCAGCACGATTTATTGAATCGACGTGACACAGCACATTAACAAAATCAAGGATAAAAAATCTATAGGATCATCTCAATAGATGCCAAAAAAGCATATGACAAAAGCCAACATTCATTTATGATAAAAAACACTCAACAAAGTGGGGATAGAGGGAAGTCACCTCAACGTATTAAAGACCATGCATGACAAACCCCTTGTTAACATCATACCTAATGGTCAAAAGCTGGAAGCTTGTCCTCTAAGATCAAGAACAAGACCAGGATGTCCCCCACTCCACTTTGATTCGACACAGTTCTGGAAGTCCTAGCTACAGCAATTTGTCAAAAAAAAACCAAAACAAACAAAAAAAAAAAAAAACAAAAAAACAACACAAAAGAAATAAGGCGTCCAAGTTGGAAAGGAAGAATTATCACCATTTGCAGATGACATGGTATTATGTAGAGAAAACTTTAAAGACACCATCAAAAAACTGTTAAAACTAATATACATTCACTAAGTTCGCAGCATACAAAATCAGTATACAGACATCTGTGACATTATATGCTAATAAAAAACCACCAGGAAGAGAAATTAAGAAAACAACTCCATTTACAGTTGCATCAAAAAGAATAAAATAGGAATAAATTTAACCAAGAGGGTGAAAATTATAAGACATTAATAAAAGAAATTGAAGAAGACCCAAATAAATAGATATCCCATGCTCATGGATTGCAAGAGTCAATATTAAAATGTCCCAAGGCAATCTACAGATTCCTTATAATCCCTATCAAGATTCCAATCACATTTTTCAAAGAAATAGAACAAATAATCATAAAATATGTAGAGAACCACAAAAAACCCCAAATAGCCAAAGGAATCTTGAGAAAGAAAAGCAAAGCTGGAGATATCTTGGTATTTGATTTCAAACCGTATTACAAAGCTATAGTAATGAATACAGTATAACATTAGCATAAAAACAGATGCATAGACCAATGGCACAGAATAAAGAGCCCAGAAAGAAACCCATGCACGTGTGGTCAATTAATTTACAGAGGAGCCAAGAATATACAATGGGAAAAGGATAGTGTCTTCGGTAAACGGTGTTGGGAAAACTGGACCACTCTCTCACACGTACACACAGATTAACTCACAATGGATTAGAGACTTGAACTTAAGACCTGAAACCATAAAACTCCTAGAAGAAAACATAAGCAGGAGGCTCCTTGACATCAGTCTTGGTGATGATTTTTTTTTTAATCTGATGCCCAAAGCAAAAGCAACCACAAAATCTCCAGCAATTTTCATGTAATGACACATATTAAATGCATTCATTTCTCAGGGTGCCTGGGTGGCTCAGTCATTTAAGCTCCCACTCTTGGTTCAACTCAGGTCATGATCTCACGGTTCTTAGGTTTGAGCTGCAAGTCAGGCTCTGCTCTGACAGGGTGGAGCCTGCTTGGGATTCTCTCTCTCCCCCTCTCTCTGCCCCTCCCCTGTTCGTGCACACTCTCTCTCTCTCTCTCACTCTCTCTCTCTCTGTCATTAGATAAACTTAAAAAATGTGTTAATTTTTCATTAAGATTTTGGTAGTGGAATTATTAAATATTCCAGTAATAAAATATGAGTGAATATTAACAAAGTTCATTTTCAATTAAATTTTAAAATCTCCATAAGCAAATTGAACTATTAATATCCATTAACCAAAGAAAAATCAACTCAGTGATGAAATGTCCCTGCACAAGTAAATTTGGGGAGATTATATTTACATTTGTGTACACATATGGATGATTCCCTCTTAGTTTTATTCTAGTTACTTGAAAATTGCCCTTTGCAACAATGTGGGTGGAGTTGGAGAGTATAATGCTAAGCGAAATAAGTCAAAGACAAGTACCGTACGCTCTCACTCATGTGGAATTTAAGAAACAAAACAGACGAGCAAAGGGAAAGAAAAAAGGGGGAGGGGGGCTGGAGGGAGGGAGGCAAACCAGAAACAGACTCCTAACTAGAGAGAACAAACTGATGGTTACCAGACAGGACGGAGGTGAGTGAAATAGCAGATGGGGGTTAAGAGTACAGTTATCGTGATGAAAAATAATAAAATAATAAAAAAGATAAAATCACTAACAAAGCTACAAAAAAAATAATAAAATTAGAAAAATTTAAAAAAAAGGGGGCCGGCCACCTGGCTGGCTCATTCGGTAAAGCATGCGACTCTTGATCTTGAACGTGGGTCGTGAGTTCAAGCCCCACGTTGGGCACGGAGCCTACTTCAAAAAAAAAGAAAAAGAAAAGTCTGCTACGTATCTTGGGACTGAATGTAACTACCAGCCATAATAACGGGTAGCCACAGAGCAAAATTAGCGGTGATACATTACTTAAAAGCAACAACGGCACATTTGAAAGCCTAGTCGACTAATTTTAACGTAAATGGCGAGCCAGTAAAAGGCATCCTTTGTGCCGTGGGAGTCAGCACGTGAGCAGTGGGAACCTGACAGTCCCCCGTGGCCACCAGGAGCCACCAAAGATGACAAAACCCGGATCCCGGGGAAACTCGAGCCATATGTGAGTTTAATGCTCTGAGCACAAACGAATGATGACTTCCAGCGGGCTAGAGCAGGTGGGCCTCTGCCAGAGGGACACGTGGGGGTCTCGTGACCACAGCTGTAGAAGGAGGTCTGGGGTGTGGGTGGTGAAGGTCCTTGAGGCCCAGCCGGGGAGGCGGGATTGGACTTGGAGAACGAGCTGGAACAGCTGAGAATTCCCCTTTCAGGCATGAGACACAGAAAGGCCTAGAAGCCCCCAGCCCCGGTGTCCACCCCTCCCCCCCCCCCCCCACCGTCAAGATCACAGGCAGATTGTACTGCAAGTGTGAGAGGTTTCTCCAAGTGGACTCATGGTCTGGGCCTCTGCCTGCTCCTCCATAGTAAGGAGCACGGGTGGGGGTGGTCTGGGGGGAGGGGGGCAGTACAGCCCACGGTGACAGAGTCCCCTGAAGGAAGGACTACCTGGGAACTGGACACAGTGGCAGTTAGCGGTTAATTGTCATCTCTCCTGCTTTTGGCCTGGCACGTGAGCTAACCCCAGGAGCGGGCTAGGTTGGTTTCCAGAACAATGCAGAGGGAGGGGAGGGGAGAAATGTGGACCGTGGCCTCAACAGCACCGAAGGGGTGCCGAACGTGGTGATAGCGCGAGGGGTCCCCCCCGGTGCTATCCACCAAGCCGCAGATCCAAGGACGTCCCTAGTAACACACTGGGGGGCACCTGGGTGGCTCAGTGGGTTGAGCATCCCACTTCGGCTCAGGTCATGATCTCACAGTTCGTGGGTTCGAGCCCCGCATCGGGCTTCACGCAGACAGCTCAGAGCCTGGAGCCTGCTTCAGGTTCTGTGTCTCCCTCTCTCTCTGCTCCTCCCCTGCTCACACTCTGTCTCTCTCTCTCAAAAATAAAGATTAAAAAAAAAAAATTTTTTTTTTAAAGTCAGGACTTTGAAATAAGGCTGTGTTCTGTCCCGAGATCACGAGCCCCAGGTGGCTCTCAAACACAGATCACTGAGGTGCCTGGACAGCTGGGGTAAGGAAGGGCCACCGGCCAGCAGATGGTGAGGTCCCCTGGGTGCGTCCTCCTGGGGCGTCCCCAGGCCGGGCGTGAGCCAAGCCTTCGGTCTCTTTCTGCCCTGGAGGAAATGATCGGAGTCCTGTGCTCACGGGGTCAGGTGGAAAGTCGCCCCGCTAGCTGTTGCTGGTGTTGCTGCTTTGCCCTGGCTTCCTCTTGGCCGAGAAGTCACAGGGCTGGCTGCACGTTGCAGGTCCACTGTCCCTGACCCTGAGGGACTGCTGCTTCTCTCTTTGCATTTTCTTGGTGAGCAGACCGTGTCAGGAAAGAGACACCCTGATTCTCAGGGCTTCCGTCTCTTTTTAAAAAGACTGGAGCCTTTCTTTCCTCACCTCGTTCTTGGCCACAGCAGTCAACACCCCCTGGGGACTCTGGGAAGGGTGGGCAGGGCTGCAGAGGTGACGCACTTCCTCCGCCGGGCACCTGCTTTCTGATCGGGAATACTCCACTCAGAGCAGAGATGAGCTGGTGCATCCCAGGGCGCAGGGACTCGACCTACCCACGGGTCCCCCCGAGAGGAGGACCTTTCGGGTCGTGGGTGACACGGGGCCGCGTGGGATGGCAGCTGGCACGCGACATTTATAGACAGCTTGGTTGTCTTTAGCGCAGAACCATAGAACTCGAATGTAAGTAATGCATTTAGATTGAAAAACCTAAGTGCACAGCAGCCTGGGAGTGATCAGACTCTCTAGGAGTTCGCGCTAAGAGGACTGGAGATTCTGATTGGTCACAGGACCAACATGCGGACAGGTGGACGGGTGTGCGTTGTTTCTGTGTGCTCAGTGCGTGCACATCATACTGGACACACGGGGTTCTGCCGAGAGATGATCAGATCAGTACTGGGAGGAGCAGCAGGTTCCAGGTCTTAGGGGAGGAGGGCGGGGGGAGCCTCTGGCCCCGGAGGCAGTGACTCCTCTCCTAAAAAATCCTACAGAGCATCTGGCTCGTATCTGGGTGAGAAGTCGACACCCCACCCTTAAGTCTCTGTCATTTTTTTCCACTTTATTTTTTTAAATTTTTTTTAATGTTTGCTTATTTTTGAGAGGAAGAAACAGAGTGTGAGCAGGAGAGGGGCAGAGAGAGAGGGGGACACAGAATCCGAAGAAGGCTCCAGGCTCTGAGCTGTCGGCACAGATCCCGATGCGGGGCTCGAACCCACAAACCAAGAGATCATGACCTGAGCCAAAGTCGGGCGCTCAACCAACTGAGCCACCCAGGCACCCCTTAAGTCTCTGTAATTTTGCCCTGGGGGAAACAGAGCACTTTCCAGAAAGCCAGCGCCCCTTGGTTAGGAGACCTCTAACCCTTTGGGTTTTGGAGCTTCCTGTCCCTGTCTTCAGGGACCTTCCGGCCCTGAATAGCCACAGGTGGCCTTCATGTGCAGAATGATGTCAACCAGAATCATCTTCTGAAAGTGGCCACGTGGTTTGTCACCCTTGTCTCATCGTCCAGGCCGAAGGAAGCCTGGACGGAGTTTCTGCTTCCTCCCGGAGGATTGAGAATTACCTGCCCCCTGCAGCGTCTCCAGGAAACGGTAACATTTCTGTCCAGCACAATCAAACTATAAGAAGAATAGCGACCACGTGAATGTATTTTTAATGACCCGTGTTAGCTCTGTGTATTGGGGTCCTTCCTGGAACACGGAGGCGAGGTTTCTGGGGCTGACGGTTGATGCGAATCCTGGCGTGGGATCAGCCCATGCCGTGTGCCTTTCCTGGATAGCTGGCGCGTGGGGTTTACTCTGCCGAGGCACCACCAGGGTGCACAGGCCACTTAGGTGACGACTGAGCCACGGTGTGGCCGTTCTCTGCATCGCAGCACGGTTTGGCTCCCCCTCTTTGCCTCCGGTGCCCGGGGGTCTGTGGAAGAGACAGCACTTTGTCCTGTGTGTGTGTGCCCGTTCGAGCAAATGGACCCGCCAGTGTAAACGTTGCTCGTAAAACGAGAGAGAGCACCGTAGCCAGAGCAGGACGGTGAGCTCGTGACTCTCGAAGGCGGCGTGATGTGGGGAGAAAACCTGGAGCCTGGACGCACCTGACCATGACCCTCGGGTGGGGAAGGTTCCAGGGCGTCCCGGGGAGAAATTATCCACCACCGTGGTCCTCAGAACTCGGGTCCTTGTGGCCCTTCTGGCAATCGTTAGGCGGCAGATGCTGGTGTTTCACACTGACTCACGGACGGCCGAGGAAAAACCGGGCAAATGGCAGAACGGGGCACCCGTGGCAGGGGGCCCTTTTGTGGAGGACGAGCTAGCCTCAGGCTCGGATGTAGGGAGAGGGATGCCCGTTCAGTGAACCAGCAGGCCAGCCTCCTGTCCAGGCCGGGAGACCCTGTGCAGAGCCTCACAGCCAATCCCGACAGAGGACAGGTGACATTTGTCTCAGGGACCGGGCACGATAATCCGGAAATCGGGGCTGAGCTCTCTGTGATAAGAGGGGTTGCTGAGAGATGCTTCATGCAGAAGCGAGTTACTGTATGTGTGTATGTGTGTGTGTGTGTTCACACACACACAAGCGCACACTACACGACTAGGGGGACATTGTTCAGCAGAGGCTGGCCGGGGCGGTGATTCTGCAGGACTGGGGAGCTCCCCTGAGGCATCCACACACACACCCCTTTGCTGAAATCGGGAACGCTCACTTCCTCCTTGGCCTCTTGGTGAAAATACCTGAGGGGCCCCCCGGTAGGGAAGGTTGGCCGGCTTCCCGGGAAGGAAGTGGGGAGAGTTGGCTGTTTATGCTGCCCGGAAAGGAAACAAGTCAAAAGGGAACCTCACATGCTAGGAAGAGCCTCTGGGTCACCAGCATCTGAAGGAGAAGATTAGTTAGGGAAGTGGGGCTCCAGTGGGAAGTCAGGAGGATACCCCGACTGGCAAGAGGGAGGGACTGGAGAGCGTCATACTTCTGTGCAAGGCTAGCGGAGGTGACCTTAAAATCCAGAGGGAAGAAAAGAGAAGACAGACCCTCCCTCCTCTCTGGCGCCTGGCCCTGGGCGCTACCTGTCCCACGCCACCCAGTGACCGGGCTAGTGAGGGCGGAGAAGCTGTTCTTGGCTCAAGGATAGGAGGCCTCGGGGACATGGCCAAGGGCAGGCTGGTGGAAAGCCCACCATGGGAATGTCCTTTGAGAGAGCCCAGTTTGCCCACAGAAGCCTGCCCTTGACCTATAACCTGGAGCCGGGTCCCGCCAGCACCCCCATATCCCACGCACAAAGATAAGAGCATCGCACCCTCCCAGGACTGCTCCCCAGTTTCCTGATGGCTTGCAGCCATCCTCCTTAATGGTCCTGGTGGCTCCATTTTCCTCCTGGCTTGTTCCCGTCGCAGCAGAGACTGAGTAGAACACCGCTGACCTCCTGTGACGCCCCCTGTGTCACATGCCTCCAGATGGGAAAATCTGCCTCTGCTCTCTGGGTCTGTCCTCTGACTTCCTGGCTTCCCCGGGCCCCCAGGCTGGCCACCCCCAGGCTCTGGGATGTGCAGCCCCCAGCAGCCACCTTCCTCCTGACCCTCTTTTTATCTGAACAAAAGTTAACGTCTTCACGAAAGATGTCGGAGAGCTGCACTCCAGAAGCACAGGGTGACAAAGGAGAATCTCGAGTAACCTGCCCGGGGCTTTGCAGGCGACCTTAGGATGTGTGTGCCCAGAGGTCCCCTCCCTGTTGCCTTGAAGACATGCATTGGACCAGCTGAGCATCCTTTGGGGCATCAGGGCCTCTGAGAGACGGGTCAGGGGTGGGGCCACTGGTAATTTGTTAGTGGTAAAGTACCAGAGTTTATGAGTGATTTACTGAAAGCACACAAAAGGCGTAGAAGGTGTGCCCTGGAAAAACATCACCATTCGCTTTGTGATGTGCTGTCCGAGGGCACCTCCAAGGGTTGGGTTGCGGGTCTTGGACAGACGCTGCTTGCGAAGGTTAGTCACGCACGCAAATACCAGCCACCGTGGAGGTCGGGGGCCTCCCCACAATGCCAGTGGCTGACGCTGTGAGTCTGTCCCCGCAGAGAGAAGGAACAGCAAAGCACCAGTAAGCCGGGCAGTGTGGTGTGATGGCTGGGGGCGGAGATTCTGGAGCGGTGGTTCTTAACCTCGGTTCTTGACCCGTCGTTCTTAAATCTTAACCATCACAAGGAGATGCCTCGTGGGCAGCAAGCACATGAAAGGATGCTTGACATCACGATGAACTGGGGGACTGCAAATCCAAACCACAGTCAGATACCGGTTCACACCCACTACGGTGGCTATAACTTAAAAAAGAAGAAGAAGAAGAAGGAGAGAAGGAGGGGGAGGGGGAGAAGAAGAAAATAGCAAGCATTGGCAAGGATGTGGAAAAATTGGAGACCTCATTCTTACTGGCGGGAAAGCAAAGTGGTGCACCTGCTGTGGGAGACAGGTCAGCGGCTCCTCTGTAAGTTTAACGTAGAATCTTACGGGGGGACCCAGGGTTCCACGCCTGGGCACCCACAAGACCTGACAACAGCTTTTCAAGCAAGAACCTGGACCCACACGTTCAGAGCGGCTCTATTCACAAAAGGCAAACACAGCCCAGATGTCCATCCACAGATGAATGGGTACCCAAAATGTGCACTGTCCGGACAAAGGAATATTATTTAGCTGTAGCAAGAATGCAACCGATGCATGCTGTAGTGTGGACGAACCTTGAAATCCGTCATGCTAAGTGAAAGAAGCCAGAAACCACCTAATGTCTGATTTCATTTGTATGAAGTAACCAGCACAGATAAGTCCATGAGTCAGAAAGCATAGCGGTGGTTGGTTCACAGGGGCTGTGGGGAGAAGCGCTCGAGAAGTGGCCACGTAATGGATACAGTGTTTCCTTTTGGGGTGCTGAAGGTTTCCAGAATGATACGCGCCATGGTGATGGCTGGACGGCATTGTAAATACACTTAATGCAGCCGAACGGTACACTTTGAAATGGTTAAAATGGTAAATTCGAGGTTGTATATTTTGGCACAGTCTTTTAAACAAAGAAAAAACAACGGATGCCTGGTCCCCTCCCAGGGTCTCTGCCGAAGCTGGTCAGTTTCCCCCAAAATTGAACTTGTGTTTGCGTGGCCTTTCAAAGCTCCCAGGGCATAGGGGTTCCGGTGTGGGGCCAGGTTTGAGAACCAGCTGTGCTGGTGGGAGACCTCGCTCGGTGGCCCCCGTTTTTGACCTGTGAGATGGGAGTCCTATGGTTACCTACCTCTGACAGTTGTTACAAGGATCTAACGGGTGAGTGAAGATGTGGCCGCTGAACGTCTCCACGTGTTTGCTCTTAGCAGGGCCACCTGGCATCTAGATTGCCTCCTTGACCAGGTCAGTCCTTGTTCCGGAACTCTGCCCGCAACAGGTGTTCAGCTCCGATTCCCTCCCAGGAAGCAAGACCATGCTTCTCTGTCCAGGACCGCCCTCGGAATGCGGTTGTCCCGTGTTCTTTGCAGTGTGGCGTTCTCCTTAGACCACCCGGATCGTAGTCCTGTTCTGGATCACGAATTCTGGGGCCACTCTCATCTGCAACGTGGTACACACAGACCGCGGTGATGAGGAATGCGCAGGTGAGGGCAAATCGTTTCGAACAGTGCTTTGGCCAGCGCAACCCCGGAGGGCCACGGTGGGACCACAGTGAGTGCTCCCCGCCTCTTCAGACAGTCCTCCCACTTTGCTTGAAGATTGACTCACCCAAAGAGAAATCTCATTAGCTTGATTTCCTCCACCGAGCGTGACTCAGTCACTTGGCATTAACAGAGGAGTCTCCCGGATTTGATGACGTCCCAGAAACCATCAGATCTCGTGCAGAGAGATTTATTGTCACCTTACTTTGGCTTCTGTGTCACTAGAGATAGACAGCCAGGGTTCTCATTTCCTTTCCTCATGCAGCCTGTGGTATTAATCAAGTGGTCATGAGCCCCTCGGTATGAGAGGCCTCCTTCGGTTTGTGGGACTGCGGTTATCGAAAGTGCGCCCCACCTGAGATCTCACTGCTGATGAGCTATCGTAAACTCATCCTCCAATCCAGCATTCAGAACATGCCACCGTGCAGGTGACAAGAGATTTGCATGCACGTTTGAAAGGGAAAACCTTGGCTTTCTTCGTGATTAGGGTTTGATGATGTACTTGAACAAGAACGTTTTCCCCCCACATTGAACTTGCGTTTGCCAGAGTTGAAATCTCACATGGAACCATAGCACGCATCTCACATGTACACGTCGTGTGGACTTAGGTCTTTCCCCCCCATTTGTCGGCTGGGGTCCTCCCCGTGAGCCTCACCTGCAGCCAGGCCCCTGGCCCCACGCCCTAACCACACTATACGGAGCGACTTGCTTTTTGGCTTTGCTCTTCCAAATCCCAGCAAGCCTTTGCACTTGGGTTGGGTCTGCTCTCTCACGCAGGGCCCGCTGGACTTGGAGTTCGTCTCCCAAGACCCCGTGGGCCACCAGGGTCACGGTCTTCCTGAGTGTGGCCAAGACATGGTCTACATCTTGGATCTACACAGGAACTTGCTTCCTTTTCATTCACAGGCTTCTCAGAAAGTTCTGGCTTCCTACCGCTGTCATCGTTAAACTTGCCTATGATGACTAGTCAACATATTCCCTGCATTCACACATCTGCTCACAGGTCTCGATCTCAGGACTGTTCTACAGCAAAAGCCGTAGAAGATCACAGCTCAGCCTGTGTCTACACAGTGTTGTTAACAGAAAATCAAATACTACCAGTTGGATCCTCTTGGTTTGCTTATTTTTTTAAGTTATTTTTTTTAATGTTTATTTATTTATTTTGAGAGAGAGAGAGAAGATAGTGTGAATAGGGGAGGGACAGAGAGAGAAGGAGAACATCTCAAGCAGACTCCACGCTGTCAGCACAGAGCCTGACACGGGGCTCCATCTCACAAACCACAAGATCACGACCTGAGCTGAATCAAGAGCTAGGTGCTTAACTGACTGAGCCACCCAGGTGCTCCTGGTTTGCTCATTTGAAGAAGAGATCCTGCTAGTAGAGAAATGACCCCAAATTGTTCTCGTGTTTATAACCGTCGAAGAGCTTACGTGATTTAGCGTTTTGCCGGCTGAAATAATGGATCCCGACCAAGAAGCTTCTGCAGCTTTCCCAGTAAAGAAACGCCATCCCTCCAGCATCCGCATGGAGGAACTCAGCCAAGAGAATGGTCATTTCCCAGCATTTCATGTACCAGACGCTGGATTCATACGTCCCTGCCCTTCCCGGGGATCAGTTCCCACGAAGCTGGCATGCTTTAATATACCTCTTGGTGTGCATTTACTCTGGATTGACTCTAGAGCTCCAGGGTGCCAGGAACCAGCACACCCTCTGGCTGAGGGATGTAGCTAATGGCCTGTCAGGAAGGCTGTGCCATAAGGATAAGAGAAAGCAGACAGAGAATACCTTCTTGGGAAGGGAACTCTGCCCCACCCCTTGCCCAGGACGGTGCTGGCAGCCACGGAAGGGAATGAGAATATTCTCTCCTTTCTCAGCAGAAAACAGCAGGAGCTCCACCACCCAGGTCCCCGGAGGCTGTCTGTCTGCCCCATCAGGCTTGTAACGGACGGATGGACGGTCCTGCCCTGGACTCCGCCAAAACCAGTATTGGGAGGAAAGAAGGTGGGAGAACAGGTCTGACTGCATCTTCTGGCCCGCTTGGTTCTTTGAGCAAGCAGGCAGAAGAAAAAAGTTCTATTGACGCCTTTCAAGAGGGGGCAGCATAGCGTAAGGACAGGAGAGGCAGCCGGGCTCCTGGATCCGAGTTCATCCCATCCGCCGGCAGCTGGGCCGGCCTGAGTACCTCCGCTGTCTCCTTGGGCTTCAGTTCTCCTCCACATTAAAACTCGAAGATCGTGCTGTCCTAAAAGCGTCAGATCCAAGCTAGGAGATAGGCTTGCCCGCGGCTGTTTTAACCACAGCCACCGCCACCAAAATGCTCTCCTTCATCTCTAAACAACAACTGTATCTGAATCCCTAAACAGTCACATCAAAGGATGTGCTCTGACTTTGGGGAGACGGTGTGGACCCGACGGGTCTCACAAGGTGCGGTTTCAACGACATCAGTTTCGGATTGGCCTGTTCGTCTCTCTCAACGCAGAAACACGTTCTCGCCAGAATTTAGTGCATCTCTTCCTGTCCACGTGGATGGGTGCCCTGGTGTGTCTGTAAAGGTGCCTCGTGCACATGTACACGAGGACGTGGAACAGAGGAAAACTCGCCACGGCAGTCTGGGCTTCCCGAAAGAGCGGTGCTTCTCGGTTTCTTGCAAAGTACTGATCTCTGCCCAATTGTCAGTGAGTGTGTGAGCCCCGCGGTTCTTCTAGGGAAATCCAGCCCTCCCGGAGCCTTCATCAGGATTCCCTGGAGCGCTCGGACTGCGACAGCCAGCAGTGCCCTCTGCTGTGTGGTGCTGGCCCGACCCAGAGCCTGTGCCCATCCTGCTGGGTTAGGGGCACAGCTGGCTCTGGAGGCCAAGTCAAAGCCATCCCCCAGCCACCTAGAAACTTGGGGCTTCTCTGGGACTGGAGCGGGTGAGGCCGTGGTAGGGGTGGGGCGGGGGGAGTGCATCTCCACCAGGATTCTTGATTTCAGCTCAGGTCACAATCTCATGGACGTGAGACTGGGCCCAGCGTCAGGCTCTGTGCTGAGTGTGGAGCCTGATTGGGACTCTCTCGCTCGCCCTCTGCCCCGTTCCCCTGCTCGTGTGCTCTAAATAAGTAAGTAAATAAATATCTCTGGCAAAATCAACTGTCACGGTGTTGGTCTCATTTTGAGCAGAGACACGGATCCTGAAATTGGCAGCTTCTATCTCTCTTTGTATTTGTCTCCTCCCAGATGTGTGTGTGAGACAGGATCAAGTTATCACTGTGCTCTGAATGTAATAAATGACCTAAGTGAATATCAGGGGTGTTGGGGATACACAGAGTTCAGCGTTGTCTCTGACCTGACTTTTCCAGTGGACAGCAGCCTGTCAGGTGGAGAATACAGCCCACAGCGTGAGGCCCCGTGAGGTCTTGGTGTGACGGCTGGGTTCACTTCGTCCCTTTTTCTCTCCATTATCCATGGCTTTTTTCCTTCATGATTTATCGGGCTGAACTCCTAGGAGAAAAAGTCCTGAAAAGCAAGACTGTAGTAGCCAAAATATGGATTGGGGTGCCCACAATTAGAGAAGGGCCAGACTCATTCCCCTACCAAAAAGGGGGGGGGGGGGAGACTTGATTTAAAAAAAAAAAAAAGATGTTATTGACCCATTTGGACCAGAACAGGAAACCAGATCCCTCTTGCAGGAAAGCCGTGGTCTATCCCTCGTGGAACTTTGCCACTTTGTAGCAGAAGAGCCCCTAAATTGTAATAAGACATGGGCCAGGCTGTATGAACTCTGAGCTGCACAGGTTATCCTGGTTTTCCTTTTTACTTAATATTGATGAGTCAGCATTGTATTTTTTTTTTTAATTCTTTTAATGTTTATTTTTGAGAGATTGACAGAGTATGAGCAGGGGAGGGGCAGAGAGAGAAGGAAGCAAGGAATCTGAAACAGGCTCCAGGCTCTGAGCTGTCCACACGGACAGCGGGGCTCGGTCTCACGAACCGCGACATCATGACCTGAGCTGAAGTCAGACACTCAACTCACTGAGCCTCCCAGGCGCCCCAGTGAGTTAGCATTTTAAACGATGTCCGACCTTGTTTTTCTCCCAAATTCTTCTGTGGATTGTTTTCGAAATTCTGTGTCCAAATCCAGAAGTGAGGAAAGAAAGAAGCTAAGTGTTAAACCACAAATATCTGTGGACTTGTCACATATCGCTCTTATTACGTTGAGGTACACTCCCTCCATAGTCACTTTGTTGAGAGTTTTTATCAGAAATGGACGCTGGCTTTGTCAGATGCCTTTTCTGCGTCTACGAGGATGATCCTATGACCTTTATCCTTCGTTTTGTTGTGGTGTATCACATGGACTGATTTGTGGGTGTTGAACCGTTCTTGCCTCCCTGGAATAAATCGCACTTGATCGTGGTGTATGATCCTGTTAACGTATTGTTAATTTCAGTTGGCTCCTGTGTTGTTGAGGACTTTTGTATCTGTGTTCATCATACTCCATGGTGGAAAACTGAAAGGCTTTCCTCTAAGATCGGAAACAGACAAGGGTGCCCTCCTCTGCACGTTTATTCAACAAGGGACTGGAAGTCACAGCAGTTGGCAAGAAAGAGAAAGAAAAAGCATCCAAATTGGGAAGGAAGAAGTAAAACTGTCACTATTTGCAGATGACATGATATTATATAGAGAAAACCCTGAAGACACCATAAAAAAAAAAAACTGTTGAAACTAGTAAATAAATTCAGTAAGGTTGCAACATACAAAATCAATATACAGAAATCTGTGGCGTTTCTATACACTAATAAAAAACTGTCGGGAGGAGAAATTAAGAACATAATCCCATTTACAATTGCACCAAAAGGAACAAAATAGCTACAAATAAATTTAACCAAGGAGGTGAGAGATCTACATGTTGAAAATTATAAGACCTTAATAAAAGAAATTGAGGAAGATAAATATTTCATGCTCATGGATTGCAAGAATCAATATTGTTAAAATGTCCATACTATCCAAAGCAATGTCTGTCAAGATTCCAATCACTTTTCTCAAAGAAATAGAACAAATAATCATAAAATATGTAGAGAACCACAAAAAAAAAAAACAAAAACAAAAACAAAAAACAAACGAAAAAACACCCGAACAGCCAAAGGAATCTTGAGAAAGAAAAGCAAAGCTGGAGATATCTTGGTATTCGATTTCAAACCATATTACAAAGCTATGGTAATGAATACAGTATAATATTAGCATAAAAACAGATGCATAGACCAATGACACAGAATAAAGAGCCCAGAAAGAAACCCATGCACGTATGGTCAATTAATTTACAGAGGAGCCAAGAATATACAATGGGAAAAGGATAATGTCTTAGGTAAACGGTGTTGGGAAAACTGGACCACTCTCTCACACGTACACACAGATTAACTCACAATGGATTAGAGACTTGAACTTAAGACCTGAAACCATAAAACTTCTAGAAGAAAACATAACCAGGAAGGAAGCTCTTTGACGTCGGTCTTGGTGATGAATTTTTGAACCTGACAAAAGCAAAAATAAATAAGTGGAAAGACATCATACTAGAGAAGCTTCTGCTCAGTGAACGAAACTATCGACAAAGTGAAGGGACAGTCTGCTGAATGGCAGAAAATACTTGCAAATCATCTACTTGGTAAGGGGCTAATACCCAAAATCTATAAAGAACTCATACAGCTCAATAATAAAAAACCAAACAATCCAATTATATAGTGGACAGAAGATCTGAATAGCCATTTTTGTTTTCAAAGAAGACAAAGAGGGGTGCCTGCACGGCTCAGTTAAGTATCTGCCTTTGGCTCAGGTCATGATCTCACAGTTCTTGAGTTTGAGTCCCACATGAGGCTCTCTGCTATCAGCACTGAGTCCGCCTCAGATCCTCTGTCTCCCTCTCTCTCTTCCCCTCACTTGCTCTCTCTCTCTCTCTCTCTCTCAAAAATAAATGAAACATTAAAAAAAAAAAAAGACATCCAGATGGCCAACAGGTACATGAAAAGATGCTCGGCATCACTCATCATCAGGGAAATGCAAATCAAAACCACAATAAGTTATCACTTCACACCAGTCAGAGTGGCTATTACTAAAAAGACCAGAAATAACAAGTTTCGGTATGGGGAACAGGGAGCCCTCGTGCACCGTTGGTGGGAGCGGAAACTGGTACAGCCACTGTGGAAAACGGTATGGACGTTCCTCACAAGGTTAAAAAACAGAACTGCCGGGCAATCTAGCAATTCTCCTTCTGGGTATTTATCCGACAAAAATGAAAACACTAGAGCAAAAAGATATATGCACCCCTGTGTTCATTGCGATGATGTCACTTACAATAGTGAAGATACAGAAACAGCCTAATAACCCATAGATCTGTAGATGAACATGTAAAGAAACTGTTCCTAATATATTTATATTTATATCTATATATGCGCAGCGGAATGTTGTTCCGCCTTAAAAAAAAAAAGAATGAAATCTTGCCACCCGCGACCAAATGGATGGACCTCGAGGGCGTTGTGCAAAGTGAAATAAGTCAGAGAGAGAAAGGCAAGTACTGCATGGTCTCTCTTATATGCAGAACCAAAAACAAAACAAAAAAACAACAAAAGAAACACACACCAAAAAAAAAACCAAAAACGCCTGATTGCCAGGGGAGGCAACCAGGGAGGAGGGTGGAGAAGTGGGTAAAGGGAGTCAAAAGATAAAAAAGGAAAAAAAAATCTGAAAAACCACAGATATCCTCTGGGCAGCCAAAATATTCGAAACATTTTGGCTGCCCATGGGTTGAAGGTTGAGCAATGCTACTGAATAGCAGAGTTCTTGGGTGGTGCTGATAGACCCAGGTCTCATGGACCCTGAGATTGGCCTGCCTGTGAGTGTGAACAGTGGGGTGTTGGGAGAGATCTGTGTGGCCCGTACAGGGCAGACTGGAGCTAAATAAACCTGTGGTGTCAAAATCCAGAGGTGTTCCAGAGACAGACAGACAATGGATCATGAGAAGCATTGTTGTTGTCCAGGATAACAGAGACCCCAACTTGCAGGGGCCTGGGATGGGGTGTGCCCTGGGCTTCTGGCTTTTTTTTTTTTTTAATTTTTTTTTTACATGTATTTATTTTTGAGAGACAGAGACAGAGTGTGAGCAGGGGAGGGGCAGAGAGAGAAGGAGACACAGAATCCGAAGCAGGCTCCAGGCTGCGAGCTGTCAGCACAGAGCCTGACACGGGGCTCGAACCCACGAACCGTGAGGTCATGACCTGAGCCGAAGTCAGGCACTTAACTGATGGAGCCACCCAGGAGCCCCATGGGCTTCTGGGTTTCTGCTAAGGCCATCTTACTTGGCTCTCACGAGGTCACGCTTACCAAAAATGCTCACTGGAGGAGAAGGAAACCAAGTGTAATGTGACAGAAATATGCGAGATCTTAACAGCAATTTGAAGTCCATGGAATGTAAAATAAAATTTTACGTTTAGGGGCGCCTGGGTGGCGCAGTCGGTTAAGCGTCCGACTTCAGCCAGGTCACGATCTCGCAGTCCATGAGTTCGAGCCCCGCGTCGGGCTCTGGGCTGATGGCTCAGAGCCTGGAGCCTGTTTCCGATTCTGTGTCTCCCTCTCTCTCTGCCCCTCGCCCGTTCATGCTCTGTCTCTCTCTGTCCCAAAAATAAATAAACGTTGAAAAAAAAAATTAAAAAAAAAAAAAATTTACGTTTATTTATTTATTTTGAGAGAGAGAGAACAAGGGGCGAGGGCCAGAGAGGGAGAGAGAATCCCAAGCACCATCAGTGAGATCATGACCTGAGCTGAAATCAAGAGTTGGGCACTTAACCGACCGAGCCATCTAGGTGCCCCAGAATTTCCCTCTTTTATTTATTTATTTAAAAAAATTTTTTTTTCAACATTTTTATTTATTTTTGGGACAGAGAAAGACAGAGCATGAACGGGGGAGGGGCAGAGAGAGAGGGAGACACAGAATCAGAAACAGGCTCCAGGCTCCGAGCCATCAGCCCAGAGCCCGACGCGGGGCTCGAACTCCCGGACCGCGAGATCGTGACCTGGCTGAAGTCGGACGCTTAACCGACTGCGCCACCCAGGCGCCCCAGAATTTCCCTCTTTTAAAGATGAGAAGACGAGAGCATTCCTGCCTGTGTGTGTGCGTTGGGCTGTGTGTCGGGAGAACTGTGTTGGGTTCCTCCCGGAGATGTCAGAGTGCTACAGGGGCAATAGGATTATGGGATTAAAACCTGAAATCCACATGCAACGGGTGACCTGTAAAGTACTTTTCGGGGCGTATTCTGCACAGAGCTTCCCAAAAAAATGCATCTAAAGGTCAGAGGTGAATTCACAGCCGTGTTGAGTGATCAGTCAGGCACACATAGTTGTGGCGAGGGCTGAGGACAGGAGGAATTAGAAGTCCTGAGTCTAGACAGGGTGGAGTGAACAGAAGCGGTTATAGCAGCAGCGTTGTGAAACGCCTGGTCCCGAATGTCACGCTTGCGGGGTGCCAGACGGGGCCGTGCGTGCTTCAGAGGTCACCATGGGTAGATGGCTTGCAGATAGTTTTTCACAAGCTTTAACAAACCTCCAGGACATGTGCTTGCACTTCCCTTGCCCTGGGGGTATCAGAGAGAGCCAGCCATGGACAAGAGGGGCGCCTGGGTGGCTCGGTTGGTCGAGCGGCTGACTTTGGCTCAGGTCATGATCTTGCGGTTCGTGGGAGCCCCACATCAGGCTCACTGCTGTCCGCGTGGAGCCCGCTTCGGATCCTCTGCCTCCCTTTCTCTTGGCCCTCCCTGGCTTGCGCTTGCTCTCTCAAAAATAAATACTTTTTAAAAATTAAAAAAAAAAAAGTTTACGGACAAGAAAATCTGAGTCTCAAAAATTTTCTCAGGGAAGGGAATGATAGTAAACTTGGCAGAACAGAATAGGATTTGAGTCTGAGTGCGGATAATACTGGGCTTTTGCCCAGTGGGTTTCCTTTACATATTTATTTTACTTAACTCTGTTTTAAGTAAGCTCTCCGCCCAACATGGGGCTTGAACTCACGACCCTGAGATCAAGAGTCATATGTTCTACTGACTAGCCAGCCAGGCGCCCTGCTAAATACGTATTTTAAATACAGAGATCCTGTCATTCAGATAAAAGCTCCCCCACAAGCTCCTTTTCTTTATTCTTTATGTTTTTAGAGAGGGAGAGTGTGTGCAAACAGGGGAGAGGGCAGAGAGGAAGAGAGAGAGAGAGTCTCCAGGCTCAGCACCCAGCCTGACACGAGGCTCCATCCCAGGACCCTGGGATCACGACCTGAGCCGAAATCAAGAGTCGGACCCTCAACCAACGGAGCCACCCAGTCGTCCCCCACCAACTCCTTTTATAAAACCTGAGAGCAGAGTTGTCCAGAGGCTCTCAGCCATCCATTCATTCGTTCCCACAAACACTGGCTCCGGGGCCTTCCGCGCACCAAGGAGCTGTCAGGAGCTGGGGAAATGGGCAAAAATTGCTGCCCCCATGGGTCCCACATTGTAACGGGAGCGACAATAAGTAAATAAGTAAATAAGTAGAACAAAACTACTGGTACCCAGTTTTACAGGAGGTAAACTGAGGCAGAGAAGACTCCAGAGGCACGTCCAAGCTCACGCGGCAGAGGCAGAACTCGAACCCGGACGGCGTGTGGGCTGACCTCCCCGCTGCGCAGCCCCTGGTGTGCAGTACACCCTGGGCACCGGTTCTGGGGGGGGGGGGGGAGTGTTGGCGGGGGGAGCGGGGAGAGGTGCCAGGGGAGAGCCTGGCTTCTATCTTGTTACGCATTTGAAATCGGAGTGTTGGTTCTCTAAGCCTCTGCCTGCACTAACGCTTACATGATCAGGTTAAGCAGACCCTAGGAGGGGTAAGGATTTAAAACACCTATGTGTCGGGGCACGTGGGTGACTCAGTCGATGAAGCGTCTGACTCCGGCTCAGGTCATGATCTCATGATCTGTGGGTTCGAGCCCCACTTCGGGCTCTGTGCTGACAGCTCAGTGCCTGGAGCCTGCTTCCGATTCTGTGTCTCCCTCTTTCTGTTCCCTGCCCCCCAAAGATAAATAAGCATTAAAAAAAAACAAGTCTGTGCCCTTTAGCCTGCCAGCCCCCCCATACACACCCAGCAGGCGGGGCTGCTTTGTGAAAGCTCCTAAGTAGCGTTGTGGCTTGCGTTTATTTTCGGTGTAGATCTCTGCCAGGGAGTACTGTGTTCCCTGGTCACAGCCTCCGTGGCTCGCCATTTATCTCACACGGCCTTTTGGTGGTGACCCGTGAAGGGTTCGAAGAAACCTAAGCCCCTTCTTGGCAGCCGGTGACATACTTCTCACGATGGCAGAGACCCTGTTAGAAAGTGGGGGAGGGGGACAGTAAAGTGACCCCCAAATGGAGAAGGTGCTTTGACAAAGCAGGTGTCTCCATACACCTTACACAGAGGTTTGTGTTTTGTTTTTAATATTTAACTTTTTTAAAAAAGTTTATTCATTTCTTTCGAGAGAGAGAGCATGCGTGCACGGGAGGGGCAGAGAGAGGCAGGGGGAGAGAGAGAATCCCAAACAGGTTCTGCACTGTCAGCACAGAGTCCCAGGTGGGGCTCGAACTCATGACCCGTGAGATCATAAGCTGAGCTGAAATCAAGAGTCGGACGCTTAACTGACTGAGTCCCCCAGGCGCTCCTCTAGGCAGTGTTATTCAGGGGACCTTCCTGGTGGGAGATCAGGTGGAGGCCAATCCACAGCTGCTGCATAGTTACTCTCTGCAAAATCCAGACCTTACGCCACAGCTTTTATAGAGCGAGGGACGCACAGAGTAGGGGCGCCGTTGTGAGATCAGGGGGCTTGCACGCACCTAATCGGCAGCTACCCTTTAATGAGACCTTGCAGCCCCAGCTGAGCATCAGGAAGGGGAAAGGTTGTGGCATCCCTGACAGATTCATGGGGGGCCAAAGCGAGCCTTCCCCTGTCCCAGCCTCCCTGAGGTCTCCAAGGGCCCTGGAACTGGCTGCGAGAGAGGTCATGTGAGCAGACATGACCCACCGGAGGGCCGGAGAGGGGGCTCAGTGCGGTCAGAGCTACAGACAGATTCCTCTGGGAGAAATGTACTTCTGGCCTGTGCCTTCCTCTGTTCAGCACCTACAAGCTCGTTCCGAAGACAGGTTCTGTTTCAAAGGAGGCTGATTCACACTGCGGTCTGGTCAGGAGTGTTAAACGAGTCTAGCTGGTAAGGGTTCTTAGGGGTTTCAGAGGTCTGTCGTTTCCTTTGTGATTAAGAAAACAAACCTTGTGGGGCGCCTGGGTGGCTCAGTCGCTTGAGTGTCCAACTTCGGTTCGGGTCATGATCTCGCAGTTTGTGGGTTCGAGCCCCGCATCAGGCTCTGTGCTGACAGCTCAGGGCCTGGAGCCTGCTTTGGATTCTGTGTCTCCCTCTCTCTGCCCCTCCCCTGCTCGTGCTGTCTCTTTCTCTTTCTCTCTCTCAAAACTAAATAAACATCAAAAAGAAAAAAGAAAAGAAACCTTTGCAGCAGGAATGTGTCAATGGAGTGTCTCCCACCACAGGGAAAATACGGGCTTTCGACTGAAAGTGAGCGTTTTGCTCAGGCCATTCAAGCCCAGCAGTGGACGTGTCCTACAGGCTCGGATGGGCGGTGTGGCACTTGGTTTTCAGGTTGGAGCACTCCTGCACTGAGAAGTGACCTCGCACTGATGAGAGTTTCTCTTTGTCCCCTTCCCCGCAGGGCTGCCTGACCACGCCCAACTCCCCAGCGGTGAATCCGCGTTCCATGACGTTGGGTCCATCCCTGTCGCTTGGCAACATCTCAGGGGTGTCTGTGAAGTCGGACATGAAGAAGCGTCGGGCCCCTCCGCCCCCGACGCCGCCCGGCCTGGGGCCACCAGTGCAGGACAAGGTCTCAGAAAAGGTAGGCGGAGGGCGGCTCCGGGGAGTGGTGGATCCACTAAAAGGACCGGCGACTTCTCTGGAAGTTCCCTGTGTGCCCTACCTTCTGCAAATTTGTGGCTTTAGCGGGGAGAGTGTTTCGATCGAATCTTTAAGCTTTATTTAGAAGTAAAAGTGAGGGGCGCCTGGGTGACTCAGTCGGTTGGGTGTCTGACTCTTGATTTCGGCTCAGGTCATGATCTCACAGTGTGTGAGATCGAGCCCCACGTCGGGCTCTGAGCTGAGTGGGGAACCTGCTTGAGAGTCTCTGTCTCCCTCTCTCTCTGTCCCTCCCCTGCTCATGCTCACTCTCTCTCTCAAACATTTAAAAAAAGTAGAAGTAAAGATGAGATGCCACGCTCCTTCACGTGTGGAAGGTAGGACACCTCCTGTGCTCTCAGGCGTTCAAGGCCTGTGCTTGTTATTAGCATTTATTGTGTCTGCAGCATTAAAAGTTTGGGCGTCGTCATGATCTCTAAATGAGAAAATAGCGTGGTTCAGAGCACTGAAAGAAATCTGGAGTCTGTACGGGACAGGGATGATAGGTCGTAAAATATAGATGCCCCAAATAATTCAGATGCACAGGAAAGGAGGGAGGGCCTTTCACACTAAGTCACTTTCCACGTGATGGGACGTTTGCAGAGACCGTGTATGTAGGAAGCCATGGGTGCTAAGTTTATCATCAGAGCAACGTCACACCTTTGCAAGGGGTTGTCACTATGTGTGGACCAGAAAGAGCCTTTGTCCTCAGCAGCTGGGGTCTGCACTGGGCTTCTGTCCTCCCGCGAGTCTGCCGCGGCATGAAGCGCGATTGGAAATCCCAGGCCCTCCGTTCTCAGGGGCCGGGACGCTCCTTGACCAGGCAGCTCCTGTTCTCGAGGCTTGGGATGATGCACGGTGAAACTGATGTACAGGTTTCATCTTCTAAATGCATCCGTCCTCATTCAGGTGGGGGGAAGCAGGGACAGCACACGGTGTGGCCGGGATGGGACCGGACTTTGGAATCTTCTAGAAGCTGTGTTCTCCAAGGCTGACCAGCTGCGCCCACAGGTGGGCCTGCTCCACATGCATTCCAAGACTCCAAGCCACAGTAAGAATGCATTAGTGCTCACCAAGCAGGGAAGGTTCCCAGTGGCTGGCACCCCAGCTCCCTGGGGGACAGGGACACCACGCTGCAAACAGGGACTTTATAGAACACACATTAATTCTCTCACAGGGGCTTCATTTCCTGACTCTTTCCTTCTGCCTTAGCGTCCCTGGCCTGTCCGTGCTTCGTGGAGGCAGAAAACTTCACACTGCTGCTACTCTGGGTTTGAAGCCTTTTTTTTTGCGTATTCATAAGATGGCTTTTCCTTAAAATAAACTAGAATCTAAATCTGTACCTCCCAGATGGGAGGGTCGGCCTGGGGTCATGGTTAGAAGTTGCCTAAGTGGCTCTCTGGAGCAGTAGTCTTCTCAGATTCCTTCTTGCCTGGTTGTCTGTCCATCAGTCTTCATAAATCTTAATAAATCGTCCTCCGTCCTCACAGGTGTGAACTTTATCCCCAGGTCTCAGAGACCACCCTGCTCCCATCGACAGACCTTTCCATCCGTGCCTTAGCAATCTGTTGGAAAACCCTGACACAACACGTTTTAGAAGAAAATATTTTGATTTTTTGTGTTTCTTAAGCATTTTCTTTTTTTCTTTTTAATGTTTATTTTGAGAGAGAAAGAGAGACAGGGAGTGAACAGGTGAGGAGCAGAGAGGGAGGGAGACACAGGATCCGAAGCAGGCTCCAGGCTCCGAGCCGTCAGCACAGAGCCCGACGCGGGGCTTGAACCCACGAACCACGAGATCGTGACCTGAGCTGAGGTCAGACACTTAACCGATGGAGTCATCCAGGCGCCCCTAGCATTTTCTAATGCTCCTAAGCTCTTCTGAGTTCTCCGGGATGTTTTAGCTGTCTTTTGTTACCAAGAGCGTTAGGTACAAATGCACCCCATTTGGTCGTACACTTGCGGGACTAAATGTGCAAATTGAACCCAAAGTTTCTTCCTGTGCTTGTGTGGTGAAATGTAAACCTTTTTTGGGGTTTAGGATCTGAACTTTTTCATAACCCACAGACCATACTTCTAGCATTTAGTACTTTTCAGCCCCCTCCCTCTGGGGACATCAGTTTGCTTCTGATTGGGAGGGATGTTAGCACCAAAAACCACAAGTTCCAGCATCATTATTGCTTGAGGGCTGTTTGCAATGAGAATTGCGTTTCCTGGTGTTCTCGAAGGTTGATGCTGAACCCGATCAGCATCTTAAAAGTTCCTTCCGTCCGGAGAAGAGGTGTTCTCAGATTTTAACATGCTTCTCCAGAGTGGATAAAGTCTGCCCGAGTGGAAAAATGCATTGTAAATAGGGAATCGGGAATTTCAAGTGAAAAATAAATAGTTCTCTATACGCTGAAAAATGAACAGAGTTCCCTCGGAGGCAGTAAAAGCTTCTTACTAAAATCTGTTTTATTTGGCACAGAATGAGCGCAGAAATTGGCTCACAGAAATGCTCTCCTTTTTTAAGCATATGAGTGGCATATGGATTAGATTTAAGTATTTGCTGGGACCATATTTTTCCTTTTTATTTTATTTATTTTATTTTTTTTTTCAACGTTTATTCATTTTTGGGACAGAGAGAGACAGAGCATGAATGGGGGAGGGGCAGAGAGAGAGAGGGAGACACAGAATCAGAAACAGGCTCCAGGCTCCGAGCCATCAACCCAGAGCCTGACGCGGGGCTCGAACTCACAGACCGCGAGATCGTGACCTGGCTGAAGTCGGACGCTTAGCCGACTGCGCCACCCAGGCGCCCCTATTTTTCCTTTTTAAATGAAAGGTATTTTGTTATTTACTAATTTCTGGGAAAGGAACCCAGAAGTGTATTGTCATCGTTGTCGGGTAAGAACGTCAGTTCCTTTTTCACCAACTTCCTTCCAGATAAAGATAAGATGTTTGTTTGGAAAACCTTAGTTGTTCCTAACACCGATGTCCTGAATGGAAAGGAAAGGCTTATTTTCAAGGACATGACTAGTTTGGGGAAAGGAGAATGCCTGCATTTTCTTATTTTAGAAGAAAATATTTTATCTTTTTCTCTTATCATCTGGTCCGAAAAATTCAGGGTTCCCTTATTCAGGTCGCAGAAGGGGAATCATGTCAGACGAGTGTCGGTTCAGGGGACGCATTGTCCCCCAAATGCTGTCTTTGTATCAGCGTTTGTTACCTGTTTTTATACTCACGACGCGATCGCCAGTATTTGTTATTTCTAAAATACTTTCCGGAGAGACTTTCCCGGAGGGGGTAGGTAGCGCCAGTGAAAGAAATTAATGGTGTCCTCGAGCAAGCCTGTTAGCAGAGAAATTGGCAAGACGGGTCGAGAGACGTGTTATCTTTCCAGAGGAGACCGAATCTCTGTGCCAGACTTTCATCCCTCTTCCCGGTACCTCGAATGTAGTTCTAATTAAGTGGAACATTCAGACAGGAATGATATATATGTGAGGGCACCATACGCTGAGTCAGTAGTTTTCGAACTTAAGCGAGCATCAGAATCACCCCCAAAGGGCTTGTTAGAACACATTTTGCTTGGCTCCACCCTGAGGGTTTCTGATTCAGTAGGTCTGGGGCAGGGCCTGGGAATTTGTGTCCCAGCAAGTTCCCAGGCAAACCCCACTTTGAGAACCACCGCGCCGCAGAAACTCCGCTGCCCCGATCCGCTCGCTCGGTGTAAATATCTTGAACGGGTCTGGAGAGTTCTTCCCGCAGAAGAGTTTCCCTGGAGATGAATGGGTCTGTGCTCTGCAATAACGTCTGGGCACAGTTTGCCATAGTGTTAGCTGAGGCCTAACGTTGGATGTTAAGATAAATAAATAGTTCTTGCTTCTTCTTGCCGGGACCCAGGGTGTGTTCGTGTGAGGGACCGAGGGATTGCCTGTCCCAGGTGGGATTTTTCTTCCTGTTTTACCTTTGAGATTCCCCAGGGTCATCACTCCACTCTGCTGTGTGCTGAGACGACCTCACGCCTTGTCCTTGGCCCCGATCAAGGGCAGAGTTCTTGCTTGCTGTGCCTACCTGGGGGTCAGAGCCCCCTTTGTATGCCAGGTCTGAGTATCTATCCCCAAGGAGGGTGGTCTCTTGTCTCTTGCACACATGTGCCCCCCTCTGGGCTGTGGATCAGCGCAGATCTCAGATGACGCGTGGGGCCGCGGACACAAGTGCCTGCGTGGGCACCCCCTCCACTCACTCTCTGGTCCTCAGTTTCCTCCTCTGCAAAATGGGAACAGCCAAGGCAGCCTTCCCGGGTACATGATGTAGAGGCCAGACCACAGGCCATGCAGCTGCCTCCTGGGGTTAACATCCCAGCTCTGTCCGCCCTGGTCCTGTGGCCTTGGTGAGTCCCGCAGCAACTACCTCGCCATCCCCCTAGGTATGCAGACAGCACAAGAGCCCTTGTGAGAGCCAGGCATCGGGAATGGAAGAGCCGGAGGCAGGGAGGACCGACCAGTGGGAACGGTGGCTCTGTGCCCTGGCCAGGCTCCTGCGTTAACCAAGTGGCAGATTAAACTTAAAACTCAAACTCGTGGGCGCAGGGGCAGGGGGCCGCCTGGGTGGTTCAGTTGGTTAAGTGTCCGACTCGTGGTTTGGGCTCAGGTCATGATCTCACGGGTTTGTGGGTTCGAGCCCCACATCGGGCTCTGTGCTGACAGTGTGGAGCCTGCTTGGGGTTCTCATTCTCTCTCTCCCTCTGTCTGCCTATCTCTCTGCCCCTCCCCTGCTCGTGCTCTGTCTCTCCCAAAATAAATAAATCAACTTAAAAAAAAATCAAACTCTGTGTTGCCGTAAACACCAAAGGCAACGTGAAACAAGACCACACCCTCGTGCTGGCTTTGCCCCCACGTCAGGCACAAACTGTGAATACACCTCGTTCACAGGTCCACACTTTCAGAGTTTATTGGGGGGCCGTTGCTCATCCTTTGAAGGATCCTTGAAGCCCCTCTTTGAGAGGAACAAGAATAGAATACTGTCCCGTGATCTGTGCTTACGTGACTCAGTTTAGCCATTCAAGATGGAAAGAATCCCGTAAATCACGCCTGCCGATATCTGCCTCTTAGAACGCTCTGCGGGTCACGGACAGGCGTATTTCGCTTTTGTCTGTCAGTTGATTAAAAACAACTTGTGGGAGTTTTCTAGAAAATGCTGTGTGGTCTCATTTGAGTTCTCCTTTTCCACAAATGCAGAGGAAACGGCTCTTCCCTAATATTTTCAGTCGGCACATGGTTCTTTTACGCCCGCTTTTATGCCGAAGACAACTCTGAATCCTTTTTTATCGTAAGGACAAGGAATTCAAAAAGTATTTTAGTTATCCGGGCTCTCTTTTGTCCTGTAGCACTTGAATTATGGCATTCATCGTGGAAAGCGTTCAACACCAGATAATTCCAGTATGACAGCCACGTCTCTACACCATCTCAAGTTTGTTGCATTGGGACTAAAACCACTGGTGGGGACAGCCGTTAAAATGAGAGATCGGGAGGGGCGCCTGGGTGGCTCAGTCGGCTGAGCAGCTGACCTCGGCTCAGGTCACGATCTCGCGGTTCACGAGTTCGGGCCCCGCGTCGGGCTCTGTGCTGACAGCTCGGAGCCTGGAGCCTGCTTCAGATTCTGTGTCTCCCTCTCATTAAAAAAAAAAAAAAAAATTAATGAGAGATGAGGAGGCTGGTGTTACAATCAGTTATTAGTATAACCCCAAAAAAGATTTTTCCATGAAAAATGGCTTACGAGTTCAATAAATACGTCCACACCCTGCACTTAAGAGTATGAATTGACCCTCATTCCTTGGATATCTCAGTGCAGCGTTTTGTACTGTGTGAATAATTCGGGCAATCTGCACACGTTAGAAATCAGGGGAAAGTGTTACTACTTGAGATTCCGTATGAGAATCAGGTATCTAGAATATTACAGGACGTTGTAACCCTTTGCTGACCGCACCCCCAACGACACACTTCATCCAGAACTGAAGTGTACATCTGACCATCGCCAAACTCACAGTCCGTTTCTGTGGTGGTGCGTCAGATCATTCTGGAATGTTCCTGACCTCCCTCTGCTTCCCGGTCCATAGCAGAGAGAAGGCCCCCCCCAGCGATGTAGCCTCAGGAACCCTTGTTGCGGGGGGGGGGGGGCGTCCCCGCCGAGCAGGGTCACGGACCAGGGTGGGCTCCAAGCGTATTCTCTCTGCTGTTAGGACTGACGGTTGCTGCTTATTAAATCAAACGTCCGCAAGGGTGTTGAGGTAAATGGAAGCCCTGTTCCCGCAGGGCCATTTCCACTGTCCCCCTGGAGTGGGGACTCCTCCGAGTTCCCTGTCACTTGCCTCTTGCTGGTTGTTAACTTGTTTCTGGCAAAGGGGATGATGCCTGGAGACTTTTTAAAAATTATTCTTCGTGGGGCACCTGGGTGGCTCAGTCGGTTGAGTGTCGGACTCTTGATCCCAGCTCCTGTCATGATGTTCCAGTTCGTGAGATCAAGCCCCATGTTGGGCTCTGTCCTGACAGCGTGGAGACTGCTTAGGATTCTCTCCCTCCCTCTCTCTCTGCCCCTCCCCTGCACATACGCCTGTGTACCCATGCTCTCTCTCTCTCTCTCTCTCTCTCAAACTAGATATACATTTAAAAAAATTATTCTTCATACTAATCAAAGACCTCTGATGACCTCCAGCACGTGGGTGGTGCTCACATGAGCGATGGCTCAGCCTTGGCCTCCTGGAGCCCTGTGCTGGCCAGAAAGGATTCAGAGTAGAGAAGAGTGGTCCCTTTGATACACCCCGTGTGCCAGGGACCCAGGAGGGGAGGGGCCCCACCTGGACTGATCCCCCGTATAAGATGAGGGGGAAGGTCTATAGACCCACGTCTGTCCCTCACGTGCCACACCCCCTGTCCAAGAGCCCTGATCCCGAAGGCGGCCACCTCTCCCACACCCATCTTAGCACCCTGGTCCAGGGGCTCCCACCCGCCTGGGACGACCCACATTGCAGTAGTGGCCTCTTCCTGGGTCCCTGCATCCGCTCCTGCCCTCCTGCCCCCCTACACCACTGCTAGAGTAACACTGGTCCAAACACAAGTGGGGGCGTCATCCCCCTGGGGCATGACCCGAGTTCTTACCTCCGCCCGCAGCCTCCAGCTCTGGGCTCAGCGCCTCCCCGGTGCCCTCACCGCCCCTCCCGGAGGAGTCCACGACTTGTCCTCGCCGCAGGGCCCCGTCACATTCTCCCCTCACCTGTACCATGCTTGGAGGCCGCTTCGCCGGCCAGGCCTCCCTCACCCCTCCATCCGCCGGTCACAGTCTGCTCCGTTTCCCATTCTCATCTGTGTTTCTTCCAGCGTCTAACCCGTAAGCCCAGAGGCAGGGGACTTAGTGTCTCTGCTCCCTGCCGTGTCTCCGACGTCTGATGCCGTGCCGCTGTATCAGCAAGCGTTTGTGTTCATTCACTTTGCATTTCCGTGATTCACTCACCAGGCGTGGAAAGGTGGGTCCCCTCGAAGTGAAAGACACTGGTTGCAATATGTATGCGAAGAACTAACGAATGCCCTGCTCGCAGAGCCTACTTTAGAAAGGGCGACAACTTGGCCATAAGCCTGCAGAGTTCGCTCGTCACTACGGGAAAAGACGGTCGGTGAGCCCCCCACCAGGGCAGCCTTCTGCCGGATCCCAGGGCTAGAAGTGACCGTATGGTGGGGGTGCAGGAACCGTGTGCAGAGACAGTCACGCTGCCACGTAAATTGTGGACTCACCCCTCACGGCCATCCTGGCCAGCTTGCTGGTCACGATGGCCCTTCGTCAGTTGAGTTGAGGAAACCGAGCCGGTCCAGGCCTTGCTGCAGGTCAGAGACCGCGTAGGCAAGGGCTCTCACCGGCCGCACGTCCTGTACCATGTGTGGCCCTTCTTGGGAAGACCGGGCCCCGTCCCCCCACCTGCAGAGGCAGTGAGGATGAGATGAACGCACTTGGAGGGGGCCGCGTTCCCTCTGTGACTTGGTAAGAGGCAAACAGACCTTGGAGAGGAAGGCATGTGCGCATTGAGCTGGGGAGTCCTGTGGCCTGGGGACCCGTCCCAGGGTTTGGATATACGTCCCGTTACAAACTGCGAGTAGGTACCAGGCTTTCTCTCTGGTGTGGCTGGAGGCTTTCCACCTCCCTACTGTTGACTGCCCTCCACACTGGAATGTTCTAGAATACCACAGGAGGGCCCCACTTCTTTCCCATGCTGCACTGCCTGTCCCTCCTCTGTGTAGGCCTGCAGGCTAGTAACTCAGAGCATCCCCCCCCCCCACTCCCGGCCATTCAGGGCATCCCCGTGGACCCTTAGCCCTCCAGGTTACCCTGAAGGAAGCCCCTCCCTCTCTCCCTTCCTCCCTCCTCCCACCAGCTGAGCCCCCTCCTTGCGCAGACGGGAAGGGACTTTGCCCTGGAAACCTCCCCCCATGGCAGGCCTTTCCTTCTGGCTTCTTCTGTGTGTGTGCCCCTGAGCCTGTTTTTTTTTCTTTTTTTTTTTAATATTTTTTAAAGATTTTGTAAAATTTATTTGTCTTGAGGGAGGAAGAGAGAGAGCATGAACAGGGGAGGGGCAGAGAGAGAGGGAGAGGGACAGAATCCCAAGTAGGCTCTACGCTGTCAGTGCTGAGCCCAACCTGAGGCTTGAACTCACAAACTGTGAGATCATGACCTGAGGGTGAAACCAAGACCCCACCCAGACGCCCCTGTCTCTGAGCCTGTTGTGAACGTTTCTTTATGAAATTCAGACCTCTTACTACTCAAACCGGAGACGCACCAAGCACCCCTCCCCCACAGAGTGCCCCCCAACCCTCTCCCCCCCCCCACCCGTACCAAAGCAGATGCAACAGGTGATTTCCTGTGGAAAGAAGAAGCACTTTCCCAACCACATCATCTTCTCCCCACTAAAGGGCAAAACTTCCGTGATTTATTCCCTGCTGTTACGGTTTCTTTGGGGATAAAAACAGAGCCGTTCTCTGAGGCACATCATCCTGTGCGTTTGGGTTCTGGACAACAGTCTGACTGGCTTGGGGGTTGGGCATTTGCCTCTCCGTGGGCATGATGAGCCATGCCCCGGCATCGTGACTTGGAGTGCATTTTACGGCATTCGTGATTTTAAAGTCCACCCGCATTGTAGGGAACCCTCGGCCTTAGCTCTCCTCAGGGAGCCCCTTAGCAGAGGTCAGTAACTGCCACTACATGGGAGACTGCTGGTGACAAGTTCAGGATCCACCACCCCTATCCCCACGGCCTTGAGGACCCAGCATATACTTGGCCATCCATTTGGCTGAATCCCCGCGGGGAATGGTGTCTCGATCTCCGGTGCGTCCCAGCCCCACGCACAAGGCCTGGCACCCAGTGGCCCGTGAGTGAGCATTTTATAAACAAAAGAGCGAGGGCTCAGTGGGAGAAGAGCCAAGGAGAGCATGGCCTCATCTTCGGTGGTGATTAATGAGTCGTTGTCTCTCTGGGAGGTCTCTGGGGACACACACATGGGCAGATGGACCTGTGTGTTGACTTACACGGTACGCCGTCCAGCTGGAGGCTTGGGTGCACGGGGCAGCTAGACAGGAGGCCTTCCGGGATCCACAGTGATCTTCAGTGAGATGACATTCAGGGATAGGAGGGTTTCGGCGTCTCCAGTGGCCCCTAGATCCATCACTCCTGTGCTCCCTGCACTGTAGACCCTGGACATGCGTAACCCCAGACCCGGGTCCCATTGAGGCCCCTCGGTGGGCCCCAATCCAAGGCTGACCCTGGGGCCCCTAGATTTCTGGGGCAAGAATGGAGGTGGGGGTGGGGACCTCGCTAAATGGTTGCACCCGAGGAAAAGGCACAGCTATTTTGGAGGTGCTGGCAGAGTTTACGGCAGCCTTAGCCTAAATTCACAGAAGTGTGACGAGGGGGCAAGGTGGCAATGGCCCCATACTGCTCAACTGGAGTGACTATGTCTCAACATCATATTTTAAGAGAAAAAAAAATCTTTTTCTAAACGCCAAAAGAACATTGTAGAAACTGAAGAGTCTGGGGCTTACCGGCCCTTATTAACACAATAGCAGAAATTGGAATATTTAAGCCAAGAAACGTAAAGCCTCACGGGATGTGACAAGTCCCTGTCCTGGGCTGGGGCTGTGTCCGCAGGACAGGACGGGGGACCGGCACGTGGGAATTCCAGAATCGTTCGTGTTCGTGGAACGTGGGAAAGAACCTTCCGTCTGGCAGAGTTGGGGTGCCCGAGTGATAATTATGGGGAAACCCCACGTGGCAGTTAGATGCCGTGTCGGCTTACGCTGGCCTGTAGCAAGTCAGGACTCCGTCTGGTCCCGCTCTTGTGGGGACTCCTGTCTCCTTTTCATAGATGACGAGCACGCGGAGAGTGAGTCACGGCAGTGAGGAAAACCAAAAGCTAGAACACTTTCTGGGGGAAAGCCTTCGTAGAATCCATAGTAGTTCAAACTTTCCAGGCACACTGCCTGCCTACCAGCTAAGTCAAAGGGTAACCAGTTAGCTAGGCTGCCTTGATGAAATACCACAGACTTGGGGGGCTTGAACAACAGAAACTGATTTCTTACAGTTCCAAAGCCGTTAGTCCAAGGTCAGGGTTCTGCTGAGGCCTGTCTCGGCTTATAGACAGACGGCCGTCTCCGGGCCACATCCTCACTCTATGCATGTCCTTGCTGCCTCTTCTTCTTCTGGAAGGAATGTGGGAATCGCCTTAATGGCCTCATCTTAACATAATCACCTCTTTAAGAACCCTCTCTTCATATACAGTCCTGCATAGTCTAAGGTACTGGGGTTAGGGTTTCAATATACGTATTTGTGGTTGGTGGCGGGGAGGGAACCAAACTTAGCCCATAACAAAGGGAAGCTGAGTTTCTGTTTATGTGCCCTCAGTTTCCTTGGCCATAAGGAATTCAAGGGCAGGTAAGATTCGGTGCTTTAATTTTTTTTTTAATGTTTTATTTATTTTTGAGACAGGGAGAGACAGAGCATGAACAGGGGAGGGTCAAAGAGAGGGAGACACAGAATCTGAAACAGGCTCCAGCCTCTGAGCTGTCAGCACAGAGCCCGAAGCGGGGCTCAAACTCACGGACCGCGAGATCATGACCTGAGCCGAAGTCGGCCACTTAACCGACTGAGCCACCCAGGTGCCCCGGATTCGGTGCTTTAAAGGCTCTCAGTGTTTCATTGGAGCAGACATCTTATGTCCCCAGATACCAGAGAACAGCCCTTGTCTGGGTAGATGATGGCACGTGGGTCCAATCCATGGGAAATTCCCACTTGCAACACTGCTTTTTTAAAATTGTTTATTTTTGAGAGAGAGAGAGAGAGAGAGAGAGAGAGAGCAAGTGGGGGAGGAGCAGAGAGAGATGGACAAAAAATCCGAAGCAGGCTCTGAGCTGACAGCACAGAGCCCGACGCAGGGCTCGAACTCACAAACCGCGAGATCGTGACCTGAGCAGAAGTTGGCCGCTTGACCGACAGAACCACTCAGGCACCCCCGCACCCCTGCTTTTCATGATTCCCCCCCTAATTCCCATGCCGGGGACCGGAGACTAGACAGGGTGAAGACATCACTTCCAGATTCTTTCCCAGCAGGATCACTTCCAGATTCTTTCCCAGCAGGTGACATGCAGATCAGGGATGAAGCCCTACCCAAGAAAGACTATCCACCCTGGCTGGTAGTGTTTCAACTGTTAAAGCAGCTGGAGATGGGGGCCATTGTGCCTGGCCCGTCGTGTGCACCAGTATTCTCACCAGCAAAAGGATTTCCAGGACAGCTGGGCAGAGAAGGCACATTGTCCGTCCCCAGCCACCTGGTCCCAAGGTCAGCATTAAGACAGTTATAATGACCCAGCAATGGCCCGGTTCTTGCTGTGTTTCAGCTACGGTGCTAAGACCTCAGGTGCGTCATCTTCTTTCACTTAATCTTCGCGATATCGTCATGAAGTAGGGACTCTTGTGATCTTCATTGTACCAGTGAGGACGCCAAGGTTTACCAAGGTGACGTGAGATCACAGGGACGTACCTGAGGCAGAGACATCTCTCCGGCAGGAGGTTCTCCTGCGTGGGCGCTGAACGGGATCAGAGGGAAACATGGCGGCCATCAGGTGGCTTGAGCGCAAGACGTGCGGGCTTGCATCCTGGCCCTGAGCCCTCTGCGGGAGATGCGGTGGGTCAGGTCTCAGCAGGTGCTGGTGTATCATGCCAGTGCTGCCACCGTCATCTCTCGTGACATAGAGATTCTCAAACGGACAGGACGTTTGAAACGAAAAAGCAGGCTCATTTACTCACCGTTGACAGGGAAGTCATGTGTTTGCTAGCGGAGAATGAAAACCCCAACATTAAACACAACTCTAGGGGCGCCTGGGTGGCTCAGTCTGTTGGGTGTCTGACTCTTGATCCGGGCTCAGGTCACGATCTTGCAGTTTGTGAGTTCGAGCCCTGCGTCGGAGGCTGCTTGGGACTGTCTCTGCCCCTCCCCTTCTTGTACTCCTCTCTCGTTCGCTTGCTCAAAATAGATAAATACACCTGGAAAAAAAAAAACAACAGTGCTAAAGATCTCCTTGGAGGACATACTCATGCTCCATCGTGCACAGCCAATCCCCAGGTTTTTCAAACAGAGCGAATTCAGGATTCCGAGCCATGGAGCTCTTTCTCGGCAGCCCCGTCTGCTTCTCATGGGGGTGATCCTGCAGTCAGAATATCTGGCAGAACCGGGATGGAATCAGTTCCCCTCCACCTGTGCCCTTTATCAAGGAAGTTAAGCAAAAGTGGCAGATGATTCATGAGGAATGCTAACCTGTCGTTCTCTAGGGGGAATAACCAAACCAGGGGTTTCCCAGTGCCGAACATACATAAGCTTGACTCGTCCGAAACCCATTTCAACTCACACTGGGGGCCCCTGGGTGGCTCAGTCGGTTAAGCGTCCGACTTCAGCTCAGGTCATGTTCTTGCAGTTCGGGGGTTCGAGCCCCGCGTCGGGCTCTGTGCTGACAGCTCGGAGCCGGGAGCCTGCTTCGGATTCCGGGTCTCCCTCCCTCGCTCTCTGCCCCTCCCCCGCTCACACTCTGTCTTCCTCTCTCTCAAAAATAAATAAAAATTTTTAAACTCATACCAAAAGAAACGTATTCCCCTGCATCTCCTGCAGGCAGTGCCGAGGCTTGAACCTGTTATCCTACCAGTGCAGCCCGATGGTGGGTCATCTGCTCACTTTTTGAGACACCGCCTCTAGTGTTTGGCTCGACCCAGTTTGCAAAGATCTGTTCTCTGCTCATACCGTGTGTTATGGGGCTTCAAAAGCCTTGACAGGAATGAAGGATAAAAGAAGCAGGACGGTGAAGGTTCTTTCAGACCCAGTCCAACTTGACCTGTTTTCGAGTCAATGCTTGAAACAATAACTGCGCATTTACCCTTCAAACGTTCCAGAGACAAAGCATACCTGCCCGTTAGTAAATCGACGAAACTGGCCCAGAACTAAATAGTGGATTTGTACGAATTCCCTTTGACCCACACAGCCACCTAGAGGTTTTGTCCAGATCCTAAAATACGGAGAAGCAAATAACAAAAGGTATGATGGTGCAGAACAGTTTTTTCTTGTTGTTTAAACGTTGGGGGACGTGTGAATGCGAGGGGGGTGCCTCTGGTGTTTGGGATGTTTCCTTCTCCCCTGAGGAGGCAGAGGTGAGGCTCTGTATTGTGCTCAGAGGAAGTATTATTCCTTCGTCAAAACAAACACCCGTGTGAACCTGTCGCGCCCCATCCCCGTCACAGAGCCACACAGGAACTTCCTTGGGTGGAGAGGGCAGGGCCATGGATCAGGAGAGTTTGCAGAGAAAGGAAATGGGAGCTATTTTAGTTGGTTCACATCTCCCCTTGGTTACGGGTCCTTTCCCGCCCCCGCCACTTGCAGCCACAGAGGCGAGCTTATTTGAAGAAGATTAAAGTCTTCTGTATTTTTAGCCGTCATTCAAGCGTGACATTTATGGAGGCCTCAGCGACAGAATCAAAATGAAAAGGGAGCTTGGCTGCTTTCCTGCCCGTTGACGTTTTGGTGACACAAAGGAAATTAAAAGCTGGGCTTTATATTATAGAGTCACACGGTTTAAATAGCCGCTGTTTAAGTATGTTGTTCTTAGCCTCCAGCATCGTCATTTTGGCCACTGGGGTTCCTCCTGTCGACCACGTTAACAAGTCTGCATGTTCCCCTGCGACGACGCGTAGAATCTGATCAAATCATGATTTCATTGTTTTCCTTACTGTTGCATTTTGCTTCTTTGTATCAGAATACTTTTAGGGCTCTTTCTGATCACCTTGGTAACCAAAAGTCAGAAACAGTGGGTTTTAGAATTCCAATCCATATTTTATTTTTTTGTCTTACTATTTGTTTGAGAGGGTGTGGGGGGCAGAGAGAAAGGAGACGGAGAATTTACCGTATTTCCTCTTTACTTCCTCCCATACGCTAAGCTCCCCAAAACAGGACTCCAGCAACAAATCTGAAAGCATGTGGCCTGTCTTTGCTGAGGGAATAAGCAACGAGGCAGGTATCTCGTATTTCAGTGAGATATAGTCCCCAGGAGGCTGTGAGGTCTTTCTTTTTTATTACTTTATTTTGTTTTAAAAATTTTTTAGGCTTACTTATTTATTTTGAGAGACAGCAAGCGTGAAGGGGGGGGGGTGCAAAGAGAGAGGGAGAAAGAGAATCCCAAGCAGTCTCCACGTTGTCAGCAAAGAGCCCAACGCGGGCTCGAACCCACGAACCGTAAGATCGTGGCCTGAGCCGAAACCAAGAGTCGGACACTTAACCAACTGAGCCATCCAGGTGCCCCTGTAATGTCTTTCTCATCCATTTGCTGTCTCTACAACCTTGGACGACTCACTCAAAAGGACTTGCCGTTCAACTTTCCAGGGTTCTGGTTCCTCACAAGCAAAATAAGAATAATACCCAGGGCGCCTGGGTGGCTCAGTCGGTTAAGCATCCAACTTCGGCTCGGGTCGTGATCTTGAAGTTCATGGGTTCGAGCCCCGCATCAGGCTCTGTGCTGACAGCTCAGAGCCTGGAGCCTGCTTCGGATTCTGTGTCTCCCTCTGTCTCTGCTCCTCCCCCGCTCATGCTCTATCTCTGTCTCTCAAAAATAAATAGACGTTAAAAAATGTTTATTTAAATAAGAATAGTGCCCATGGCTGTCTGCATAACCAAGGTTGTTTGGAAGGGCCAATGTGTGACCACGTCTTGGTGGCAGTGCTTACAGAATTAGCAAGAATCTTCAAGGATTGAAAGCCCCGTGTAGATGAGTATTGTTTTTAAGTGAATAATCTTACCATGGGAATACTGTCACCATTGCCCCGTTTATGTGGGCGGCCGCATGGGTTTACTGCAAAGACATTAGTTCAACAGACAGTTGGCTTACGTTTGAGATACAAGATCTTATTTTTTTCCCCTTATAAACTTTACTTACTTTCCAGTTTCCGTATTAACACCGAGAGGCTTAAGGCCCAGTTTCTAAATTTAAAGGTGAAAGGACCTTGCAGATCAGGAACACAGCTTAGCTCTCTTCTTCGTTTACTTTATAAACAAGGGCCCAAGGTTAATGGACTTGCCCGCACGAGCCAGCTGGTAAGTTATGGTTTCTCAAAAAGAACTTGGTTCTCAGGTTGAAGCTTTACAACTGTTACTCATGAAACTGATACTTCTGTTAGCATTGAGCTAGTTTCTGATATGAACTATTAGAAACTGTGTTATCGTACACATCATTAGGATTACAACAGATTCTGGAATACAGAACCTAGCTAACTATTGTGTAACTTCAGAGAGGTAATAAAATCACCAGAGAAGCTTGATTTATAACCAAACTGAGACCATCTCTCTTTGCCAGATAATACCCCTCTGATTTTGATCGGTGTGTTTTAATGTTTTGATTTTCCTGAATTAACGTGTGTCATTTGTGGGACTTTTTGATGTAGTGTGATCTCTATGGCCTTTAAAGATAAATGGGGAGATAAAGATACCTGGGTGACTTGGTTGGTTAAGTGTCCAACTCTGGATTTCGGCTAAGGTCATGATGTCACCTTTTGTGGGATTGAGCCCTGCATTCAGGCTCCATGCTGACAGTGCAGAAGCTGCTTGGGATTCTCTCTCTCTCCCTCTCTCTCTGCTCCTCCCGTGCTCGCTCACTTTCTTTCTCTCTCAAAATAGACAAACTTCAAATATGTATGTATGTGTAACGTGTATCTATATACATATATAGAAATAAAAAGCTTTCCGGCAACTCTGAGACTTTGAAAACTAATATCATGTTGAGGAGTCGTGAGTTGCAGAATTTGCTGAGGAGTTGCAGAATTTGCTGAGGCGTCTCACGTGATTCCTGGAAGATTAGAAAGCAACGATTTGCAGATGTCCTGCTTCTGTCATTGCTCCTTGTCTGTGGCTGGATCCAGACTGTTCGACCAGTGGGGAGCATATCTCTGCTTGTCGGGAGGTATGCGGTATACCTGGAGGATGTATGCTTTGCCTGGATTTGAATCAGAGGTGGCACCCACCTAACTGTTATAACCCTGGAGAAGTTATTTCACCTCCAAAGGCCCCACATGACAAGACAGTAAGATATACTTTTGGCCCTGGTGGCCGGCATACCCTGATGTGGCCCCCAGTGACTCACACCCTTGTATGACCCACTGACTTGATTAGGTTCCATTATATGATAAAGGTGATGGGATGTCATTCCCTTGATTACATCTCGTTACAGAAGAGTCCATCTTAGCAGGCTAGAGAGAGAGAGACAGAGAGAGAGAGAGAGAGATTTCTGTGCTGACCTCAAACAAGCCAGCACTCATGACGTGAACTTTCTTGGGAAAAGACCATGTGGCAGGGAAATGCAGGTGGCCTCTCACACCTGAAGATGACCCATAGTCAGAAGCCAGGGCTCTCAGTCAGACAGCTGCAAGGGCAGACACCCTTGCAACAATCTCCGTGAGCTTGCACGCGGGCATTCCAGATGGGCATACAGCCTGGATAAGACCCTCGTGAGGGTCTATAACCTCGTGAGACCCTGAGTAGATGACCCACCTTAGCCATGCTTGGACTGCTGACCATTAAAAACTGTGGCATAGCAAATACGTGTTTGTACTTAAACTACTAAGTTTATGTTAATGGGCTATGGGGCAGGAGAAAATTAGTATATATTTAGGAGATGATATATAGATTCAAGAAAATAATCCGTGGTCACCAGCCTTAATGGCCTGGAAAACGAGGACCAGAATTCAGGATGGCCACCAGCATCTGGAAAGTGAGAAAAGAATACCAGGAAGGAGATAGCCGGAGAGCCATAAATTCTCTGGGGTAAATTCCATCCAAATCTCTGGCTGAGCCTTGAATCACACGTGCAAGAGGCAGGCACCAAGCAGCTTAGCTAAGAGTAAAAGAGCTGAACTAAGATTTGAATTACCAGCCAAGGGACAGAATTTTCATTGTGAGTCCATTGAGTTTATTAGTTCCTAAAACAAAAGAGTCGATACTTTTCATGAGAATGTAATAGAAGCAAGCATGACATTCGCAATGGCCAGGACACAAGCCAAAATACTCAACAGACGAAAAACCAGGAAAATGTGATCTGTTCCCAAGAAAAAAGACGGTCATCAGAAACCAACCTGGAGGTGACCCAGGTGCTAGGTTTAACAGGCAAAAAAATCTACTGCAGCTTATAAATATGCTTCATGCAAAATGAGTGCTTGTAATGAATGAAAATAATGGGAAAATCTCAGCAGATAATAAGAACTATAAAAAAGAACCAAATAGAAATTCTAAAATGGAAAAACACCATATCTTCAATAAAAATGATACTGGATGGGCTTAGCAACAGAAGGAAAGTAACAAAGTAAAAAGGCAGTGAAGTTGAAGATAAATCAATAGAAATGTTCCAATTTTTTGGGGCGCCTGGGTGGCGCAGTCGGTTAAGCGTCCGACTTCAGCCAGGTCACGATCTCGCGGTCCGGGAGTTCGAGCCCCGCGTCAGGCTCTGGGCTGATGGCTCAGAGCCTGGAGCCTGTTTCCAATTCTGTGTCTCCCTCTCTCTCTGCCCCTCCCCCATTCATGCTCTGTCTCTCTCTGTCCCAAAAATAAATAAACGTTAAAAAAAATTAAAAAAAAAAAAAAAAAAAGAAATGTTCCAATTTTAAGAAGAGAGAGAGAAAAAAATTGAAATGAAAATAGAGCCTCAAAGACCTGTGGAACACTACTAAAATATCTGGTGTTTGTCAATAGAGTCCCAGAAGAACAGAGAAAAAAAAAAATTGAAGAAACAACAAGGACCAAGGTTTCCCAAATTTTGTAAGAGATGTACATTGACAGATTTAAAAAGTTTAGGCATCTGGGTGGCTCAGTCGGTTAAGCATCCAACTTCGGCTCAGGTCATGATCTCATAGTAAATGAGTTCGAGCCCTGCCTCGGGCTCTGTGCTGATGGCTCAGAGCCTGGAGCCTGCTTCAGATTCTGTGTCTCCCTCTCTCTCTCTCTCTGCTCTCTCCAGTTCATGCTCTGTCTCTCTCTCTCTCTCTCTCTCAAAAATAAATAAACATTAAAAAAATTTTTTAAATAAAAAAAAAATGTAAAGTTCAGTGAATCCAAACCAAAATTTAAAAACACAGTAACAACAACTAAGGTACATTGTAGTGAGATTGCTTAAAAACAGACTTCAGGAGAAAAATCTAAACTAGACAAAAATAACATTTTGAAAACTGCTGAATTTATCATCAGAAACAATGGACGCTAAGTAATCGTGGAAGAGAATCTTCAAAGTGACGACAGACAGTAACTACTGTGAGTTCATAATTCGTTGTCTGGCAAAAATAGCCTTCAAGAGTGAAGTCTAAAGAAAGACATTTTCAGATTAAAATAAAGAGTCTTTTGCTGTCAGACCTGCACAAACGTAACAGTAATGGAAAATTTCAGACTGGAGGGAAATAATACCCAATAGAAACTTGGAATTTTTGAAAGGAATAAAGAATACAAAAAAATGGTAAATATCTGAGTAAATGTAAAGGACTTGTTATTGTCTTTAGACCTCTAACATGTAAACATTAATATATATGCCAACTATAACATAAAATATAGAAGGGCAGGATAAATAGATCTTTACGATTGCAAGGTATCCACATTTGATCTAAAGTATTAATACTTAATCTAAATGGACTGTAAAAGTTCAGGACGCATACTATAATCCTCATACCGGCCATTAAAAACAAATAATAGAGGTTAGCTAAAAAGCCAGTGGATGAATTTTTCCCCCTCTGAGCTGTTATTTTCCAATGTGATTTGGCTGTTTCTCACTCTAATTCTGTCAGCTTTGCTTCATGTATTTTGAAGCTATTATTAGGCACACACACATATATGATTACTAAAACTTTCTGGGGCACCTGGGTGGCTCAGTCGGTTCAGCGTCCAACTCTTGATTTCGGCTCAGGTCATGATCTCACGGTTCATGGTTTCAAGCCCCACGTCAGGCTCCGTGCTGACAACGTGGAACCTGCTTCAGATTCTCTGTCTCTCCCTCTCTCTCTCCCCTTCCCTTGCTCATGTTCTCTCTATCTGTCTCTCTCTCTCTCTCTCAAAATAAATAAATAAATAAACATTTAAAATTTTTTTTAAAAACTTCCCGATGCATCGACTCCTTTATGATTATGAAATGTCCATCTGTAACTTTGGCAATACTCGTTCTTAACCTCTGTTTTATATATTATTCGTATAGCCAGTCCAGCCTCCTGTGCCTACTGTTTAAACAGTGTCGTTTTCTGTCCATTCAGTTTTAACCAACTTATGCCTTTTAAAATATTTTTTTTGTAGACATTAATCTATTCTGACAATCTAGAGATTGTCCTTTTAACTGTAACACTAAGCATTTCATGTAATTGTTGATATGATCAAATTTAAGTATGCCAGCTTATAATTTGTTTTCTGGGTTGTCCCTCCTATTTTTTTTTTCTTACTTTACTTTGGATTTTAAATAAATATAATAAATAAGGAGATTTAACTAGTAATCAAAAACCTCCCAACAAAGAAAAGCCCAGGACCAGATGATTCAAGGAGTGAATTTTACCAAACATTGAAAGAAGAATTAATACCAATCCTTCGTAACCCCTTTTAAAAAATAGAAGAGGGAATAATTATAAGGTTAGCATTACCCTGATAGCAAAGCCAGACAAAGACACTGCAGGAAAATGACAGGCCGATATCTTTGATAAACATAGGTGCAAAAGTCCTTAATAAAATACTAGCAAATTAAGTTCAACAGCACATAAACCACAACCAAGTGAAATTTGTCCCTGGGGTATAAGAATGGTTCAACACGTGCAAACCAATGAATGTCATACACCACATGAACAAGACGAAAGCATAAAACACACACGATCATCTCGGTAGATGTAGAAAAAACATTTGACGGTGTTTAATATTCATTCATGATTAAAACTCTCAGCAAAATACATATGGAAGGAACTTACCTCAACCCCCTGCAGGCCATAGGTGAAAAGCCCACATCTAACATCCAAGTCAAGAAGGAAAATTTGAAAACTTTCCTTATTAGATCCAATATGAGGCAGGGGCGCCCAGTTTAATCACTTCTATTCAACACAGAAATCTTAGGCAGAACAATTAGACAAGAAAAAGAAATGAAATCCAAATTAGAAAGGAAGAAGTAAAATTATCTTTTTGTATATGACATGATCATATATGTACAAAACTCCAAAAACTCAGCAACAAGAAAAAAACAGGTAGGGGCACCTGGGTGGCTCAGTCGGTTAAGCATCCAACTTTGGCTCTAGTCATGATCTCATGTTCATGAGTTCAAGCCCCGCGTTGGGCTCTGTGATGACAGCTCAGAGCCTAGAGCCTGCTTCAGATTCTGTGTCTCCCTCTCTCTGTGCCCCTCACCTGCTTGTGCTCTCTCTCTCTCTGTCTCTCTCAAAAATAAATAAACATAAAAAGTTTTTAAAAACTGATACAACAAATAAATTTAGTAGCGCTGCAGAATATAAAATTAATATACAAAATCAGTCACATTTCTGTATGCAATGAACCATCCAAATAACATGAAGAAAATTAAAGAAGACACAGATGAATGGGAAGGTACCCCATGTTCGTGGATTGGAAGAAATTAGTATTGTTAAAATGTCCATACAGTCGTCTACAGACACAAGTATTGCAATCCCTACCAAAGTCCCAATGTCATTCTTTTCAGAAATAGAAAAGGCAATCCTAAAATTCATATGGAACTACAAAAGGCTCTGAATAGCCAAAGAATCTTGAGGAGGAGGGGAGAAAGGAGAGAGAGAAGGAGAAACTGGGGGCATCACACTTCTTGATTTGAAAATATATTACAGAGCAGTGGTAATCAAAATGGTATGGCACTGACCTAAGAACAGACATAAAAAACAATAGAACAGAATACAGACCCCCTCCCCAAACAAAACCACACATCTACAGTCAAGTGATCTTAAACAAGGGTGCTAAGAGCACACAATGAGGAAGAGATAGTCTCTTTAGTAAATGGTGATGGAAAAACAGGATATTCACATGCAGAAGAGAGAAATTGGACCTTCATCTCGGCCCGTGTACAAATATCAGCTCAAAACATATGAAAGACTTTAGTGTAAGACCTGAAACCATGAAACTACTGGAAGAAAACAGGCAAAATGCTAATCAACATTGGTCTGGGCAAAAATTTTTGAGTATGACATCAAAAGCACAGACAACAAAAGCAAAAAGTAAGTGGGATTGTCTCAAACTAAAAAGCTCTTACATAGCAAAGGAAGCAATCAACAAAGTGAATTGGCAACGTACAGAATTTGCAAATCACATGTTTGATGGATTAATGTCTAAAATATATAAAATACCCATATGACTCAATAGAAAAATAGTAATAATAATAATAATAATCTAACCAAAAATGGGCAAAGGACTTGAACTTTTTTCTTTTTAAATTTTTTTAGCATTTATTAATTTTTGAAAGACAGGGAGAGACAGAGTGTGAGTGGAGGAAGGGCATGGCGGGGGGGGGGGGGGTGGATACAGAATCCAAAGCAGGTTCCAGGCTCTGAGCTGTCAGCACAGAGCTCGATGCAGGGCTCGAACTCATGGACCTCGAGAACATGACCGGAGCCGAAGTCAGACGCTTAACCGACCAAGCCACCCAGGCGCCCTGAACAGACATTTTTTTCCAAAGAAGATCTACAAATGGCAGGGTCGTGAGTTCAAGCCCCATGTTGGGCATGGATCCTACTTAAAATAAAAATAAAAATAAAAATAAAAATAAAAATAAAAATAAAAATAAAAATAAAGGAATATCATCAAAAAGATGAGATAACAAGAGCTGGCAAAGATGTGAAGAAAAAGAAACCCTCATGCCCTGTGGTGGGAATGCCAACTGGAGCAGCCACTGTGGACACCAGTATGGAGGGTCCTCAAGAAATTTAAAAATAGAAATACAGTATGATCCAGTGTTTACACTTTGGGGTGTACATCTGAAAAAAATAAAATCAGGTTCTTGAAGAGGTATCTCCACCCCCATGTTCATTACCACATCATTTACAACAGCCAACACATGGAAATAACTGAAGTCTATTGATGGATGAATAGATAAAAATGTGTCCCCATTAAAAAAAATAATAAGGTGGGGCACCTGGGTGGCTCAGTCGGTTAAGCGTCTGACTTTGGCTCAGGTCATGATCTCACGGTTCGTGGGTTCGAGCCCCCCATCGGGCTCTGTGCTGACAGCTCAGAGCCTGAAGCCTGCTTCAGATTCTGTGTTTCCCTCTCTCTCTGCTCCTGCCCTGCTCACACTCTGTCTCTGTCTCTCAAAAAGTGAGTAAACATTAAAAAAATTTTTTTTAATAAAATAAAATAAGGGAATCCTGCCATTTGCAACAACATGGATGAACCTGTAAAGTATTATGCTAAGTAGAATGTCACACAGAGAAAGACTGTATTATTTCACTTCTATGTGAATCTCAAAAAACAAAAACAGAAAATAGTTGCATAGAAATAGTAGGTGAAGGGGTGCCTGGGTGGCGCAGTCGGTTAAGCGTCCGACTTCAGCCAGGTCACGATCTCGCGGTCCGTGAGTTCGAGCCCCGCGTCAGGCTCTGGGCTGATGGCTCGGAGCCTGGAGCCTGTTTCCGATTCTGTGTCTCCCTCTCTCTCTGCCCCTCCCCCGTTCATGCTCTGTCTCTCTCTGTCCCAGAAATAAATAAACGTTGAAAAAAAAAAAAAAAAAAGAAATAGTAGGTGGGGATGGTGGGGGCAAGGGGGTGTGGGTGAAGGCGGCCAAAACGTATAAACATCCAGTTATAAGACGAATAGGTTCTGGGTGTTAAAGTATGACAGGGTGACTATAGTTAAAAATACTGTATTACATATTTGAAAATTGCTAAGAAGGTAGAATTTCAATATTCTTATCATTTAAAAAAATGATTTGTGTGAAGTCAAGGATGTGCTAGCTAACTATATTGTGCTGATCATTTCACAGTACGTACGTGTATTGAATCATCACAGTGTACACCTTAAACTTACACAACGTGATATATCAATTGTACCTCAGTCAAAGTGGAGAAAAATAAATGATCTAAGCCAAAGAAGCAGGAACATAGGAAATTAGACACTACAGTTGACCTTGAACAAGGCAGGGGTTGGGGCACTGACCCCCTGTGCAGTTGAAAATCCATGTATAACTTTTGACTCCCCCCAAACTTAACTGTTAATAGTGAGGGCCATGAGGCATTACTGTTTACTGTAATATGCAATTTACTAGAGAGACAAACTGCTTGTGCAGAGATGATTAGCATCACAATGACATTTTTTAATGTTTGTTTATGTTTAAGAGAGAGAGAGAGGGAGCTAAAGGCAGACAGAGAATCCCAAGCAGGCTCCACACTGTCAGTTCAGTTCATCTGTGAGGTTTTCCAGATTGTTTCACACCTCCAAAACATCTTCCAAGAATTCATTGAAAAAAATCTGCATAGAAGTGGACCCACATACTTCAAACCCATGTTGTTCAAGGGCCAGCTGTATTTTGCACTGGATAAAAATGAACATAGAACATTAAAATTCATGGGATGCATCTAGGGCAATGTTTATGGGGAATCTTACCACTTTAAAGGTTTATATTAGACAAGAAGGAATGTTAAAAATCGAAGATTCAAAGTTCTATCTTATGCAGCTAGGAAAAGTAGAACAAAATAAATCCGAAGGGGGGGGGAAAAAAAGAGCAGACATCAATGAAACCAAATGCAGAAAAATAAACAGAGAAATTGAATGAAACTGAAGCTGTTTCTTTGAAGTGGTCAAAACATGCTCCACTCCTATCTAGATTGGTGTAAAAAACAAAGGGCACATAAATCCCCAGTGTGAAGAAAGATAGCTTGTTCACATTAAAAAGATAAAAAAGGAGGGACACCTGGGTGGCTCAGTCAGTTAAGCATCCAACTTCGGCTCAGGTCATGATCTCACAGTTCGTGAGTTCGAGCCCCGCGTCGGGCTCTGTGCTGACAGCTCAGAGCCTGGAGCCTGCTTCGGATTCTGTGTCTCCCTCTCTCTCTGCCCCTCCCCCACTCATGCTCGCTCTTTCTGTCTCTCTCTCTCTCTCAAAATATAAAGATTAAAAACAAATTTTTTTAAGATAAAAAGGAAGTGGTGTGACCTTTATACCAGTGATTTTGAAAACTTACATGAAATGGACGAACACATTGAAAAATACAACTTACCCACCTTGACACAGGCTGAAACAAACAATCCGAATAGCACACGGATGGTAATGGTGGTCCCTGCAAATCTGCAGCGTTTGCATGTGTGTTCTCTGGCTCCACCAACCATTTCGAGAGCCTGCCCCGTGCTTCAGCGAGATCCCTAAACGCTCGCAGCACTAGCGATGGGATGTAGAAAATAAACAAGAGAACAACTACAGGTTTTTTTGAGGACAGTGAGGAAAATAAACTAGCGATGTGACAGGGTGGCTGATTCAGATTCTCAAGATGGGGACACTCTTCTCTGTGCCAAGAACCGAAGACTGGGAAGGAGCCGGCCACGTGACAGTCTGGGACACTCAAGTGCCAGGCAGCGGGGCGCATACAGCAGAGACTGTGAGTCAGGACATGCTCGTGTGCCAGGACAGAGACCGGGTGAGGTGTCGTTTGCAGAAAGACGTCAGGGTCAGACTGCTCATTAGCCCAAGTTTGTGTCACGTGCCTGACGAAAGATGACAAGCAAAGCGATCTGTTTGCTTACGGCACTCTTTTCTCCCACCTCTGTCACAGAAGTGAGCTTTGCAGACTTGTTTCTTTTTTTTTTTTTTTTTTTAATTTGTTTGTTTTTTCATTTCCATCCAAGTTAGTTAGCATATGGTGCAACAATGATTTCAGGAGTAGATTCCTTAATGCCTCTTACCCATTTAGCCCATCCCCCCTCCCACCACGCCTCCAGTAATCCTCTGTTCTCTATATTTCAGAGTCTCTTAGGGGAGCCTGGGTGGCTCAGTCAGTTAAGCGTCTCACTTCAGCTCAGGTCATGATCTCACAGTTCGTGGGTTCGAGCCCCGTGTCGGGCTCTGTGCTGACAGCTCAGAGCCTGGAGCCTGCTTCAGATTCTGTGTCTCCCTCTCTCTCTGCCCCTCCCCACTCATGCTCTGTCTTTCTAAAAAATAAACATTAAAAAAATTTTTACAAAGTAAATAAACATTTAAAAAAAAAAGCTCTTCTGTTTTGTCCCCCTCCCTGTTTTTATATTACTTTTTCTTCCCTTCCTTACGTTCAGCTATTTTGTCTCTTAAAGTCCTCAGATGAGTGAAGCCATATGACAGTTGTCTTTTTCTGACTAATTTTGCTTAGCATAAATACGCTCTGGTTCATCCACACAGTCGCAGACTTGTTTCTGTAGCACGGGGGGAACGGCGTTAGAATCTCAGTCTGTCTGGGGACCGTTCACGGTAGAACATGTCACTGATGCGGACTTGGTTCTGGGAAGTGTTCTTCAGCGACATGGAAGCAAATCGTGCCGGGGTCCTTGCACGCTTCAGCTGTGCTTATTTCCTTCAAGCAGGAAAAAAAAAAAATCATTACAACGAAAAGCCTTGGACTGCATGTTCGCAGGGTCCCTGCAGAACTTCCGAACGAATGGTTGCCACACGGGCACCACACGGGTCCCCTTGCTACCCTTCCGTAAACACCTGGTATGACGCTGTCCACAGTCCCCAGCCCGACGGAAACAGCGTTAGCCTGGGGACCAGTTCGCTACAATCTCTTGGATCGTGGTGTTTTCTCCGAGGCATGTGATTTTTGTTTTGGAAAACAAGGTTTGTGTTCATTGCCCAACTCAAAATGCTTTGTATTAGTTCTGCATGTGGGACAGTGCTTGGCCCTTAGCAGCACGTCCTGTTGGAAAGCCGCGCGTGCAGATCAGACCCTGAGGGCCACGCGGTGGTGAAGGCAGACGTGTGTGGGAAGACGGAGGCCTCCTGTATGGAGACCCAGAGTCTAGGTTTCGGGTCTCTCGGCCACGGCTTAATATAGCTCTTCAGCAGTGTGGGGAGGATCAGCAGAATAACCTAGAAGACGCACGCATTTGGCAATGCTGCCTTTCACATCCTGTGTGGCCTCCCGATAAAGAGGCCAACCAGGGACGTGTGTGTGGATTTAGGTCATACGGAAATGCTTCGACTCCATCACGGCCTCTTGGTTATCTTCAGGCAGTGCATGTAAAACAGGCAATCTTGGGTTGTCTGAAGGGAGCCACCCTTCCTTCCGTCACGTTCAAGTTTAGTTTTTCTAGTAAACTGACGTGCTCAGTGCTGAAAACGGCAAATAACACACTTGCGACCTGGAAGAGAAACCACCTCAACGAATATTGAAAAGGGCCGATTCCTTCATAAAGGACTCCTTCAACCGTAGAAAATCGGTTTTGTGGGGTTTTTTTCAGAACCTATTGTTTTGGGAGATGTAATCACAACAAAAGAAGAACACTATTTCTTTGTGTTCCCTGTGCGTTTCCGTTTGGCTTTCTGCGTTTGCCAAGGAGCGGGATGTGAAGGAGTCACTTTAATCCGTGGAGCTGAGTGACGGCAAAATCTTCCGGTCGCTGAACCACCGTAACAAAGACCGTTTTGGAGGAGGAGAGAGAAAATTCTCGGAGGAGGATGTCAGAAAAGGAAGGGCCTATGGTTTCTCACTGGAAACCCTATAAACGATAGCGACGGTTATTCATAATAGCTTTCACTGCCCGTTGCATAATTCTAATAGCTGATAGAATCGGGGGGCCTGATTCAGTCTTCATGATGTACGTGCCGCGCCTTTTGTTTCCATCGTATGTTCTGAGTATCGGTTTGCTAGACCCAAGAGTCTCGCTGGAATCCCTGTCCTAAAATGAGCAACACCCGTGATGAAGCGTAGACACTCCACAAATAAGCGGTCACCTGCAGTGACATCTGTTCCCTGGGTCTCGCTGAGGAAGGAGGAGGAGCACATGTGTCTCCGTGCCAAAGGATCTTTATCATCTCCGGGAGAAAGTTAAGAGGTCGGAGTCTCCCCCATGTCAAGGAGGAGTAATATTACTACATTTACCGTCATTTGTAGGAGTTTTAAGTTTTGATTATGGGCCACAGTCTGTGAACAGCACAAGGCTCAGGGGGTGGTGTCTAAGAGCGTCCGAAGCTGCTGACACCAAGAAGATGTGCACGTTTTGGGGTTTTTTTTTTGTTTTTCTTTTTAAATTTTTAAAAATGTTTTATTTATTTTTCAGACAGAGAGAGCATGAGCGGGGGAGGGGCAGAGAGAGAGGGAGACACAGAATCTGAAACAGGCTCCAGGCTCTGAGGTGTCAGCACAGAGCCCAACGTGGGGCTCGAACCCACAAGCCGTGAGATCATGACCTGAGCCGAAGTGGGACGCTTAACCGACTGAGCCACCCAGGCGCCCCTTTGCACACGTTTTATGTGCCAACACAGAGCTGGGTGAGGGCCACTAAAGCCAATGGGGAACTTGTCCAGGACCTTCCCACAATACGCACAGTGCTCATGGTGTTTATCTGAGCCCTTGGCTTTCGTGCAGGGGCTCCTTGGTGTGGGCTGCAAGGCAGTGCCGAAAGTGACCCCTACACAAGGAGGCATCATAGCCCTCGGTGCTTGGGGAGGTGACATGTGGAAACCCCGTGAAAGATCTGGTGAGCACAGTGGCTGTGTTAACTTACACCCCCCAGGGAACCCCCTCAGGACTAATGGGGAGTTCCATGGCAGGAGGGGCTGCTTGCTTGTCTTGATGGCTTTGGGAGGTAATTTCAGATTTATAGGTAACTTCATGTGTTAATAATAAGCTATGTTTATATTTTAGTAGCCTGTATGTTAGATATGTTCTGTAGTTCATGCTTCCAACTTTTCTTCAGGGGCCAAAAAAACAAACAAAAAAGTAATCCACAGAAATTTCAAGAAAGCAGTCCAGATTCCATCAATGACAAAGTGGAATAGAAATGCTTTATTTAGGGGCACCCGGCTGGCTCAGTCAATAGAGCATGTGGCTCTTGATCTCAAGGTTGTAGGTTCGAGCCCCACGTGGAATGTAGAGATCACTTAAAAAATTACTTTAAAAAGGAAATGCTTATTTTTTTTAATTTTTAACATGTTTTATTTATTTTTAAGAGAGAGACAAAGTACGAGTGGGGTAGAGGCAGAGAGAGAGGGAGACACAGAATCCGAAGCAGGCTCCAGGCTCTGAGCTGTCAGCACAGAGCCCGATGCGGGGCTCGAACTCACAGACTCTGAGATCATACCTGAGCCGAAATCAAGAGTGGGATGCTTAACCAACTGAGCCACCCAGGAAGTGCTCATTTAAATACACACACACACTTAAATTTTTAGGGGAACTTTAGGTTCATGGCAAAATTGCACACAAGCTACCATGAGTTCCCTAATATGCTTCCCGGACACATGCACAGCCTCCCCCATTATCCGCAGCACCCCCCCCCCCCAAGGAGTGATATATTTGTCGTAACTGATAAACCCGCACAGAAACATCATTATCACCCAAAGTCTATAGTTTCAATTATGTTTCACTCTCCGTGTTACACGTGCTAGGAGTTTGGACAACTGTATGATGACAGATGTCCATTATTACAATATCATAGGGAACATTTTCACTGCCCTAAAAATCCTCTGTCCTCTGCCAGTTCACATCTCCTCCCCATCACCTCCCCTGGAAACCACCGATCCCTTTACCGTCTACCTAGTTTTTCCAGCACGTCATAGTTGGAATCGTACTGCGGGTAGCCTTTTGGGACGGACCGTTTGCATTTAGTAATATGCATTTAAGCTCCTTTTTCATGGCTTCATAGCTCCTTTCTTTTTAGCACCGAATAATATTCCACTGCCTAGATGCACCAGTTTATCCATTCGCTGACTGAAGGACATCTTGCTTGCCTCTAAGTTCTGGCAGTTAGGAATAAAGCTGCTATAAACGTCCATGCACAGGTTTTTCAGCTCCCTGGGGGCAATATCAAGGAGTTGTGATTTGCGGGATCACATGGTAAGCATATGTTTAGTTTCGTAAGAAACCCCCACACTGTCTTCCAAGAGTGGCTGCGCCATCTTGAATTCGCAGCAGCAATGGAGGAGAGTTCCTGTTGCTTCAAATCCTTGCCGCCAGCGTTTGGTGTGGTCAGTGTTCCCGATCTTGGCCATTCTAATAGGTGTGAAGTGGTAACTCATTGTTATTTCAATTTGCATTTCCCTGAGGACATACCATAGAGAGCATCTTTTCACAGGCTTACTTGACTCTGTATATTATCTTTGGTGAGGTGTCTACTAAAGTCTTTGGCCCATTTTATTCTTAAAGTTTACTTATTTATTTTGAGAGAGAGTGAGGCATAAGCAGGGGAGAGGCAGAGAGAAAGAGGGAGAGAGAGAGAGAGAGAGAGAGAGAGAGAGAGAGAGAGAATCCCAAGCAGGCTCTGCACTGTCAGCGAAGAGCCCGACATGGGGCTCGATCCCACAAACCTCAAGATTGTGACCTGAGCTGAAATCAGGAGTCAGATGCTTAACCGACTGAGCCACCCACGTGCCCCATGCCCCATGTTTTTAATTGGTTTGTTTTCTAATTGCTGAGTTTTATGGGTTCTCTGTGCATTGTGGATAAACAGCTTTATCACATGTGTCTTTTGCAAATATTTTCCCCCAATCTATGGCTTGTCTTCTCATCTATAGCGAAATGTTTATAGTTATAGTGAAGTCCACTTCAGCAGTGATTTCTTGCATGGATCGTGCCCTTGGTGTCGTATCTCAGAAGTCATCACCAAACCCGAGGGTGTCTAGATTTTCTCCCCTGTAACCTAGGAGACCTCTAGTTTTGCATTTTATATTTTTGGTCTGTGGTCTATGGGGGTTAATTTTTGTGAAGGGCGTAATGTCTGTGTCTAGATTCGTATCTTTACATGCGGATGTGCCATTGTTCTAGCACTGTTTTTTGAAAAGACCTTATTTTCTCCATTGTATTACTCTGCTCCTTTTTCAAAAATTAGGCGACTCTAGGGGCGCCTGGGTGGCTCCGTCGGTTAAGCATCTGACTTCAGCTCAGGTCACGCTCTCACAGCCCGTGAGTTCGAGCCCTGCTGTCAGCACAGAGCCTGCTTCAGATTCTCCCTCTCTCTCTGCCCCTCCCCTGCTCGTGCTCCTCTCTCTCTCAAAAATAAATAAACATTAAAAAATTAAGAAAAAGGGGGCGCCCGAATGGCTCGGTCGGTTAAGCATCCAGCTTCGGCTCAGGCCATGATCTCACAGTTCATGGGTTCGAGCCCTACATCAGGCTCCGGCTGACAGCTCGGAGCCTGGAGCCTGAATCAGATTCTGTGTCTCCCTCTCTCTCTCTCTCTCTCTCTCTCTCTCTGTCCCTCCCCCACTCATGCTCTGTCTCTCTCTCTCTCTCTCTCTCTCTCTCTCTCTCTCAAGAATAAGTAAAAACATTAAAAAAAAATAAAAAAATAATTTTAAAAGAAAGACCAAGTGACTATTTGTGGAATCTATTTCAGAAGTATCTTCTGATATTTCTATGGCATTTTGTTTTCTCTTTCGCTTTTATGCTTTTGTGATCATTACTGACATGGTGTCCAAGCCGATGCAGTTGTGTGTGTGAGAGAGTATTCGGGGACAATGGGAACGGATCCCCACCTGAAAAATCTCTGTAGAACACAGGCTAATCCAGCTAGGCCTGTTCAGAATGGTCCCAGTGCAAGAGAACAGGACGTTGCCCTGTCCTTCCACCTTCCGGAGACCGTTTTGCCCTCTCTCCCCGTGGATAAGTGTGAAGAGGGTAATAGAAATAAATCGCGTTATGTACACAGGGTCTTTCCAGAGTCTCCCCTTCAGAAATACGCTCGTTTAATGTGCTGTTTGTGAAAACTTACATGCGCTTCCTGTCCTGGCTGGTGCTACACTACGTACTGAGCTAAATAGACACAGAAGCTTTGCCCCTGGTTTTGAGGAGGCCCTAGTCTAAGAAGAAAACTTGGACATGTTACCGTGAAGCCAATGTGTGTACAAATGTCCTGGAGCACTCAAGAGGCAGATATCTATTTCTTCGTGAGATGGGACATTGCACGTGAGTCTTGAAGGGTGGATAGGAGTTTGCTAGATACAGGACGGGATGGCGTAGATAAAAGGCGTACTTGTGGGGCCTCATCGGAGGCCGAGGCACAGGAGGCCTATAGGTGAGATGAGGCAGGAAGGGAAACCAGGGCTCCGCGAAGGAGCTGAGCGGCTGCCACAGACATCGCTGTGTTTGATCCTACTTATTATTTTATTTGGCTGACACCAAAGAAAAGGCAGGCTCCTTTTCAGGGCCAGAGATACCGTGCCGGGACTCCACTACACTGGCCTTAAGCCATTCTTAAGCCAAGAGGTTCTCACCTCTTTGCTCTCCACCTGGAATATTCTCCCCATTCTTTTACAGGGATGGCTCCTTTTGGTTGTTCGAGGCAAATGCCCATCGCCTCAGAGAGCCCATTCTTGATCCTGTTGTTTATATGACGCAGGTAGCTGTCTGTCCCAACCCCACAAAAACATCCCCCCCCACTGTGTTTCTACCTTAAATAAAATGGATCACTACCCAAAAATGGCCCAGTTATTTATTTCTGCCTTCCATCACCAGGACATAAGCTCAGCACGCAGGAGGAAGGAATCTGTCTTTTTGAGGCTCTATCCCCTTCGTGAAGAATGGTACCTGGTGCTGTAGGTATTTAGTAAGAGCGTGAGTAAATATGGGACTCCCGGGTGGCTCAGTCGGTTGAGCGTCCGACTCTTGGTCTCGGCTCAGGTCACGACCTCGCAGTTTGCGAATTCGAGCCCTGTGTGGGGCTCTGTGCTGACAGCGCAGAGCCTGCTTGGGATTTTCTCTCTCTCTCTCTCTACCTGTCCTCGGCTCATGCTCTCTCTGTCCCTCTCTCTCTAAACATTTTTTAAACATAAAAAAAGAGCGTGAGTAAATAAATGAATGACCAGACCTCATAGCGCTGTGCAGACTGGCTCCAAGAAGGCAGAGCAGGAGGAAAGACAGATGAGAGGATCTTACGTTGGGCAGGACAGGGTGAGGGCCTGAGCGAGGGCAGTGGTGGTGAAGTGGGGAGGGAGACGTGGTTTTGAGGGACTTGCAGAGAAAGAACCGGAACGCTTCGGGAACAGGGTGATAAAGGAAGAGAGCGAGAGGCCAGGGTCAGCAACACCTAGGACATACCCAATGTGAAAGAAAATCCAAAAAGGCACAGGTTGGACGGGTCCGTGGGCATGCACTGTGATCTGGGACTGGCATTTGAGGAATCTTCCAGAAACACCCTTGGGAGAGCTGCTCGGGGACTGTCCCTGGAGCTCCCAGGACGGTGCAGTCACATGGACGATTTGAGAATTACCACATGAAGGGAATAGTCAGGAATACGGGGAGTGGGTAGGAAAGACAAAGAGAGGAGGAGAGAGGAACCCAGGAGGAGCAGAGCATCACGGGAGGAAGGAGAACTGTCAGGAGAAGGAGGATCTGCAGGGAATTGCAGATCGGGTTAGAGGCTCTTCACCTTCACTCCGAAGACACAGTCGAGGTTCTGGCTAAGGGAGGGATGGACCCCAGTGAGGACAAAGAGACAGGATTGTTTGTTGGCTGCTGGCAGGGAGTCCATTCTCCTGGATCGGGGGTGGGGGGGTTACTCGCCCAAGAGCAGGATGCTGTTATGTCCTGGCTCATTTCTGTTGGTGAAGGAGGTCCCCTGCTGGTCCCATGTCCTGTATTCTCTGGGCTTCTCCCTACATCATATGCCCCATATGTCTTCTGTCACCTCGGTGAGGGATGGGTGGGAGGGACCCCTATCCTGCTCCTCTGCCCTGGCCTTTGTGCTCTGCGAGAGCACAGCATTCGGAGAGCTGGGACGTGTGCCCGTGGTGTGCCCCAGCCAGTTAGTGGCAGTTATCCCTACATATGTGGGTGTGAAGCTTTACAAGGAGTTTTTCTGGGGACCCCTGGGTAGCTCAGTCAATTAAGCATCTGACTCTTGACTTCGGCTCAGGTCATGATCTCTCAGTTCATGAGATCGAGCCCTGCGTCGGGCTGTGCACTGACAGTGCGAATCTTGCTTGAGATTCTCTCTCTCCCTCTCTCTCTGCCCCTCCCCTGCTCGCTCTCTCTCTCTCTCAAAATGAATAAATAAAATTGAAAAAGAAAAGAGTTTCTGCCATTCCTTTGAAACTCGAAAAGATTACAAACCTACAGATGACCATCTGTGCACATGCTTCGAGCGAGCACAACTGCAGGAGAAAAATTAAGCCTCCGTAAATACTTGTGGAAGTGGGACAAGGGCCTTCGGGACACGCTGGGGAACGTGAAGGGAAATCCGACCTGAGAATTTCGTACGAAAACCTCTACTGAAAAATGAAAGGCCCAGAAAGCTCGTGTTTTCGGGCATTTTGTTCTAAGTGTTCTAACCGAAGGATAAAGCAGAATTCTAAAACATGTGACGGAGCCTGGAATTTCAGGGGCCAAAAAAGTATGGCGACCTCATGTTTATCTAACAGGAGTCAGTAACGTAAAACTTTCCCGCACCTTGGGTCTTTGGAAGTTTCTAGAAGAACCTTTTTTTTTGTTTGGAATTTAGTAGGAGTGCAGTGGCTGCACGTCAGTTCCATCCTGCCCCGTCCCTTTACCCGGATGGCACCCACCAGGACACAGTTTCCATGAAGTGTGTCATTTGCTCACACGGGAGCAACATCATTGTATGTATAGTGACCAAAAACAAAATGGTGGCCTGTACCGCTGGACAGAAAGACTTTTGAAATGAAGACAATGCAGGGAAGTCTGAGATCGTGAGTCCCTGCATCTCATATTCCGTTTCACTGGTGACCAGGGTGGACGTACTCTTCATGTGGGATTTGGGGAACCCTGCAGGGTACAGCGTGCTCCCACGTGTTTCCTGTCAACATCAGGATATGATGCCACCGTCGCCTTGAACCCTCCCCAGATTCCCAGAAGGGAAGTCGAGCATTAGTGTTAACGCCTTAGAGCTCTTTCCACGAGGCCTCTGTCACCTGGAGAGAGGTGGTGGGAACAGGTGTCCTGTACCCCCTTGGAGGGCAGATTGATGCTGCTTTGCAAGAGAAGCATTCTCGAGAACGTCAAGGCTAAATAGCTAAGTCAACTGTCAGGCACTGGCAAACAAAACAGACACAAGCCCGTGCGACCAGCCCAGGCCGGGGTCTGGGGATTTCCTGGGCCCTCATGCGCTCTTTGCCCCAAAGCCCCAGATTTGGGATTTCTCTCCTTCCTTTACTTGTCCCTCGCCTTCCTTACCCAAAGGCACGGCTCTGGGGCCAGCGTCGTCACCACCTGTCTGCGTTCCTGCATGATCTCTGCACGTGCCCAGAAGTACAGAGCAGGGCCAGCCCTGCGGTCCACACCCTGGGCTCCTGGTCACCTCGTCCTACAGGTTCGAGCTGCCGCAGGTGCAAGTTCCAGTCCGCAGGGACCCACGTGCGTGTCTGCCTACAGCAGGGTTTCGGGGCTGGGCTTCCTCCCCTCCTCAGAGCTCACTCCCTCCTGCTTCCTGCATTCTGTCGGCTGCCAGAGGACTGGGGACGACGCCTGGGGCGTCCGGGGTGGGGCTGGTCCTCCAGCCGCCGGCCCCAGCGTGGTCTCCCTCGTCCCAGAGAACGTCTCCAGCCTCTGTGCTATCCTTACCTCCCTTCCCTGCGTTTCCTCCTCCCCTGGATTCCTCCAGCAGCATGTACATTCACTCACTCATTTGTTCGTTCTCCACTCATTCATTCATCCACTCGTTCACTCGTTCATTCATTAACTTATTTGTTCACTCATCCACTCATTCACTCACTCCATTCGCTCATTCAGCCAATGTTTATGAAGCACCCACTCTGTGCCACACACCGTCCCGGGGCTGGAGGAGCCACAAGTGGAAACAAACCCACTCTTCTTAAGGAGGTTATATTCTAGAGCAGGAGACAAGTGCACAGAAACGTCAGAGTAAGCGCTGTGAGAGAAAGCAGGTGAGTGAGAAGGGGTGGCAGACGGCAGGCAGTTGTCAGGGGCGGTCACTGGGCTCCATGGACATCGGGGACAGAACGCAGCTTTGGGGGAGGGCAGGTTGGGGACAGATAGGGATGGCCTGGAGGCAGAGCATGGTACAATAGGGGACTCTGAGATGATGGGGTCAGGGGATTCTGGCATGGTCAGGACTCCGGATTTTATTGTTTTAATGGAAATGTATTTGACATACAACATTGGGTAAATTTAAGGTGTACGATGCGTTGATCTGATGCGTTTATACACCGTAACGATTGTCATCGTAACGACGGTTAGCACGTCTATCCCATCACATTGATTATCGTTGCTCTTTTGTGCTGAGAATAAGAAACATCTGGTCCCTTCACTGGTGTGACGGTTATAATATATATAACATTGCTGCCTATGTACTCTATAACACGTGTACTGAGCATTAGATCTCCAGGATTTATTTACTGCTAGTTCCAGATTTGTCCCACATCATCTCTTCTGTCCCCCTGCCCCCCGCCCCAGCCCCTCGTAACTATCATTTTGTTGTCTGTTTGGACAAGTCTGGCTTTTTTAGATTCCTCAGATAAGCCATAGCATATAACATCTGTCCCTCTCTGCCTTGTCTCACGTACTGTAGCGTCCTCAAGATTAGTTAGTATACAGTGGCCCCTTAAACAATGCAGGTTTGAACAGCTCTGGATTTTTTTTTTTTTTGATACAGCACTGTGAATGTATTTTCTCTCCCTTACGATGTTCTTCATAACATTTTCTTTTTCCTAGCTTACTTTACTGTAAGAACACAGCGTATCGTACCAAATACGTGTTCGTGGACTGTTTTATGTTATCGGTGAGCCTCACTGTCAACAGTAGGTTATTGGTAGTTAAGTTGTGGAGACTGAAAAGTTACATGCGGATTTCCAAAAGCGCAGGGGTCAGACGCCTTGTCCCACATTATTCAAAGGCCCACCGTACTTTATTTAACCTGTTGGATCACATTTTGCGAATGGCATCCACATAGCCACAGGCACATGAAAAGATGCTCGAAACACTCATCATCAGGGAAAGACAAATCAAAACCACAATGAGATGCCACCTCACCACCTGTCAGAGTGGCTAAAATCAACAACTCGGGAAACCACAGGTGTTGGCGGGGATGCGGAGAAGGGAGAACCCTCTTGCACTGTTGGTGGGGTTGCAGACTGGTGCAGCCGCCCTGGGAGACAGCACAGGGGTTCCTTAGAAAATTAGAAACAGAACGACCGTATGATCCAGCGATCCCACCTCTGAGTTTATACCTGGACCCAGTGAAAACAGAACCTCCCTGCAGGGACGTCTGCACCCCCGTGTGTGTTGGGACATCAGGCACAGTAGCCAAGGCGCTTTACCTGGAGTTGGAAAGTGCCCACGGCCTCTGAGCAGAGCAGTGGCTGACCTTGTCGCCACGTGGTTCGGGTGCCCCCAGCGGGGCCCGTCCAGAGGCTACTGCCGTTGTCAAGGCGACAGATGATCGGTGGTGGCCGTGGCGTTGGAGAGGATCTGCACCACGTGGGAGAGGGTGGGCTACCCAAGGCTCGAAGCTTCTCCCTGAACAACCAAGCAAGTGGAGTCGCCCGTGGAGGGGCGACTGGTGGAGGGGCAGGTCTGGGGAGAAAGCACAGGACATGGTTCTTGATGGAGGCAGATGCCCGCGACCACGTGCCCTTGTCAGCGAGCAGTGAGGAGTCTGGCTCTGGAGCCCAGGGAGCAGTCCAGGGTGACTGTAAATCTGGGAGTCACTGCACAAAGGCGGCATTAAAGCCTGCGAGGCTGGAAGAAATCACCTTGAAGTCATGCAGTGATGCTGGGGAGTGGACTGTGGACCAGCCCTGAAGGCCCTGAGCAAACGCACCCTCGGTCCACGCCGTCCCCATGCTGCCCCATTCGTCCCTGGTCACTTCCCCAGCTGTGACCACCGTATGCTGCCCGCCCGCCCACCCAGTGGGGTCCTCCACACCGCTCTGGTGAGGGCGCCGTGCTCCTTGGGACAGCTCCCACGCTCCCCTTCATGCGTCCTCCCAATGGATGCTCCTCATTCTTGTTTTCTTTCCTTTTTTTAAATTAATTTATTTATTTTGAGAGAGAGAGAGAGAGAGAGAGAGAGAGAAAGAGAGAGAGAATCCCAAGCAGGCTCCACACTGTAGCCTGATGGGCGGCTCAAAGTCATGAACAGTAAGATCATGTCCTGAGCCAAAATCAAGAGTCGGAGGCTTAACTGACTAAGCCACCCAGGAAATGCCCCCCATTCTCAAGGCGCCTGAGCTCTGCGGCCTCTAATCGTCATCATGATCACTTCCTCCTCCAACTCCGCCTTCCAGAGCCTTCCATTTTATACCAGCCCCATGAAAGGTAGACTGTCTCAGGGTTATACGTGATCCCTTTTTCTTTCCTTTTCTTTATTTAATGTTTATTTCTTTATTTTGAGAGAGAGACAGAGAGCTAATGTGAGAAGGGCAGAGAGAGAGAGAGAGAGAGAGAGAGAGAGAGAGTCCCAAGCAGTCTCCAAGCTGTCAGCACAGAGCCCAATATGGGGCTTGAACTCATGAATCATGAGATCATGACCTGAGTTGAAACCAAGAGTCAGACGCTTAACCAACTGAGCCCCCCCAGGTGCCCCGTGATCCCTTTTATGTACTTGACATTCTCCTTGGGTGGTTCCTTCCAGGCATGGTGTCAGTGCCATTGCCGTGAATGTTTTTTCAGTTGAGCACTGGCGTGTTCTCCCTCATGTCCACCAGAAGGCCCTGTGGAAGTGTCCAGAACTGACAGCCTTGTCTTCCACGTAAACCCGCTTCTCCACGGGTATTCCCCATGGCAAGGAGCAACCCTCTATCCGCCCAGGGGCCTCAGCCAGAAATGGGATCATCATCCCCAACGCTTCCAATAAACCAGTCCCAAGGTCCCATCTATCTTGCTCGTCTCCTAATTCTCAGTGGTGAACGTAGTGTCTGACACATAGTGATACTCACAGAGTCCACAGATGAGGGCACCTGTCAAACACACACACATACACACACACAAAGTATTGCTTTAATCACATGGATGCTTTGGTAGCAACACTCACTTATTCAGCAAATATTTAGTGAGCATCCCAGACATTCTAAGGACAGTTTCCGGCACTAAGGGCTCAAACAAAGTGAATCAAACAAAGTTGATATGCTTTTCTAGGCTGTTCTGGTTCATAATCTTTGTGGTGGTCGTGTTAAAAGTACCAGTGTACTTGAAGGAAAATTACATGTAATAATCAGTATATTAAAGAGGAAGAGGTTAAAGGGTAGGTTTAAATTTTAATCCAGAGCAACCTTGTCATACTGAGGAGTCGGCATCCTGGTGTCCCTAGAGAAGGAGAACACAGTAAAGAAATAACTGCCTTGAGTGGTGAAAGATGTGTCCCTTTAGGTATGAACCCCTTTTCCAGAAATTCTGCAGTTCAGAAGGGGAGATATGTCAACAGTGCATCACCAACCACTGTGTATTCTTGGACTTGACATTGACTGTCCGCAAGATACATGGGGTTTACTGCTGAGCGGAGAAGAGATCAGGTAAACTCAGCGACAGGCGGGCCAGAGGTCTTCCCGCAGCCCGTCCAAAACATGAACGGGTCTCCCCGACCCGCGTGGTTTGAATCTGGATTCCAGAGAGTGCGATTTCCAACGGGCCAGATTCTCTGTGGAAGAGAGTCGCAATGCCAGTCCTGGGTGGGGTATGACTGGGTTGTGTCATACGGGGATGCAGACACCTGCAGATTGATGACACAGACATCATTTGCTTTGCACACGAATTTAGTCATTTGGACAACATGTAGAGCACGGAGCAAAGTGAAGCCGAGGTCGATTTAAAGTAAAAATTTTTTTAAAAGTAAACTGGGAAAGTACCTAAAGCAATAGAATTCTTGAGTCCCAGGATTTCTTAGTACGACACAGCGTTAGAATCTACCTTCAACCCCCCAAAAGGGGGAAAGTCCTGACGGATTGAATCCGATAAATGTTTACATTATGAAAGAGTAAAGTACAGGGAATTAGAACCCCATGACGAGCTGGGGAAAATGTCCACAGCATGTATGTCCTTCAGGGACTATCACTAAGAAGAGACCAGCACCACAGAGTGACCGGCGCTTTCTCTGTCGCACAGAAATAAACAACAGTCATTAAAAACCAGGACTCCTAGGGGCGCCTGGGTGGCTCAGTCGGTTAAACGACTGACTCTTGATTTCAGCTCAGGTCGTGATCTCACAGTTCGTGAGTTCGAGCCCCACGTCGGGCTCTGTGCTGACAGCGTGGAGCCCGCTTGGGATCCTCTCTCTGCCTCTCCCCTGCTCACACACTCTCTTTCTCTCAGGATGAATAAATAAAATTAAAAAAAAAAAACACAGCACAACAGTATCCACACTTGCTGAGTGGGAAGAAGGAGCAGTTGGTGAGGGTTGAAGCAGATACCATTTTGGCGAAGGTCTCTGGGGCAGAGCCCATCGCATTTCTCTTTTCGATTGTATTTTATTGTGTCAGAGCTCTTCCCACGAGATCTGCACTCTTAAATGTTTAAGTGCATATGACGTTCTATTGCTGCAGGCGCTGTGTGCACAGCACATCGCTACGGCTTCTTGTCCGGCTTGATTGAGACTTCAGACCGATTGAGTCGTCCAGCCCAATGCCCCTCCCTCTGGCTTCTGGCGACCACCATCCTGCTCTTGGGTTCGAAGAATTTTTCTGCTTCAGATGCCTCCCGTGAAGGGAACCGTGCAGGACCGTCTCTATAATTCACTTGTTGCACTTTGCATATTTCTTTTTAAGGCAGAGCCCTATCCCCTCGTATGAATACTCCATGTTCAATTTACCTGTTCGTCTGTCCATGGACGTTTGTTCCCACCTCTTGGCTACCGTGAATAGCTCGGTTGTGAACACGGAAGGGCGGATATATCTTCCCAGATTCTGATTTCAGTTCCTTTCCCAAAGCATATGGCGTGTGAGCCAGTGAGTTTACGGAACGGTATCAACCGTACCATAAGGGAATAGACAAAGTTTGAAAAAAGATACGGGCGAGGACGCTCAGCGCAGTATGATTTGAGATAGCAACAGGTCGAAAACAACCAAAATGCCAAACCTGGAGGGCCACGGTCCGCGCAGGGTGGACCCTTCCCATCCTTGGGACGGCAGAGAGACCTCCGCCCAGCCGTGGACAGCACCATCGATGACAAAAGCAGCTGTCATTACGAGAGTGTGCTCTCAGTTTTGTAGAGATTCAGTGCCTAGATACAGCAAAAGAGCCTGAGGAGACGTATGTCAGCTATGATACAAGTTCTCTCCTGTGGGCAGAATTCAGGATTTTCACTTAGCCCTTGATATGCCCCTCTATTATTCAAACAGTTTTCAGTGAGCATGTATGACTTTCATCTGAATCAATGTCAAAACAATAGAGTATTTTCATTTTGCATAAAAGAGAAATGAGATATGGGGCCAGGGCTATGTTGGACTTGCGGGCTCTCGTTGTTAAGGAATATTTATAACTCATTCCACAGCGTGACGCATTTATGTAGAATATCTACTCCTGCCTTTCTAGTATTCAACACACATTCATTGATGCCTCAAGTGCAAAAGCACTAGGCTAGGGATTGTGGAAATTCAGAGACTTATAAGACATGCCCTTTCCTTTTCAGAGCTTAGGCGTCACGGGGGAGCCGGCATGCGGACAGCCAGCTGGACTAGGCAGAGGATGGAAAAAGGACAGTGCTCTTGTATCAGAGCCGAGTGCTTCTGGAGCATAGAAGACGGGCCATTAATACCTCCCCAGGGGATTTCAGGGGCTTCCTGAAGAGGGAGGAAGATGTCAGCAGGGGCAGAAGACTGACAGAAGCATTGGAAAAGGAAGGGCATTCTGGGAAAGGCAGGAAACGGGGACTAAGGATAGCACTGCCAAGCACAGTGAGGCATCAGTTCAGTGTGGCTGGAAGAAATACACCTGGTGTTTCTTCCCTCACTGGTATGTGCCTAGCATGGAGCTTTGCATCAAGTACCCATGTGTCTGGATGGATGGATGGATGGATGGATGGATAGATGATGGATGGATCGGTAGATGGATAGATAGGTGGATGGAGGGATAGATGGGTGGGTGGATGGATGGGTGGATGGGTAGATGATGCATGGATGGGTAGATGGATAGATAGGTGTATGGATGGATAGATGGGTGGGTGGATGGATGGAAGGAAGGAAGAAGGAAAGAGTGGATGAACACATAAATGGCTACAGGGTACTGAACGCTACTAATTTTATTTTGTAACATAGACCCTCAAATCTATGGAATCTAAGGAATCTATGGAATCTAAGGAATGTGGGAAGCACATTTCATCACTGTTTCTTGCATTCCTACCAAGTGCCATGCCCTAAGCAAGGTGCCAGAGCAGGGTGGCAGCAAGAGGCTCTGTGTGTCATGGTGAGAGTCACACCCATTGTCTTTAAATCAGAACTTCCCCTCCCCTTAACGCTTTCTGACCTCCGGGTCTTGCTTACGAGGAACCGGCACAGTGAGATCATGAGACCAAAGAAACCACGGTGGATGGATGCTTTCGAAAAAGACCAGGAGCTGCAGGATTCAGGCTCCACTATGGGGAAAGCTTCCTTGCTGCCATGCACTGACCCACCCAGAGTGGCCACCACGCACCCTGGTTCTAAGTGGGAGAGAAGGACATGCACAGGCTCCAGAGAGCGAGCGGCGCCATATTTCACGTGTTCCTTGAAGAATGTGCAGAAGATGTGCATCAGGTCTAAGAAAAGTTCTCTGAAGCAACACTGTGCCACAAATTGGTTTGCAGTCCACCTGCCGTGTGGATGTTTTGCCGTGTGGGACAGTGGGAACCCCATGGGCTTTCCTTGTTCATGGACTCCTAGGGATGACGTTTCCATTCAAAATCGCACGAGTTACTTCTCCCGGGGAATGCTTGGAGCCAGAGCAAGGTCAGGTGCCAATTCTGTCCACTCATTAGCAGTGTGGCCATGGAAAACTTACTCCTCCATAAACGTCAGTGTCTTCTTTACCAGACAGACAAAGGAAAACGACCTCTGTTTTGAGGCAGTCATGTGAGGTACAGTCGGCACCCTAGTAAATGTTTACCAAATCTTTGCTGCTAATATAAATAATATTTCCTTGAATTCTGTAGGTACATCTACTAGAACGCTGTTGTTTAAACCCCTTAAAACTCCTGAAAGCTCCTGAGGAAAAAATGTTTGCCCATCAGAGCTTGTCTTGATTAGTGGTCTCAGAGCTTGCCAAATGCTTTTCAAATGCATTAGCTTAATTAATTGATCAGGCATGGCTCTGTGTCTGGGAACTAGGTGTTTGTCGAGTGGCCTGCCCTTATCTCTGGGAAGAGGGATTGTGGTGTTGAAGCTAGACCATGTCAGCAAAGCTCCAGGAATTCGATGCTTCCCCAAAGCTTGAAACAAGCAGTGAGCCAGAACTTTCTTGCAACAGGTGAATTGCTTTTCCAGACTGGGTAAGCCAGAAATGCTTCCCTGCCCCTCCCTTCCAATTATCTCCACCTTGATGTCGACACTCAGCAGAATTCTGGAACGGGTCATTATTATACAGACATCAGTGGGAGCTTAGAGGGCCCCAGCTCATCAACATGAATTCCCAGAAGGAACCGTGTACCCAAGTAAGCCCCAAACTACAGCTTTGAACGGTGGTGTTTCCAGCCTAGGAGATCATGTAAATGTTAGAGAATTAGGTCTTCTTCATTAGACTGTGAACAACGTGGGGTCAGGAGAGTTACACGTCTTCAAATCGCCTGCAGTTCCTGTCACAGGATAAGAAACCAACACCTGCTTGCTGGCCAACTAAAGGTGTAAGTAAAGGAATGAAGAATTTTAACAAAGGAATTTTTTAAAAAGCCTCTTGTCTTTTAAAAATTAAGGACATTGAGAAGAGTGAACTCACAAATAACGCATGTAGGCAAATCCACAGCATTTGAACCATCGCGATTCATTAATGAACTGTTGTCAACACCAAAGGAAGAAATCCAGGTACCAGAACCAAGGCTCCACGCCTTTCAACACTGTTGTCAATGACTGGGTAGGAAAGTGGAGAGTTAGAGAGTTCAGGGCTCCCACAGAGGCCCCAGACCATGGCTGGAAAGGACTCCAGCCCAGGCCATGTTGTTGTACAGGTCAGGGCTCCAGGGGCGAGAGAGGGTTCTTAGAGCTCGCAGAGGGAGAAGACCACGGAGAGAAGACAGAGCCACCATGGCGACCTGGGGATTGCAAGCTAGGAGGCAGTAGAGTAACAGCTCAGGATTTTGAGTCTGTTATTTCCAGCCTAGATCCCTCTCCATAGGCATCTATAACTGGCTGTTCAGTGTAACAGAATAGGAACAGCCTTAGATTTTTTTTTTTTTTTTACCTCACTCACATCTTGCCTCCGGAAGCTGACTGAGGCCATGCCCCACTACAGCGAGGAAGTCCATTTTTAAAAAGGCATGGGATCCAGGAAACCAGGGATAAAAAAAACCGAGTAAAGGAAAGGCCATTTCCAGGAAACCCAGAAACAAGGTTAGAAAACAAATCACTTATCAAGCTCAGAAAACAAATCACTTATCTGGAATGATCTAGAAAGAAAATGTCGTCAACATACACATGAAGTGTCTCAGCTGGAGAAGCCTCGTCTTGAAGAAGATTTCTGTTTTATGGGATTTTGTCTATTAAAACTAGATATATAGAACTAGAGAATGTTGATTTAATCCCGTGCTGTGATTTCTGGAAAGATCGAGGGAGAGCCATTAAGCATGCGTGTAGGTCTGGGCATGTGTCTCAAAGAGCTGACTCCTCATCTTCTGAAGCAGAAAGCCAGTATCTAGCACAAAAAAAGTCAAGAAATGGCAGAATAAACTTATGATTTTAAAAAACAGAGTAGGGGCACCTGGGTGGCCCAGTCAGTTGAGCATCCGACTTCTGCTCAGGTCATGATCTCACAGTTTGTGAGCTCGAGCCCCGTGTCAGACTCTGTGCTGATGGTGTGGAGCCTGCTTGGGATTCTCTCTCTCTGTCTCTCTCTCTCTCTTTCTCTCTCTCTTTCTGCCCCTCCCTCACTCGTGCTCTGTCTCTCTCTGACTCTCTCAAAAATAAATAAAAACATTTTTAAAAATTAAAATAAAAAATAAAAAACACAGTAAATGTCAAAAGAAAGAAGAGTTTGAAGGAGTTCTGCTGGGCTGGGGTCAATGGACCAGGGGCAGCTGGTTAGACTCTGAGCTTCGTGGCATGACCCGATTTTTCCTCGTCTCCATGTTCTACAGAAAATACGTTAGAGAATTATAAAGGTACAGGAGGTGGTTATGGTATATTTTAGTAGAAGGGTGGATAATCTCTGACTTTTAAAAGAAAAAGTGAAGACCAGAAAAATGTCTGCTAACTGTTGGTAGTTTATCTGAGTGTTTAATGAAGTGATTTTTTTTCCCCTTCCTTTGCTTATGTAATTTTTAACTATAAATTTACCTTGCGAGGGGCACCTGGGTGGCTCAGTCGATTGGACATCCGACTCTTCATTTTGGCTCAGGTCATGATCTCACGGTTCGTGGGTTCAGGCCCCGCGTCTGACTCTGTGCTGACAGCGCGGAGCCTGCTTGGGATTCTCTCTCCCTCTCTGCCCCTCCCCCACTCTCACTCTCTCTTTCTCAAAATAAATAACAACTTAAAAACTTTAAAAAATAAAAAAATCTTATGTTGCGATACATTGCATATTACTGAGAACAATTTGAAATGAGACTTTTTATACACACACGTGCCCACACCCACACACCCAGGAAACACCAGTCCCGACCCAGAATAGGAATGAATATCCCTCCGTGGTCGTGAGTTCTGGAACACGCACTGGGGACCCAGGTTCATACGCCAGGAAGCACCAAGCATAGAGCAGGTACCACAGCGGGGTGGGGTTGGTAGGCAGCCCTCCCAGGGCAAGCCCTTGAACCCTAGGGACCCTTTGGAAGCAGCTCAGCAGAAGCCCCCTGCAGGCGGGGACAGGTAGAGACGGGGTCTTCCTGGTCATCCGTTTGCATACACTCCACACTTACACACGCAGGGTTGTCTCAACCAATTTTCACTGCTGAGAATGAACACACGAAAACTCCGTAATGACGAAGAGAGCAGATTCTGTAGTCTTTTCCAAACAAAGAAATGCAGTCAGCGGACAAGGTCTCACACACTAGAAGAGCGTCCCTTCAACCATCAGACCCGCCCGGGACTGACAGCCTCCCGGAGCTGTGAATTTGGCGATGTTAGAAGTGTTTGGTGGGATCCGGGTTTCTGCGCTGCGCGCACGGGAGCTGGATGTCCCATAGGCTGGCGCCAGGAGCCGCACACTGACAAACTTCATTGTCACTGCTGGTCCAGGGGTGGCCAGTCCGTGGACGGTTACTAGTCCTGGCGGCTCGGGAACATGCAGGGGCAGCAGAGCAGGTGGAAGTCAGGGCAGAGGGAGCCCTGAGCCGTCCCCTTCTGCTCTCCCCCTGCAAGGGTACAAGTCAGGGTGGCCCCGGTAAAGTTTCCAGAAGGAATAGTTCTCTTTTGCATTTAATTAAGGGCTGAGGGTTCCCCTTTCTCATATTTTTGCTGAGGGGAGGTTACCAAGTCCCCTGACTGGCCTGAAATCCCTCGGTAACATGGGGCAGAGCCCCAGCTCCCCATGCTTCGGGGGGCGGGGCGGGTCTTGGGGATGTCTGAGCATCCTTGGGCCGCCTGAGGACCATTCCTGGACAGCATGGCGAACCCCCACACCGGGGCATCCGCCACCTGCCCAGGGGCCCCAGGAAGGAGTCTGGCAATCTGCCAACCCTCCTTCGAGCCCCACGTCACACGGGCCAGCTTCTCCAAGTGACGTGGCCCCGTGTACGCTGCCCCCTGACAGAAACACCCTGACGCTCACCGCTGCCTTCCTTTGGGCTTCCCAGGTATCTCTGGGGTCACAGATTGACTTGCAGAAGAAGAAGAGGCGGGCGCCCGCACCCCCTCCACCGCAGCCCCCGCCGCCAAGCCCCCTGGTGCCCCCTCGCACTCAGGACCAGGAGGAGAACAGGAAGAGCGCCACGGGTGAGTGTGTCCGCATGCGTCCGAGTCTTGTCTTGCGTGGAGTGTTAGCGCTGCCCTTAACCCCTGCAGTCGCCTCGCCCACGAGGGCGTTAACTGGGGAAACATTTATGCTAAGGAAAGAAAGTCTGGAAATAAACACTTGCGAATCCATCCCGAAGGCCTGTTTTCCGGGCATCGTGGAGGCAGGTGGAAGGCAGGGGGCGGAGAGGGTGGGGGATGGCTGAGGCAGCTCGGGAGAGAGCGAGCGGGGTGTGCATGTGTGTGCGTGTGTGTGTGCGTGTGTGATGCGTGTCTCCCTGATGGAAGGATGTAAAGTTCTTGGGATGACGTCCGTGGAAGCTGTTTCGAAAGGCCTCTGGTCCCCAGGAAATTCGTAGATCAGTTGACAACAGTGTAGTAATTTCTTGACCACCCTGTTTGAAATTGATCTCCCCTTTTATATCTGTAGCAGAGACCCTGATACTTTTTGAGGAGAAGAGAACCCAAAGGAAAGAGGATGGAACCATAATATCTGTGAGCAGAGAGACCTATTAGATCATTAAATGCCACCAACTCATGTTACAGGTGGCACAGAGAGAAGGGACCGGGGTCTCCAGCTCTATTAGCCATGGATAGTTCATTTAATTTAAAATTTTTGTACTGTCTGTTTGTTTTTGAGAGGGAGGGAAAGACAGAGCGCGAGCAGGGAGGGGCAGAGAGAGAGGGAGACACAGAATCCGAAGCCGGCTCCAGGCTCCAAGCTGTCAGGGCTTGAACCCATGAACCTCGAGATCGTTGACCTGGGCCGAAGTCGGACGCTCAACCCACTGAGCCACCCAGGCGCCCCTGGTGAATGTAATTTTAAAACCATTCCGTGTTTGTTATTTCATTTATGGAGGAAAAGGAAGAGTGGGGGTTTCCTGAGATCATGGGAGGATCAGCTCATGACAGAGGCCATCCGATGGCCATTCCCAACGCCGTTCACTCTACTCAGCACCCTCATGTTTTGGCCTTGACCTAATGGCTGTGGCCCCCAAAAAGAAGCCCCCCAAGGATAAGTGCTTGCATCATCAGTGTCCCAAACTCCAATACGAGCTACTTGGCTGTTTGTAGCATTTTTTTTCCCCCCTGGTCAATACCTCTCTTCTGATATTAGCCTTTCGCAGCCAGAGACGTGGTTATCCTAAGGACCAGTAACCTATATTTCACGTCCGTTTTTTTTCTTTTTACCAAAGGAAAATACCGTCCTGTTCGCAGAGCACATGATCAGTAGCTCCTCGAAATAAATCTGGGGTGTCTCCCTCTTTTATGACGAGACCACCATTCTCCCTCCCGAGCTCTCACCCACTCTTGCTGTAAAGGGATGACAGCTCGGATGTACAGTCCCTTGTCACAACCCTAGGAAGCGTCCACTCTAAGTGGTGGTGTGGCTGTGGTTGAGCCCTGCCAGCCTCCAGGCCAGACACCCCGTTTCAACCCAAGGGAGGGCCCCCCCAATTCAACTTTGAAGGCCTGATGCTTGGAGGACCTGGCCCGGGTGTGGGCAGGCAGCCAGCGCCCACGGGTGTCACAGGAGAGGGAGGCGGGTGTTTGCCGAATGAAAACCGTAGGGACAGTTCCCCTGCGAGGAGCGTGTTTCAAAGAGGAGTTATGGACGGCAGTGATGCACTACTCGTCTCTCTGTCTCTGTCTGTCGTCCGTGAACTTTGGTTTGTGAAGGTGGAGAAGGAAGCCAGAAGCCCCCTTCCTACTGAAAGGGACCTTGGCTGCTTTGGGAGCTCAGGAGGGTGGTAGAGGTCATGGTGGCAGTTTTCAGTGAGACTTGTGTCCCCGTCAGCAATCCCCATGAACTCACAGCACGCTAGCCGCCCACAGGCCGCTCTTTGAACCAAAGTCTAGGCTTTACGTTAACAGGTCAAAATCTTTAAAGTAGCCCCTGTCCAGTCACACACACACACGAGCATCTTTCTATTCTGATATCTAGATATAAAAGGGGGAAAAAATTAGAACTTGCACTAAAATAGTATTATTTTACTGGAATTGAGTCTGACCCAAATTTCTTGGCAAACAAAAATAAGCTTTCCAGTAGAAAAGCTTCCGGCACAAAGCCTCTTCCTCCTATGTGTGTCGCCCTAGGGGGACGCCCTCTCGTTTAACGTTACTTACCTGGACCAAACAGATAGCTCTCACCCAGACCGATCGTGGCTTCTTTGCACTTGGAAGGGAGAAGTGATGTCTAGCTATGGGGACATCCGTATTTTTCCACGTTGGAAGAACTGTAATCAAGAGATTGGATATATCTCTTGATGAAGAAATTATATTTCTTAATCTTTTTATTAATAATCTGATGATGGTCATGAAACACAGAATGTATTCATTACAAGATGATCCTAAACATTAAAGCTTGGGGGTGCCTGAGTGGCTCCGTCGATTAAGCGTCTGACTCTTGGTTTCGGCTCAGGTCAGGATCTCACGGTTCGTGAGTTCAAACCCCACATCAGGCTCTGTGCTGACCGTGTGAGTCAGCTTGGGATTTTCTCTCTCTCCGTCTTTCTGTGCCCCTTTCTTCACTCACTCTGTCTCTCTCCCTCAAAATAAACAAACATTTAAAAAAAGATCTTCAGACATTAAGGCTTGAAGAAAACGTTTCAAAGAGAAATCCTAGGAAGCATGGCTTACTACACAAGTGATTTATATGGCTCTGTTAAGTCACTGACTTTCAAAAATCTTAGTAGCAAAAGAAAATCATTTTCCTATAAAATGGCAGGTGGATGCCCAGTGTGTCAAGAGCAGAGAGGGATGCCCTGAGGGTTCCAGGGTCAGATGGAGCACGACGCCACCCCGAACACTTTGCCCAAGTCACAACCCTCTTCATTTTTTTTAAGTTTATTTATATATTTTTTGAGAGAGAGAGAAAGCATGAGCGGGGAGGCGGGTGCAGAGAGAGAGAGAGAATCCCAAGCAGGCTCCACACTGTCAGAGCCCGACACGGGGCTCGAAGCCACGAACCACGAGATCATGACCGGAGTCAAAGTCGGACGCTTGACCGACTGAGCCACCCAGGCACCCTGGGACCCTCTTCAAATAAAGTTTGAAGACTCTTACCCTAAACGATGGAAGAGATTGAGGATATAAACAGGCTTAAAGACGTGAGCTGAATTAGTGGTTCTTCGATCTGCAAGAATTAATCGGTAAAAGTAACAAAAGTAAGCTGAAAGATAATTCCGCAAACCTAATACAAACCAACCTGAATAAAAGGAGTTCCTTTTAACTTAACGCAGCTGCCGAGGGGGCTTTTAAGAATAATTTCAAGCCCAGCATCGGAGAGGAGTCGTGCTTGCCAGAAACACACGGCCAACAAGAAGGTATCACCAGATTGGCCCAAGGCGAGGACACCGTGTGTAAAATTCTGAAGCGTGAGTGAGATTGGATTTGATGCCTTGCGAGTTTGAATTTGGTCCCGGGGCGTGGCTGGATTTTGTTGGCAGGTGCGGTTCCATTTGGTGAAGTTGACTTTTGGCACCGGGTGTAGCTGGACTTGATGACAGGTGTGGTTGGATTTGATGCTCGAGGTGAGGTTGACGTTGGTACCGAGTGTGGTTGGATTGGATGCCGGGTGTGGCTGGGTTTGGTGCTGGGTGTGTCTGGATTGGTGCCATGAGGCTGTGTTTGGTGCCTGGGGGAATGATGCCACGTGTCCCCCGCTGGAGGGCAGAGTCTTTCGGCTTAACCTTCTGAAGTAACCCCCGTTGATTCCATGTAGGTGTTGGACGACGGCAGGTGCCACAAAAGCCTCCCAGAGGCACTGCTCGGGGGCCCCCCCAGTTAGTGCTCCCCCCACCCCCGCCCTACCCTCCTCCTGACACAGACGTGGCAGAGCCTCTCGGCTTTCCTGGGGAAAGTGCTGGTTCCGAGGCCCCCGACCCGAGACCCACACGTACGTGCCTCTCGTTTCTTTTCCCTACTCTGTGCTCTGGTCACCCGTGTCAGGGCTGTGTTTCCAGACTTTCCATTCTTGCTTCGGGGTGTTTGTGGCTTTGTTCTCTGGCTTTTCTTTCCAAATGCTTGATGTGGTGTGTCCGACGTCACAGTGAATGCACTCTGAACGCTATGCAGGGCCCCGGAAAGAAAGAATGGCGTAACTCATTAACCACTCACCCTGGGGTCCGACCTCTGTCAGAATCGTACCGGGTGGGTGGAGACAGTCTGCTAGGAGCCACCATTCCCCGCATGACAGCCAACCTCGCAGTGTCTGGGGAGAGCGGGAGCCCACGCAGCCCAGCTCAGCACGTCTGTGATTTTGCTGTGAAGCTCGCTCCGGCCAGCCGTGAGCGCCGAGGAGAGCCACGTTCGAAACCAGGTCCTTTGAATCGTATGGTCAGTGGCCAGGCAGTACTAGTGTGGAAAGGGAAACTGAGGCAGCAGAAGGGGAAGCCTTGAGCTCCGCCTAGCAATAGCCAGAATGAAAGTCTCCTTGTTTTCTACCTCTTGTCACACCCTGGCTGAGATCGGGCTTTCTTCCCTGTCGCCAGAGATTCCTTTAGGACTTCAGCAAGTACTGCGTACAGCACTCCCGCCTCCAGACACGGGAGTCCTTTTATAGATTCAACCGTCTATGTTCCGATGGCGTCATCGGCCCACCAAGCCCGTGCTCGCCCCTTTCAGGATGCCCCAGCCCGGTAGCGAGACTTCGTCATAAAGAGGCGCGTTCCCTTTTCGTAATAGCCCCGTGTCACCCTGCCTTCCGCCCAGGGAGCGGCCGGTGCCCGTGGGTGGGTGCAGCCTTCCGGTTAGGAAGTTCATACTCTCCTGCCGTGGGACCACTTGATCTTTCTCTGTCTTCTTTGGAAATGACGATTAACTCGCTGCCAGCTTCTGGGTAAAGAAGAGGATGGCGGGATTACTTACCTACTCCTGTAGGAAAAATCATCCGGATTCACTTCCTCTTTCTTTACAAATACTGCCTTTCCATCCTTCAGACACATTTGATCCTCTTGACGTTGGACATGCTTCTGGAAGCAAGCACTTTCTACAGGGCATTAAAAAACAAAGGATGACACATTCTCGGTCAGAAAGAGAACAGCTGAGGCGCAGATGACTCTGGAGCTGTGCCGTCTCTGAAGAGATCTTGAGCCCCACGTGCCAAGGCCGTGGGCTTTGGCGGTCTACACCGTGGCTGCCGTCCTCGCGCACAGATTCTCATCCGTGGGGGACCCGGTGAGGGAGGAGTAGCTGAGGAAAAAATGACAAAGCCGAACACAGCCCGTGAGCAACCAGGGAGCGGTCACGAGACCAACCCAGGATGGGAGAGTCAGGCTTCCTGCGCTTCCCCACGTCGGAACTGATGCTAACCAGCGGGCTCTCACTTCCTCCTGTGCTCGTAGGGCACTCTGCTGGGGAGACTGCTGGGCAGGATCTGGGGCGGGGCTGCTTACAAAGGCGGGCATCAGGCTTGGGGACGAAAGATTTCTCCCACTGTGGAATCCTTCCCCGCCCCTGCCCTTAGCAGACTTTCCAAAGGAGTCGGCAGGCAACAGACAGGAGATGAGGTTCACCGTCTTGCTTCACGGCTCCGTTTCTGCTGGGGTTCTGGAATATTCTCTCCATGCGTTCATTTCCCCAGACCCTGGTCATCAGAGCCTCCTTTGCCTTCCGGTCACCATTCCTAACTCCCTGCCCTTCTCTTCGCCTCCCGTGCAGCCACAGAAATGTCACTAAAAGAGTGAGGAAGGGCAGGAGGCATGGGGCGGGGGATGCTGTGGGGTGTTAGCGCCTGCAGGTACCCAGGGCTCCGCACATGCTCCTCCTCTTCCCTGTTCCCGTCCTGGCTGCTCCTGCACCAGAACTTGGGGCATCCAACTCAGAGCTGTTCTTTTACCTAATGACCAGAACTTTCTTGCCCATTTTCTATAGCAGTAAAACCTGGGATCTCCTGGGGCGCCTGGGGGGCTCAGTCGGTTAAGCGTCCGACTTCGGCTCAGGTCATGATCTCATGGTTCATGGGTTCAAGCCCCGCGTCGGGGTCTGTGCTGACAGCTCGGAGCCTGGAGCCTGCTTCGGATTCTGGGTCTCCCTCTCTCTCTCTGCCCCCCCCCCTGCCTTGCACACACACGTGTGCGCACACGCTCTCTCTCTCTTTCTCTCAAAAATAAATAAACATTAAAGCAGTTGTAGAAAGTACTGTATTAAGAAGAAAAAAAAAAAAAAAAAAAAACCTGAGATCTCCTGCCCAAGCAGGCAGAACGCAACCTGGCCTTCTTTGGTTCAGGAGTTCAGAGCAGTTAAGGAAAACAAATCGTTGGTTGTCTTCGGTCTTATTTTTTCACAAGATGTTGAAATTGGGGCACTATCTTGTCTCAAGGGAGCTACGGCTGTTAGCACGTGAATACTGGGTGTGTGTTTGCACCCCTTGCAGGCATCTACATGCTACCTACTCTTCCAGTTAGATTTCAGGCTATTCGTGTGTGTGTGTGTGTGTGTGTGTGTGTGTGTGTGTGTGTAAGTTTATTTATTTATTTTGAGAGAGGGACAGAGCGCACAGGGGAGGGGCAGAGAAAGAGAGAGAGAGAATCCTAAGCAGGCTGTGTGCCGTCAGCACAGACCCTGACGCTGGGGCTCGAACTCACAAACTGAGATCGTGCCCTGAGCTGAGATCAAGAGTCAGTTGCTTAACCAACTGAGCCGCCCAGATTTCTGACTCTCCGTAGCTGTGGAGGGAAGCTCCGTATAGACCCTTTCACACCGGCCACAAGCTCTTGTCCACTTCCTCCTGCATTCGGCGTCAGATGCACGTTCCTTGTGAAAGAAACGATACGCTCCTGGTGGAAACGGACCCTGACTACCGACGACGGCTGGGCGGTCCACGAGGCATCTCATGTGACACCTCACTCACGTGACACCCCACCGCAGCACGGGGGGGTAGGTTCTGTCCCTGGGAGAAACTGAGTCAGAAGGACTTCCATCCCTGGCCCGGGGTCTTACCGCAATATGGGTACAGCAGGAATCCTCATTAGAGTATGTTTGACCCTCAGTCTTGGTTCCGTCCACCCCCATGCTGTTTTCGCCACCAGACCAAGAACCCCCCCCCCACGGGGGCATCCTTTGGCTTTGCATGATGATTGTTGTTTCTGCAACACAGAGCATAGTCCACTCGGGTTGTTAGAAAGACAAAAAATGCATCTTGTTGAAAATCGTGAGCTCATCCAGCCTTCATGGATAAAAAGAAAGAGCCGGTAGATGATGGTCTGTACACGGGAAAAGCGCAAGAAGATGTGAAATGGGTCTTCCAGGGCACTGCCCTTCATTCTGATGTCTCCAGAACCTTCTGTTCCGGCCGTTCCCTAGCCCCAACCCTGACCTCTGTAGGGTCTTGGCGTGATCTCCGTCCTCATGCTTGGCTGGCGCCACATTCCCGTCCACTGCCAGCCTCCCCAGCCGACCTGAAAATGAGCTGGATGCCTCGTTTCCCGTCTTCGTGCTTAAGTGCCACCAGCACGTGACACACGGCCACGAAAACCGCATTCGCCTGCAGCCACGCCACCGGGAGGAGACCTTGTGGTCTGGGTCGATGCCGCTTTTGACTGTGACCCCTGCACTCTTTTGGAGCCAATGTATGGTTTGTGGGCAGAAGAGTGGTGAACATTCGTTCACGTGTGTTTCTGGCTCCCAGAGGCCACCTGTGTCCAGCCCGCTCCCCGGCTCCCCCTGGGTACACCCCGCGTGGGGGTCAGGTTGATGTGAACTCGGCATGCTCAACACACCCCACCACCGCCTCAGGAAGCCACCCCTCCAGTCCAGATTTCTCCCCCATCTGGGTGTTTCCTCCCCACGTTGTATTACACGCGCTTGAATGTGCTGCTTTGCTAACCACTTGGAGGCTGCACCGGTCTTATTTCCTATTGTATCCACTCTTCAACATGATGCCCGACACACAGCATAGATTCAGTCGCAGAACATACCAGAATAAGTCTCGCTGTCGATCCTAAGTATCACACTACGATGACACTCAATGTTCGATTAGCTTTATCGAACTAAGATATTTTCTGGGCTCAAGGGCATCCAGTCCCTGCTCCGCTCTGTCTGTGGGGTACTCTCCGTAGAGTCAGTGCTCATCCACACTCGTGGTCGTACTTGAGGAAGATGTGAGGATTTCAGTAGCGGTCAGCAACCCAGACTTCGCCACTTTCTTGTTTCCTGCTCTGGCCTACCTGTTAGGATGCCTTCAGCGGTGTGGTGGATACCGCTAAAGTGGGTCCCAACGGTCCCCGCCTCCCGCATGCGCCCCGTTGTACAACCCTCTCCCCTTGGACACGGGCTGACTTCAGTGACTGACATCAAAGAAGAGAATATGGCAGAAGTAGTGGGATGTCACTTGTCACTTCTGAGGTTAGGTTAAAAAACAACAACTGTGGTTTCCATCTTGGATACCCTCTCTGCCTCGCTCACTCCGCGGGGAGCCAGCCGCCATGTTGAGAGCTGCTCTGTGAGGAGACCCACGTGGCAAACAACTGAGGGAGCTTCCAGCCAACAGCCAGTGAGCGACTGAGGGCCGCAGCCCACCGAGCATGGGAATTGAGTCCAGCCAACACCCTGTGGAGTGAGTCTGGAAGCTCCCTCATGGTTGAGACCACAGCCCAGTGGCACCTTGGCTGCAGCCTTGTGAGAGACCTTCTGTCAGAGGCCACCAGCCTGCTGTGCCCACAGAAAATTGGAGATAATTAATGCTTCTTGTGTTAAGGCTCTGCTTCTTGAGGTAGTGTGTTCTGTGACAACAGACGCCCAAAGGAAGAGAAACCTCTCTCCAGCCTTCCTCTGCAGTGTGGGGAAACTTTCATCTCCTTCAGCTGGAACCCCAGACTTCAGTGAAGCCTAAAGTTGTCATCAGGGACTGAGGGTCGACCAGTATCCTCTCTAAATCATCTTTGGGGTCGACGTCCTCCTGCCTGGGCTGGTACTGAGGGGGCTCTGGCTGTTCCACACACCATATCCAGACACAAGAATTTTCAGAGGAGGAAGAGAGACCGTGTCTTCTAATGGTTTCAGGGGGAACCTTTTCCAGAAGCCCCCCAACTGTGGATCTTACTCTTATGTCTCATTGACCACAGCTGGGGAGAGTAGCTGACCAGTCTCTGGTGAGAACAGAATCACCTGAGATGATGGAAGCCCAACCCGACAGCCGGGAAAAGGGTCAACTTTCTCTGGCATGTGGAAGTCACTTGTCAACACTCTGTTAACTGGACGTAGAGGGGAGGCACGCTGCACAAACGGCCCCCAGTATCCACCATCTCAGGTCATGACCCTTGGTGTGGTTGCCATCTGAAGAGCGGAGGGCACGTTGTGAGTGGGAGCAGAGAGAGGCCCGTGAGCCAATGGCGGAGATGAAGTTGACGGTGAAAGACGGCACGGCCAAGCATCTGAAAGTCAGAAATGACCAAGGAACTGCCCTCCTCAGGGGACACTTTGAAGGCCGGACTGGCCACTTCACGCCTGGCCTCCGCCTACATTTCTCAATTCCTGCTTCTGCAGACCAGAGAACTAGTGGAAATCGGAACTCCTAACATTAGCACATGCCCACTTGGTACCCAGAGACTAAAGAGCCTGGTTTCCTCGTAATCTTTTTAGCTGCTAAGAGGATATCAGAAGTGTGTCTGGCCAATCCACTTTGGGATCCCATGTCTCATTTAAAATTGCCCGCAGGGGCGCCTGGGTGGCTCAGTCAGTTAAGCGTCCTACTCCTGAGTTCAGCTCAGGTCACGATCTCATGGGTTCGTGGGATCGAGCCCCACTTCGGGCTCTGTGCCGACGGCGTGGAACCTGCTTGGGATTCTCCCTCTCCCTACCTCTCTGCACCTCCCCCACTTGGGTTCACTCCCCCCCTCTCTCTCTTCTCCAAAATAAATAAATAAACTTCTAAAAAATAATAAATAAAATGACTTCCTGCTATAAGCAACATAGTTTTATCTCCTGTAGAGTGAGCTTCTGGTAGGATAAAATGCAGCCTTTTCAGAGTCAGCTGGGGGCCACTGGGAGGTGTGTGTGCCCAGCTCTCAAGGTCTTTGTCCCTGCCATCCCCTGGGGCAGAGCTGAGTCTCCTCTCCCCTGGTTCCTGCTCGCAGCTCTGTCCTGGCAGCTGAGGCCAGGACGGCCTGTGGAGTCCGAGTCGGTATTTACTTATTGCCCATGTAGGAGAAAAACGACTGAGCTGTGTCACCTCTCAAAGCCTTACGGTGCAGAGGTCCTCGTGAAGAAGTCTCCGGTGCTGTGCTAAGCTTCTTAACATGGTTATAGTGACAGTGGAATATAGTGACAGTGACATGGAATATAGTGACAGTAGAATATAACACGGTTATAGTGACACATCCCCTGGGATGTGTCCCGTGGTCTATGGCCTATTAATGAGCTTTCATATTAACCTTTGGACACCTAAGCATGTACACAGCGGCTTCAAGGGCACGCCTAAGCCAATGTGATTGTGCATATGGATTTTTTCCCTCTAACTTTCTAATCAGCTTGCTTTCTGCTGACAGTTGATTTCGGTTGCCCCTTCATTGTGAGTCACGATGACGGAGGCTGTGTCACTGGCTCGCTGGATTGTGTGTTGACGAGATTTTCAGAGCTGGTAATGATTGGGCTGCTAACACATCATCCATTATATATTCCAGTGAGAAGCCCCTGGAGATTTAACGATCAATGTGTAGAGAGTTCAAATTACTGATCTGCAATTTGCTTTATATTTTTTTAAATTAAACCATTCAACGACTGTCATCTTCCTATACGTCTTCCTATAATAGGTTTGAGTAAGTCAGTCTTTCCTTGGCCATTCATTGCTGGGGTTATTGGCAAAGGATTTTATTTATTTATTTTTTTCACCGTTTATTTTTGGGACAGAGAGAGACAGAGCATGAACGGGGGAGGGGCAGAGAGAGAGGGAGACACAGAATCGGAAACAGGCTCCAGGCTCTGAACCATCAGCCCAGAGCCCGACGCGGGGCTCGAACTCCCGGACCGCGAGATCGTGACCTGGCTGAAGTCGGACGCCTAACCGACTGTGCCACCCAGGCGCCCCGGCAAAGGATTTTAAAGGCGTACAGGAAAAATGGGTCCCTGTCCTCTGATCTAAATGACCTGTCAAGTCAAGACAGCACTGGCGACACCATGGTGGCCTCTAGGTGATTGGTTTTCAATCTGTGAGTAAGTATCCCATTCTAAAGAATTGTAAGGAGGTTCTAGAATAGAGAAATAAAATGAGAGAAATCAGCTAGCCATTTTCGATTACAAAATAGTCATTTGAGTGTGCTTAATAGAAAATTAATAATGTATAATACGATCTATAAATATATAAAAATATATTTAAAATGTATAATGTAATATAATACATATAAAATATGACCTTTTAAAAATATGTATATAATATAATGCACATAATGTAATACAACAAAATGTATAAAATGCATATGTGGGGCGCCTGGGTGGCGCAGTCGGTTAAGCGTCCGACTTCAGCCAGGTCACGATCTCGCGGTCCGTGAGTTCGAGCCCCGCGTCAGGCTCTGGGCTGATGGCTCAGAGCCTGGAGCCTGTTTCCGATTCTGTGTCTCCTTCTCTCTCTGCCCCTCCCCCGTTCATGCTCTGTCTCTCTCTGTCCCAAAAATAAATAAACGTTGAAAAAAAAAAAAAAAATGCATATGTAACATATAAAATGATAATAATTCATATTTTAGGCAGTGTGACTCAGCAGAAGAACTGAGAATCCAGGACCACGCCGGGCACGGCTCCGCGATTCACTGGCTGTAATCGAATCCCCACACGCTGGGTCAGATGCTCGCTAAAGACTCTGGCTCAGCGATCAGCCGTGAGCTTGCCCGAGCCCAGAGCATAAAGCAGGAAAAGATAGACGAGAATTTTGCTGACGTCCCTTAAATTGGGACCTATCCTCCTTTTGACGTCACCTAAGCCCCTGCTCTAAAATTTGAACCCAGACGCTCCGCCTGTTTCAAAACAAAGCCGTTAATCTTCACGGCTGTGACACGAGTACAATTCTGGGAGTCTCGTTCGGGGTGGAAGCAAGCGCCCTTGAAGCCTGGCAGGTGTGCGGACTTCAGGGCGAGCCCAGGGAAGTGCTCTGGCCCTCGTCTGGTGTGTGTTTGCCGCTTTCCTTCCCGGGGCAGGGCAGCCGGCCCACCCGGCGGCCCCCGCAGCCCTGGGAAAGCGCGAGTGTCCGGGAAAACAGGAAGCGGATAGTGAGCAAATGGAAGGAAACCAGTGACTGTGGGAGCAGAGTCTGTCCCTGCTCAGAAGCGCACTGGGGAAAAAAAAAATGGAACTGAATGTCTAGCCTGTTAACATGCCTCCTTGCAAACCATTAAGTCCCCCCAACATGAACTAAAAACTGACAGCTACTTAGAAGCAAAGCGGTGAGAGACACACAGTAGAGCTAGGGATACGCATTCTTAAAACTCCCGTGGGCTTACTTCTTCTGCTAGTTACTTTTTAGTGCTTTATTTGCGAGCCGCTGTGTCCCTGACTGGAGAGAGAATTGAAGAACATAGTGACAGGTCAGTACAGCAGGTATGCCCCGGGCCTGACACCGGTTAGCGAGAGCAGACTGTTCGAAATTTCAGGAATTTTGCACGCCGATCGCTAAACAGAGCTATTATTGAAAAGTCAATTATGGGGGCGCCTGGGTGGCGCCGTCGGTTAAGTGTCCGACTTCAGCCAGGTCACAATCTCACGGTCCGTGAGTTCGAACCCCGCGTCGGGCTCTGGGCTGATGGCTCAGAGCCTGGAGCCTGTTTCCGATTCTGTGTCTCCCTCTCTCTCTGCCCCTCCCCCCGTTCATGCTCTGTCTCTCTCTGTCCCAAAAATAAATTTAAAACGTTGAAAAAAAATTAAAAAAAAAAAAGAAAAGTCAATTATGGGGGTGCCTAGGTGGCTCAGTCAGTTAGGCGTCTGGGCTCTTGATTTTGGCTCAGGCCATGATCTCACGGTTCATGAGATCGAGCCCCCTGTCGGGCCCAGCGCTGAGAGCTCAGAGCCTGCTTGGGATTTTCTCTCACTCTGTCTCTGCCCCTCCCTGGCTCTCTCCCTCTCTCTCTCTCTCTCCAAACAAACATTTTTTAAAAGTCAATTACGTAAGCTGACAGATGATATTAAAAACAAATATAACCAATACTGAAATTTTATCACTTCCTAATGACTTTACCACATTTTACTATTCCTGGAGTTTTGAGGTTCTTTATATACGTTGAATCAATGTGATTCAATCATTTTACGACAGTGAAAATACCACATAACAATGTGCTACTGCACATCCCTTCCCAATGCCACATTCGGTGACTCGCATCCAAACATGGAAATCATCGATGGAGGGAGCATCCCTACTGAGGAAGCTGGCGAAAGTTACACATCATGGCTCGATTTGTTGTCTTGTTAATCATCTAGGGTAAGAGAGGGATTAGAGGGTGCTATCAATACAGATTAAATACAAAAGCATGTCATATCATAGACGGTACCTTGAGAAGAACACCCAAAAAAGTGGAAAAAAAATTTTCTCTCATCTTTCAACACCCATGATCTGACTCAGGAGAGTCATTCCCGTGATTGGCCAACAGGCTAAGTCCCAACCTGGGACTTTTCACGGTTTCATTTTCATCTGACTCCTTAATACAATCTGTTGTCAATCTACATTCATTTCGAAACTACACATTTGTCAGAAGTGGTTAGAGGTCGGCTACAGACCAAAGAATTTGGCAAAAATAAATGAAAGCCTTCTGTGAGAATAAATTAGTTATGTAGCATTTACAACAAAGAGTATCGTATTCTTTTATTCTGGCTTGTAAGTTTTGTGCTACCCATTCTTTAGATCAGTAAAACTTTTTCTATCAATCTATTGATCGATCGATTGATCTATCCCTTTTCTTTTTCCCTAGAGAGCTGGTTACTAACCATTTACCAACCTACCAATGCAAGGGAATGTCACATAGATTTAGGAATGCTGATAGCAAATTTACCTTTGATTTCCGTAACCCGCTTCCCAAGCCCCGTGGTGGTCACCAAATCACTACGGGTGTCTGTGTCTCTTGAAGCTTTCACTTGTAGCATGAAGGAGAGACAGAGACAGAGCATGAGTGGGGGAGGGGCAGAGAGAGGGAGACACAGAATCTGAAGCAGGCTCCAGGCTCCGAGCTGTCAGCACAGAGCCTGATGCAGGGCTCGAACTCACGGACTGTGAGATCATGACCTGAGCCGAAGTCGTTTAACTGACTGAGCCACCCAGCTGCCCCGGAAAGCTTTTTTTTTTTTTTAACATCAAAAATTATGAGAACTTCTTTCTGAACTCATGTAAATTTCAGCTCTGTGAAACGAGAAATGGACAGCTTGATTTTTCAGGGTTGTTGTTAAATATCATCACTTGATTAGTTCAGGAGGGAACAGAGTAGGGACGAAGCATTCCCCAGCCGACACGCTCATCTTCTAGATTATTATTTCAGGATTTGTCTGAGATGGTGTGAATCTGGACACAGCCCCTCTTCCCTTCTTCATTGTAAGCCCTATCCCGGAGACCCTCAGGGCCTTAAGTTACTGGCAGGGAATGGCCCTTTATCAGATGGGTCAGTCTCCCACTGAGAAGCTTCTTGGAAGGGGTGTGCTCCTTCAGAACAGTAGAACTCAACATGCACGTATAGGTGAAGACTTTCTCTGACTCACTTAATCAATCTGTGTTTTCTCAATGGATGCCTGAGCCCTGCTCAGGAAGGACATTATCAAGGTTGGGATGGATTGGTCTGCCATCCAGGGTGTGATGAAACTATAATATCTGTTTCCCCCTGGAGCTCTACTGGGGGGGGGAGGGGGTGGGCGGGATTCCAGGCCAGTGTCTCTGCCTGCAAGGTCTTTAAAGAGAAATTTTGCAGCAAATCCGAATCACTTTATTTGACAGTGTGAAAGACAACAGTGAGTTCAGTGGCGCTTATGATCTAGTCCTTCCAGGGGATCAGTAGACCTTTTTAACCACTGACATCGACAAAAGACGAGGAGGAAATAGAGGAAATCATAATCACGTGATGTGGCCCATCCATCACTGTTTACACAGCGTTAAGTCTCCAGGGGCTTGAAGGTGAATGATGACGATGACATTTATTTTGCCGGAGTTTGTGTTCATATTTTGCCATTTATTTCCCTCCCCCCCCCCCCCCCCCAGTTTACTGCTGTGCGTCATTCCCTGCTCATGCCAAGCGTTTCTGATGGAGTTCCCTTCCTGGAGCGCCATACCTCTGACTTTCCTCGTGCCTCTCCTGTCCTGACTCTCCTTCTCCTGTTCATCCACCTGTCGGCATAAAAGGGCTCCTTTGTACCCCCACGCTCTACTTTCTCTAGAATTCACGTACACGTGCTTAAACAACAGAGATTTGTGTGACCGACATTCGTATTTCTTCACAGGAGGTAAAGCCTCATATGTGTAAATTCCAGGTTGATGACATTGGCCTGTCTGACATGACCCTTCCATTGGCTCGTGGGTATGTTTCTGTTCAGAGCCTTGCTTGATTCTGATTCTGATTCTTAATTCAATGTCTCTTATTTGATACTCGGTTGCAGGGTATCTTCTCTATTTGCCTTTAGATTGTGTCCACAAATTGGCCAGTGTAGTCAGTTTAGATACACTGGAAATATTCTGTCTCCCTGGTAAAACTAAGTGCCTAAATATATGAACTGTAAATATAATCTGTAGGAACTCACAACTACTTATACACACACACACACACACACACACACACACACACATTCAGGGATACATAGGACCCAACGTTTTGTAAGTGTTTTTCGGAGTTTCCTATTACTGTGTTCTCCACCATGTAGACAGTTTACAGAAAGAACACAGAAGAAAGAGGGTGTCAGTCACCTCACATTGTCATCCACCACTTATTCACCAAACACGGAGAACTTGCTTGACGGTAGGCATTGAGCCAACTTTGGGGACTAACGAGATGAACGGCACATGACCCCTGCCCTTGGCTTTCACTACCTGTGGTTCCCCATGCCTGTGAAAAGAAGTGATGATAATTCCATTTGATAAATGCCAGTCTGGAGGTTTGTCCAAGTAGTAAAGATGCTTAAGGTTGTGACGAACCATGTCCCCATGGGCGTGTTGCCTGGTCTTTCCGGAGTGTAAGACGTCTCTCCCATGTTGAGAAAACCTAGCCAGTTACTGGGAACCAGCCACCTCAGCAGTCCTAACACCAAGCAGGTGGGAGTAATCACATTAAGATTCAGGGTTTATGAAGAAAGACGTGCCCTCTTTGATGAATTTTGATCATCGCGCAGAGATGCGCTTGAACTGGGGAGGCTTATCGTGTATCTCTCCAGAAGACTTTTTTAACTGTTATTACTCAAAGTAAGAAAAAAGAAGTGTTTTTTTACTTGTATGACTGTTGTCTGGTTGATCACAATAAAAATGTTAGTGCTGACTAATGTAGGAATTACCGCAGCGGATGTTGGTATTAATAGTTAAAGAAATAGAAGCTAGCGCTCACAGAAATATATAGCTAGAGCTATATATAACCAATCTGGTGCCATGTGTTGGTGGAAAAAACAACCCAGAAAGTGACAGGAACTACTCACAAGAAAACATAGAACAAGTTAGTGCTTTTTTGTTTTGTTTGTTGTGTTGTGTTTTTTTTTTTTGCATTTAAATAAAGAACTTTTGTCTGATAAGTAGCAGTCACTTGACCTCAAATCATTAAGTGGGGAGAGTCTAAACAAGAAAAGATAATGTTTACCTGAACGTTGGGGAAAGCATCAAGATTTATGACCCAGACATTAAGATTGTAGAAGATCGTATATAATTATAGCAGTAAGCATCTGTGTGAGAAGTAGCTATTACGCCAAAGAGAAAGAGCCGCAGAAAATCTTAAGGCGTAAAGAAAACGGGAAAGTGATATTGCTCATAGAATTGTTGGTTAGGAAAACAGAAAATATAACAAAACGTATGTCAAGCTCTGTGGAAGAATGGACGACTTAGGTGTGTATGTGCGGACGTAGGGAGCAAACTCAGTCGATCCACACCAGTTCACATGACGAATAGAATCGGCCACAAAATTAGCCAGAGTCACAGACGTTTCATTGTACCTCAGGGCTCTCCTTCACCAAGATGGCCCGATACACAGCTGGGGATGATTCAGGGCAATTCAGTGACCAAGATTTAGAGATCTACATATGTCCTGACACTGTACGAACCAGCGTTAGAATCTTCTGGGAATCAGATTAATTCAGTGAATCATTTTTCCTCAAAGCACGTACACCTCAGAGAGGTTTTCCTTTCTGGCTCATCTCCGAACCCATCCCTCCTTGGGGGTTATTCATTCTCCATAGAAGTCAGCCAGAGAACTGTTTCTTTGGTCCATGGTGACACGTGCTATCAAGAGTTAACAGTCAGTAGAGGCGCCTGGGTGGCTGAGTCGGTTAAGCATCTGACTGTTGATTTCGGCTCAGGTCATGATCTCACAGTTCGTGAGCTCGAGCCCGGCTCCAGGCTCTGTGCTGATTGGATGGAGACTGCTTGGGATTCTCTGTCTCCCTTTCTCTGTCCCTCCCCTGCTCACGCCATCTCTGTCTCTCTCAAAATAAAAAAAATCAACTTAAAAAAAAAAAGAATTACGGTAAAAGAAACCTGAGGTCCTGCACATTCTCTAACCTGAGAGACAGATCAAGCAGACCCGATGGCTGGCCCGCGCTCCTGATGGTTGACAGAGGAGTCCCTCAGGAATACCAGTTCTATAGCAAGCGCTAAGGTGAAAGGAAAATTATATGTTATTTTTCAGCTACAACAGGCGTAAATTCTTTCATATTCATCACAGAGACAGTATCAACAGTGGATAGTAGAACGTGCTGTGACTTCATGCAATCCTATCCATGCAGATTCTAAAATTATTTAGTGGTAAAGAAACACTCCAGTTCAGCAGATGAAACGGTGTGGGGAGATCTTCACGTGGTTTACACACTGGTCTTTTGTTTTAGCACCCATCACGACCACTCATGCGTCGCATCCCTGTGGCGTTGCTTATCGGCTGCCCGTCATCGCGGCTTTCCTACTGATTCGGGTTTGTAACATGATATGGTGTATTCGCTGCTTTTCGTATCTCACGTAGTCTGATTCAAAATGTGTCCATGCATGGACTAATGCTTCCCGTAGCACAATACGCTTTGCTTTTCTTTGTATAATGTTTATTTGTTTATGTCCAGGGGAGGCACACAGAGAGAGGGAGGAAAAGACAATCCCAAGCAGGCTCCACACTCAGCGCAGGGCCAGACATGGGGCTCGATCTCACGGCTGTGAGATCATGACTTGAGCCGAAATCAAGACTCAGACGCTTAACCGACTGAGCCACCCAGGCGCCCCAAGGTACACTTTTCTATAATAGAGATAGGATTACCTCTTCCAAGTGGATGAGGGGGGATAAGGGCCCTGCACACAAGTACAGAAGGTGTCCCGAATCAGCACCAATTCTCCATCGTCCAGGAGTTCATCCACTCACAGAGCGTGTACTTCTCTCCCCCTGAATAGTGTGCATGCGTGGGTTTTAACTACCTCATCATTCATACCCGAGGAATGTGGATCAGGAGGAAAACTCAGAACAGTTCTAGCTCTTCCCACTCACCATGGTAAAACAACAGTGGGCAGACTTCAAACGCTCCAGTGAAGACGAAGCTCCAGGTCTTAAAGGAAATGAGTCTCAGAGCTCTCCGTGGCGTTATCTGTGGTTTACGTTGTTGTGCCCGTGCTTCATTCATCACCAGTAGGAGCACAGAACCGGTAACCCTTCTTCCAAAAACTCCCTTCGCTGGAAACTGTGAGATTAAATTTATCATCACGTTCTGTGTTTATCTTGCCCTTCGATGCTTTCCATAACCCTTCTCTTTCTTGAGAAAATAATACATTTTTTTATTTTTTATAAATTTTTTTTTCAACGTTTATTTATTTATTTTTTTGGGACAGAGAGAGACAGAGCATGAACAGGGGAGGGGCAGAGAGAGAGGGAGACACAGAATCGGAAACAGGCTCCAGGCTCCGAGCCATCAGCCCAGAGCCCGACGCGGGGCTCGAACTCACGGACCGCGAGATCGTGACCTGGCTGAAGTCGGACGCTTCACCGACTGCGCCACCCAGGCGCCCCAAGAAAATAATACATTTTTATTACGAAGGATGAAGCTGTGTAAATGTCAGAAGTTCGTATCTTCCCATCTCCTTCGGCAAAGAAAAGCATAGAAAGAGATGAAAGGTACTCAGATTATTTAGACCGACTGCATTTTTTCCAGGGCGATAAATCTGCCCTCCAGTCTTTAGGGAGTAAAATGAGGGGGGCGGGGAAACAGCCAAACATACAATCTAAATCCGAACACAGTAACCAGTGTGCATCATCATCTCTCCTTTGGCTCGTAAGGAACTAGTGTTGATGAGAAAAGATCTTCCCCTGTGTGTTGAGTGAGTAAGAAGTGGTAAAGGAGGAATATAAAGACTTTGTGAATAGCACGGCTTCTAAATTCAGAGGAGAAAATGGACGGCATATTGCCGTATCCAGACTACAGACGCAGCCCCTTGGCTGAGTAGAGTTGCCAGTGTTAAGTCAGATTTGCTGCAAAACACCGGTCTCCTGGCTCTACGTGGACAAACGTGGAGAGACGAATCACAAACCTTGTAGAGCTGCCGTTTCAAGAAAAATGAGAGAAAATGTCATTCTTGATGGGAGTAAAGAGCGTTTGTGCCTCTGGCCTGTTTCTCTCATTGACATTCCTGCCTGATCCGTGTGGTATTGGGTTTGCAGCATCTCTCCTGGTCAAGCTTCTCGGCCCATCTTCTCTCATGTGGGCAAAGCCCCAGGTCGGCCCTGCAGGCACAATGTTGACGAAACCAGCGGGGGGGGGGGGGGGGGGGGGGGGGGGGGGGTAGGTACTAGAAGGCAGCATTGCCTTCTGTGTGTGTGCCAGCCCCTTTCCTGTCCCTCTCATTGCTGTCGTCACAGGAATGAGGACAGCATGGTTCCCTGGTGAGGGCCGGGGCGTGCTGAGGCAGGGCCTTAAGGACTCCGTGGCACATAGTTTATGTGCGAAGACTGAGTTAAGTTCAGTGAATATAAAAGAACAGTGTTAGATTGAGATTTTTAGTCTTTAGTATTGGAATGAACACTGCAAGTCGAAGTAGAGGGAGAAAATCAATGGGATTTTGTAGTTTTGATGTCTTTTTTTTTTAACAGTTTCACTGACGTATAATTGGCACACACACACCAAAACTTGTATACACCTGTGAAACCGTTGGCACGATCAAGACAGTAGTAAACTGCCAGCACCCTCCCCAGCATCCCCATGTCCCTTTGTAATTGTTTGTAATCTGTACGCGTGTGTATACACACAAATGAAACGTTATACACTCAACTACACAGATAACCTTATCTGCAAATCTAATGGGAAAAGCTAGCCAAGTGTAACTTTCTAAAAAAAAATTTTTTTTAATGTTTATTTGTTTTTGAGAGACTGAGAGAGAGCTTGAGCAGGGGAGGGGCAGAGAGAGAGGGAGACACAGAATCCAAAGCAGGCTCCAGGCTCTGAGCTGTCAGCACAGAGCCCGACACGGGGCTTGAACCCACGAACGCAAGATCATGACCTGAGCCGAAGTTGGACGCTTAAACTGACTGAGCGACCCAGGTGCCCCATAGCAAAGTATAATCTTTAATAGTCAAAATTCTAAATTAATTGAGAAGTAAAGCTCTGTAATTAATCAGGGAATTGTTAAAATGTTGAACATCAAGTGTTCGAATCGATGCGGTCTGTGATAGTTGCCTAGTGATCCGACCGGAAGAACTAGTCACAACATTCTTGGTCAAAGCAGTGGCTTGAATGCATTGTATGGGACATGTCAGTACACACACTTGTGCACACACGAGCCATTGAACTGTTTCTCCTCTATCCAGATTTTCAAGAGGAAGCAGAAAGATTGTTCTCAACTGCATAATTTTCTCCTGCTAAAGAGGCATGAGTGTGTGAATGAAGCCACACACTGGGTGAATTTAGCCGAGAGGAGCCCACCTGCCCATCTTGCAGGAGGCGAGGAGCTGCATTGCAGGCCATCCGCTGACCCCGCAGCTGTCCCCTAGGTCAGCAAGCAGCCAAGGGGCCGATTTATTGACAAGATAGAGCTTCCCGGTCAATGAGTGCCTGTCCCTGTTCATTTCAACCACCAGGGGGAGCCCTGATTATCCCATCGTAGGACAGTCGTCCCTGTGAACAAAGGTTCAAGTGGCAAACATCAGGGCTTCTGGTTGATTCCAATATTATGTTGCAGCCGGACAGACAGAGCAGACTTCAGTGACCAGGTCGTAGGGTGGAGCCCCCTCTGTTTACAAAGAAGGGAAAGTGAGGCCAGAAAAGCGTAGGCACTTGCCCAGGACCACACGGCTCAGGAGAGCCTGGGCTCAGATTCAGAATCCCATCCGCTGTTGCTGGTGGGGTGACGGGATCCAAAAAGGAATGAGGATGTGGCAGTGTGTGTATTAGTGGCTCTGCCTATCTGTAGTTTGTTCTGTCCCTCTCCGTCTGTCCATCTGTCCATCCATCCACCCATCCTTCCGATACGTGTGGACAGGTCAGAACGGCACGCGGTGATAGTGGCCACGCTTGGCCCTCCCTTCGGTGCCTACCTTACCACAGAATTAAGGAGAATGCGGTCCCTTCGTGGTGAAGATGTGCACGAGCACGGGCAGAAATCCCGTGTGACTCGAGTGGACCCCAGCCCCGTCCCGCGTCTCTCCTCAGCACCAGCACCTGCATGCACCTGGCTGTTTGGTGGCCTGAGAGCACCTGCCGCAGCGGAGGCGGCCTGCCCCAGGGCCCACCGTGCCCGAGTTTGCAGGGCCTGCCTATGGAGGGGACTCAGTCTTTGCTGGTTCCCTTCCCGGAGGGGATAAAATGGCCGTCTGAAGGTCTGTGGGTTAATAACCCTTTCGTGCTGCCCACTACAAGGTCGGTGCTGTTGTTAACCTTCCGGTTTTACAAAGGAGAAAACGCAGGCACAGACGTGGCAGGAAATGTGTCAGAGGCCGGAAGCGAGAGCAAGTTAACCTCAGGCAGGACGTGAACCCCGCAGCCTGGCCTGTGTGTCCGTAGGGGACAGACAGCAGGACCTGCTGTTTGCACCGGGGTGGTGGTCTCTCTTGCTGGAAGCTCGCCCCAAAGCCACCAGCTGAGAGCAGAGCCGTCTGTGAAAACCCCAGGTGAGAGAAAGGATGGGGCCCACCGAAGCACCATGAATGGGGGGCCCGGCCCAGGAGGAGGTTGGAGGACCCCAAACACGGTCCAGACGGTTACCTCGTGTTAGCATCTCTCAGGCTCACAGGTTGTCCTAGGCTGCCCGCTGCTTTAACCTTTTCCTCACAGCAGCACGTGCCCTGGTGTCTGAGCCTGCTCGGGCCACCACGACCCCACAGCCTGGACCACCCAAACAGGAGACACTCTGGCCTCGCCGCTCTGGAGTCCAGAGACTGGGAGTCCAAGGTCAAGGTGCCCCACACGGTTGGTTCCCTGAGACCCCTCCCCTTGGCCGGCAGCACTCCTCAGAGCGTCCTCACGTGGACTCTCCTAGGTGGGCGCGCACGCTGGGGTCTCCCTCTTCTTATAGGGACACCAGTCATATTGGGTCAAGACCCACCCTAAGGGCCTCGCTTTAACTTAATCACTGCTGTAGAGACCTCGTCCGGATACAGTCACATTCTGAGGTCCTGGGGGTTGGATACCTACGGTATCCACCACTCAGGCCAGAACAAGGGGCCGTTTGCTGGGGGGACACACAGGCTGGGCTGTCTGAGCTGTGCCCACAGCAGGAGCGCAGGGTGGCTGCCTCCGTCTCCGGTTGGGCCCATTTTGCCCAAAACAGGTGGCGGCCCATGCTGTTCTGATGCCACGGAGGGGCCACCACTGCATGCACGTCCTGTCTCTGCCCCCACCTCAAATTGCACCCTTGCCGTGCAGCTCATGGAGTATCTGGGGCTCAATCACACGCCTGTCCTCGCTTCCAAATAGCACCACCGGAGGCGGGCCGAGCCAAGAGTCCTTCGGAAACATTCCCGCCACACAAGAGCAGGGGCTCCGCTTGTCGCCACCGTCCCCAAATCTAATGTCCCTGAGCCTTCTTTTCCGCTGTCCCCACACACCTGTCAGCTTTCACCTGGATCTTCCAGGCATCTGTGAATGTGCGTACACGTGCATGCACACACACACACACACACACATGCACACGCACACGCACACATACACACACCAAACCCGTCTTGTCTCTCAGCCGTGTCCTAAATTACCTGGGCGTTGGAGATCATTCATAATCTCAACACACACTCTTGTTTTCCCTCTATGTTCTGTGTGCGTCATACTGCCGAGAAGTTGTTTTACGTGTACCAACTTCTAAACGCTGCTCCTGAAATCAGTGTGATTCTCGCCGGTCCAATGTCACGAATCCTGTCTGTCACAGAAGATGGGAGTGGTCACTGGCTCCTCCCCCCTGGGAGGGTTTCTGAGGAAACGGGGCCCACACACTAACCTGGGGTGGGGGGGGGGGGGGGAGGTCGTGGGCTGCATGGGAGGCAGGCCGGGGACTCCAACCCAAGCTGGGCTTCCTCTCCCTTGTTTGCCTAACCTGCTGAGTCAGTTTTCCGGCTTTTTCTTTTTTCAGTTGTGATCAAAATCGACATTTAACGTCGTACCCATTTTTAAGTCCCCAGGTCAGTGACAGTGAGTGCGTTCACAGCGTTGTGAAACGGATCTGCAGAACTTTGACATGGTGTCAATCCAAAATTTTGTAACCGTCACACATCAGCTCCCTTTTGCCCCCTGCCCCATTCCCTGGCACCCACCATTCTACGTCATGCTTCTGTGAATCTGACTACGCTAGGAACCTCAGAAAGCAGAATGCTACCGTATTTGTCTTTTTTGTGACTATCTTAGCTCACGTAGCACAGTGTCCTCAAGGGTCACCCATGTTGTGCACGGGACAGGACTTCTTTTTTAAGGCTGAAGGATAGTCCACCTACGCGTAGCCATATCTTGTTTATCCATTGGCCTGTGGGTAGGCATCCGGGGTGTTTTTGTCTCTTGCCTACCATGCGTAGAGCTGCAGTGAACACAGAGTCCAGATATGTCTTTGAGACCCTACTTTTGGATGTATACCTGAAAAGGTGTTGCGGGTGAATCAGTATGCTCGTGCCTGTAAATAGAGCAACTCAAGCTGGCTTGATCCGCAAGGAAATCTGGAGGTTGACACAATTCTAGAGGCGGGGCAGGCTCTGAATCCAAACTCTGCCATGAGCGAGAGTTCTGAACCAATCACGGAGGCCAGATGCTGAGGCAGCCCGACCACATCCGCTCAAGTCTGGGGTGGGGGCGGGGCATCTCAGCCACCTCTCTGGGCCTCAGTTGTATTCTGAGAGCAAAGGTAGTTTTGACACTTACCTACCTGTAAAGCATTTAGAATAATGGCCAGCTCTCCAGGAGTGCCTGGGTGGCTCAGTCGGTTAAGCGGCCGACTTCAGCTCAGGTCATGATCTCACGGTCCGTGAGTTCGAGCCCCGAGTCGGGCTCTGTGCTGACAGCTCAGAGCCTGGAGCCTGTTTCGGATTCTGTGTCTCCCTCTCTCTGACCCTCCCCCGTTCATGCTCTGTCTCTCTCTGTCTCAAAAATAAGTAAACGTTAAAAAAAAAATTAAAAAAAGAATAATGGCCAGCTCTCAACAAATCTTAACTATTAGGAAAGTGGCCAACATTTAAAACACAGGAGATTGTGCATTAAAATCTTGATTTCTGCTCTTCCCCCACCAAGACCGCCCCCCGCAAAAAAAAAAAAACATATATATATATATATATATATATATATATATAGCAAAATCGCTTTTCCTCACGAAAGAAACAGCGTGGGACACAGGAGTAGCTGCTCATTGTAGACAGGCACGCACTCTTCTCCGTGGCCCATGCCCCCACCTGGCCTCACATCTGTCCCTCGCAGATGGTCCTTGACCCCGTGCACGTGTGAGTTTATGTCCCTGCTTCAGTCAAACTGGAGAGATAAGGTAATTCAAGTCCTCATTTAAAAAAAACCAGGAAAATGTGGGGGCTCCTGGATGGCTCAGTCAGTTAAGCTTCCGACTTCAGCTCAGGTCATGATCTCGCAGTCCGTGGGTTTGAACCCCGCATTCGCTCTGTGCTGACAGCTCGGAGCCTGGAGCCTGCTTCGGATTATTCTGTGTCTCCATCTCTCTCTGCCCCTCCCCCACTTGTGCTCTTTCTCTATCAAAAATAAATAAAATGTAAAAAAAAAAAAATTTTTTTTTAAATCAGGAAAATGTAGGGGCACCTGGATGGCTCAGTCAGTTAAGTGTCCAATTTCAGCTCAGGTCGTGATCTCACGGTTCATGGGTTCAAGCCCCGCGTCGGGTTCCCTGCTGTCAGCACAGAGCCTGCTTCAGATCCTCTGACCCCATCTCTCTCTCCCTCTCTCTCAAAACTAAACAATAAAAAAATAAATGTTAAAAACCCAGAAAAATGTAAATATTCCACTGTCACAGAAGCCTGGGGCAAAACTGTTTAACTTTCTCCTTCGGGAGCTCACACCGATGATGCCGGCTGTTCCCGTCCTCCTCTTTTATCCTAGGGTGTTGGATGACTTTGAAGAGGCTTCTTAAAATGCGCCTTTTTACAGCTCCTGAGGACAAAGTGCCTCACCCTTGTGAGGTGTGCCCCCCCCTTTCCGGGGCATTCTGGGGGAGGCCATGCCCTCCAGGGCTTTCCAGGGCTGCTGGGTCCTTTTGCAGCCTGGGTGAGTGGGAACACCGCTAGGGTTAGTCCCGTGTGTACCCTGGCGTGGAGGTCAGCCTGTCCCTCCCCCGGGACGGCCGGGCCAGATGCTACAGGCCCGCACATGCCACCGCCCGCCCTGCACCCACCACATAGCCCCAGGGGCCAGCCGGCTCCAGGCTGCCTCGTAGGACACGTCGAGCCCTGCCCAGGGCTGACAAGGAAGAGATCATGTTCTGCTGCCGCACTTGTAGATCGGCAAGTGCCCATGTTTCCATGGGATGATGAAACACAGAAATAAATAGGCCACCGTGCCATCTGGGACCGCCCAAGCCGTGTGGCTGCTCTTACACTGGCTTAATCTGGTGGAGACCCTTGGGGTGTCATCGGCCACTTCAGAGAAACCACCGGCGCTGACGGGAAGCCTCTCCCCGGGTCTCAGTGGGCAGCCCGAGCGCCCGGACACCAAGATTCTGACTTGAGCGATTGCCCTGCAGTAACGCCATGACCCAGGGCTGCAGCCCAGAGCTGCGGATGAGGGAGGCGTCACTCAGAGCGGCAGCTGTGCCTTCAAGCAGGTGTCCTTCATGCCGGGCACGCGGGCAAGCAAGCAGAAAGATGAACCGGGTTGTGTCGCTCCAAACACCCATGCTGGGTCTGCTGTTCCGGGGTATAGCGCTGTCAGGGAGGTGCACTGCAAAAGTAATCTTAGAGACTTAAAGTACTGGATTAGCCTGTTGCTGAGGGCACATTTTGCTTTTCAGAACAGTTTCAAAGCGTGAGAAACGTAATGAGCGATTTTAATTAGGACCATTTTAATCCTCTTTACTGTTTAGCCCCCGATGGGCCTTCCCAACGTGTCTGTCTTCACATGGCGTAAGGCTGCGGTTCAAAACGATCACCCAATGCGTGCCAGGCACCAGTGGACGGTCACCCGATGGAGAGGGATTAAAAGGCCAGAAGAACTCGTGCCTTAAAGGGACAAGACCCTAGCTCTTCACTCTTCCCCAGGCCCTGGGTATGACTTCTTTGATACCTTGGGTTATTCTGTCCTCAGAGACCCAGCGAACAAACGAGGCAGGAATAGGCCTGTTGTGGGGCCAGAAATGCAGATCACGCTGGGATGCCGGGCCTGGAGTCATCGCCCCTTCCTGCCTTTGGGAAGTCAACCCCGAGTTGCAGGGGGGGTTGCAGATAATTGCAGTGCCCCCTGTAAGAACTCAGGAACCTAAGAATTCCATGCTGGTTTCGGGCTTCTTGAAGCGGACGCATTTTTAGAGACAATGTCCAAGCTGTGCGAAGGCATTATTCTACCGCCAGGAATATTCGGGAAAGGAAAGAGGGGATGGGAGCCCATAAGCAAACGATGGCCTGTTTGCCCCAGCAGACCTGCTGGCTCAGGGCATGATTGAGTCACGGTCCTGTGCAGTCAGACGGATGACAAGGAAAATGTGTGCAGAAAAGTCACATTAACGGTTGGAGATGTCTATGCTGAGTTTTACCTCCGGGAGGGCCTCATACTCAAATATACGATGGGGTCAAGTTTAGTGAATGAAATCAAGCTTGAGGCAGAGGGCAGAGGGGAGCAGGACCCCGTTCTTCCCAGCCTGTGTCATGAGCCAGGCTCTGGGTGCCTGTGAGGGCAGGAGACCAGCACTCACAGAGGCAGCTGTTCTGGAAAATACCCTTTTCTAAAGGACGTACACCGCATTTTTGAAGCGTCTCTCTCTCTCTCTTTTTAAATTACCCTCAAATAAGCCTCATGAGACACTGCCTCCTTTGACTAAAATAATCCACAGCTCAGGGCGCCTGGGTGGCTCAGTCGGTTAAGCATCCGACTTTGGCTCAGGTCACGATCTCACAGCTCGTGAGTTCGAGCCCTGAGTCGGGCTCTGTGCTGACACCTCAGAGCCTGAAACCTGCTTCAGATTTTGTGTGTCCCTCTCTCTCTGCCCCTTCCCCGCATGCACTTTGTCTGTTTCTCTCTCTTGAAAATAAGTAAACATTAAAAAAAAATCTAAAAAAAAAATAATCCACAGCTCTATGCCCTCTGGACTTAACCTGCCCCAGAAAGAAATGACTGAAGGTATTTGTAAAATTCTAGACTCCACAGGGCTAAGGACTGGCCATTTCTGAGGCTGGTGGTAAGAAGGTCACACGTGGGAGAGGACAGCACAGGGCTGTTGGGACAGCTCACCCAGCACGACCAGCGAGCAGGGTGACCTTTCTCAAGCCACTTCATCCTTTGGCCTCACATTCAGATACGGATTTTGACCCGAGTGTTCTCTGAATACCATGTGCTTTGGGTGTGAAGTCTGGGCCAAGAGGAGGTCCACGTGTCCTCGGCCCCCCAAGGGAGTACCTCAGGGCAGATGATCTTTGGTGCAAATGAATGTGGGCCTAAAATCCAGAATCTTCTGTAGGAGAGAGAGGGAAGCAGGAAAACAGTACTCAGTGCAGCAAAAACAGCCAAGAATCTGTGTTGAATTTCAAGAGCCCTCAATGCTCACAAAACAGCTCATTTAAGAAATCTGTTTGAGGGGCGCCTGGGTGGCGCAGTCGGTTAAGCGTCCGACTTCAGCCAGGTCACGATCTTACCGTCCGTGGGTTTGAGCCCCGCGTCGGGCTCTGGGCTGATGGCTCAGAGCCTGGAGCCTGTTTCCGATTCTGTGTCTCCCTCTCTCTCTGCCCCTCCCCCGTTCATGCTCTGTCTCTCTCTGTCCCAAAAATAAATAAACGTTGAAAAAAAAAAATTAAAAAAAAAAAAAAAAAGAAATCTGTTTGTGGGGTGCCTGGGTGGGTCAGTTGCTTAAGCGTCCGATTCTTGGTTTCAGCTCCGGTGACGATCTTGGGGTTCATGGGATCGAGCCCTGAGTCAGGCTCTGCACCAACAGCGTGGAGCCTGCTTGGGATTCTCTCTCTCTCCACCACTGAACCCTCCCCCCGCCCTGCCTGCTCACTCACGTGTGCTCTCTCCTCTTGTCTCAAAATGAATAAAGATTTTTTAAAAAAGAAGAAACCTCCTTGGGGTGGAACTGTGACTACAGGGGTAAGAAGTCCTATGGATGTATACTTTTTAATTATTAAGATGTGGAAGTTCAGAGAAAAGTAACAGAAATGCGTAGATGAATTATGGCCAGTGTACTTCTATTTATTTAGGGCCCACAGTTTTTTCTGTTGCTAGAGAAAGCTCAGTGGGATTTTGGGGAGTGGGAAAATCAGGACTTCTGTTTGGAGTTGGAGAAGCCAGTGGCAACCTTGTCTTGCTATGAGCTAGATCCCTGCAGACGGGCATCTCAGCTCTGAGCATCACGCGGGAGATATGACCCACGAAGACGCATGACTGCCAGCCTGAGCAGCCTGGATGGCACAGCGCTCAGGCACGCCACAGTGTCATGTACATGCCAAGGCGAGATCGGCTGGAGGCCACTTCCAGCCATGTTGAGGCAGGTGCCCGTCAGGAAGGCAATGTCCACGGAGAATTTGTAGGATGCAAACTGGGATGAAGCACCTCCATTGCATCAGACACGGAAGACCCAGGGCTTGCTCTCTTGGAGTCGTAAGATGAAAAGTACAAATAAAGGCCCAAGAGAACCAAAGGGAGGAGGATCCATCTGAGCCCCCAGAGGGGACCCAGAGGACAGGCCAAGGGTGATCTCCCAAAACTAGAAAAAATGGCAAATTAATGACAGTCATCTCAGGCTGTCTGTTGGGATGGATTTGGTCCTGAACACAGAGCGAAAGCAGGTAGTCTGGAGAGTTGCAAAGGAGCTCCCACTTTTTCACCAGCACCCCCCCCCCTCTGGGACGTGGTCACCCATGGGACCATTAGTGACATTCCCCCATCCGCCAGCTGCTGTGAGGGGTGATCCACTGAGAACAGTGAATGCTGGAGGCAAGAGTGAAGCCCGGACTGGAATAGGAGCCTGGGGTCTCCATGCAGTCCCAGCCTGGAACAGCAACCATCCCAAAGGGGAGGCGAGGCTGAGCCCCACCAAATGGACAGAGACACCATTGGGCCAGAAGATGCTGTCTCTTTGCTGCTGAACTCCTCAGGCTGGGCACAGATGGGTGTCTGCAAAGGCTTGTGGCCTGCAGTGCACCCCAGGTATGTTTGCCTCCAGACCCTTCCCTGTCACCTGGATTTGCTCAAGGCCACAGTTGAATCAGTACCATAATTGTTTGAACAGATATAAAAGGTGTAGGAGAGAAGTAGCTTGTTCAATCAGTTGGGTGTAAAGGAAGTACATAAACACCAATAGGGTGACATATCTGCTTTTCTTCACACATTTAAGGCATTTTGTTAGAGATTTATCAAAAAGAAAGTCTTAAGAAACAAAGACTACAAGAAAAAGTGACCGACTGTGAAGTCATCTTGGGGCTGAGTGGCTATTCTCTTTCCGATTGTTGGAGTCTCCCTTTCTATACCCCAAGGGAAAAAACAAAACTTTTTTTTTTTTGTTTTTTATTTATTTTTGGGACAGAGAGAGACAGAGCATGAACGGGGGAGGGGCAGAGAGAGAGGGAGACACAGAATCAGAAACAGGCTCCAGGCTCCGAGCCATCAGCCCAGAGCCTGACGCGGGGCTCGAACTCACGGACAGCGAGATCGCGACCTGGCTGAAGTCGGACGCTTAACCAACTGCGCCACCCAGGCGCCCCCAAAACTTTTATTTTAAAACTCAAAAGAATCCCAATAGAAAAAGTATGGTAAGGTGCAGTTGTGGGGAGAGTATCTCTAAGCGTAAGCAGGCTGGAGGACAAGATGGGTCCCTCCCTTCCCACAGGGACGACATCCAGCTTGGAATCCTTGCAGCAGATCCTGACAACTGAGGCTGGAGCCTGGCATCTGCAGGGAGGTTCTTTTGGGTACCAGTAGGTTCTGCTGTGATGAGTGCTTTCTGGCATAAAGCCAAGTTATTGGGGGCCACCATAATTGTGATACAGGTGGTTTGTGTGTGAAATGTCTGATTTACTGGCTGTGCGGTCTGTTAACTTCGGCCAAGGATGAAAACAGTTGTATGCAAGTTTCCTAAAATGACAGGCACTGGTGATGATCATGTCATCGTTATAAGCAGATGCGCATCCCCAAGATGGGCTGGACTCTGGGGAGAGGGCCTCTAGGGAAAGAGGGAAGTGTTACTGCTCATTATTTTTATACTCACCACTCTCTACTGTATTCAAGTGGCCTTTAGGTGGTGATTTTGCCGTGCGTGTGTGTGTGTGTGTGTGTGTGTGTGTGTGTGTGTGAAAACACAACATACAAGCATGGTTAAGAGTCATTTAACTTTCCTGTATTGCCTTTTGATGGCATGTTAGCATGTTATGATTTCTGAAAATTATTGTAGGGAAATTACCTTGATATTCCCTTCTAGTGTGTCTTCTCAATATGAAAAATGTGGTTTTCTGCACTAGTCCAGACCCAGGTAACCATGTGAGTAAGCCATGTTTTTTACTGTCTGTCCCATTCAGTCAGTCCCAAACATCAGACAATTTATACAAATAATTGGTAAGGTAGAAATAACCAAATTGGCCAGCTAAGCAAGCGACAGAGCTGACATTGGCCACAGGTAGTGATGCAGAAATGTGAGATGTGATCCTTGGGGACCTGTGCTTTCACTCTGTCGCTGGTGAGGCTTCTTTCCCAGGTACCTTGTCAAGGTGACTCTCACAAGGTCTGTGACAGCCTTTGTGACACATATGACTTCAGAGTCTTGCTTCTCTGTCTGGCATCGTATTTCCAGGCGGTTCAGGACCCCATTTTCCTTCCACTCTGCCTGTTCGGTACCTCCTGCCCCAAATCAAGACTCCAGGAGCCACAGCCCCTCTCACCTTTCCTTCTCCCACCAAGTCCACACCCTTCCCCAGTGTGATTTCTTCTTTTTTGTGTCTTGGGCGTATTCTACAACCACTTGGGATGTGTTTTGTGTTTGTAACAGTCTTCTGAAAACGCTCTAACGTAATTCCTGAAAGTTTATTCCATCCTGCTGGTTTATTTTAAAAAGTTTATTCATTTATTTTGAGAAAGAAAGAGAGAGAGAGAGAGAGAGAGAGAGAGAGAGAGCATGAGCAGGGGAAGGGGCAGAGAGAGAAGGAGAGAGAATCCCAAGCAGGCTCTGCACTGTCAGCCCAGAGCCTGACGTGGGACTCAATCCCGTGAGCTGTGAGATCATGACCTGAGCTGAAATCCAAGCGTTGGACACTTAACCAGCTGAGCCACCCAGGCACCCCCTGCCCTTCCGTTTTGAAGAAGATGTCACTTTTCACTTCATGGAGAGCCTTCTGTGGAGAAAAATGCCCCTGCATCTTGAGATCACGGATTGACCAGGAGTTTTTTAGCGGGTCCATTCATTACCTCCAGTGCCTTTGAAACACAGCAGTGAAGAGGTTTTAGGAGGTAGAGGGAGGAAGCCACCTGGCTTAGGTATGGACTGTTCTCAGCTGCAGCTTAGCGAGGGGAGAAGCACAAGCTGGCCAGGGGACCCTAGAGGAGCTGGAGAAAGCTCCCCAAGTGTAGACCTGGACCAGGAGCCTCAGCATCACTTGGAACATGTGAGCAGGTGCAGGTTGAGGCGGGGGACGCCTGAGACCCTCTGAATCAGAATCTTTCATGGAAGGGTCGCTCTGCAATCTATTCTAACAAGCCCTCCAGTGGACTCCAGTGCAAGCCAACCACAAGAACCATAGTTTCCAGGGGATTTGGATGCTTGGCGGCCAACAGCCCAGTGAGGTCCAGCACCTACTAATGGTAACCATGGCTGCCACTACTGAGCCTCGACTCTGTGCCCTGCTGACCTCTCTACATGTGCCGTCTCGTGGCGTCTTCACTGCGGCCTCAGAGAGAGGACTCTTGCCTGCATTCCTGAAGAGGGTGCCTCCAAGCTGGGGAGACACAGTGCCAGGGCTTCAGCGATGATGCTGTGGGCATTGCAAGGCCAGGGGGAGGCATCAGAGCAGGGACAGCTGCAGATCTCCAAGGGCGTGGAGGAGGGGGGACCTGAGGAACCCTGGAGGGAGGAAGACTTTGAAGAAGAAAGAGAAGTCCTCTTCTGAGAACTCGAGGGAGGAAACGCATCCAATGGAAACGCAGGTGGTGGTCAGCCCTGCGGTCGGATATTCAGTTGCTTCTCCTGGTGGAAGCTTACTCGATCCAACTCTGCAAGGGTGCCCCTCTGGCTGCTCCGGCGCCTGTGGCCATTCTCCCCACCACGCCTGAGTTGTCCAGCAGTATGGTGGGTCAGAAACCCCTTTCTGCTACAGAGCATCTCAAAATGCTAGATCTTACGTAGTGATCACTTTTTTTTAATGTTTCTTGAGAGAGAAAGAGCAAGAAGGGGAGGGGCAGAGAAAGAGGCAGAGAGAGAATCCCAAATAGGCTCCTCGATGTCAGCACAGAGCCTGACTCGGGGCTCGATCCCACAAACCCTGAGATCATGACCTGAGATGAAATCAAGAGTCGGATGCTTAACCGATGGAGCCATCCAGGCACCCCACGTAGTGACCATTTTAAATGTATAGCTGCTCTTGCAAGAGAGTAAATGAAATCGTGTTGGCCTGAAAATGAGAACGAAGGCACAGAATAGAAAAGCAAGGAGAGCTGAAAGGGCCTGGGCTCTGTTCCCACGGGCCTGCCCTGGAGCCCACAGACCACACTGGGCCACCTGTACACAGACCCTCAAGAGAGAGACCCTGTCCACGAATCGGAGGGGTGGAAGGAAGTGGCCTTCAGCACAGGGAGATGCCAGGGGAAAAATTCAGAAAGTCACTCTTTGCAGGGAGGACAGTCCAGAGTGGGGAAGAAACGTTAGCAGGAGCCTTGATGCCACTGAAAAACCTTAGCGTCTTAGTGAACCCAGACAGCTACCAGTGCAATGAAGGCATGTCGCTGGGGTTCCTCAGGTCTCCCTAGGCGTGAGAGCACCAAGGTGCGAAGGAAAAAAAGATATCCTTACACCCATCAGCCAGGAGCATTCATATGCTTGGTAGGTGTTACAGGTGGTAAAACTTCAGAAACCATCAATAAGGACACGGAAGGACAGAGTGACCAAGAAAGAACATTGTAATCTGACACACATTACAGAAAGGGACAAAAAAAAAGGAAAAAGTTTTCTTTTTCTGTTTAGCTTTTCTTAAAAACACCTCCTGGAATGTTTTATTGCAGTGACAATATGGTCTGTGCCCACCAACTTCCACATTTTGCTACAACCAAAGGAAGATAAGGGAGAACACGGAGTCAAAGGGCACACGTTCATTTAATCAAAAGAGGGAGAAAGGATGATCTGAATTTCAGGACAAACTAAAATGGTTACTCTTACGAAAGACACTGAGTACTATCGTGGATGCTAACAACAGCTCTCTATAGTACTGCAAAAATATTCTTCATTGGGTCACTTTGATGCCAACTTTGGATCAGGAGCAGTGGCTGAACAGAGCTTTTTGGAAAGCTAAGCCAAAGTAGATCACACATTTTGTTCTGTAGAGTCTAGTGATAAGGGATGGAACGTGGGAGAAATTAGCGGAGGAAACGGACGGTATTTTTCTTAGATTGCCTATCCAAAATGGCACATGACTCACCTTTGCTTCGTGCCAGACCTGACTCATAGTCAATTCGAAATTGAGTCCCTTGGCAACTTGGCAAGTCCCTGAACGTCAGATTTTCTGAGGTGTTGATTAAATACAATTCATGTGCTTGAATACTCTAGACTACCTGGAGACAGGGTTTCTATTTTGATGACGAAAAGCAAAGCATCAGCTTTGTTCTTGCCAGTATAAAGTACATGCTTCTTCAGACTGAGGCCCCAGAAATATATATGTACCAACAGCCCGAGCTTTTTTCTCAAAAGTCTTTTAGAATATACTGAAGTCCCTGGACAAATAGAATCAAGATTTTTTCCATAGAACATGGAAGAAAATCCTGTCACTTAGAAAAGCTTAAATGTAGGTATTCTCAGTGAAATTCATTATGTGGCGAAAGACCCCTAATTTGACTCTTGCCTACCACGTGATTTTGTGTGATTTTGAATGGACTTGCTACTTTAATGGGCCTGGCAGAGTAAGTTTCTGCAACACATACCCTCAGGGATAGATGAAATAATTTGTTGGCTGGGGCTTCTTTTATAATTTGCAAAAGAGGAGTCATGATAACCACGCTGCAGAGGGCGTTGGGTTAAATTGGAGGCAGCTACATAGTATCCATTACAACATTGCGGAATGGCTACACCCAACTACCATTATATGATTTCCAAACATCAATGTTGGACTATACTATCTGGTAGTAATTAGCCAGTGGTCTAATGTTTTACGTGACTCTCATAGCCAGACATCAGCATAAAGAATCCTGTGTAGCTATTTGCTGAAACAGGCACATGATGGCACAATGAAACTTTAGTTTTAAGATGACTGAGCTTAATTGAAGGATGGCCAACCATTATGGCTGCTTGAAGAAACGAGATACCTCATCCCAATGGAGTCCTTTCGAGAAGGTGACTTCCCTTTCTACCCCGTGGATCTCTTCTTAGCCCAATCTGTCATAGGGCTTTCTGTTGTATCCTAAGGAAACCGTGCTATTCCCATATATGAAAGAAATCCACTCCCTATCATTATTGACACCCTCATTTAAACCCATGAAAATAGTCAAGAATCACTAAACAATCTTTTTTTTTTCTTAATGCATGAAAGAGGAACAATGAACTGATCAGAGGAACTAACCCCAAAGGAAGTAGGGTTTATTTAGGAAACAAAATAGAACTTTAAATATTTTTTGTGTTTGCCTCAGAGAATTGTAATGGATTATCACATACATAAAACAAGAGCAGGGAATTACTGAAAAATAAATGAATAAAAGGACATCCAAAACCTCTTGGAAATTAAATACACAGACAAATTTTGGTGAAATTTTTGATATTCACAGATAAAGAGGAAACTCTTGCCAGCTGCAAGAGATAAGATTATATAGAGTTGGAAAGAACCATGTTAGCATACAGATTCTCATGTGTGAGGCAGGATGCCAGGAAAGAAGGAACCAAGAATAGAATCTTGAAGAAGGATTGTGATCTGAATCTTGCTTGGATTTAGCCATACTGATCATCAAGGATATGGATTAGATGAAGACAATCTTCAGACACAAGAGGGCTTAGAGAGTAACTGGATCCAAATTAGATTGTTCTGACAATACAACTACTCAAATATATAATCCAAATAATGGAAAATAAATCTAGAAAAGGGAAGGGTGTGATAATACAACTGTTGCATTTCATAAAAGTTCCTATAATAGAAACATAATGTAAAATAGTTACATATTTTTAATTTGCATTTTATATGTATATACTAAAAATCATATAATTTATATTATATATTTAATGTATAATATTTAACATAGATTATGTTGAATCATAATCATAATTATATAACATTAAATCGTTAATCATAATTATATATTTTTTGTATTTCTAGTTAACATTAATAAACATATGAACATATCTAATATTTATAATAAATATTTTGACATTATGGCATTCATATTCAATACATATTATAGGTATACTGATGAAAATATCAGGGTAATTTACCTATTGATTAGATAGGAGTCTTTGGTTCCAAGAGAAAGAAACATGTCTTGAACTGGTTAAGGGAAGTGGGTTTTTGTGGGAGTTTTTTGGCTCCCATGACTGGGAATTTTAAGAGATGAATCCTCATTATGGTCATGGCGGAGTCCAGGTACCCAATTACTGTCTTAGGACTGTGTTTTCCCCCATCCCTGAACAAGTTCTCTCCATGTGCTCGTCCAAATGGCTATTTATCCAAGACTCTGCCATTCCATTGACTCCAGGCCAGTGAGACCAGCTTCCCCAGGAGCTCTGGTGGGAAGGTCCAGAGGCAGGCCTTGATTTGTCCAGCTGAGCACACATGCCCTCCTTTGGTCTACCGTTGTGTGCACGGTTTAAATTGGCCAGATTTGGTTCCTCTCACGCCCATCCCCCAGGGCCCAGGGTAGTTAGGGGCAGTTGTTAGACTCACCCAGATGTTGAGAAATAGGTTGGCCACAGGAAGCAGGAATTCGTTTAGCACTAACAGGGAGGGGGATGGTGCTGGACAGACAAAAACAGCAGCTGTTGTCTATATATGTCTTAATAGAACAGTGACTGGAATCCAGTCCTGCCTTTCAGTGGTGGAAATTGAAATTTTCCCTGCCCATTTTCCTGGGTGTATTAGGATTCTAGGCTTAAACGTATGTCTCAGGCTCTGGAGAAGTATGCATTGATTACATCATTGACTCTTAAGAGAATTCAGATTCCAGAGAATCTATTTTAGATCCATTAGTGCTTTCAAAGTCTTCATTATCCTGCCTTCTTGAAGAAAATTGTGTGTCTGTATGTGTGTGTGTGTGTGTGTGTGTGTGTGTGTGTGTGTAATGATCCTCTATCGTGAACTGGCTGTACTGTTACCTGCATCGTGCACTACCTTTGAGGGGCCCATGATTACATTAAAAACTGATACAACTCTTTTTAAAGTATTGCTGTTTACAGTACAGTAGAAATTACATCTGGTGCAACCCATCAACTCAAGATGGAAATTTTCGCGTGTCAGTGAAAAATGTTTAGGGGGACATGGTGGTTCAAAATTATTTGCGGATGTATATGACAGAAACTATCGGCAAACACGTGCCAGTTTGCACTACTGATTCAAGTGCACTTTTCCAGTATCTCCCCTGTTTCTTCCCTTTTTTCTCAATTGTTAGAACATAGGAAATTAAACCAAAGTAGTCGGGATGAAAGATGAGCATCGGTGATTGGCTATCAATAGTGTGTGGAAATCATAGGCATCAGTGAGAGGGGAAAAAGAATCCTTTCTGTGAGACATTGTCTCTGGTCCACATCAATGTGGTGAAAGTGACCCTTGGGGAATCTCCCTTAGTCATGACTAGCAAGAGAACACGATTTAGGGTACAAGACCTTGCACTTACATTCAATAAAATCACTCAAAACTGAATCCGTTACAAGAGTCCTTGGAAGATCCTTATGTTTAGTGTTTGAAATTTTTTTGGTGACTTTGTAAATGAAAAACTCAATGACGTGGGTACTGAATGGAACATGACGGTGTTCACCTTGAGGAACTGGAGGCCGTAAGTTAGCATTTTCTTCTTTACACCTTAGCTAGAGAAATTTCTGGAAGCTCTCATTGAGACAGAAGGGCATTTGAACCACAGGATTATAAAATTTAGGTGGAGGACAGTGAAGGGGTTAGTATTCCTTACTCAGGCTCTATGGCCATTCATTTGGAAGAGAATTTAATCAAGAATTCATATTAGGCTTCTGTTAAAGACAAATTAAGTGTGGTTTTCACATTTGCAGAAATCTTGCAGTGGTAACGTTTTAGGTCAAAAAGGTTGTTCACGCCTTGAGAGAACAGCAGACTTGCTAGCAAATTAATTAGCTCAAAAATCACGAGCTATACTTCTAGGGCCGATGGAAGACAGCAGAAAGGACGTAAACAATGACGCATCTCTTCTACAATTCCTAGTCACTGGTCAACTGTCCAAAGAACGTTTGCATCTTACATTTAAATTTGGAATTTCAGAGAACAGTAGTACTCTGTACCTAGAAGGGATTTTAGAGCTCCTCAGAACCCACGTGCTTATTTTACAGAAAGGGGAAAAGGCAGTCCCGAGTTTGGAGTAGAACTTGGACCTGGATGTGGGATTCGGGCTCTTAACCCAGCCCTTCTTGGGCTGTCCCTGGATTTCAAGTTGGGGTCCCCAGGACCACTGGCTTCATGGAATCAGGGGCTAAGTGAGGGAGGTGAGGGGTGCACAGAAGGATCTAGACGGCCCCATAAATAACAGCCAAAGCCGCTCCAAGCTTTTCTTCTATGTTTTGGGCTTCTGTTTAGAATCGATAAAGAAAAAAAAGAAAATTCTCCTGCACCATTATCTTACTCAGAAATGTTCAAAACATCTTACAGCTCACAGGGCTAACAGTAGGAACCAGCCCAGAGGAGACTCAAAGCTGGGGCAGGGCGAGGGAGGTGGTGATGTCCGATTCTAAGCGAAGATTCTCAGACCGACGGGGTTGACTGCAGACAGACATGAAAACCACACCGAGCCAGGTTGGAGCCTCACAGGAATGTTCCTTCCTATCTCCAGATCAGGGCCGGCTTTGACGGCTCCCCCAGCAGTGTTTCAGGAAGTTGTTTGCTGGTCTCTCCTTGGCCAGTCCCCTGAGGTGGGTCCCTTCTCCCTGGGCCTTTATGCACTTGTTCCTCCCGTGCCTGGGTGACCACCCTCCTGACAGTGTGGCCGCCCTTACCTGCTCCCTGAACCCTGGGGACGGCGCATGGGTGGACCCTCACCGAACACCTGTCCAGTGGGTTCAAGGATGCAGTTACTCTGGCCCTGGGAAGGTGATCCATTAGAAGAGACTTGCCCGGGCAGGAGGGGAGCTCCGGAAATGGCAGTCTTTACCGTATATTGTTAAAATGGTTTCACACATACACGCCGAATATAGACTCCTCACACCTTGTCGACTTAGGTTTGCAGTTGGCTCAATTTAGAGCAGTGACTTTCTACTTGCTTTTTTTGCTCCCAAACGTCTGTAGGGTGTAAAGCAAGCCCAGGCCAGCATTCTGGATCGCATAACTGGAGAGAAAGGGGATGGGGAGGGCTTGGCGTCCCCCATCCGCCAGGGATGTATTCCAAGTGTCCAGGACACGAGTGTGCCAGGAGGACCCCCTAGCCGCAGGCGGTCCCGAAGGCTTCTTTGGGGTTACTTCATGCTAGGGTGACCCCTGGGGTGGGAAGAGGGGGACCGAGCCACCTGTTTGGGACCCTGCTGCATGCTGACACCTCCCTCCGACCAGCCAGCCCCACTCCACCTGTGCAGACACACCTCAAGTTGACATTAGCAGATGGCACCGAGGAAAAAAAACAAAAGAAGGCGGGTATTGTTAACAGCGCTCTCTGCGTGCGGTTCGGACACACCGCCTCGCGCATTTGTGCCTCTAAACAATTCCTCCTTTGTGCTCTGGTCTTTCCTTTCGAGCTCTGTTGTGAAATGTCTGTGTTTTGTTTTGTTTTGTTTTTATATATGTAATTTTGTTATTTTGTTTATTTCATTGTTCGTGACCTCAAATAAGCCAGCCCCTCGAGGAACGCTCTCCTTGGCGCTCTTTCGGGTTCATTAATTCTACGTTGCTAAGTCTGCTGTCCGGTTAAAAGCATGTCCCTGTGAGGCCGTCGCTGGACTCCAGGTCGTGATCACGTGCAGTGAGCCCTGGGCACCCCTACGGCCTTAATTCACTGTAGCAATCCAGCAACGACGTATTGGAGAAACGGTTTTACAACAAGACAGCTGGAAACCGCAGCACAGCGCGGTCCTTGCTTCCTGGACCGCCGGGAACAGGGCTGAGATCGGATGTCTTGAGGCTTAAAATCTGTTTCTACATTAATTCGAAGTAAACACGTCTGGTGTGTAGCTGGTCCAGGGTGATGTCCTCCTGTCCTGCAGGCATGGAGCGTTCGGTGACCTTAGGGAACCCGGAGGCTCGCTGTACTTCCATACTTAATGTATCTCTGAAGGGCTTGCTTGTATGTTGTGCCAAATGGCTACAGTGTTCCCCGTCATTACTATTTCAGTGTAACCCTCGCTCTGATCGTTGCAAATCTCTGCCTCTCGTTCTTCCTGCTGCAGTAAATCTCACTCAGGAACAAGAGAACCCCAACCAAAGCCATTTGCATTCTGGTTCCTTCTCATTGGTCTTGGAGGTAATCTTCCAGGATCCCCTCTTGTTTGGACCAGAGCTCCCTGCTCGCATGTAAAAAAAAACGAAGGGGAGGAAACAAATTAGATAAAAATGAAGGGGGAGCCAGATGCCGAAGAGGCATGAAGTTTGACCCTGTAGGGCGGATTCCGAATGTTCCTGTGGAACATTTGTCAGAAGCTCCCACACAGTATTGTTTACTTCTCATTTTGTTTATGTCTGGAAAGGATGGTCTTGGGGGAAGAACTCACTTCAGAACAACTTCAGCGAAAGCAAGGGTCAGGCTGGAAAGCACGGCAAACGCTGTGTCATTTGTCGGAATTTTTAAACGCGTCTGCCCGCAGTCACACACGCGGGTCAAAAGCCAAAAGGCTGATCCGGAACGTGCTGACGTTTGAGGGCAAGTTTTGCTCTCCATCACGAACCGGCCCCCGGCTCCCTCCGAGTCATAAGGCGCTTCTGGAGGAAGCTGTGAGGCCCGATCGGGTCTTCCTGTGCTCCCAGCCCCCCTGAATTCCACCGTCCAGGGGAGTCAGGCGGGTTGGTGTTCACATGCGCTCGGCCGTGTGGAGACGTGCCGGCTGACGTGTCCTTGCCGTGTTTTGTCCAGTGAGCCTGCCCCTGGGGCCCGGCAGTCCCCGTGGCACGGACGGGGCCCCACCGGTGCCGTCCGAGGCCGAGGAGACCGTGTCTGTCGGCAGCTGTTTTGCCTCCGAGGACACAACCGAAGACTCAGGAGTGGTGAGCTCCCCGTCAGACATCGTGTCCCTGGATTCCCAGCACGACAGCGTGAAATCCAAAGATAAGTGGGCCACGGACCAGGAAGACGGCAGCGACCAGGACCTGGCTGGGACCCCAGAACTGGGTCCCCGGAAGAGCCCCACGCGGGAGAGGAACAGCTCTGGGCGACGGCACTCGAGGTGAGTCACGGGACAGCTGGAGAGGGAGGGCCCATCCTGGACTCGAGGAGGAAGGTCTGTGGGTTGTGGTGACCCGACAAATGCATGCCGGGTGCCCTCCGCAGCTGCCACTCCCTGATTTGGGGGTGCGATCCACAGCCGGGTGTTCACGCTCTTTCTAGACACGCGGGGGTTTAGAAGTACGGTAAAACCTTGGCTTGCGAGTAACTCGTTCTGCGAGGGTTCCACACGACAAGCAAATATTTCTAGTCAATTTTGACTTGATGAACGAGCGATGCCTTGCAACACAAGTCGCACGTGACGCCCAATGTGGTCACGCCTGAGCCAATGGTTCTTGAAATGCGCCTTGATGTACGAGTGCTTTGGATGACAAGCATGTTCTGGAAATAAATTATGCTTGCAGACCAAGGTCTTACTGTAATACCTAACATGGGCTAGTTTGTTTTTCCTTTTATATAAATGGGACCATAATCTCAGTGCCCTTTTTTCTTTTCTTTTTTTTTTTAATTTTTTTTTTTAACGTTTATTTATTTTTGAGACAGAGAGAGACAGAGCATGAACGGGGGAGGGCCAGAGAGAGGGAGACAGAGAATCTGAAACAGGCTCCAGACTCTGAGCTGTCAGCACAGAGCCCGACGCGGGGCTTGAACTCACGGACCGCGAGATCATGACCTGAGTCGAAGTCAGCCGCTTAACCGACTGAGCCACCCAGGTGCCCCTCAGTGCCCTTTTTTCCATCAAGTTTTAAAGATTGATCCATGAGGATACATGTCTTATTAGTTCATTTATTTTCCTTTTTTTTAATTAAAAAAAAAATTTTTTTTTTTATGTTAGAGAGGGAAAGAGAGCTCATGAGTGAGGTGTAGGGGGCATGGAGCCTGACACGGGGCTCGATCCCATGACCTGAACCAAAATCAGGAGTCACACCTCGACCTACTGAACCACCTGGGGACCCCTTATTTTTCTTTTAAATTTAACTAATGGGCACTGAGGTCTTTCTGGTTTTCCACCCACTGGAAACAGTGAGGCAGGTATACATATGTTCCTGTTAACACATAGAGAGCTTTCTAGAAGAGAAGTTACTAGACGTTCAGAAAAGTCCTCTTCAACCATGGACTATTGGCCAATTGTTCTCCACTGTGATTGGCTTACACACCCTCCAGTGGTCTCTAATGGCCTGGCACTCCTCACCAGTACTGGCCCATGCCATCAGCAGACCTCGTATGTTCGCCAGTCCTACGGGTTCAAATGGCATTTCACGTGCTTTTTAATTTACAATTCTCTGATCAGTAAGAATGAGCATCTTGTGATGTGTGCATTAGTGTAGGAATTGTCTTTTCATAGACTGTTCTTTAAAAAAAAAACTGGGATGTTACTTAAAAAAAAAAAATTCAGTGGCGCCTGGGTGGCTTAGTCAGTTAAGCATCTTGGTTTCAGCTCAGGCCATGATCTCATGCCTCGTGAGTGCAAGCTCCAGGTCGGGCTCTGCGCTGACAGTGTGGAGCCTGCTTGGGATTCTCTCTCTCCCTCTCTCTCTGCCCCTGCCCTGTTCACTCTCTCTCCCAAGATAAGTAAACATTAAAAAAAATAAATAAATAAGTTAAAAAAAATTGAACGTTCATCCATTTCTTCTTAATCTGTAAATCAGTTCTTGACTACCCACGGAGATTCTTCAAGACCGTGGTTTGCATGTAACTCTGTGTTCGTTGCATAAAAATTGCTTTTTAATTTTAATAATGTCAGATTTCTCCCCTTTTCCCTGAACGCGGAAATTCCTCTGCATATTTGAGAGCCCCTTCCCACACCCTGAAGGACTAAAGATGAGCTGAATTTCTCATGAAAGTTTAGTGTTGCTTTCTCGTATCTGGGCTTCTCAACAACCTGGGTTTATTTTCGGGTGTGATGTGAAGGAGGAAATCTATTTTTTCCCCTGACTCCTCGCTCTACCCTGGTTTCCTTGTATACCACCTGCCCCCTGGGTTCCGTTCCTTTCGTAGCTGGATTTTTGGTCCTGCCATGTCCCTCCCCCCACCCCAGCACCCCCTGTCTTTGTTTTCTTCAGTCTTGCCCAGAAAGGCAGGTTAATTCTCTTCAGTCTTGCCCAGAAAGGCCCATCAGTTTTTTTCACCCTTTAGATAATTTTAAGAGCCAGTCCACACAAACGATGTTATGGAAATATTAACAAGAATGAGACCAAGAACGTCAGCCTGTAAGCCGACCCCCAAAAGAAACGAATGCCTTTGTGTTTGCCACATTTTGGCCCAGCCCAGTCCATGCGAACACACAGATCTTTATCTGGTTAATGTAATTGTCAATAATAATTTGTTTTGATTCATTTTTCGCCCAAGGACGTATCACGAGCATTTTCCCATTTGTTAATTACACTCTCTAATAGTTTTAACGTGTAGCTCATCAGACCTAAGGACAATTCCAAGGCCAAGTGTGTGTTTCACTGGCCGGAAAACTAGAATGCAGCCCTTGCTCTGTTCTTCCCCCTCACCTTCCCCCCGCCCCCCCTGCACACAAGGCATGTTAGCCTGTGCTGTGTGCATCTGTGAGAGCAGAGAACAATTACGGTGTTTCCTTCTTAGTCCATTTAACATTCAAAAAAATCTCTTTCTACAGTAATCCTCAGGTGTGTTCTGTGAGTGTGCACGGAGATTGCGTTCCCTGAGCTCTACATCTGAAGTTCATCAGACATTTTTCCTTCTGGCCCCTAGGGATGCTGTTGTTAACCCTCCTTTGCTTTGCTGGCAACGACCCTTGATGCAAAGCATTGCTGCTTTCTGTCCAAATGGGAGAATTAACATTGCCCCTGGCCACAGCCAGGGATAATCATGGAGTCTTTGGAACCTGATGCTTCCTCCCAGCAGGGAGTAGGGGATGTTTTTCTGCCCTTATCTGTGGGGTGCCATGGAATTTGAGAGTAGGCGGTGGGGAGGGAGGGGGCTCTGACAGACCCACATGGGTGCCCCCAGCACTGATGAGTTGCCTGGCCTTCGAGAGTCCGCGCGACTTTGTGGAGATAGTGTCTCCTCCCACTCAGAGGTGTCCTGAGCCTGTAAATGCCCAGTGTGCGTGGCACAGTACACGTTCCCTTGCTCTCAAGTGGTTGCATTGTCAAAGTCACTACGGTTAGTTCAGGAAACGGGGCGCCGTGAATTTTCCTGGCAGGCCACTTTTCTTCTCTGGGCTTCCAGCAGCCCGGCAGTGTCCTAAGGATGCAGATAGCCTCTGAGACCCTCAGCTCTGTCTGTGCTGTTCCATTATCTGCCGCAGACGTGGGATCCTCTCTCTGCCCCAGGACTTCTCATGGAATGACCATCGTTAGTGCATTACTGTGATTCAGAGGAAATGTCTGTTTGGTCCTATTTCTCCTAGATATTTGGTCTACACCCACAGTTGCTGGCTTACAGCTCCCAAAGCCCTTGGGATTTCTTAAGTGTGGAGAGTAGTAGAGAGGTCTTTTGTTATGTTAATTGTGCCCTTTGGAAAGCATCCCTGGGGCGGGGCGGGGTGGGGGCATGCAGGGTGCCAGTGGGGGCAACTAATTGACTAAAGTCACTCCCTGACCTTCCGGGGGGAGGGGAGAGGGGCTGGAGGCAAGGTCAGCCATTGGCTAGTGACTCAGTCAATCATGACTATGCAATGCAGCCTCCGTAGACTATCAAAAGGAGGGTGTTGGAAAACTTCCAGATTTGGTGAATGGGAACAGGTTGGGGGGAGTGGCGCCTGGGGAAGGGTGGGATTTCTGTGCCCCCAAATCGTATCTCTCCTTATGCCTCTCTTCTTCCGGCTACTGATTCACATCCTTTCTTATATCCATTAACAAACGGGCCAAACTAGGTGTTTCTCTGAGTTCTGTGACTCATCCTGGCAAATTGATTGAACCTACGGAGGAGGGCGTCAGAGCCCCCAGTCTGTAGCCATGGGTCTGAGCTGGAGGCTGGTGTCTCTCAAGGGTGGGAGTGGGGAGGGGCGCCTGGGTGGGCGGCAGACTTCAGCTCCGGTCATGATCTCATAGTCCGTGAGTTCGAGCCCCACATCGGGTTCTGTGCTGACAGCTCAGAGCCTGGAGCCTGCAGCCTGCTTCGGGTTCTGTGTCTCCCTCTCTCTGCCCCTCCCCTGCTCATGCTCTGTCTCTTTTTCAAAAAAATGAATAAATGCTGAAAAAAAAAATTTTTTTTTAAAGGGTGGGGGTGGAGAGCAGCCTGGTGCGACTGAGCCCTTCCGCCTATGGGGTCGGAGAGTGTCTGTGGGTCCACAGTGTCAGAAGGGAGTTGAGTCTTCAGACAGAGCGCTGCCTCTGCCCCTGTGCCTGAGGCACGTCGGTGCTAGGTCTGGGAACCCCTTAAAAGGTTTGTTTGACAGGAATTCTCTCCTCTGACAGATGAGGCCAACCCGAGACGGCGGTCCCATATTTCTTTCCAAATGTACGCTTTCCCATAAAGTTCAGGGTTACTGAGAAGCAAGCAGCACGGAGGGGTGTGAAACTGGGGTTGCAAACTCAAAGGCCCGCAGGGGCCAGACAGATAATGAGGGTGAGGGCGGCCACAGAGAACAGCCCAGAAAGCTCAGTTCTCTCTCAGGAAAGCAGCCTTGCACCCTCCTTCCAAACTTACCCGGAGGGGTCACAGACCCAGGGTGGCCGGCCTTTGAAGAGAAGCCAGAAATCTAGATGTTTAAAAAACTTTTTTTCATGTTCATTTATTTATTTTTGAGAGAGAGAGAGAGAGAGACCGAGCACAAGCAGGGGAGGGGCAGCCAGAGAGGGAGAGAGAAAGAATCCCAAGCAGGCCCCCCACACTGTCAGCACAGAGCCCGACGTGAGGCTCGAACCCATGAACCGTGAGATCATGACCTGAGCCAAAACCAAGAGTCAGACGCTTGACCAACTGAGCCCCCCAGGGGCCCCCAGAAATGTAGACTTTTCTGTGAGGTCTCCAAACTTTTCAATGTTGGCAACCCAGTCAGACATGCCAAGCCAAACTAAACATGTGCGTGCCGGGTGGGGCCGGTTCCCCGACGTGCACTGGCCTTGGCCCTTCCTTCTGTGCTGGCTGATTTTTCCGGCTTGGGAAGGTCTGTGTAGTCCCTTGGGTGTTTCCTGTGAGATACAGCCCTGGAGAAATACCTCCGCACAGATAAATGCAGGTAGTCGTTCTAGCCTCCCCATCGTGAACCATGAAAGTCTCTTACAAATTCTGGAGGAAAGCAACCGGTTTAAATGCCCCCTCTCTTTTCCACATCCCAATGTCCCTAGAATAGGGCTCTGATAAAAATACCCCGTCTTTTAAATGCTGATCTGTGCCTTCCACCGCCCACGCGGTCACAGTGAAAGCACTTACAAATACTCACTTCAGTCCTTTGGACGCGGACAGAATTCATCTCTCTGGATGGACGCGGTGCATTCCAGAGGCCGCGCTCTGTGGTCCTGTCTGCAGCCCCTGGGGCTGAGAGCCTGAGCCGCAAAAAGGCACTGAAGGCTGGAGGGGGGAAAGATGGGGTGGGGCTAAACCGGGGGTGGAGGTCACAGGCACAGGGTCAGAGGCCAAGTCTGCAGAGCCCGGGGAGCCAGGGTGCAGCGGCTGATTCCAGGGGTCCAGAGCAGGCCGTGGCCAAGTTTGGCGAGATGGGAACCTCGGCTGGGGGATGGGCAGCCCAGGGTCAAGCTGCAGTCATGTGAGGACGGCACCCACCGCCGTTGACCGAGCCACCTTGAGCTCGGCCACCTGGACAGACGGGAACGGAACGCTCACGTTCAACAGCGATCGAGGGGAACACTAAGGAACAGCACGGTGTTTTCCGACATCCTGAGTCCCCAGGGGAGCCCAGGCAGGGCAATCCCAGGCCTGGTGCCGGCTGGCACTCACTCAGCCATCAGCACTTCTCGTCATGTGGCCCTGAAATGTGGGCCTACGAGGACACGGTGCCCCTATTCTCTGTGGCTGCTGCCGGTCCCTGGGTCCGGCTAGCCTCCTGGCTCTGCTCTGCACAATTCTGACACCTAGTTTCTGCAGGTGAGAAAGGATGTGTTTCTTGCATGGCCGTCCAGGCCCGGTTGGACCCCGTTACCATCTTTCATTGCAAACGTGGGCCTCGAACTCCTAGCAGTTTCCTCTAAACTCAGTGCGACTGATAAACAGGTTCCTCGAGGAAGAAACCAGCCCAGGAGCACAGGATCAACACATACACAAATGACGATCGCTCCTTATTTGGGGGACCCCGGGGAATGGCCTCAAGCAGCTCTGCCCGGGACTAGAGTCACACCTCGGGGGACCTACATTTGCTTGAACAGCTTCTCCCAGAGGCATCTTCCCTTTGTATGTGGCCTGAGGCAACATTCCTAACACTTAAGGAACACCTTCCAGGGTCAGACTGCCTGAGGTCATGTCTGTCCCCTGGGGGCAGTGACTGGCTGTCACATCAATTTCTTTAGTACATGCAGGGGCGCCCTGGGCGGGGCTCCGTCAGTTAAGCCTCTGACTCTTGGTTTCCGCTCAGGTCACGATCTCGCAGTTAGTGAGTTCAAGCCCCACATCAGGCTCCACACTGACAGTGCAGAGCCTGCTTGGAATTCTCTGTCTCTCTCTCTCTGCCCCGTCATGCTCGCTCTCTCTCAAAAAAAAATACTCTTAAAAAAAGAAAAAGTAAGAATGGCACCTGACATATTTGCAGCCTTCAAAAACTGATAGCTGGTATTCTTATTGTTGCTGTCGAAGTTATTGTTTGCAGCTGCCTGAGGAAAAAAAGAAATTTGGTTTGTTGGGGAACGCTTGCACCCTGGGTCAGGCTCTGATCATCTGCCTCGTTAAGCCAGATAGCATCTTTGGGAAGAAACTACGTGTGTATATGTGTGGTAGATATGTGTACATATGTATGTGTACATATGCATATTTGTACGTAGATAAAGGGGAAAAACAGAGAGAACTCTGCCTCCTACCCACCCGGGGGACATCCCAATGGAACTTGTATTATTATTATTTTTTTTAATTTATTTTTGAGAGAGAGCATGTGCGCAGGCAGGGGAGGGGCAGAGAGAGAGGGACAGAGGATCCAAAGCAGGTTTTATCCTGATAGATAGCACTGAGCTCACGTGGGGCTTGCCTTCACGAACTGTGAGATCATGACCTGAGCGGGAGACACGCAACTGACTGAGCTGCTCAGGCGCCATGAACTTGTATTATTTCTAAGCCCTTGAATCCCAAAGGCAGTCTTGTTGTCCTCAGACGGTGTATCCATCTGAGTATCAACATGTGGGACTGGAAATTCCTTTTGGGAACATGAGCTCAGCAGTGGAGCAGATGAGCGCTTGGGCATGTGGGTTTCAGGCCGTGTCCCTTGGTGAGGGGAGGACACTGAAAGCGAGGTTAGAGCCACAAAAGACACGGTGCAGCTCCTTCAAGACACGGGAGCCTCCCTGTCGTGGCTCCTGTCCCCCCTCATTCCCTGCCCTCTGCCTGGCTGTCCCCAAGGCCATCTAGCCTCACTCAACAGCCAGTGGTGGGCATGAGGACATTAACAGTGAAACCCTGCCGGGCCCTGTAGGGCACGTGTGCCTGGTCTGGTCTCGGGACTGAGGGTGTGCGGGGCAGCAGAGGGGACGGACAGGGTGGGGTCCTGCCTTTTCACTGGCCGCTGCCAGCCTGGGGCCCCTGGACTCTGTGACCACAGGAACTCTGCACCCAGAATTCTTGGAAGCATCTCTCACCTTCTGGAATCCTAGAATTTCCTGACCGCCCCCCCCCCCCCAACAGCACTTGGAAACACTGAATACCTCCTAGAACCCAGACACTTTGTAGCTACATTTTTGCAAAGGAGCATTTAAAAGCCACTCCATGTGGGGGGCACCTAGGTGATTCGGTCAGTTGAGCGTCCGACTTTGGCTCAGGTCACGATCTCACGGTCTGTGGGTTCAAGCCCTATGTCGGGCTCTGTGCCAACAGCTCGGAGCCTGGAGCCTGCTTCGGATTCTGTGTCTCCCTCTCTCTCTGCCCCTCCCCCGCTCATGCTCTGTCTCTGTCTCTCAAAAATAAACAAACATTAATTTTTTTTTTAATTTAAAAAAAAAAACTTAAAAAAAAAAAAGCCAGTGCAGAGGTGCCTGGGTGGCTCAGTCCAACCCTTCATTTCAGCTCAGGTCATGATCTCACGGTTCATGAGTTCGAGCCCCGCGTCAGGTTCTGCGCTGACAGCACGGAGCCTGCTTGGGATTCTCTCTCTCCTTCTGTCTCTCTGCCCCTCCCGTTCTCACACTTTCTTGCTTTGTCTCAAAGTAAGCAAATAAACGTTAAAAAAAGAAAGAAATAAAAACCACTCCAGCTATTTCGGAACGACACTTTGCTGCTGCGAATAGGAGCTCTTGCCCAGCGGGTGACACACCGACTTTGGTGTGAAGAACGGAGCGTTTCCTGTCAATTCCGCGAGGGTACCTAGTGGTGATGACAGTGTGGACTAAGTATTGGGTTAAATCAAGTCATACTAACGAGGGTGTCATAAAAGCGGACTTAGAGTAATTCATCTCCCCTTCGTCTCCTTACCACAGTGTTTAATGTGACGATCATATTTTTTTTTTTTTTTGACCACGAGATTTTAAGTGACGTGCGTGGCTCCTCTTCCATTCCCGGGGGACACGTGGTGCTAGAAGTCTGAAGCTTTGTCAACACAGGCGCGCTGGTCAGCAGGGTGGGAAGTTGAGCACACATGCCCGTCATCAACTGTGTGTTTTCCCAGCTTCCTGCCTTTATTTTTGACAGAGTGAGAGAGACAGACAGAGCATGAGCAGGGGTGGGGCAGAGAGAGAAGGAGACACAGAATCGGAAGCAGGCTCCAGGCTCTGAGCTGTCAACAGAGCCCGACACAGGGCTAGAACTCAGGAACTGTAAGATCATGACCTGAGCCGAAGTCGGATGCTCAACCAACTGAGCCACCCAGGCACCCCTGACTTTTATTTCAATGTTTATTAATTTTTGAGAGAGAGAGACGGCATGAGTGGGGAAGGGGCAGAGAGAGAGAGGGAGACACAGAATCCGAAGCAGGCTCCAGGCTCCGAGCTGTCAGCACAGAGCCCGACGCAGGGGTTGAACTCACGGACCGTGAGATCATGACCTGAGCCTAAGTCGGACGCTTAACCGACTGAGCCGTCCAGGCGCCCCAAGCTTCCTGCCTTTAGCATACGGAGTTTAATTGTTTGAAAACGCACAGGTCCGTTGGCTTGTCAGCAAATTGAATCCCAGCCTGCAAGAGACATTTTTTTTTCATTTTAGACTGCTTTTTTTTAATTCTGCCATTGGATACATTACTTGCAGAAGCTCTTTTAGCCACATCGAAAAGAGACGTGGCCACACATGTGCCCGAATCGCCCAGAATCAGCCCGTGCTCTTTTATTGTTTCTCCTCTAAAATGAAAGCAAAAAACGGAAACCTGTTTTTCCGACGGCTGATCTGACCTGATCGCCTCCGTTGATCCCGCTGATCCCGCTGATCCTGAAGCTGGAGAGGCCGAGCCGGGTCTGGGTGGGGGAGGGGGGTCTGTCACCCTGATGCCCTCGCCCCCCACCCTTCCGCCCTTTGTCCCTCGCGTTGATGCAGCGGTGGCCTGCAAACCTCTGCAGCCACGCTCGCTGCTGGTGATGGGTACTCGGCGTGTGCAAGCCGGTAAAAGTGTCAGCACTGCTTGTGATTCATTTTCCTGATCTTCAGCCAAAACAGACCGCCGTCAGGAAACCCAGCTGAAGACTGGGGGGCGGGAAGGTGCCGAGGAGAGGGACACCTGTGCACGGTTATTTTCAGCTACAAAGACGCTGACGCTTGTGGCCGGCTCTCCACTCCGGGGACACGGTCTAGAACTCTCCTGCTAAGCCCCCAGATTGCTGGCTTCCCCCCCCCCCCCAACCCTGGGAGGAGGCCCTTGGAACTGGTTTTCGCAGGGACAGAGCAGTAGTTACCATCCTCGACTAACCCTTTGGGGGCCAGTAGATGGGGGTGGGGGAGGAAAGAGAAGCAGATATCGCCACGTCTCTTCCTCGCGAAACTTTACATTGGGAAGCAAAATAGATGCGTTGACATTGGTGTTGGCTTTTGCCAGATAGTCCATTCACCAGGAGCTCAGGGCCCAGAGCACAGGGACCCCCCTGCATTGCATCAGGGAAGGAGCCAGCAGCATGAGCAAAGTGGCCTCCAGACCTCACCTCTCCCCTTGCCTAGAGACCCCAGAGGTTCAGCAGCCTCGGGAACAGCGCAGCCAAGGACCATGGGTGGACCCTCCCTCCCAGGCCGGTGGCTCCTGTCCCGTGTCTACTCGGTCCCCATGGGCAGGCGGGGCCCCGAGGAAGCAGGCTCACACCGGAGGATCTGGTCAGAGGACCACGTGAGGTGCCAGACGGGCAGAGGTGGAATGGGGCTGGGTCAGCAGAGCCAGGATTGAGCGACAGCATCTGGGGGACGCCTGTGTGGTGCTGGGGATGCAGGCTCAGGAGAGCAGAAGCAGGTGGGAGGGAATGGGACTCAGAGCAGGGTCCCCCCACTTCAGCAAGGGGGCTTGGACTGCAGAGGGGCGGGGAACACCTTGTGACCTTGGGGCTTGGCTCCAGATGGCTTTTGGGGGGCGGTTCAGGCTCCAGCCTGGGCGGGAGGAAGACAATCGAGCTCACACGCAGGCCTGGTCTCGGCCGCCTCGGTATGGTCGTCAGGCTAATAGCTACTCACTGGGATTGTTAAACACTCATAACAAAATCAAATTGTAGGGGCACCCGGGTGCTCAGTCGGTTGAGCGTCCGACTCTTTGATTTCTGCTCAGGCCACGATCCCAGGGTCCTGGGATCAAGCCCCACATCGGGTTCTACACTGAGCATGGAGCCTGCTTGGGATTCTCTGTCTCTCTGTCTCTCTCTCTCTCTCCCCCTCCTCCCCCTCCCCTGTTTATGCTCTCTCTCAGAAAAAAAAAAAAAGCACTGATAGTAAAATAAAACATAAACACAACGAACCATGAGTATCGTGCACCGTATAACAAAAATGTAATCTACTTGACAAACACAGAGTTTTCGTTCATGGTCAAAAAGGGCCCAAAGGGATTATTTTAAATTTAGCCATCTAAAACACTGCCCATCGTTCAAGCTGCTTTTTGTACCCAAATGAGCATAATTCAAGACAGAAAAGGATAACATATTCACTATAATTCATTCATTTCCACAAGTCACAGTGGTTGGTGGGTTGACTAAACTTTACTTTCCTTGCCCGTGGGGATGTGCTATTTTTTTTTTTAATTTTTTTAATTGTTTATTTTAAGAGAGTAAGTGCAAGCGGGGAAGGGGGAGAGAGAGAAGACAGAGAGAATCCCAAGCAGGCTCCAGGCTGTCAGCACAGAGCCCAACGCAGGGCTGGAGCTCGCACGCCATGAGATCATGACCTGAGCCGAAATCAGGAGTCGGAGGCTGAACCAACAGCCACCGGGGTGCCGCGGGCATGTGCTATTTTTAGATCATCACAATCATTCTGTGTATGTATCTTGATTTCTTCACACAACGTGCTGGCTTGAGCATTGATCTGTGTTTCCACAGAGAATCCAGATTCACCATAGTGACCAATTTTAACGCCCTTTGAAATCAACATGTGCTTTAGGCAAACCCTGACGGCTGGGTATGTGGGAACTCTTCACCTACATTCGACCAACGTTGTGTTCCCATTTTTCCCGCTGTAGGATCGTTTCCTTGAGGCAGATTACCAGAGACGAGGGAACCGAACTTCTTACAAAGTTACAGCGACGTTTTTGTTTCTTGATGTGTGTTCCCAACGGCTTTCCAGTAGCAATGGGTGTGAGGGTCTCAGCCCCACTGCATTTCATCAGCTTCCGTGACTTGTTTCTAGTGTAACATGTACAAAATAGCATTCCTGGGATTTTTATTTTAAATTAGTTTTTAATTCATATGAATATCATTCTGTTCTCATAGAGAGGTGTGGTTGAGCATACTTTGAAGTCAACACGAGTACTTTGAAGAAAAAGTACCTATGTAATTTTGTTTAGCCAGGCTTTAAGCATCAAAATGAACAGCAAGCATTTTAGAAAGTGCTGGTTTCAGTTTTGAATACTATTTTACATATCACTCTGCATTTTTTTCTGTACCTTGTATTTTGTCAACTGTTTAAATTAAGTGTACTTAAACCATCACATTCCATGAAGAGAAAAACACACATTAAGAAAATGCATTCAAAAAAAAAAAAAAAGAAAGAAAGAAAAAGAAAATGCATTCAATTAAAGCCCCAGCAGCAGCAGTAAGAAAGAGAGCCTTGTGCCCCTTACGGTCCTTATTAATTGGCCCACATGCACACACATCTCCAACTGGCCCCTTTTGTCTGGGTTGTCAGAGGACATTAGCTGAGACTAATCTGGAAGCTGCTTCCTGGCTCCCAAAAGGACACAGTCACCAAGAAAGAAAGACTCGTTTATCAGAACACAAACTTTGCTACGTAAGTGAGGATCATGCAAAAAAGCATACCCCGGGCATCATTATCTGGGCCTGATTAGCAATGAAGGAAATTGGTCCTCAATTTTCACAATCAGCGGAAAAGACCTTCAGCTCTCACTGAAGACAGACAATTGCCGTCAACATGTTTCTGTGGTCCGCGCGGCGAGCACAGAGACAAGGGCCCTTGCAAAAGCTGCTTTGAAATTGTTTTGGCCGTAGCCGTCTCGTGGATGCTATTGTCCCAGTGACGCAAATAAGGCAAGATCCGGCTCCCCTCGGCGGGCCGCTTGACATCTTCCCAGATGTCCAGGTGGCAGGGGCCACATTGTGCCTCTGGCCATCAGGCATGGCCAGTTCTCCCCCCTGCCCCCACCCCCCTGGGATTTGGAGCCCATGTGACCTTGGGTGGGTCCCTTAGTCTCTCGGCACATGGTTCCCTATCTGTACACAGCGATGGTAACACTACCTGCCTTATAAATTGCTTGTGAGTTTTATATAATACAATAATTTGCACCAAAGTCCTGCATCTGGGGTCTCGCGTGTGCAGGCTGCACACGGCACAGAGGGACAGCGGGCATCCCTCCCTGGTAGGTGCTTTCTCCAGTCTTGGGGGGGTGGAAAGCAGGTCCAAGGGCAGGAACTGTTATCCCTGTCTTTGCCGCCCCTGCCGTTAATTGTTGCTACAGCGCGCACGCGCACACACCCCCTGTCCGTGTCCCAGCAGCTCCCAGGGCTGGGCCCCGTGGGATACAGAACTGCGTGAACTTGGCCGCACGTTGTGCCTTCCTCAGATCGTTCCAGAAAAGAGTAAAGCAGTAATGAGAGAAATAAATGCCCTCCCTTTCTCTCTGGTCTTCCCTAGACCTGAGGAAGCTGCCACAGCCTGCAGAGGGGACGAAGACCTCTTTATCACCGGGCAGTTCCAGAAAACCGTGGAGGAACTTGACGGGGACCTGGAAGGTGAGAGCAGTCCCTGCTTCGCCATCGCATCGTGTGCTGGGCGACTCGGGGGGTTGTTTTTTCTGACCAGGTTTGTAGCTCCATGAGGGACAGGTTGTGCAGGAGGAACCCTGGTCTGTCTGAAGAAAGCCTGGGTGTGAGGCCAGCAAGTGAGCACAGCTCTGGAGATTGCGTCTCCAATCGGGGCTGCTAACCGCACTGTGGAGACATCTCAATAGCAGCTTAAAATCCCTCTCGATGCTATTGATATTGCACATCGGGAAGGATTCTAAACACATTCAGAGAAAAAGGGGGTGCCTGGGTGGCTCAGTCGGTTGAACGTCCGACTTTGGCTCAGGTCACGATCTCACAGTTTGGGAGTTGGAGCCCCACGTCGGGCTCTGTGCTGACAGCTCGGAGCCTGGAGCCTGCTTCGGATTCTGTGTCTCCCTCTCTCTCTGCCCCTCCCCTGCTCACGCTCTGTCTCTCTTTCTCTATCTCAAAAATAAAATAAATATTTAAAACAAAGAGTTTTCCAGTGCCAAAATGGGTTTGGGGAGCACTGGGTGACACAGGTGAGCACGCTCCCACCCCTTTGCTTGCTAATGTGTGGCGTTTCTTGAAGGGAAATTCAGGACCCACCGCCCTGACCATGAATCCATTTCTGGTGGGGCATCTGCTTTTCTACAGATACAGTTGGGGGAGATAATACCGCGAGGCCAAAGCAGACGCATGGGATCTCAGTAGACAACCGGCTGATCTTACAAACAAAGGCACACAGTGAAAATAATCTAGAAATCAGATATTGGCCATGCCTTAAAACAAATCAAAACAAAAACCAGAAGGAAGCAGACGGCAGAGCTGATGAGTAGTTTTGTCAACTCGCTTTTCAGCTCTCAGACGTGGTGAACAGAGCTAAATCTTTCACCCTGTGTCCCTGGGGCTCTGATCAAGTGACCCGCTAAATCCTTTAGGGCTAATTCTGAGACGCCCAAGGTTCAGTCATCTGCCTCTTAACTGAAGGCGTGGGCACCTCATCGCCCGTGTGCTTTGTGGCGCTTGTGATGAATGAGATCAAGTTGAAGGTTGAAACCCCAGTTCCCCTTCACGTTCTGTGCTGAGACAGTGTTTCTAGAGGGCTCAGGTTTACAGGACTAGTTTCTAAGTGAAGGATGTTGGCAAAACCTCGTCCCAGAATGCCGTACCTGGAGACATCACGGACGTGCAGTTTCCTCTGTCAAACAAGCAGGGCTGAGCCTTGGGCCCCAGGCATGTGTAGATTACAAATTGGAATGACGCTTGAAAATGCACATAAATAACTTACACAAGAAGAACCTCAGGAAAATCAAAGCCAGGGTGTGGTTACACTAAGCGATTGGCTTGGCAATCGTCACCAGCGATGCCAATCTGTGACTTGTGTTTGTCCTTCTTTGCAGAACTGGAAGACGGCTATGAAGCCGGCACCGGCTCGGTGAATGGCGTGTCTGGACGCCGCGTGTCAGATGCCACGGTCCCCAACAGCGATGAGGACGCGATCCCAGTAACGTTCATAGGGGAGGTCCTAGACGATCCTGTGGATTCGGGGTTGTTTTCCAACAGAAACAACAATGCTGGTTCTTTTGACCCGGGGAGCGTGGCCGGCCGGGGAGGCCACCTGTTGCAAAGTCAGGCGGAGAACAGCCAGCAGCGGGAGACGAGAGCAGACGTGCCCGACTCGGCAGCTCCTCCCCACGGCCTTGGGAAGGAAGTCGAACCCGCCTCGTCCGACCCCTGTGAAGATGGGGGTCCGAACAAAATGGAGCCCAAGGCGACTTCTGCAGACTTTCCCACGCACAACCCGAATGCAGAGGACGGCGGTGAGGGGCCCGGCTCTGCCCTCAGTGGGCAGACACAGGCCAGCAAGAGCGCGAGTTCATCAGAGCCAGCGAGGGCAAAGGAAGGCGAGGATAAGCACGGTGGCTCAGCACCGCCATCGTGGTATCGACGGGGCCAAAACCCAGGGTGCAGTTACGGACTGAAATACGGCCTCACGACGTACAAAATCGTCCCTCCGAAATCGGAGATGAGATGTTACGACAGAGGAGTATCGCTGTCAACAGGGGCCATTAAGATCGACGAGCTAGGGAATCTGGTGAGTCCCCACGCGAACGGGGGCAGGACCGTAGCCCCGTCGTCGCCCGCTCTCGACGCGGAAACCCAACCCATTGGAAGGGTCAAGGAATTCTGGAGGTCCGGCTCTCTGGAGAAGCACTCTGGCCAGCCCCCGGAGTGCTCAACCAACAGGACCCCCGCTCCCACCACACCAGCGAGGCCACAGCAGCAGGAAAGTGGACTCAGGGCAGAACCCACTGTCCTGGACCCCAAAGCGACATTGCCCCCGCAGCAGTCTGCCCACCGAGAAGCAGGGCGACACGTGGAGGAGGGGAGAGACCGGCCACCCGTGGCGGCCACTCGTCACGTGAAAGTGACAGCAGCCAATGCCTCAGAGGTCCTGTTCCTCAAGCCCCAGAGAAGAACGTCCAGTCAGTACGTGGCCTCTGCCATTGCCAAGCGGATGGGGCCCCAGAAAGCCCAGGCCGAGGAGACCCGTGAAGGCAGAGCCCCAGAGCTGGCCGGACGGCCTCCCGCTAGGAGAGACGGCTCAGCCCCCAGCCCGCTCCCAGAGATCCGCATCTGTGCTGACCGGGAGGCGTCGGCGGTAGGAGCCCAGCCCGGGGGGCCCGTCAGCAGCCCTGATGGAAAGTCGTCTGCTCAAGACGGCCCAGCCGCCATCTGCAGAAGTCCTTGTGTCCCGCCTGTCACGGCTGCCCAGAGGGGTCACGTGTCTATGGGACAGCGCTCTAGTTTCAGCGGAAAGCAGAGCCTAGGCGACCACAGGGCCAGCTCAGCATCCGTCCCCAGACGCACTCTGGACAGTACAGATCCCCCGCCCGCCCGCTCAGGAGACGATCAGACTCCAGACAGGACCCTGGTGAATGGCTCCAGGTGGGTCCCCATCCCCAGCGAGCCTCCTCACTCTCCGAGAGGCTCCGGCACCAGTGGCCATGCCGGACGGGAGCCCCTAGAACAGGAGGAGAAGCCCGAAGCCAACGGCACCCTGCCACCCAGCATCTTTGGGCCGAAGAAGAAATTCCGACCCGTTGTCCAGAGACCGGCACCAAAGGACACGTCCCTGCACAGTGCCCTGATGGAGGCCATCCACTCAGCGGGCGGGAAGGACAGGCTTCGCAAGGTGAACGGGCAGGCACCTGCCTGCAGGGCACAGGCACCCGTTTCCTACCTGTCGCTCCCCACGTAGATTCTCAGGTGGCCATTGGAGGAGGAGGGGCGGGGCAAGCTAAGAATGAGGGAGGCGAATGCTGGGGTTTAATTTCCACCAGGAGCTTCGCCTTGCTGCCTGCAGAGTATTTAGAACCACAAAAGAGATGAAAGCAGATGGGTTTGCGGTTGTCCGAACTGCCTTTAAGACCCTGACCCCCTGGGGGGAGATGTGGGCGGTAAAGTGTCCATACCTGGGGGTCGCCTCATCCATAACTGGTCCTTGAGTGAGCAGATAGAGACTCAGGCCCCTGCCGGTCACTCCTGCATGGTTAGCGGGGTCTACTGTCCTTGTTCGGTAACGGCAGGGACGGAGTTTATGACACCCGCCTCCCCTGTCCAGGCACTTAGCACCAATGCTCAGCTTTGGGAGCCGTCTCCATTCCACAGGGGCAGAAACGGAGGCACAGTGAAGTCAGGCGAGCTGGCCCACGGCCACGCTACCAGCTAGTGGGGACCCCGGGCCCTCGTTCAGGTCTGCAAAGCTTCAAGGCACATATCTGCTCCAGAAGCTACACCAGTATCAGGAGCCACACGACATTAAGAGGCCACCGTCCCATGCCACCCCACACACATGCGCTTTGGTCGTTAGATGGCGTGAGGTCAGTGTGGAATGTTCACGCCGTGCCCAACGGCGGAAATACATTCTACCTTCCACCAGCGGGGGCCGTAAAATCGATCCTCGAGCCCTCACCTCCCTCACCTGATAGGTATCGCTTTCCTCTGGTGCGGCCCTATGCTTTGCCTTTCTCCTCCTTCCCGGGGAAACGTGTTGACACTGTGAACGTTCCAGATTGCAGAGCACGCGTCGGAGGCAGGGCCCAGGAAGCCGTCCTGCAGGGAGGCAGAGGGCGAGCGCTCGGCCCTGCTGGCGGCCATCCGAGGGCACAGCGGTGCCCGCAGCCTGCGGAAGGTAAGACAGGGCCTCCCGTGGAGGGATGGCTTCGCACCCCCGTGCCCCGCGGCGACCCACGCGGGGGCCGCAGCTAAGCCGCCATCAGAGCGGGCAGGCCAGCAACCATGGAGGCTGGCGCTGAGGGGCAGCACCCCGCGTGGGAGAGGCAGGCGCATCGGGGAGCTGGCCCCCATCCCTCTCTCCCTGCCCGCCTGGGACACAGCGCGTCCGGAGCTCCCCAGCCCCCAGCGTGGCTGCCGGGGGCTTGTCTCACCTCCGGGACAAAGTTGCCGGTGCTTTGGCCCGGATGTGGCACAGCCTGGGAGCAGGGGCAGGACCGTGCCATCCGGCTTCTAGTCTCAGAATCCGAGGAACAGCGTGGGTGTATTACCCACCGAGGGAGGCATGCAGCCTCCCCGACGGCTGGGCGCTTGGTCCTGGCCTGTCCTCACCCACCGAGATGGGGCAGGGGGGCAGGGAGTGCTCCGGAAGGCTCCCCGAGATGGGCGCCGGCTGGGGACCTTGGGGGGCGAGCTCGCACGCCTGCCTCCCCGGCTGAGGCAGCACGTCGCCCCTCCGAAAGGCCCTCTGGGACCTTGTCCTTTGACCTTCTCGTTGTTTAGGTGTCCTCCTTCGCCTCCGAGGAGCTTCGAAGCTTCCGAGATGCAGCGCTGTTGGAACGCAGGCCGGAGCCGCCAGGGCTGGATGACCTTGGCGTTCGGCCCCCGCCCGCCCTGCCGCCCCCGCTCCCTCCGGCCACCCAGGCTCCCTCCATGTCCAGGCCGGTGTCCAGGTCCAGCTCGGGCAACCCGGCCGAGGCCAGGCAGGCCTTGATGGACGCCATCCGCTCGGGCACAGGGGCCGCACGACTGCGAAAGGTGACCATGGGTGACCCTGTGAGCGTTCGGGTGGGGCAAGGGGGAGGTCACCACGGAGCCCCACGGCAGTAACACGGCAGCAGTGACCGATGGCTGAGGCCCCGTCCCTTACCCCCTCGACCAGAGGGAGGGAGATGGCCTTCACCGCGTGGGGGTCAGCCCTCAGACATGCTCCCGGGGGATACGGGGTTCCCCATCCTTGGGGAGGGCACCACACGCTCTTGACTGTGGTCCAGGGACAGGCCCGACAGGCATCTGTGAAGTCATGACCCTCAGCGTGGATTGAGGCTGTGGACATGATTTCTTTCCCTCCTTCCTCCCTCCCTGCCTCCCTCCCTCCTTCTTCCCTCCCTCCTTCCTCCCTCCCTCCCTCCTTCCTCCCTCCCTCCCTTCTTCCTTCCTCCCTCCCTCCCTTCTTCCTTCCTCCCTCCCTTCTTCCTTCCTCCCTCCCTCCCTCCTTCCTCCCTCCCTCCCTTCTTCCTTCCTCCCTCCCTTCTTCCTTCCTCCCTCCCTTCCTCCCACCCTTCCTCCCTCCTTCCTTCCTCCTTCCTCCCAGCCTCCCTCCTCCCTGCCTCCCTCCCTCCTTCCTCCCTCCCTCCTTCCTCCCTCCTTCCTTTCTTCCTTCCTTCCTTCTTTCCTTCCTCCCTCCCTCCCTCCCTCCCGGCCCCCCTTGTTCTCTCTTTCCCTCTCTCTCTCCCTTTCTGTCTTGGGTAGCATTATGTGTGAAATTTTTGAGTTGGAAGCCTTTTGAGCAGAGCACACGCTTTCTGCTTCTCCACAGTTCTCGTCTTCTATGTGGTCTCCTGGTGGGGTAACACTTGGAGCCCTCACGTTCCCAAAAAGCAGATGCGTTTTGCACCACCCCGATGGGATTCCCAAACCAAAGGGCTCCTGGGCCGGGTGGCTTCTGAGATCTGTGTTGTCAGCTCTGAGATGGTTGTCTGTCTGAGATTGATTCTCTGTCCCTGCTCATTTCTGGTGGGCTCGGGGAGTTACGCTGATTATAGGGAGGCCAGAGGGACGTATTTCTGCCTGAGAGATGCTTTCCAGCCCCTAAGCTGGTGTTTTCGCGTGCACCTGAAGAGGTCAGTACTAAGATTACCCTCACGATCTGTGGAAAGTGGATGAGGCTCAGAAAACCTGAGTGGCCTGGCCTCGGTCACACAGGACTGGACTGACACCGGTCACTTTGGGCACAGAAAGTACTCGGAAGCAGGTATCGCCCCATTGCATGTGCTGTGGGAGAGCAGGTGGCCCTGGAGGGACGGCTCAGTTGCTGAGGCTAAGAAGGCAGATCACTGTCCTGCGTCCACCCGGGAGCCCGTGGCAGCGGAGGGGACAGGAGACGGCCCACATCCTTGCAGGCAGCAGGCCACGAAGGGCAGTCCTCACTCAAGCCCAGAGAGCCGACGGAGCATGGCCCGACCACCCGCTGATGGGGTGCTCCCCCGGGGGCATGGTCCCTGCGCTTGGGCCAGCCCCCAGAGCTGTGTCCCTGTGTGACAGTGCGGCGTTCATGGCTCTGTGTGTGTGGCCCTCGGTAGGGACCCCAGACGCCCCTTGACGCCGATGCTGGCCAGTCATCTCTGGACACACAGCCCCCTCCCCCTCAGGATGCGGGAGGAAAAGACAGCGTCCTTGGCTGAATGGCAGGAGTAGACAGAGGATGTCACATTCTCTCTCCTTAGGGGGGAGAGCTGCTAACATTATGGGGGGCTTTCTGGTTTTCTATATGCTTTCTTTCATTTCCGTGGAATTTACGTACTGATGAACTTACGTACACATATCCCAACAAGCTGGGGTGAGTGGCTAAGTCAGGGTCCTAAGAAGGAGACCGCGGGGTTCTGAGGAAGGTGGCTGTCCACGCGGCACCTGAGGGAGCCCCGCCCCCCCAGTTCCCAATATTGAACTGGGTCACTGGCCGGTCCGGTGTCCTTCCTGAGGGGCCCAGAGCACAGCTATCGGGCCTGACCGCCCCCAGCTGATCCTGGGGGAGGATTTTGAGTTTCTCAGAGGGAAATCCACATCAGATGTGGGGGCAGGGGTGGGAGGTGAGGCTCCAGGTCGGCAGATTTCAGGTGTTTTGGCCGAGTGACTTCACCTCCAGATGCGAACGAAGTTGAGCTTTGGATGGGACAGAGAGAATGTGACATCTTTGGATTTTGGATAATGCCAAGTGTGACCGTATGACCACTGACTGTCCCCTTTCTCACCTGTGCCGTTTCCTTCACCGGTCCCTGGATCTTTCCAGAACGACCGTTACCCTGCGTACCTTGCAGGACTCACAAGGAGCCTGGGCCCAGAGAGGCGAAAAGCTTGCCTGAGGTTGCACAGCGGGGCAGAACCGTGGCAGGTGCAACCCTCAGGCTTTCTCTCCGTGAGGCTGAGCTGGGGACAGGGGGGCCAGGACCAGACGGACCGGTGGGTGTGGGGCTGCACAGCAGGGGCCCTGTGCGTCTGGACTGAAGCTTGGGAGCAGGGCCGCTGCAGGAGAGGTCCTGGGCGGCCACTTTCTGCTGCTTCAAATGGCATTCAGGGCCTTCCTGTCGAATGTTTCTCAGATGAGCGTAAGTGTCGTGACCTGCCTCATCCATCCTGGGACGGTCTGTGCCGTCCACATTCAAATGGCACGTGTGAGGTTCTGACGGCCTGAACGGTTTACGAGACGCCCTTGGGCAGAAGTGGCCGGGATGCGTGTGACACGGGGGACCACGTCCCTTCGCTCTCTATCACTGCGCTTCCCAGCCACACCGCCGTGTGCACAGACGCACAGGACTGGGTCCCTGCTCTACCCGGTGACCCAGGACCCCTTCTCCTCCTTGCACTGTGCATACCAAAGTCACGCGAGACCCGCTGATGGCGACGGGACCTTGGAGGGCAGCTGGGTGGTCCGAGTGACCAACAGCCCCCCTCCAGCCTCCATGAGGTTCTCGCCTGGAGCCAGTGCTTTGTCCTGTAGGAGGACGCACCTGTGCCTCTTTCCCAGTGGCCTGCCCGCCTTATTTACGCGGAACAGCAGATCTGTGGCGCGGGGAAAAATGTGCAACTCAGGCAACGGGGCCCATCTCTGTATTTGCTCACAAGATGCTGCTTCTCTGCTCGGCGTGGACCCCGGTGACCTCTTGGCTTTGCAGCCAACGCGCTTGGGGCTGTGTCACAGCGCGGGAATCTCAGGTCATTGGGACTTTGCCTCGTCTTTTTTCTTCGGCTCCCTTTTACCCTTTGGGCTGTTAGGGCCCTGTAAACGTGAGGCAAGTGCCATAAATTGTGGGCTCCGGGGTCCACACCACGTGGGCAGAGCTCTTCCTGGGCGCTTGCGTGTGCACATCACCCTTCACCAGCTCCTGGGCTCAGTGAGGGCTCCAGGCCAGGGTGGCCGGGAGGGCTGTGTGCACTTGAGGCGGTCCCTGGTCTTCCCGGGGCTGCAAATGCTCCGCTCCTCTGTCAGCCCAGCCTCCTCCTGCAGACTGGGGTGCCCGGCCGTTCTGGGAGGGCTTTCAGGCAGGCAGGACCGTCGGGGCTACACCCGGGATGGCCGGTCCCCCTACCTTTATCGCACGGGTTTCACACTGGCAGCGATGCAGTAAAATGCAAAAGGATCAGTTTGGCACCTAAGGAACAACCACCTTAAAAAGGAACGCCATCCTTCAATGCAGTCAAGAGTACAGTGGCCTTCGCGGTGTGAACGAATTAATTTCCCTGCCTCTGTATTTGTGGCGATCAGAGAGATTTCCAGCTCCGGGTGAAAGCATTTGCTTTCTGCTCTGTCCGCGGGCCCTTCCTCGGTGGACCAGCTGCTCTTTCTGAGTGCAGGGCTCAGATGGACCACGCAGCACCCACCTCCCCCACTCAGCCCTGCACTAACAGTAACGGGGAACCTGTGTGCGGCTAACTTGAGCGGTGTGTTTCTAAATGCGTTATTTCAGGGGGCCTGGAATATGCCCCGAGCACCTTCTTAATCCGTGCTTATATTTAAAACATCCAGGGGCGCCTGGGTGGCTCAGTCAGTTAAGCGTCCGACTTCGGCTGAGGTCATGATCTCGCTGTTCATGAGTTCGAGCCCCGCGTCGGGCTCTGTGCTGACAGCTCGGAGCCTGGAGCCTGCTTCGGATTCTGTGTGTGTGTGTGTGTGTGTCTCTCTCTATCAAAAATAAACGTTTAAAACACTCCAAACCTTCACATGTGCAAGCATCCACACCACAAACACTTGCTGAGAAACCCCCACGGGTCCGGGGCCCGTGGTACCTGCTCAGGACAGTGTCTATGCCCTTGTGGGTCCTCAGCCAGAAAGAGAGGTACAGTTTGTTGTTGACCGCAGGACCTTCTCACGAGGTTAGGGACGCAATGAAAGCCGCAGAGAGGCTTCCTCGTGTGCCAGACTCCTTCTGGGCCAGGTGGGGGCAGCCCGATGGCCCTGGGGATCCTGGGGGAGCCATGCCTCCACTGCCGCCTCTGCTGGGGCCGCACGGCCGCGTCTCCTCTCACACGCGTGTCGTGACGCTTGGCCTTGACGGCAGACCCCATGAGTCACGATCAGATGCGTGACGCTGTCCCTGTAAACACCCAGCAGGCCCCCGAGCAGGGACAGAAACCAACAGCAGCAGCAACCCTCTTTCCCCAGCCCCGAAGGCGTCTTCCCCGCAGGCCCAGGGTATCCCCGCACCCGGCCGTGTACGTCAGAGCGTGACGACGAACCTGAGTGCATCCCGTCACACGCTCGGTTTGGGCTGCTCATGGGGTGAATCCGGCGCACGTTTTGGTTACAGTGGACCCGTTCAGAGGCACAGACGGGTCGGTTCTGGCTTCGCTGTGTGATCACAGGCCGTTGAAATACCTCCTTCCACGCGCTCCAGATCAGGGTTTCTGCAGGTGGACCGATGGGAGGGTGCGGGGCGGAGCTGCGAGTGGAAGTTTGAGCCGTGCGTTTGGTAGAATAGGGACTTCCATGCGCATTTGCTCACTCGTGCCACGAATACACGGCGCTCAGTAAGTTCTGTGCCCAGAGCGGGGAAGGGGAGCCCCACGGTTTCTCCTCAAGGGGCCCCTCTCCAGCGGTGAAGGAGCGGGGAATCTGGGACACCGCAGTAGAACGGGGTCACCGATGGCACCAGGGGCGACTGGATGGGCCCCGACTAGGGGTCAGGAGAACCTTTCTGCGAAGGTGGTATATACACCTGTCCTTGAAGGAGACACAGCTTTCCAGGTGGAAAGGGACATCCCCAACGGAGGCACCCCACATGCAAAGCCTGGCCAGAGGAGAAAGACCCCAGCAGATTCAGAGAAGCGAGGGGTGGGGGGGTGGTGTTCGGGGAGGGCCTGGGCCTGGGGGCAGCTGACGGCTCTAGCACAGTGACGGGGACCTCCAGAGGTGCAGACCTCGCGCGGGTCCCTGCTTCCTCTGCTGAAAAAGACTGGCACCGAAGGCGTTAAGGGTGTTTGTGTTTCAGAACACGTTCTCCTTGGGGCACGTGAGCAGAATGGATATCGATGTAGGGAGAGTCACGGCAAGGATGTTCTTGCACTTAGCGCCTCAGCCCCCGGACCTCCGCACCCTTGGCCGACCCCGTTGGGCCATCCGGCTCCCCCGAGTAACCGCGGCTCTCTCTCCTCTGCAGGTGCCCTTGCTGGTGTAAATCCTCGATGAGATCAGATCGCGGCAGAAACCCACCCCCGTGAGCCGTCCACAGTCCCCACTCGAGGACGCCGCGTGGCAGGGGGCGTCGGGACGTGGCAGACTTTCTTGTCTACAGGCCAAACGCACACAGCTGGTTTTCAGTCCTGCGACATGGTTCCAAGAGAGGGCAGAATTCTGCCCTGCTGCACAGCTTAGGTGCCAAGGAGACGTGTTTGCCTCTGAGTATTTCACGTTGCCAATAAACCTTTCTTGTTGGCAGGTTAATGGGGATCTAAATGCGGGAGCCCAAGACTACACTTCGTGGTGACCTTCGGCCAATGCTGGACCTTTGAGAATTTACCACATAGATAGATGGTTGCGACCATTTCGCTGCTTGAAATCTTTTGAATTCTAGGGAGATACGGAGAAACCGACTGAAACGATCCGAATGTCAGAAGCTCTGTGATGTTTTGCTCATAACAAAAGAGCCAGAAGGCTTTTCTCAAAGTTGACTGTCGAGTCATGAAACCGTTGGAGTTTTATCCCTCAAACATTGGGAGTTATGACCTCCCGGAGGATCGCAGACCATGATCTGACCAACTAAGCTTTTAAAAATCACCTGTTCCCGCCCAGAATAAAATCGTACTTGATGTATGGACAGGCATTTCTGATTCTCCAGGGGTGGCGGTGACAGAGGTCGGAATGGCATTGGCGTGGACGGTCGGTGCCCCACCTTGCAGGTGTCCCCAGTGGGCTGTGAAGTAGAATGAGCCTCCCCCAGGAGTGCTGTGTATGGAGCCCGGTGACTTCCCTGGGAACCTTCCGAAGTCCTGCACGGGGCCCGGAGCGGGGACGTTGGGTGTCTGCGTGTCGCCAGGATCGGATCAAAATTGTGCTGGTATTTCATGGTTTGTGTTCAATCTGGGTGCTTTCGCCCAACAGATCAGGGTCACCCCTGTATCACATGGAAGGCTTTTCGGAGGACACGGAATTCTGCCGCCGGTATTTATAATGAAGTTTAGACACCGCACTAGTCTCTCACTTCTGTCTCTAAAGCACTTTGTTGCATTGGGAAGAGCTCTTTAAGACATGAATAGAAATCAAGAGGAGCTCGTGAAATAAAATCTCTGTCTTCATCAAGCAACAGATACACGGTGGGATCGTTTTAATGTCTCACGGCAGATCCAGGCATCACATAGAATGGAAACTTTGCTCTGCGTTGTCCAATGGCCGTTGCTCACTTCCCGGTGGGGCAAGAGCGTCAGCCGGTCCCTCTCAAACCACACTGTCTCCACTATGTGTCTTTTAGTGCCACAAATAAAAGAAAATGAATTTCATTGTGTGGAAGTTGTGACTTTATGCTACGGTTTGTTGGGATGCCCGTAGCCCCAAAGCAGAAAGGAGAGATTCATTTTTTTCAATCAACACATATGACTGCCTCTATACTCCTCTGGGCTGCAGAAGGCAAAACAGATGAGAATCCCTGTCCTCATGGAGTTTACTTTATAGGGGAGGGGACAGACCATACGCAACATAAGCAAAATATTAAGTATATTTGGAAGCTGATAGTGCATAGAACATCAGGAGAAGGGATGAAGAGTAAAATAGGACGATGAAGAGAGTCCTTAGGGATACAGTGATGTTTGAGTAGAACCCTGAAGGAAATGAGAGAGCAGACCATGGGTGGATGTGTAACTGGCGGGGGAAAGAGCAGGCACAAAGGCCCTGTGGCAGGATTTGCTCAGCGTGTTGGAGGGACGAGGATAGTGTGAGGCATGGTGGTCATGCAAAAATACGCCGTTTCCCAGCCTCTGAGGCCTGGTCTTTGCACACAACTTGCCCCCCCTTTTCCCACTGCAGCCTCGCTCTCCAGCCAGACCAAGAGGGGGGCAGACACGGCGGGGTGGGGGTGTCCAGAAGGGGACCTCAAAGATGAGAAAGGCTGTCCAGTTAAGCGCACCCTACCCCTGTTTCCTTTCTCTCCCGAGGGAAGGGTTCAGCTTTATGCTAAATTTATCCTTCGCTGCAATTGTGTTATGTCCCGCATCTCGAAGCCTTGGGCTTTGGACTGTGGAATGGGGACCGGTACAGCCATGTGGGTCATGTGTTCATCTTTCCCCCAGGTTTTCACAGTTGTCCCTGGTTGTGCTCGTTAAACCTGGGTGGTGGCAAGGCACCGGTTTCCAGAGCAGACAACTGAGGTCCGAGAAAGTTGAGCAGCTAACAGAACAACTCGATCACGTTCTTCTTCTCACGCCGGGCTCCCCTGTTCCTCCAGAATTTAATCTGAACTCAGTCTAGAAGACTCCCTGGGGCCAGTATCCCCTCCCACCTGTGTCCTGCATCGCTATGGAACTGGTGCCAGGTCGTGGGACATACCCAGACAGCACATGGCCCTCCCCCATGCCTCCTGTATTTCCCCTGCCAGAAACCCCACCACCACCTGCCACCCGGCTCAGCGTGGAGCCTGCTTGGGATTCTCTCTCTCCTTCTGCCCCTCTCCTCTGCTCTCTCTCGCTCAAATAAAAACGAACAAAACCGGAACAAAACAAGAAGAGGAAAAAGCAGAGAAAAAACTCCCAAGCCCTCCTCCCTCTGTGTTGAACGGTCTGTGGCTCCCGCTGACCGCTTCTTACCTCCCCCACAGTGGGGACGGGATGGTCAGAGGGTAGGGCATGACCCAAGTCTCCTGGGGCAGGTCCCTATCAGCTCTCTCCCCAGCAGGGGCCACGACCAGGAGTCAACCTGTCAGCGCACAGGGACACCGGCTCGGACAAAACGTGGCCCAGGGGAGTTCCGGAAACTGACCCAATTAGCCACCATTACTCCTCGGGTGGAGGCGTGGAGGGCAGGGAGAAGGAGGGGTGAGGGCATCTGAAGGGAGCAACACTGGAAGCGTGGAGAAGCCGCGAGCCCTCAGCAGGGTGGCTCGGACACATGCTCAGGAAGAGCCCTGGGGGGCTCCTCACTGGGCCATTTCTATCACCGAGACATTCCCAGGGTCAAGGCCACTGCCTCCCACCCCTGCGTGTTCGGCTGGAGATGCGAATATGTTCAGAGCTGAAGGATCAGGACGCGGTTAAGTCGGCACCTGCTCACGAATGGTTTGGCCAACTTCCCCGATCGGGCACGGGGTAGGTGAGGGCGGGCAGGTGGCCCAGCCAACGGAGGCCGCTCCCTCTGCAAATGGAAGAAAACGCATTAGACGTTGCTGGACTCCCCGGGTGCCGCACAGCTCAGTCGGTTGAGCGTCCGACTCCTGATCTCAGCTCGCGTCTTGGTCTCGGGGTCGTGGGTTTGGGCCCCACGTTGGGTTCCATGCTGAGTGTGAAGACAGCTTAAAAAAAGTTGCTGGGGTCTCAGATCCCGGGCCCTCGGGTGGGTGCGGACTCAGGCAATGCAGGAATATTGGCATCCACACATTACGCCCTCACCTTCTCCTCAGCCTGAGCTCCCTGAATACTGGGTGGAGGACCAGCCCCGATGGAAAGACCCACCCGGAGAGGCAAAGGGCTTGGCCAAGGTGAAACCGCAGCTCTGGCCGGTGCCTTCTCCAAACCCACTGAGGTACAGCTGGGGCACCCGCTCTCCCTGGCCACCAGCTCTCCTCACCCTCCAGACCCGGGCCTACTTGTCCTTTCCCCCACACACCACATGGGCTTGCTCTTCCATGCTGGGCACGAGAACTCCTATTCATCCCTCAAAACCCTGCCACTTCCCACAGGAAACCGCCCCCAACCACCCCGCTGGCCTGCAGAGAGAGGCAAAGACTGCCCAGATCTCCAAGCGGAGCCTCCGACGCTGTGGCGTCCGCATGCAAATCCACTGGTTTCTGTGACAGATGGGAGCTGTGTCATGCTCCCTTAGGCTCTGCAGGCCTGGGGACGGACAGTAGTGCCGTGGGTGGGCGTCGTTTGAACTGGAGGGGATTTGCTTCCAGCCGGGACCCCAGGGTAGGCAGTGAGCCCAGGACGTCCACATGGAGCCTGCATTTCTGGATCTGGTCTGCTTGCCTGTGGCCCTCCCTCTGCCCCGCTCAGCCTTGAGGCAGTAAAGCAGAGCATCCCAGGTAGAAAGTTCCAGAAGGACTTGCTTAGTCAATGGCTACTGAGCAAATGCCGAGTTGTGGGGAAGAGGGGACGCTCCCCAGGAGGCAGCTCAGGGTTCCGGGATTGTCCCCTAGGTGCAGGGAAGGGGCGGCTGGAGGGAGAGAATGGAATTACCGCCAGGTCTCAGGGACCACAGGGCTATCCAGGCCGAAGGCAGCCTGATGCAGGGCTCGAACCCACAGACTCCACTGAAGGAGTCACTTGCTCAAGCCAAGTGGTCTTATGCAGCTCAGTTTCAACCTCCCTCGAAGTGTGGATCTGGGTGCAAGTGGTGGTGGCCACAGCATAGACACCTCCTTGCCCAGCTAAAAGATAATCAAGGGCTCTCCTGTTACAACCTTGGCCAGAGAGTCTAGGGATTTCTATTGGGCAGAGAATGCTTGGCGGTGGATTCCCCAACACTTTCAAGAGTTTCCGGCCATAGTCTCATTTGTATTCATGCCTAGATGGGGAAATAGAGATCCGCCAAAGGCGGCGAATCCCGAATCCTGAAGGACCCCTGGTAGGTCCTCTCTAGTTCAATGACATAAATTCAGGGGAGGTGACCAGTGAGCTATCCTAGTCTGTAAGGAGTTAGGGGCACAGTTAATAACCTCAGAGGCATTGCCCAGTTACCCACCCACCCAACGCCAGCCATCTAGGCATTCATAGGCCCACAGAGAATGATAGCCACCACACACAAGGATAGAGATCCTGCTGGGGCACACATCACTCCTGCCAAGGTGGCACACTGTTAATGGATTCATTCACCAGGATGGCTGCACTTGCCCATCCCAGTCAGGGATCGGTGAGCTATCCAGTGCGTTGGGAAGTAAATCTCTTAGCTCGAAATAGAAAGTTGTTCCACGTTTCTTGCAAAGATGGGCGCTGCCAGTGAGGTCTTCCCACGGCCGGGAGCGTGTCTGACCTAGATGACCACAGCCGCGTGGGGGTGCGAACATAGGTACTTGTGTCTGATTGAGCTAGTAGTTATGATCAGAGGTGTTCAAGGCACTGGAGATTCTGTCCACCAAAGTCCGACTCCATAAGTGACTTCTCAGGGGGGTTGATTATAGGTATAATGACATCAGGTATAGAAGAAATTCTGGTCATGGGAGGGTGAGAGGGTCATGGGAGGGTTCTGTAGCATCACGGACAAGTGGGGTTTTTTATGACAAATTAGGCAGTCTGAATGGGTTATTCCTCTTAGCAGTGGCCTGGGAGGGTACAGATAATAGTGTTATCTTTTCAGGCCGAAGTCAGAACAAAGGAAAGAAAAAGAAGGGGTTTCATGTTCAATTAGACTATGAAGTCTTGAGCCACATCTTGGGTGGGAACCATTGATCTTGATGTCAGCTGCTTCTCCCTGTTGTCAGTTTCTTTGATGTCTCCTGAGCCTGCACAGGACCAGGTGTCAGGTGGGACCGTCTTTAGCTGTGTCGTGTGTGTCCAAGGCTCAATACCTTTCAGTTTTGCCTCCGTGTCTGTGTCAACAGCACTTGGCAAGGTCCCTTTCGATGGAGTTCAAGGACTGTCTTCCTCGGATAACATTTCCAAGACACCCAGTCGCCAGGATCCAGACTGTGAACGACAGGATCCTTTGAATTGGGATCTGGGGAAGCATCTCTAACCTGTTGATGATAAGCTTGAGCATAAGACATCAAGGACTTACAGAAGCCGGTCATACTAGCCTGAGACAAGGGATCAACGGAAGGTTGTATACCAAATGACGTTGGTCTGGTGGTGACTGTCTCGTGTGGAGTGACTTTATGTTTCCCAAAGTGGGCACTGTGAACAGTCAGCAAGACCAAGGTCAACATCTTAGGCCAAGAGAGTCCAGTGGTTTCAGCAAGTTTAGAAATTAGAAGTTTGAGAATCCTGGGGCGCCTGGGTGGCTCCGTCAGTTAAATGTCCGGCTTCGGCTCAGGTCATGATCTCGCAGTTCGTGAGTTTGAGCCCCGTGTGGAGCTCTGTGCTGACAGCTTGGAGCCTGGAGCCTGCTTCGGATACTGTGTCCCCCTGTCTCTCGGCCTCTCCCCTGCTCATGCTCCGTCTCTCTCTGTCTCTCAATGATAAATAAATGTTTAAAAAAATTATAAGTTTGAGAATCTCATTAGTTCTCTCAATCTTGCTAAATGTTTGAGGGTGACAGGGACAGTGAGAAGTCCAGGAAGTTTGCAAGGCTTTCATTAAGGCTTGTATGGTTTGCCCAGTGAAGCGGGTGCCTTGATCACTGGAGATTGCGGGAGGTACCCCAAGTGAGAAACACATTCTCCAACAATTTCTCTGTCACCATGAGGGCCTCCACCTCGTGACAGGGGATGGCTTCAACCCATCTGGAAAACACATCTACAACAGCAAGAACATGTTAACCCATGCTAGGTGGCAGTTGAGTGAAATCAAGCTGAGGTGCTCAAAATGTCCGGAAAGAGGTCTGAGGGCTCTGGGGACAAAAATAATTTTCCAGAATTATGGGTCTGATAAATCAGAAATTGCTAGTAGACTGTTTTTACAATTTTGTAGAAGTCTCCCCACCAATGTCTATCCATAAATTTGAGTCATCTTAATTGCACCATGGTGGGCGAAGGGATGGAAAAACCAAAAAAGTGGGGTTTGCCAGGGAGCCAGGAAGAACCGAGTGAGTGGCCATCTTGGGGTTCCCAGAGCCCTGATTATTCATTTAATTTCCAGCCATTGTTTTCCCTCCTTACTTTCTCTGGTTCAGGAGCAGACTGTCACCATGTTGCAAGGACATCAGGATGCCAAAAGTCTGGCAATGAGGGGTCAGAAGCGAATGGACTTCATCCGCAGCTGCTACAATCTTTATAGATTCTATCACTGCTGCCTTTGCATCAAGGTCAGCCAGGCCAGTTCCCTGATGCTCAGGTTGTCTTTCTAGTGTGAGCCTCAGTTTTGATGACAGCAACGTCAGAAGGTAAGGGAATGTCACTAAGAGCATTGCTTACTTGTAGTGCATTTTTTATTGCACAGGGCTTATATTGGGGTCAGAGAGGATGCAAAAAAAAACCCTTATGTTATGTTTCCATAACGTCACCAAATCACGGATGATCCCAAAGACGTACTGGCAGTCAGATAAATGTTAACGGTTTGTCCTGATAACTGGCCTGTCCTGCTAGGGCCCGAAGCTCCTCTTGTTGGGCTGATTTAGCTTACAGGAGATTTCTTTTCTGAGGTAGTTCAGATTGGGTTATTGTTATTATTAACAGCATTGTCAGCTTGGAAATTCCCCTTTGCATTTTTACAGGTTGACCCATCAACCAACAGAATTAGATCAGGGTTAGTCAAAAGGGCAGCTTGTAAATCAGGACACGGTGTCATGAAACGGGGCATTACCTCACGGGGCTCACCTCATGGGGCATTATTACCTCATGGGGCTCACCTTCGTCAGGTAGGGTGATGTAGCAAGATCGAGAACGTTGCAACATTTAAGATGGAAGATTACGTGGGGAACGCAGAAGGATCTCATAGGAGGCTAGTTGGCTTGCAGAGAAATGTTGACTGGATTCAGAGTTAAGGCTTCAGACAGAGTATAAAGTTGGGAATAAACATGTCCTAGGGTCCAATCTGCTGAGGCTTTCACTAACTCTGCAGCTGAGGCTGTAACCTTAAGGCAGTTGGGGTAGGCATGAGCCACAGAGTCAGGACATATGCAGGAGCAGGCAATAAGCCAATGTCCATGGCCGGGTCCCTGAGTGAGCCAGCACTCCCAGGGCCTGGTTAGGTCTTTCATGCACAAGCAAGGTGAAAGGTTTTGAGTAATTAGATGGCTCTGCAGCAGGTGGCTCTTGTAGCACTTGTTTTGTTCTTGTTTATTCATGTTTGTCTTTCCAAGGAAAGGATTTGGGAACTAAAATTTTAGTAAGTTCACAGAGGAAAATTAGGAACCCATAGCCCACCATCTCTGGCCAGTCCTAGGAATCTATGAGACTGTTGCTTGGTTGTGGGCCCAAGGAATTCTTGGATTAGCCTAATTCTTTTTGGAGACAGCTGGATTCCTTCAGGGCTTAAACTGTGACCCAGCTAATAAACACTGTCTGGAGATCATTGTAATTTTTCCTTAGAGAAATTTTCCTTCATGTTCTTCTTCAGCTAACTGTTGCAGCAAATAAACAGAGTATTTTATGGATGACTCTAGAGTCACAGAGCACAGCCAGAGATACTGGAGAGGGTCGATTTCCTGGGGAATTAGAGGTGCTTCACTCTTGGTAGAGCACTTGGGAGAAAAAAGAATGGGTGTCAGGCAACCCCCGACGCATGACTGTGTTTTGATGACAGTCCCCTACGAGGGTGCACTGGGGGAGATACTTGTATCATTTTAGGTTCCTGGCCTTGGAAGCTAATGGCTTCCAATGCCAAGGCTAAAAACTTGGCAGACTTTTGGGGTTTGGGGTTTTTTTTGTTTGTTTTTAATTTATTTATTTTGAGAGAGAGAGAGAAAGAGAGTGCATGCACACAAGTGAAGAAGTGAGGAGAGGCAGGGAGAGAGAAAGAGAGAGAGAATCCCAAGCAGGCTCCCCACTGTCAGCGCAGAGCCCGACGTGGGGCTCAATCCCATGAACCATGAGAAAATAACCTAAGCCAAAATAAAAGTCAAATGCTTAACCGACTGAGCCACCCAAGTGCCCCCAGACTTTTGTTTTCATCATCTTGTTCCAAGGCCCTTTCAAAGTGCTCGGCTATGGTCACATGTCCAGTCAAACCAGTAGCCTCATATCCTGTTTTCTGCCTTTTTATCAACCCACTGATCTCAGGAGATTATCCACTTACAGGGCAACTAGAGCGGGTTGGGTTACACCATGCATTATACGGAACCCAGAATGCTGTAGGAGTACAGAGGGACTTTGGAGTTGGTGACGGGGACACTTGGGTGGCTCAGTCAGTTGAGCGTCTGACTTCGGCTCAGGTCATGATCTCCCAGTTCCTGGGTTCGAGCCCCACGTCAGGCTCTGTGCTGACAGCTCGGAGCCTGGAGCCGGCTGCTGTGTCTTCCTCTCTCTCTTTGCTGCTCCCCTGCTCGTGCTCTGTCTCTTCCTGTCTCTCAAAAATAATAAACGTTAAAAGTTAAAAAAAAAAAAAGGTCGGTCACAGATTCATCTGCCTTTTGCTTGCATGTTTGAATAACGGACCAATCAGTGTGGGCAGGGAAGGCTCTACAAATGGCTTTTAAAAGATCCTTACTGTGCACCTGGGTGGCACAGTCAGGCATCCAGCTCTTGATCTCAGCTCAGGTCGCGATCTCGCAGTTTGTGGGTTCAAGCCCTGCGCTGGGCTCTGTGCTGTTGGAGCAGAGCCTGCTCGGGATTCTCTCTCCTTCTCTCTTCCCTCCCCGGTTTGTGTGGCACGTGCACGCTCTGTCTCTCAAATATAAATAAACTTAAAAAGCATTAAAAAAAAAAAAGACTCAATGCTATTTTGTGGGTTTTTTTCCGGACCCTCTTGAAGATCAAAAATCTTGAATGTTGCCCTTGGAGTGACACCGGTCTGCTCCCACGTCCGTTTGGAGGCTTCACCAGGTCCTTCTCTCTCACAGGTGCACACGCTTGAGAAAGATCTGGCAGCCCAGGGTCAGAAGCCTTGAGAAGAACTCCAAATTCCTCAGAATACTTCTGCAGATCCCCCCGGGTGTAGGCAGTTCTTTACTGCTCCCACTTTGGCATTTGGCCAAGCAGTGAAAGATGCCTGAGGAGGGCCCCCTACAGCCTTGGGAGGGCTTTATTTAAAAAAAAAATTATTGGGGCGCCTGGGTGGCGCAGTCGGTTGAGCGTCCGACTTCAGCCAGGTCACGATCTCACGGTCCGGGAGTTCGAGCCCCGCGTCAGGCTCTGGGCTGATGGCTCGGAGCCTGGAGCCTGTTTCCGATTCTGTGTCTCCCTCTTTCTCTGTCCCACCCCGTTCATGCTCTGTCTCTCTCTGTCCCAAAAAAAAAAAAAAAAAAAAAAAAACCGTTGGAAAAAAAAATTATTATTATTGAGAGACAGAGCATGAGCGGGGGAGGGGCGGAGAGAGAGGGAGACACAGAATCCGAAGCAGGCTCCAGGCTCCGAGCTGTCGACACAGAGCCCAAAGTGGGCCTCGAACTCATGAACCCAAGGGATCACGACCTGAGCTGAAGTTGGATGCTTAACCTACTGGGCCACCCAGGCGCCCCAGGGAAGGCGGGGGGTGCTTTATTTTAAAAGGTAACTGCCTAATAGTGTCTGCAGAGTGGAAAGGCAGCTCAGATGAGAATCAGTAAACCCTGAGTGCTCAAAGGAGGACAGAGAACAGCAGAAGTCACGTCCATCTTGCTGTCTTTTGTTGTAGGTGCCTCTTAGGTCTGTAATTTTTAATTAGCCTTTTGCAAGGAATATTTCAATGAAGCTATTTTGGAATCCCTAAGCCTTTGGAAGCTTCCGCAACCCAATCAATACAAGTATCCCATTCCGTTTGTCCGGTTTTGGAAACCTTGCTTTTCAAACGCACTTCGTACGTGAACCACCCTAATTTGGAACATTCCTCATGATGGACGTTGTGATTCCAGACTGTTGGTAGTAGTATTTTGCCATTTGTACAGACGTCCATACTTTCCGGGACTATCGTTCTTAGACATAAAATAAGCTGGCCCAGCAGAAGATAATGCGTTCAACTCTTTGGGATTTAAGGATTTTCTTTCTTTAGTTAAATCTTGGGTCTCTCAGAGCTAAACGAATACCTACGAGGGGTGTGCCACGGGGCTGAGGACTGGGGGGTGTCTTACAGTCTATTTTGTTGCACAGGAATTTTCTTGAGGTTGGCAGGTGACCTACTGTCACTCTGTCATTTCCATGACCAACTTCTGCAAACACAGGAGAGAGGATTAGATGATGAGTGTTCTAACAGCTTTCGAGTGGCCAACCCGTGCTCACAAATTCTTTGGCTTCTGGGCTTTCGAGATCCCCATTTAGCGACAGCTTTTACCTATGTGCCCGTTGGCAGGTTAATGTCAATGTACCTGTTAATGGGCACCATAACAGAAGCCAACAGTAATTGAAGAAAGGGGGCTGTGGACACGGGCGGTAACCAAAGAGATGATACTACAGAGTGGCCAAAAAAAGAAAGAGCCCTTTGGTGTGCACGGCTAGGAACTCCCCATATGGTACTACAGACTGAACCAGCAGACCCCAAAGGATGGGAGCTGTGGACTAACCAAGGGCTGGGGACTCAGGTTCCAGGTGGAGCCGCCTACCAGCCCAAGCTGACCCTGGACTGAAAAGTCAGTTAGGGGCCGCCTGGGTGGCTCAGTCGGTGAGGGATCCAACTGTGACTCAAGTCATGATCTTGAGAGGCCTGAGAAAATTGAAACTTAAAAGCTTAAGTTATGGGAAACTGAAACCTAACCAAGCTTAACCAGCTTGTTCCGCTTCTGTACAATTGCTTGGCATGCCCATGTATTCCTGATCAATCATTATTGCCTGGCACATCCGTATATTCCTGATCAATCATTGTCATACCCGTACCCCCGGTTGTGGTCTGACCTAAAGGCAGGAACCAATCGAATACTGTTAAGTGTCCAACTTTAAACACCAACCAATCGCAGCTCTGTAACTGTGGAAAATTCCTGATTTCCCCATGACTTGTTTGTACCTGTCTATAAAAGGGGTGTAAAAACCTCTCTCAGGGCCTCTTGGCGTCACCGGCAACGGGGGCGCAGAGGTCCAGGTTCGAACCTGCAATAAATGACCCTTGCTGCTTAGCTTTGACTCTGGACTCTGGTGGTTCGTTTTGGGGGTCTCTTAGACTCTGGGCGTTTCAATCTCACGGTTCATGGGTTCAAGCCCTGCGTCGGTCTCTGTGCTGACAGCTCGGAGCCTGGAGCCTGCTTTGGATTCAGTGTCTCCCCCTCTCTCTGCCCCTCCCCTGCTCACACTCTGTCTCTGTCTCTCTCTCTCAAAAATAAATAAACGCTTAAAAAAAAATGTGTTTTAATTTAAAAAAAAAAGAAAAGTCAGATCAGGAGCTAGATGCAAGACAGTGGCTCGGGGATACCACACCTGTGTGTCTCACAGTCACCAAAGTTAGCAGAAGTCTCCTTTGGATCCTGTCACTGCCACCACCAAAAATCTGTTAAAAAACAAAATTCAACTCAGTACATTTTCTTTTTTTTTTTAACATTTATTTATTATTGAGAGACAGAAACAGAGTATGAGCAGGGGAGGGGCAGAGAGAGGGGGAGACCCAGAATCCGAAGCAGGCTCCAGGCTCCGAGCTGTGGGCACAGAGCCCAGCGTGAGGCTCGAACCCACGAACCGTGAGATCATGACCTGAGCTGAAGTCAGATGCTTAACGACGGAGCCACCCAGGCACCCCTGAACTCAGTACATTTTCAAGATCTTATGGGCTTTATTTCACTCTTCATGACTTGGGCAACACCCCACCCAGCAGACGGAAAGGAGGTCTGAAGAGCTGTACCAAGTGAACGACTCTCACAGGCAGAAGGGGGTGGGGTAAGGAGGCTACTAGCAAAGACTAGATGGTTTGTGGCAAGGACACCTTCCTCTGGGGACTCGGGGACTGTCGGGGGCAGACTGCCTCTCCAGTGCTGACCAGGTAATTCAGGAGCGACTGCTTTAGAATTCCACTCCCAGGAGACGCCGACACTGTTAGGCATCAGGTCTCTGGGTTGGGTTTCGCAAAAGTGCCTCTACTTGGGGTCTGTTGCCCTTTCCAAAAACAACATGCATCGGGGATGTAACACATAGAAGTCGTTTTTGTTTCTCCTCTCACCATCTAATTGAAGGTGATAAACTTTTATTCCCAGTTCACCACCAGGAACTTACTGGCAAGCCTGCCTTACGCTCCACCAATTCTCTCCTTTCTGACCCCTTCTTTGTGAGCTATAATACATTCGCGGAATCAGAACGGGTGGTGTTGAAACACTATTCTGTCTCCGTTTTCACTATTACTTAATCTTGGGCTACAGTTAAATACTCGCCACCAGAACGTAGGTGGATGCTGTCACCAGCTAGGCCCCAACAGCTGACCTTGACTGCCCTCACTGAACTCTGTCCCACATTCTTCCTTTGCCTTTTTCCAGCTTAGGTCTTACCCCGGGCAGGTGGAGAACGAACCCCCCCCCCCCCCCCCCAGCCATAGCCACTGCCCCGACCAGTCCTCCAGCCCGCCCAGACCAACCACCTAGATCAGTTGGAGTGTCACCGGGGGCGGGAGGAGGCTCACAACCCGCATGGGCAGATGGGCCAGGGAGTGGCCCCAAAATGACTGACAACCACCTTTACCCCATTGTAATTCTAAAATCTCCGCCCAGCGAGGAACACAAGCCTCATTCACGTAACAAAGTACCTTGGGGCATGTTGCCTTAAGGCGCGTGCGTGAATTTACCCCTCCCAAAGACGAGGGTGCCCTATTTACATATTCACCCTAACCCTAAACAAAAGGAGCCCACGCGGCCTCTCTTGGGGAGCCCTGGCTTTGGCGGTCAGCCCCCTCAACCTTCTTATTTGCAGCAAATAAAGTTTTCCTCGTGGGACAGTTGAACCTGATGCAGCTTCTGACTCCACAAGGAGTGAGCTCACCCTTGGTTCGGTTACAGCCGCTCTAGGATTCCTTGGTCCTCTGAATCCCGTTCTCAAACTAACTCCTGAGCATTGGGACCCCCGGCCCAGCGTCCCACAACGTAACGGAATTCTGACAGCGGCCACCTGGAAACAGAGTCCGACCCCACGGGGCTGCCCCTACCCCACGCCAGACGCCAGCCAGGGGTGCAGGCCCTCCCCTGTGCTCCTGACCGACCAGCTACGTAGGCCAGAGGGTCCCACGACCCTTCCTGGGGTTCAACTAATTTGTTAGAGCGGGTCACAAGACTCAGGAAAGCACCTGACTTGCTAGATCCGCTGCTTTCTTCTGAAAGGATCTAACAGTCAGTGGGAGGGGCTGCCCCGGGCGAGGTCTGGGGAAGGGACTCGGGGCTTCTGTGCCCCACCCCCAAGACCCGCTCTCCCAACACCCCCTGCACGTCCACTGACCCAGCGCTCTGATAGCCATTCTTTTTGGATTTTTCTGAGGCTTCCCGGCACGGCACAGGTAGGGCGGATGAGATCATGGGCCACCGCTGATTGAGCTCCATCCCCAGCCCCTTCCCCCCGCCCGCCGCCACCCTCCCGGGGATGGGGGTGCGCTGGAAGCTTCCACCCTTCCGATCACGTGATTAGTGCCCCGGGCAACCGGCCCCCGGCCCGAGGAGCTTTCCGGAAGTCTCCGCGTTGACGCAGGCTCAGGTGCGGCCGAGAGGGGCCCGTTCCCGTGCGCTCTGCAACTATTTCGGGAACTGGTTGTAGCCAAAGAGAGAACCGCAGGCCCCACGTCGAGTCGCCTGGGCCGAGCCCAGTCACCAAACCGGGGCTTCCCACCTGCCGGAACTGCAGTCGCCACCGCCCCCCGCACCTGCAGCCTTAACCGGCCCGTCAGGAATTTTCTGATCAGCCTCAGGGAGCTAATCTGTCACGTGGCCCTCTCCACCCCCACCCCATCCCCACCCCAGGAAGATGAGGTAATCTGCACAACCAGACCCACTTCCCTGCCCCCCGAGGGAAACTGATCTGGCCCGAAACAGTCCTTTCTGTCCTCCTGCTGGTAACTTGCAGCCTCACCGTCCTTTCTGGAACGACCGTGCGTCTAAGGCGCCCGGGAGCCCTAGCTAGATGGGCTGCTGCCTGATTGGAGAATCGCTTAAGGACGCCAATTAGAGCTTTCCCGTGGGCTCAGTGCATTTTGGTTTTTAGCAGAACAAAACTGAATACTCCAGTAAAATGCACGCTCCTGTAGCAGATATATCCCAGCGATGTTAGGAGGTGTGCGCCAGGGACAGTGGACAAAGACCTATGCAAAGTCCATAACTGGACTAGAGGGAGAAGGAAAAAATGAGAACTTGCATTCGAATTCCCACGGCACAGGGTCCCCAAACCGTATACGCTGCCAAAATGAGGCTTCTCTTTACTTACAAGCATCAGAAAATGCTAATTTTACCCAGAACCTTTTCCTCTGGGTTTCCTGTCGACGGTTTTACCGGTGTCTAAAATATTTCATTTGAAACCCCTGATTGCATCTGTGAATTCCAAATGAAAGGATATAAGAAACATTCCTCATTCTTTAATAAAGCTGTGGACGCCTTTGCCTCAGCTAGAAAATAATTGCACTAAAAGACTAACACTGGCAGACATTTTTTTTTCCTGAATGTTGAAAATTAAGGAATTGACACGCGACGGAAATTAACAAAATGGACTGTTTTTATATTGTTATTCTGGGCACACGCAGCAGGGCACATTTATTACCTAAATGTTGCTGTATTGCAAATGTCACTTCAGCTGACTGCCACTGAGACGCGCTCACCGGTGGCATATATTGCCAACCGGAAAGAGCACTGAGAGGGTGATTCAAATGGAAATATAATCATTTATTAAGTAAGATCTGCTTCAAATACTGTCCTGGCGTTTTCCCTGTTGCCCTTAGAGGGAAATGATTAGATTTTTTTCTTTTTATTTATTTATTCATCTTTTGGCAAATTTTCTTCCTCCTGTCGTCCAGCATTTTAATTTTATTTTAATGTTTATTTTTGAGAGTGTGTGTGTGTGTGAGAGAGAGAGAGAGAGAGAGAGAGAGTGGGGGAGGGGCCGACAGAGAGGGAGACACAGAATCTGAAGCAGGCTTCAGGGTCTCAGCTGTCAGCACAGAGCCCAACGCAGGCCTTGAACCCCCAAACCGTGAGATCGTGACCTGAGCTGAAGTCGGACGCTTAACCCACTGAGCCACCCAGACGCCCCCCCACCACCTTTTTTAATGAAACCTTATAAGAATCTTACCAGAGAGAGGCTTTGTACTAATCGACCCAGGGAACATGACACGATCAACTCTCGTTCACCCTGACTGATAACCTGATAGTGATGATAATGATACACAATATGTCACATAATATTCATAATCTTTGTAAACATCATGAATCTATGAAACACTGAGAAATCCTTAAGAACTGTCGAAACCAAACAGTGGCTGTTCTCCACGCTCTGCCTATTTTTCTGTCATCTAGTCACTCAACAAACCCAGGCTGAGCGCAGATGCTTTTGCCCCCTGGAGTGCAGGGGACGCAAAGGATCTTTGTACTGATTCTCCCCAGCCGAGAGCAAGCTGCCCAAGACCAAAGTCTCCATCCTCCATTGAATACCGTCTACACCCATATAAGCCATTGTAACCCAGGTGCTGTCAGTGGTGCTGGGAGAAAAAGGGTCTGTACTGATAAAAAGAGAAGCTGAACTCTGAGAACGAACAGGGGAACTTTACACATCCCCCTGAAGGGAGGGAGGGGGCTGCGGAAGGAAGGGGGCCCACCCGGGGTCAGCTGGCAAAGGTTCAGGTGATCTTAGAAGGGTGTCCACAAGGGGGTCTCCAGGCGGACCGTGAGGAAGGTGTGTTGCTTTGGGTATTTGTACCTGTGCCCCAAATAATTCTCTGCTACTGGAGAGAGTGAATTTGTAGAGACAGAAACCCCACAACAATCACATGTTCTTCTATTCATTGATTCTATCCACAAGCCCTAAAAGCCTCCTCTCCACCAAGCCTTCAGCTGCATGGGGTCAGATCCCTTCTGCTGGGGTATTTGTAATCTGGTTCAAAAGGGAATCAGGGAAGGGACTAACACAGAGCAGGTTAAGTTTGTTTTAAATATTAGCATGAAAAGAGGTTTGAGGAGACAGAGGAAGGGGTGATCTTCTTCCTGCTGACCAGCAGGACTGAGAGAGCCTCACCAAGAATGTCCTCCTGAATTTGGTCTCCTGCAGAGGTGGAAGCTGGGGCGGCCAAGGGCAGCAGGAGTGGGTGGGGAGGGGTGGCCTTCGAGGGGAGTGGGGCACATGCAGCCTTGTCAGACAGCCTCACCTCAGTTCCTTAACTCTGTCGTAGCATCTCTCCCTGTCCCTTTCTAATGACTCCCTCCTCTCTGTCCCCGCCCCTCTGCCTCTCCCCCTGCCTTTCCATCACAAGCATAATTCCTTTGAAATGTATAGAGTATTGCTTCAAATTGATCATACAGTATCTTTTGTCCTTCTTTCCCTCACCCTTATTGAAGTTCATCCACACCAAATCAGAGATCAATAGCTCATTCCTTTTTTTTTTATGTTTATTTATTTTGAGAGAGAAAGAGCACAAGTGGGGGAGGGACAGAGAAAGAGAGAGAGAGAGAGAGAGAGAGTATCCCAAGCAGGCTCCACACCATCAGCGCAGAGCCCAACGCGGGGTTCAGTCCCACGAACTGTGAGATCAGGACCTGAGCCAAAATCAAGACTCAGACGCTTAACCAACTGAACCACACAGGTTTCCCAACAGCTCATTTCTTTTATTGCCGTGTAATAATCCACTGTATGGATATACTACAGTTGCTTTATTCATTCACCTGTTGATGGACATTGGGTTGCTTCCAGTATTGGGCAATTACAGATGATGTGGCTGTGAATTTTGCCTACGATCCCTTGCATGAATGTGTGCTTGCTTTACTCTTGGAAAACTAGCTAGGAATAGAAAGACTGCGGCATATGGCAGATGTTGATTTCGCTTTTGAGGAAACTGACAAACTGTTTTCCACATGGCTGGCACCCTTCTACATTTCCATAAACAGTGCATGAATCTCAGCTGCTCCCCATCCTTGCCAACACACCGTATGGTTAAGTGTGTTAGTCAGGGTTCTCCAAGAAACAGAACCAGTAGGACGCGCATACGTAGGTAAAAAGAGATATATTGGAAGGAATTGACTCAAATGTGTTTACAGATGATGGCGAGTCCAAAATCTGCAGGGTGGACCCTCAAGCCGGAGGACCAGAAAGAGCATATGTTACAGTTGAAGTCCCGAAGCTTTCCGTGGCAGAATTCCCTCTCCTTCGGGGGAAGGTGGGTCTTTTGTTCCTTCCAGACCTTCAACTGATTGGGCGAGGCCCATCTACATTATGGAAGGCAATCTGCTTTACTCAAAGTACACTGATGTATGTGGTAATCTCACCCCAAAACACCCTCCCAGAAATATCCAGAATAATGTTGGACTGTGTATCTGTGTGTGATGGCCCAGCAAAGTTGACACGTGAAATTAATCATCTCAGTTAGTTTGTTTATATTTTAGCCATTGTAATAGATATGTAGTGGTCTCTCACTGTGATTTTAATTTGAATTTTCATAATAACTACGAATATTGAATATTTGTTAAGTGCTCGCTTTCACCTGTCCATCACCCTTGGTGAAATCTTTGTTTAAGTTTTTTGCTGGATTTTCTTATTAAGGAGAATTATTTAGAAATTCTAGAAATGTCCATCATATAGATGTTTCACAACTGTTTCTCCCAGTCTGTGCCTTGTCTTTTTTTTAAAAAAAAAATTTAATGCTTATTTTTGAGACAGAGAGAGCGAGAGAGAGAGAGAGAGAGAGAGAGAGAACGAGCGGGGGAGGGGCAGAGAGCAAGGGAGACACAGAAGCCAAAGCGTGTTCCAGGCTCTGAGCTATCAGCACAGAGCCCAACGCGGGGCTTGAACTCATGAACGGGGAGATCATGACCTGAGCCGAAGTTGGGCACTTAACCAACCAGGCCACCCAGGCGCCCCAGCTATGTGAATTTTAGAATGAACTTGTTGAGTTCTACACAAATGTCTGCTAGCGTTATGACTGGTGTTGTTTTGAAACTGTTGGTCAACCTTAGGGACATGCGTGCCCAACATTATGAACACAGTATATTTCTCTGTTTATATAAGGTGTTTTTCAATTTTTGTGCATTTCAGCAATTTTTTGCAGGTTTCAATGTATGGCTTTTATATGTCTTGTTGGGTTTGTCCCTAAATATTTCATATTTTTAGGTACTATTATAAATGATATTTTTTTAAATTCTGATTCTTCATTGCTCGTGTACAGAAACACAACTGATTATTCTATCTTGCTGCTCTTGTTTCTAGAACATTGCTAAACTCGTTCAGTTCTGGTGGATTTTTGTTGGAGATTCTCCTATTTTCTTTTTTTTTGAAAAATTTTTTAATGTTTATTTATTTTTGAGATACAGAGAGACAGAGTGTGAGCGGGGCAGGGGCAGCAAGAGTGGGAGACACAGAATCCGAAGCTGGCTCCAGGCTCTGAGCTGTCAGTGCAGAGCCTGACTCAGGGCTTAAACTCATGAACTGTGAGATCATGACCGGAGCCAAAGTTGGACGCTTAACCGACTGAGCCACCCAGGCACCCCTCTCCTGTTTTCCCCTGTATATGATCATGTCGTCTTTGAATAAAGACATTTTATTTCTCTCATTCCAATCAATGTTTTTGATTTCTCTCTCTTGCCTTATTTTACTGGCTATTCCTTCAGTTCAAACTTTAATAGAAATAGTATGAATGCTTATGCCTATTCCTTACCCTAGAAAATCACATTCAGTCTCTCAATAATAAGTCTGATGTTAGGTGTAAGTTTTCATAGATGTCCTTGATCAAACTGAGGCTGTTTCTCTCTATTCTCACACCGCTCAGAGAATTTATCAGGAATGTATATCTATATCTATTGAGATGACCATACGGTTTTTCTTAATTTGTTAATATGATGAATCATTGATTACTTTGCAAATGCTAAAGCAATCTTGCATTCCTGGGATAAAACCCACTTAGTTATAATGTATTATCCTTTTCATATATTGCAGGATCTGATTTGTTAAAACTAGCTTTAGGATTGTTATGTCTATGTTCATGACTATATTGGTCTAGAGTTTTCTTTATCTTTTTTTTTTAATGTTTATTTATTTTTGAGAGACAGAGACAGAGCATGAGCGGGGGAGGGGCAGAGAGAGACAGGGACACAGAATCCAAAGCAGGCTCCAGGCTCTGAGCCATCAGCACAGAGCCTGACGCGGGGCTCGAACCCACGAACCACGAGATCATGACCTGAGCTGAAGTCCGACGCTCAACCGACTGAGCCACCCAGGCGCCCCTATAGCCTTCTTATAATGTCTTTGGTTTTAGTAGCAAGGCAATAGTCATGGATGAGTTGGAAAGTATTTCTTCTTTTTAAATTTTATTGAAGAGTTAATGCGGTATTGGTATTATTTCATCCTTAAATGATTAATAGAATTCATCAGTGAAGCCATCTGAGCCAATGGTTTTCTTCTGGGGAAGGTTTTTATCTGTAAATTTGGTTTCTGTAGTAGATATAAGACTATTTAGATTAAGTATTTTCTCTTGTATAAACTTTGATAATCTGCACTTGACTCATGAACCTGTTACAAAGTCATTTCAGACTCTCTGTGCCTCCATTTTTTGTTCCAGTAAAACAGCGTGTGTGAAGGTGGATGGCAGGTAGCATTTGCCTTACTTGTGGGGGTAGTTTTTATTTTATTTATTTTTTTAAGTTTAGTTATTTATTTTGAGAGTGAGCAAGTGGGGGAGGGGCAGAGAGAGAGAATCCCAAACAGGCTCCACACCATAAGTGCAGAGCCCGACACGGGGCTTGAACCCATGAAATGCAAGATCATGACCTGAACCAAAGTTGGATGCTTAACCACCTGAGCCACCCGCTCATGGGGGGGGGGGGGTAGTTTTTATATACTTGGTGGCCAGACTGACCTCTGCATAGGGATGTTGCGGGATAACCAAGTATTCTTAGGTTGCATCTGTAGATATCTGAAGAGAGATCATTTGATGGATGTGTGCCCTTTCTTCCAGAAGTTTCATAGGCATCTACTGTGATACATCTACTAGAGCCTTGAAGGCCACAGAATTGTCAGCATGATCTGTCTCTCGCTCTCAAAATAAATAAATAAATGTAAAAAAAAAATTTTTAGAAGGGGTGCCTGGGTGGCTCAGTTGGTTGAGCGTCCGACTTCGGCTCAGGTCACGATCTCACGGTTCGTGGGTTCGAGCCCCACATCGGGCTCTGTGCTGATGGCTCAGAGCCTGGACCCTGCTTCGGATTCTGTGTCTCCTTCTCTCCCTGCCCCTCTCCGCTCACTGTGTCTCACTCTGTCTCTCAAAAGAAATAAATGTAATAAAAAAAATTTTTTTAAAAGAATTGTCAGCATGAGCCCCATTTCACTAACTGGACCCCACCGCGGAGTGAAGGGAATTGCCCTGATTGGCACCGTATGTTCACAGTGAAGCCCGAGTTAGTTGGGAGATCAGATCCCACCTTCATTTTGAATCAAATCCAAGCTACCTCATGCCTTTTTATTGTCAATCAGTGTTCTCAGATAATTAAGACTGTTAATTCTTGGCGCAGTGTGTAATTAAGAGGCTTAATTACATCTGTGTGGAGTAAGGGGCCTCAGCAGGGCCTAAGGCAGAGAGAATCACCCAGGGAGCTTGTTAAAAATGCAGATTCCCTGGCTTCTTGCCAACAAGGTGTCCTGATTGTGGGTCTGGGTGGGATTCAAGAATTGCCTATTTGTTCCACATGTCGATTGTAAATCTACAGGTAATTCTAGGGCATAGATCTATGATGGTACATTGAGAAACGCTGGTCTTCTTCTTTTTTTTAATGTTTATTTATTTTTGAGAGAGCGTGAGCGAGGGAGAGGAGGAGAGAGCAGGAGAGAGGCAGAATCTAAAGCAGGTTCTGAGTCGTCAGCACAGGGCCCAACGTGGGGCTCGAACCCACGAACCGTGAGATCATGACCTGAGCCGAAGTCAGATGTTCAACCAACTGAGCCACCCAGGCACCCCTATCAGTGTGCTTTCTTTTTTTTTTTTTTCAATTTTTTTTTCAACGTTTTTTATTTATTTTTGGGACAGAGAGAGACAGAGCATGAACGGGGGAGGGGCAGAGAGAGAGGGAGACACAGAATCGGAAACAGGCTCCAGGCTCTGAGCCATCAGCCCAGAGCCCGACGCGGGGCTCGAACTCACGGACCGCGAGATCACGGACCACGAGATCGTGACCTGGCTGAAGTCGGACGCTTAACCGACTGAGCCACCCAGGCGCCCCTATCAGTGTGCTTTCTAATGTGCTTTGTAAGTCCTTACCAAGGCCGTGGTCTGTGGAGCCTTACTAGGAACCCAACACCAAGTGCTAAGTGCTTCCTTCGGAGTCTCAACATTTTCATTTATGGGGTCAATGTTATCACCCCCGTCGCGCAGAAGGGGAAGGTGAGTCTTACAGAGGAATGTAATTCTCTCATGGTGATGTCACTGTAGCAGTCAGGGGTTCCTGGGAAACAGAACCAGTCGGGGTGTGTGTGTGTGTGTGTGTGTGTGTTTATTTTAAGAAATCAGCTCTTATGGTTACGGACACTGAGAAGTTTGGATTCAGGAGGCCCAGTGTTGTATTTCCAGTCTGAGTACAAGGGCCTGAGAAGCAGGAGAGCCGCTGGTGAAAAGTCGCATTCTGAGCCTGAGTCCGAAGACAGAACACCTGTGTCCCAGCTTGAGGACAGTGAGGCAGGAAGAATGATCTCTTCTCCAGCCTTTTCTTCCAGACAATCCCTGCCACAAGTGCGGGGCGGGGGGGGGGGGGCACTCTGTTTACTCAGTTTACCTATTCCAATGTTCATCTCATCCAGAAACACAGACGCACCCAGGACGATGCTTAAAGAAACATCTGGGCACCCATAGCCCAGGCGGCTGGACCTAAAATTAGCCATCACGATTGCTAAATGGGGATCTTTGCTAAGTGTATCCAGGATCTCCAAACTGCTTGCAGAATGGGCTTAAGCTGGGGGAGACGGAGTTGGAGGGGACAGGACGCCCTTGCCATCCCCTCAGGTTCTACAGAGCAGAAGCGGGTTGCCCTGGTAACTCCTGAGGCCACATGCCCTGGAGGAGATCCAATCCAAACAGCAGCTTTTGGGGGCAGGGCAGGAACCAGACGCTCAGACCTCAGTCCACACCGCCTGTTCCTCAGGAAGGAAAGAGATCCCTGGGCTGCTCGCAGAACGGTTCGCAGTGAGAGCAGGAGACCAAGAGGACAGCAGGTGACCGCCGAGATTCATTGCTGCCATTGCTGGTAAGATTACACGCGTCCTGGATGTTTTCCGGCAGTTGCCACATCGGATGCTCACAGAATTTGAAACAGAGTCCATTATTAGCCGCCTTCTGCAGAGGCTCACCGGCGACCCTGGTCCTGGCCGGAAGGCCCACAGGGGCGTGGGCACTGCAGATCCCCTGCAGCAAAGGGGAGCGGGCCCCCCGAGGGAGCTGGGGCAGCCTGCTAGCCCGAGTGTGGTCTGTCATCGCCAGCAACCAGTTCTCTGGGCCTAAAGGAAAACGCAAAGTGAAACACCAGTGAGGTAACACGGGCATCTTTAAAATTGCCTAAGGCAGTGGGGCGCCTGGGTGGCTCAGTCGGTTAAGCGTCCGACTTCGGCTCGGGTCATGATCTCACGGTCCGTGAGTTCAAGCCCCGCGTCGGGCTCTGTCAGCTCAGAGCCTGGAGCCCGTTTCAGATTCTGTGTCTCCCTCTCTGTCTGCCCCTCCCCTGTTCACGCTCTGTCTCTCTCTGTCTCAAAAATAAATAAACATTAAAAAATAATAATAAAATAAAATTACCTAAGGCAAAAAATTACTATTTTATAATTAATTAATTAATAATTCGCATCAATTATTATTAACTAATAATAATTGGTAATAATTGTTGTCATTAATAATTATTAATGATTAGTCATAATTAATAATAATTATTAGTAATTATTATTATTATGAAGAAGGTGTTGGGCTGGGTGTTGTATGTAAGCGATGAACCACAGGACTCTACCCCCAAAACCAAGAGCACCCTGTACATACTGTATGTGAGCCAATTTGACAATAAATTACATGTAAAGAAAATTTTTTTAAATCATAGTAAAAATTAAAAATTATGCACCAAAAAAAGAAAAGAATCAATCCTACAGAGATTCTTACACAAGTACCCAAAAATATATGGAAGAAGGTGTTCATTGCAGCATTTTTTGTAAATTGTAAAAAAATGGAAAAATACCCTGAATGTCCATTTGCCGAAATCAAAGCATACCCAAACTATAAAATATTTCAGAGCTGTTAAAAAAAAATGAAATAGATCCACATGAGTGAATCAATAGGTCCTAGATAAAAGTATTAAGTGAAATACACAAGTTGCAGGGCAGTATTTATATTCTGATCTTATTTTCATTAAAAAGAAAACAAACAACAAGGTGTTGGGTCCTGACCAGCTCTCAGGTAGCTGCTGGTGAAAAGAGAAATGCTTGCAGTGCTCCTACAGGCAACTCAAAAAATATGTTTCGGGGTGCCTGGGTGGCGCAGTCGGTTAAGCGTCCGACGTCAGCCAGGTCACGATCTTGCGGTCCGTGAGTTCGAGCCCCGAGTCGGGCTCTGGGCTGATGGCTCAGAGCCTGGAGCCTGTTTCCGATTCTGTGTTTCCCTCTCTCTCTGCCCCTCCCCCGTTCATGCTCTGTCTCTCTCTGTCCCCCCAAAAATAAATAAACGTTGAAAAAAAAATTAAAAAAAAAATATGTTTCAACCTTCAAAATGAGCCCGCTTATCATTTAGTATTTCTTATTCTCAGAATTCAGTGTCTGCAAAGAGATAAAGGTGTGTATAAGTAAATGTTCAATGACAGGGAATCGGTCAAATAAATTATGGCTTGGCTCAGCAGAAGCAAAATTTGCAGCCATTGTTAGTGGTGTGGAAATATGCCTATTTATTTATTTATTTTTTAAAGTTTGTTTATTTTGAGAGAGAGAGAGAGAGAGAGAGCACAGGGGAGGGGCAGAGAGAGAGGAAGAGAGAATCCCAAGCAGGCTCCGCACTGTCAGCACAGAGCCTGACGCCGGGCTCGAACTCACGAGCTGTGACATCATGACCTGAGCCAAAGTTGGACGCTTAACCGACTGAGCCACCCAGGCGCCCCTGAAATATGTTTGTTTCGATGAAGAGACATTAAAAATATGAAGTGAACACGAAAATCAGCAATCATTATATATTGTTTTATAATCTGATCCATCTGAGCAAAATCTCGTCCTCAGTGAATTTGTTCCAAGCTCTTAACCATAGCTAAGCGTGACCGTCGCACCTGCTGTGGCCTTAGGTCCTGTCTGCTGACAACAGTCCTGTAGAAGGTCCTGTAGAAGAACAAAGGGATGGCAGTCCTGGTGGCCAGGTTCCGGGAGATGATTCAGGATCTGACTCTAGACCCAGACCCTCCACATCCTGTCTTTCCTCATCTTTGATTTGCCCCACATTCATCTCTGACCACGGGTGGGTTGAACATGGGCATTGCTGATACTAAGTCTTTGCAGCCAGCACCTTCAACAGAACTCCCAGCCCAGCAGGACCCCTCCGCCCCCCGAGAATGGAAAGTTCCAGTCATGTCAAACCTGGCTGTGAAATCGATTCTAGTCACCAACCAACCCAGTGAAATGGTCTTCTCTGGACAAATTCAACTTGCCTGAATTTTCTTTACAAACATGGCTACAGGGGCACCTGGGTGGCTTAGTCAGTTAAGCGTCCAACTCTTAATTTCGGCTCACGTCATGATCTCACTCACGGTTCGCGGGTTCGAGCCCTTCGTCAGGCTCTTGGCTGAGAAGGAGGGGAGCCTGCTTGGGATTCTCTCTGTCTGTCTGCCTGTCTCTCTCTCAAAATAAACTTAAAAAAGTGGCCACAGTGTCAGTAAACGGAGGGCCATATTTTATCACAGCATTGGACGCCATAACAGTACTGTAGGTAAAATCCCATAAATATTTGAAAGTATGTGCCCGGGGAGGAACGAGTAATTCATTCTGTCAGCCGGGTACCAGTCCCTCCTCCTAATCCCTGCTTGGCTCACATAATTGCAGCTGCTAATTACATAGTACTGAAGAAAATATGAACAGAATCGAGGAGTGATACCACAAGTGATTACTCTGCAAACTCCTCTTTGTCTCCCAAGAACATGTTTATTACCGTGTGGGACACCGGAATAAAGTATAGGGTGCCTCAATTATTATAATGTGTAAAGAGCAAGGGTGGGTATGTAAGTGTCACGAGTGTGTCTGGATTCCTATAGAAAACGCTTTGATCTCAGCAGGGTTTGGAGCCCGAAGGCTTCAGAAAGCCTTGTCAGCAAAACAGGGAACGGGTGGAGGGGAGACACCCTTGATATTTCTTCAGCTCAAAGGATGCAGAGGTCTCAGCCAACTCACATTAATCAAGGCCTTGTCAGCGTCGCTAACTTCAAGACCAGGTGGAAATGAATTTCAGATTTCTAATTATGTCTTTGACTTCTGGCATCCTCTGCTGTGGCTCGTCGAGTTGCTGAGGACGAGTAGGAGAGTCCCTGGTTTTCCACCTGCTCTCGGGGCGATTGAGGAATGCTGTGGGACCGTGGTGTTTCTCATAGATACAACGATGACATTGGGACGTGTTCCGTGCGTTTGCCAATGTCCGGGCCCGGGACCATCCTGCTTACTTCCATGTTAAAGACAGAGTTGGGGGGTGCCTGGGTGGCTCAGTCACTTAAGCGTCCGACTTCGGCCCAGGTCATGATCTCACGGTTGTGGGTTCAAGCCCCGCGTCGGGCTCTGTGCTGACAGCTCGGAGCCTGGAACCTGATTCTGATTCTGTGTCTCCCTCTCTCTCTGCCCCTCCCCACTCATTCTCTGTCTTTCTCCATCTCTCAAAAATGAATAGACCCTTTAAAAAAATTTTTTTTAAAGACAGAGTTGAACTGACAATACACATTTCTGTTAAGAAAACACTTGTGTTCTATCTTTTAAAAATTTGCTTGATCATTCTTTATTTAGTTTTCCATTGTTGTTTTAAAAACATACATTGCAGTGTCCTTATTTTGTTTTCCTTGGCCTATATTTTGTCCTCTTTCTGCTAATAACACCCTTCCCTTTCAAAAAAAACCACCAGTCTGCTACCTGGAGTGCTCCTGGCCAGGCCGTGACTACCCCATACTGTCCCCTCACCACAGAAGGCTATATTTGCCCCCGCTGGGCCGTTAGAGAGCCCTGCTCCTGCACCAGCTACGGCTTGAGCCCTGGTGATCATGGTTATTCTTGTCTCTGTCAATTGAGCTCAATTTTGGAAAGGAGGTTGGCAAACATTTTCTGTAAAGGGCCAGATGATATTTTTGGCTTTATGGGTTCTGTTGTGATGGCTCAATGCTGTCATTGTATCAAGAAAGTCGTAAGACACTTCATAAGCCAATAGACACGGCTGTGTTCCAATAAAACTTTATTTATAAAAGCAGGAGGTGGGCTGACTTAAGCTTATGGGCCATAGTCCGCCCATCCTGGTTTTAGGGTATTTGTTTTCTTTCTTTTTTTTTTTTTTTCAATATATGAAATTTATTGTCAAATTGGTTTCCATACAACACCCAGCACTCATCCCAAAAGGTGCCCTCCTCAATACTTAGGGTATTTGTTTTCAAACCATGTCCTAAAGAAATTCCTTAGGTAGGAGAAAGAGTGAAAGGTGGTTTTTCCTGCCCACCTTGCTGCACCTCTTGGGAAATCAGAGGCTTCTTCTGTTTATGTTTCCTCTGTTTATGTACTGAGGACCCATTGACAGCTTTGTGTGCAAATGACATTCTTCAGCCACCAACATTTTTGCAAATCAGTGACAAGGTGGTAAGTGGTGCGAATTATCAATGAATTAACTCCCTTCCAGGCTCTGAGAGGGAAGGAGTAACATTTGACGCCTCCTCAAGCCTGGTGCCCTGTTGGGTCGCATATGATGTCTCTCGTGTGTTCCTGAGCATGGCTTCTGGTGAGGGAGCCAGACCATCTGGCGCACGTATGCATCGCGCCATGACGTGTCTCTACTGTCAGCTTTGTGGCAACTGATTAGCATGGTCGGAAAGCATCCTTTGAAATTTTCACTCAGTCATTACTGAATATCGGAGGGCACGTGGGGGAAGGTCACATGGCGTGGCCACTATGGAAAACCGTATGGCGGTTCCTCAGAAAAACTAAGAATGAAACTGTCATATGATTCAGGAACCCCACTTCTGGATATGCGTCCACGATCATTGCAATCAGGTTCTTGAGGAGCTATTTGTACATCCATGTGCATAGCAGCTTTATTCAGAAGAGTCACAAGGTGTAGGCTACCCCGGTGTCCGTTGGTGAATGAATGGATAAATAAAAATGTGGCAGATACATACAGTGGAACAGGATTCAGCCTTAAAAAGGAAAGAAATTCAGACACATGTTATGACACGGATGAGCCGGGAAGGTATTGTGTTCGGTGAAACGAGCCAGTCACCGAAAGACAAATACCGTGTCGTTCCACCTCTACGAGAGAGCGAATAGAACGGTGATTGGCAGGTGCTAGGGGGAGGGGGTGATGGGGAGTGATTAGTTCCTGGGGACAGAGCTTCACTTCGAGAAGAGGGAAGAGTTCTGGACTTGCTGGGCGGGGATGGCTGCGGAACATGGTGAATGGACTTACGCCCCGGAGCTGCAGGCGTAAACACGGTCAAAATGGCCTATTTCATGTTATATGCATTTTAGCACAGCTAAAACCAAAAACAACAAAAAAAGGATGACATAAGGAGGTGTCTGGGTGGCTCAGTCGGTTAAGCGTCCGGCTTCAGCTCATGTCATGGTCTCACGGTCCATGAGTTCGAGCCCCGTGTCGGGCTCTGTGCTGACAGCTTGGGGCCTGGAGCCTGCTTCGGATTCCGTGTCTCCCTCTCTCTCTCTCTCTGCCCCTCCCCTGCTCATGCTCTGTCTCTCTTTCTCTCCCCCAAATAAATAAACATTAAAGAAAAAATTACATGAAACAGCTAATAGGGACACCTGTGCTCGCCTCCATTTTACCGTCTGCCGTCCTAGCGAGGAGCCCACTCTCAGGACTTTTATATTCACACTTTGCAGTTGGCATGACCGGGAAAACCAGAGAAAGGAATTGTAGCGTCTTAGGCCGAAAGGGCCAGGAGGGTAGAAAGCGGAGGTGTGGAATCCCTGGCAAGGACAGCGAGGAACTGTCCGAAAGATGCCTCTACTGCAAACAAGGCTGGAAAGGGACGGACGACCTTGGCCGGAGCTGAGATCCTGGAAGGCAGAGTCGAGAGCCATGGAGAGTCACCTCTGGGTAGCAGGCTTGGGCTCCAGCGAAGGAGCCATTCTGTGCCCAGCTGGATTCCAGAACTGCCAGTGGCAGCCGGTACCTTCCAGCCCTCCTTTGAGCGGAATGTCAGCAGCGGGGTATTAATGTCCTGGGGCTGCCATGACAGATCACAACAAACAGAGTAGCTTAAATCAACAGCAATCTATTTTCTTATAGTTCTGGAGGCCGGAAGTCCAAAATCAAGGTAATGGCAGGGATGCCTCCAAACTTCTCGAGGTGGGTCCTACCTGGTCTTGTCTGACTTCTGGGGGCCCTGGGTGCTCCTAGGGTTAGGGCAGGACTCCAATGTCACCTTCTGCCTTCACATGGTCTTCTCGGGGTCTCTGCATCTCAAATGTCCCTCTGCCTTCCTCAGATGAGGACACCTGTCATTGGATTTAGGAACTTCTTTGATCTCATCTTCAGATCCTTAACTTACTTACACCTGCAAAGATGTTTCTCAAATAAGATCACAATTTCAGGTTCCAGGGCTTAGGAGTTGGTCACATCTTTGGTGGCAGTAGTGGGGGTCCGTCATTCAACCCACTGCAAGCCAGTATCCTATTCTGGTCCCACGATGACATGTGGGGTAAATAAGGCATAGATCACTTTTTTTTTTTAGAGGGAATCTTTTTTTTTTAAGTTCATTTTGAGGCGGTGGGGGAGGGAGAGAATCCCAAGCAGGCTCCCCATTGTCAGCGCAGAGCCTGACGTGGGGCTTGAACCCACAGACTGTGAGATCATGACCTGAGCCGAAACCAAGAGTCAGATGCTTAACAGACTGAGCCCCCCAGGCGCCCCTGAGGCATAGATCACTTTTACTTCATGAATGTTCGGGAAGAGTGCCTCGAGGAGCTGTATCCAAGGAGCTGCACGGGATGAACCCCACCCACACCTGAGTGTCACCTAGGAGATGAGATGCCCGCCCTTGAGCCGCAGCCGGATGCTGTAACGGAATGACTTTGAGGAAGCTTTGGGGAAAGGAAGGTGGATTTTCTTGTACAGGGAATATAAATAACTTGGGACAGAGGCACAGAAGACCAGGAGGCAGACTCCAGCCCATAACCAGCCCCTAATGCTTTCAACACTTCCTTGTGGGCAGGCAGGACCAGTGTCCCTCCCCTTGAACCTGGGTGGTCTCGTGGCTGTTCCCACAGACGAGTTGCGTGGGAGGGAGGCTCTGTGATTTCCAAGGCGAAGTCATAAAGACTGTGAGGCTTCCACCTGATTTCTGTAGGACCCTCACGGTGGAGAAAGTCACCGTGTTAGAAGTTCAACTAGCCCGAGACCACCACCCGGAAGATGAGGTCACTGAGAAGCCCCAGTGAGGGATTGAGGGACAGAAGCCAAGGCTCTGGTGCCTTCACCCACCTCCCCGGCCACCACCATGGTCCAAACAGTCATCAAAGCCCAGACACCTGCCTTGGTCCCCATCTCCTTGGACCCCCGTCTCCTTCTTTCCATTCTCTGCAGCCCTCCACCCTATGTCAACCTTTGTCCACACAGCAACTGAGAGACCTCCTCAGTCTCCTGCTTGAAATCATTCTGTGCTTTCTCCTAGGACCGAGATAAAGGAGAGGGGCTCTGTTGTGGTTGTTAAGCACCTAGCCTGGCCCTTAGCTTCACCTCACGCTTCTCTTCCCTCGGGTTACCTGGGCCTCACTTCATGCTTTCACTACTGGCCCTCAACTCCATCCTCCTCAGGACCCTGGCACACACCATTCCCTCTGCACAACACCCTTCCTTCTTGTTGCCCGGGTATCTTCCATTCAAGCTTGGGAACTTGGCTTATACATCACTTCCTCACAAGAGCTTCCCATCTTCCCAGCCTCCCCTGCCTGTGGGGGGAGCTGTCACCGCGCCCGCCCCCTGTCCGCTCAGCCCCCCGCACATGGCCTGGTCCTCTGCAGACTGTAAATAATAATGGACAATAATGAATGTATACATAGGTGGAAAGATGGATAGGGGAGCAGGGCAAAGGTATTGGGTTACCGCACGTCTTTCTGCTAGAAAAATCCGCTCAAGCCATTTCCTGCTTGAAACCCTTCGATGGGTGTGATGTAGGAGTTGACGCTGAAGACAAGAGAGCACCCCTTCAACTCAAATACGCGGCCTCAAAACAGGCCTGTTTGACACGTATCAGGCTCACAAATCAGGGCAAAGCAAGCTTTGCTCTCTGCACAAAATGGCTGCGTATCTGACGTGTCGGATGGTTCCAGAAGCCACTCGATGCTACAGTTACGACTGGGTCTCGCAACTTGTCAGTACGTTTGAGAGGCTCAGCGAGAGGCAGGTGATATCGGACAGCCAACAAGTAATCCCAGCCTTGAGGACCGTGCACAGGTGGGGAGAAAAAAAGAACCAGATCTGTGTGCAGAGCATAGGACTTTAGACTCAGCGGCCTCGTCCCCACTGGGAATTTTATTGTATATATGCCTGTATATATTTGAGCACCGAGGTTTTGTTTTTTTTTAATCACACAGCAAATCCCAGGTGTCCTTCTGGCAGGAAAAAAACACTATTGCCATCTTCACAGTGAACTTAGCTCTCGGTCACTGGGAGGACAGCTGGCCGGTTATTACCAGATACTTCCATTCCCGCCTCCCGCCGACACATACACACCGTTGTCCATTTCGGTTGCTTAATGTTTTGTACGAATTAGGATCAAGCTAGAAATATTTAATTTGTTGTTAAATGTCTCCCTGTTTGAATGGGGGGTGGGGAGGCAGGGAGGGAAATGAAGCGTGGCAAAAAAAGTCCCGAAGACTTATCAGCCACTGCTGTGGTGTGGGCAAATCTATCCGGAAACAACATTCGATGCATCGTAGGATTAAGCAAAGGAACAAAAGTGCTGGGTTGATAGGGCCTAGGGTCCCACTATGGAAGGAAAGACGCACAGACATGACCTGGGGAAAAGAGAAAGAGACCCTTGGAGGGATGCACTGGAATGAGGGGGCCTGGCCCTGACCACATGAAGAAATCAAGAAGGAAAGGCAGTCTTGTGGTATTGATCACATTGTCCAATCACAAGGGCTCAATCCTGGATTCTGAGGGAACTGCTGGGAGAAATGGCGGATTCCAGGTTGGAGCCAAGTAGGTAGAGAGAGCCCAGAAAGGGAGGAAGAGGCCATGTCCCCAGGACAAGGGGAACCAGTGTGAAGGGCACCCACTGGCCAGACCTCGGTCACTGGGGAGCCCCAGGACAATCAAAGGCAGCAATAAATTATAAACCACTGGGGGAAATGGAATTCAAAGGAGGCCATGCCAATAATAAGTGTACTGATTGATCACCCGATGGGGGAGGCGGGAGGGTTCTCGCTCGATGCTGAAGGCCAGAAGCAAGTGCGCACAGATGCGTAATCTGCATCGAATCACAAGGAAGGTTCAGGCGAAGCCAAAACGAAGGCGGTCCTATTAAAATAGAAGAGGGGTGAGGCCGGGAACCGGGTTCTTTGAAAGCGTCACAGTCATAAAAGACAAGGAGAGACTGGAGGAGAAAGAACCATGACCAGAAAATGCACTCCTGGACCCGGCACTCTCCTGGCAGGGGCCTGCCGAAAAAGACGTCACCAGGCTAGGCGCCAGATGGGGGGGCGCAGGCCGTAGCTAAGTGTGTTGATTTACGCACAGTGAGGTGGGTGCTGTCTGTGGCTCGGGGATGAACATCTCTCCTCCCAGGACACGCGCACTTGCAGTCGTCAGAGCCCAGATGCACGTCCCTTACTCTCAACTGCAATAAAGCAAATGAGGAAAAATGCAAGAGCGTGAACCCAGGTAAACTTGGACAAGTGCACTCTGCGCCATTTCACGTTTGTGACTTCCCTTCATACTTGAAAGCAAAGCCTCCTTGCCCCCCACCCCTTCTTCCTAAAGTCCTTCCCCTCCGATTACTGAATCACACTTTCTGGCATGTGGGTCTCCACACAGTGTGGACACTGGTCTTGTGTCATGGCCAGCGGACGACAAGGGAAAAGGATGCCCTCTGCTCGCCCTCGGAAAGGCCCAAGCCAGAGAGCATTCCCGGCTCGCAGAAAGGACCCGGATTTGGAACCACATCTTCAGCTCCCAACCGAAATCCTGTGGGTGGAATCTTGTTTAAGAAAGAGAATCTGGGGGCGCCTGGGTGACTCCGTCGGCTAAGTGTCCGACTCTTGGTTTTGGCTCAGGTCCTGATCTCACGGTTCGTGAGACTGAGCCCCGAGTCAGGCTCTGCAGTGACAGCTCAGAGCTCTCTTGGGATGCTCTCTCTCCTTTCTGTCTGCCCCTCCCTTGCTCACATGCTCTCTCTCTCAAAATAAATACAAGTTAAGAAAGAAAGAAAGAAAGAAAGAATAATTTCATCGACACTAAGACCCCGGGAGCTGAAGAAACTCAGTGTGGATTCCATCCAAATAGGGACACGTCTGTGGGGACCCTCTGGAAGCAACGATGTTTTATCCTGAAGGATTTTATCTCCTGAGGGAGATTTCCAAGTCCTGGGGCCTCTTGAGGGCCTGGGACCCTTCTCGGGTCATTTGACTCACATCATGCAGGTGATGTGACTGGAAAAAAAATTTACACATACTCACTGGGGAAAACGTGGGAAATGAAAATTATAGAAATGCATCGAGGGGAAAAAAAAAATTACTCGTCTTCTTGTCATCAGGGAATAACCTGTGATAAGTCTGGCGCTTTTTCCTTTCAGCCTGTTAGCCTGAAAGAAGGGGGGAAAAGAAATCAAACGTGAGATTTAAAGTCTCCAGTGCCTTCTTGAGGCTCTTTGAATTCAACCACATGTTCCCTTCGCGGTCCTGTGTGTGGCTAAGACCCCGGAACAGCTTTGGATTCCCCCAGACAGATCTGAGCCGGGCTTTCGGAAAGGTGGCTGTGGCAAAGGCAGTTTGGAAATGAAGTCTGGGTTTGCGTTGCGCACAAATCCGTACGGAAGCAACCAGTGCCGGGGGGAGGGGGTTGAGAAGCTGGAAGACGGGGGTGTCTGTCAAGACCAGCTAAGGCTAACTCGGCTGCTCCGTGGGGAGCTGGGGGCAGCAAAAGGTTCCCCTGGTCAGGCGGGCTTGGGGACGGCAGGTGCACGGTGACACCCAGTTAGATTTCCATCCAATGCACGCGTCACGCTCTGAGCTGCGCTACCCGGCCTCCCCACCTGACACCGCCCCCCCCCCCAGCAGCGTACCCTCACAGCAGGTCCTTGCAGGACCCCAGCCCCCTGGGAGAAGAAGCCCGGTCCCACGTGGGCCTCCAAAATCTCCCCCTCCCCACCCCTACCTGTCTTAGATCTGGGAGCACCTGCATCAGCTGGTTGCTAAGGTGTGTCGGGGAGGGCAAGCCACACAGGAGCCAAGAGTACAGGAGGGGACTCCACACTTTGCTGTGTTTCTGCGGTGACATATGGGCAGGAACGGCAGTGGGGGAGGGGGCGCTGGGGCACTCTCACGGGGTGCTCAGGGAAGCAAGCCCTTTCAGAGGGTGACACTTCGGCAGCAAACAAGGCAACCGGGAAGGACGGTGTGGGAATAGGAGGACGTGCTCAGTAGATGAAGCCTTGGAGTTGGGAGGGGTTTTCTAGAATTTTCTAGAACTAACCCAGCATTGCCGGGGCCTCGTGAGCAAAAGGGAGCGTGGCCGGCTTGGGCTGACAACACCAGACCAAGGCCAGGGGCTCAAATAACAGACGTCAGGCTCCCACGGTCTGGAGGTGAGAAGTCCCAGATCAGGGTGCCCGCGTGGCCCGGTTCTGTCTGTCGGGGGCCCTCGCTCATCGTGTCCTCGGGAAGTGGACAGACATCTCTCTCTTCTTCTTACAAAGCCACTAATCCCATCGTGGGGCTCCACCCTCCTAACCTCATGGAACCCTAATTATCTCCCCAGCAGCCCCCCCAGTCCCATCACACTGTGGGGGAGGTTAGGGATCAATCTATGAATCTGGGGGGACACAATTCAGTCCAGAGCCACCCCCACCCGAGTGACTCCGAGGGAGCAGGGCCTCTGCAAGCTTCCTGTTCTCTCTCCATGGCGTGACCTCCCTGACGTTTCTCCCACCCGTCAGGTGAGGCTCAGAGATGTGCCCAGATTCGCACGGCAGAAGTGTCACAACATTATACCTTAAACATTTCAAAACATCGGTTTAAAAAAAGTCACCCCTTTTTTTGTGCCAACAGTGGGGGGACTTCTGAATAAGGAAGGGTTCCTGTTTTCCCACCTGACTTTTGTACCTTCAAGATGGTTTCCAAATAAAAGTTATTTTGAAAAGAGTGATCCTGGGTGCCTGGGTGGCTCCCTCGGCTAAATGTCGACTCTTGATTTTGGCTCAGGTCATGATCTCACGGTTCGTGAGATCGAACCTCGCGTCGGGGCTCTGCACTTACTGTGAGGAGCCTGCCTGGGATCCTCTCTCTCTGCCCCTCCTCTGCTTGCTCTCTGTCTCTCTCCCTCAAAACGAATAAACATCAAAATAAAAAGAGTGGTCCTGCTTCGATCCCTGCGGCACTCAGCGTGTGTTCCAGGCTTTTCATGATGGTCCTGGGGGCCTCCCCAGGCCCTGTATCTGCCCCACATGTGGGGGCCTTCACAGCGGAACTGGGGGGGGGCGATCTGAACCCAGACCCCGTGAGTCCTCCCCCCTCCCCCCTTGGGCTGCCTCTGTCGTCCCTCCTCGAACATCAGCTATTTGGGTTTGAAAGAAGCCTTCACCGTGTTGATCTCAGCTGCCTTGTGTCTCCAGGGGCAACCTCCCCCCCCCCCGCCCCCCAGTCCTACCCTGCAGAGGAAAGAAGGGCCCAGGACCTCAAACAGGCAGGAGGAGGCAGGGAGGGCTGAGAGCAAAGCCCAGAGCAAGGGCTGGACACCGGCCAGAAGCAGCTGCGGGAGCAGCGGCAGAGGAGCGGGGCGTCTGTGCTGACTTGGGTGCCGGGTGCTGCCTGGGGAGGTTGAGGAAGCGACCTCTCTCCTGCCTGCACCCCTCTGCCCCCCCAGGAAGATGATGCCTGGGGCCAGGGCAGGACTTTATGTGAAGGAGCCACGGGACGGGGACGAGGAGAGAAGAAGGACAGCAGTAGATGCCTTTGCAGGGTCTCCGTAGAAGTGGGGCTTAAACCCCCTGCTAACGGCGGGTTATCTCTGCCTCTGCTGATAAAAGCTGACAGATACTGGGAACCGCCAGCAGCCTTATGCGGGAGACGGGGACCTGAAGGCCCCGCGTTGAAATGAGGCTAAGGTCATTTCGGTAACCACTCAAGGTCACGGAGCTAAACAGGAAATGAAGTCTGGGTTTGCGCACAAATCCGTTCGATACCGAGCCCCACACGGGCCAGGGGCCAGGTCCCTTCCTCTTCTGCCGGCCAGCGCTCAGCCCTTCTCCAGCCGGCTCTGGGGCTGCCTCGGTGGGTCTTCCGTAACTCTAACGTGTTTCTCGAAGTGGGGTCCCAGGACCGGCAACGTCAGCATCACCTGGGAACTTGTCCGGAAGGCAGATTCTCACTCAGACCTCACCTGTGGCCTACTGCCTCAGAAACCCTGTGTCCAGAAATCGGGACTGTGACAAGACCTCTGGTGGTGTTAGGGACCGAACAGTGCTCCCCACAAATTCGAATGCTTCAGCCTCAGCCCCCAACGCGGCATATTTGGTGATAGGGCCTTAGAAGAGGTGATTCAGTTAAAATGAGGTCATTTGGGTGGGCCCTGATCCAACCTGACCGGTGACCTGACAGGAAGAGGGGACTGGACACAGACACAGGGAGGGAGGACCTGGTTGGGACACGGGAAGGAGACGGCCGTCTGCACGCCCAGGAGGGAGGCCTCCAGAGGGAGCAGCCCCGCCCACACCTCCATCCTGGACTCCCGTGCGTGGGAATAAATCCCTGCTGTGTAAGCCACCCAGTCCGTGGTATTTGTCACAACAGCCTGAGCTGACTGACACGGGGTGTTCTGAGAAGCTCTGGGCAAACCCGCCAAGCTGGCCCCCACCGAGGGCCTCTGCTAGAAACGCCTTCCATGGCCCCACTCCTCCTCCTCCTCACCCCTCTCCTCCTCCTCCTCTTGGGGGTCGGCACTTGATGTCTTCTCCCCAGAGGGTCCGTCCCTGAGGATCTCCCACCCCTGTCCCTGGCAGCTGTCCACCCTCCTGTGTTCACACAATGGCCTTGTGTGCCCTGGGCCAGAGTGTTTCACAGTATTATTTTTAAAAAAATTTTTAATGTTTATTCATTTTTGAGAGAGAGAGAGAAGGAGACAAAGTGTGAGCGGGGGGAGGGGCAGAGAGAGAGAAGGAGACACAGAATCTGAAGCAGGATCCAGGCTCCGAGCTGTCAGCACAGAACCCGACGCGGGGTTCGAACCCACAAACCACCAGATCGCGACCTGAGCTGAAGTCGGACGTTTAACTGACTGAGCCCCTCAGGCGCCCCGCATTTCACACTATCGGTCATTTTGCTTGTGTGTTATGTGCACGCTGCACCCTGGGACATTCGTCTCTTATGTCTGGTTCACACTGAATTTTCAGCGCGTGCTGCGTAACTGCTGGACAGACCAGAAGCTTCCCTCCTGCCATGATGGAGCAGCAGGCAGGGGAGGATGTGGGAGTACATTCTGAATGGCTTGTAGCCTCAGACCCTGGCTGTGACACAAGCTTTCAGGGCCCCAGGCCACAGGGTCAGAGCACAGACTCCAGAGGCGGACCCAGGGCCCAGATTACGTCCGAGCCGGTTCCCAGCTGAGACCCTTACACAGGGGACTCTAATACCGCACAAGGTCAATGTGCTGCTGGTACAGCCAGGAAGGAAAGTCAGATGCCCTGAATTATTCCCTGTGGAGGTCTCAGCGAGTGGGGATCAGAGGTGGGTTGTGAAGGAAGCCATTCCTTCCAGAAGGACCATCCCTCGGCACAAGGACCAGGCCGTCCTGCTGGCCTTCACCACGGCAGCATCCACACGACACCCAAAGCGCCTTGGGCGTGTAGCCGCTGCCCGACCACCAACTTACAGCTCTGGGTCCCTGAGCCACAACAGACACGGAGGGTGGGCTCAGTGGTGATGCATTTTGAGATGAATCCTCCAAGTGCAGCTCCTCTGATGTCCCCGCCCCTGTGGCCCCGTGCCTCGGCACTCAAGATGAGGACAAACGTATTGTGCAAATACGGAAGCGAAAGGTTTGGGAAGCGAGTGAAGCATTTGGCTCCAGGCTGCTTAGCGATTGCTCTATGTTGCTGTCATTTTCGGTATCTCTGGCTGGGTTGGGCCATTTTTATTTTTATGTTATGTTATGTTATGTTATGTTATTTTTATTCTATTCTATTTATTTTTTTAAGAAATGCTATGAGAAGCATGGTGGGGGAAAGATTTATGTATTTTTTTCAAGTTCTATTTATTTATTTTGCGGGAGAGGCGAGTGGGAAGGGGCAGAGAGAAGGGGAGAGAGGTCCCACTCGGCTTCCACGCTGGCGGCACAGAGCTCCGGCGGGGCTCCCCCTCGCTAACTGTGAGATCATGACCTGAGCCGAAATCTAGAGTCAGACGCTTAACTGACTGAGCCACCCCGGGGCCCCTGGCCATTTTTATTTTTTTTTATTTATTTTTTTTAATTATTTATTTATTTATTTATTTTTTCAACGTTTATTTATTTTTGGGACAGAGAGAGACAGAGCATGAACGGGGGAGGGGCAGAGAGAGAGGGAGACACAGAATCAGAAACAGGCTCCAGGCTCCGAGCCATCAGCCCAGAGCCTGACGCAGGGCTCGAACTCACGGACCGCGAGATCGTGACCTGGCTGAAGTCGGACGCTTAACCGACTGCGCCACCCAGGCGCCCCCCTGGACATTTTTAAATGTGAGATCAGACAGATAAGCATCCGACTTCGGCTCAAGTCATGATGTCACGGTTCGTGGGTTTGAGCCCCACATCGGGCTCTGTGCTGACGGCTCGGAGCTTGGAAGCTGCTTCGGATCCTGTGTCTCCCGCTGTCTCTGCCCCTCCCCCGCTCACGCTCTGGTTCTCTCTGCCTCTCAAAAATAAAGAAACATTTGTGGCGCCTGGGTGGCTCAGTCGGTTGAGCGTCCGACTTCGGCTCAGGTCACGATCTCGCGGTCCGTGAGTTCGAGCTCTGCGTCGGGCTCTGTGCTGACAGCTCAGAGCCTGGAGCCTGTTTCAGATTCTGTGTCTCCTTCTCTCTCTGAGCCTCCCCCGTTCATGCTCTGTCTCTCTCTGTCCCAAAAATAAATAAACTTAAAAAAAAAAAAGAAAGAAACATTAAAATAAATAAATACATGTGACAAGAGAGACCGTTAGAATTGACTTTGGTTTTGGTTAGATTCTGGGTAATACAGACCCACACAGTAAGGACGGACTTAGGAATTTATGGGCATGTAAAACTCGCCCAACTACTATTCTTAGACTGGAGGCAGAGAGTACCGCTCCCTTTTCTGTGGGTCAGAGTATTTCTGCGTGTCCTTCCTCACCCCACACCTCGCTGTCACCTGGGAACGCATCTCAACAGCTCCGAGCTCCTGCAGGACTGCTGTGGACAAGTATGGATGGAGATGGACGGATAGGTGATGGGTAAGAGTGGTGCCACATGGGGGGTCAAGTCCCACAGAAGCTGCAAGGTCACGTGATGGTCAAGGTGTTCTGAATTCTTGCAAAGCGAGACTCTTCACGCAGAGAACGAGCGGGATTTGCTTGGTGGCCGTCGTATCCTGGACGCCCTGTGTCTAATGGGGAAATGAAATGGCGTCTGTGTCCGGGCAGGACTGAGTGCTCGCCGAACGGCGCTGGGAAAGTTTTAAAGCACGGAACAGGTGCATCCGTGCTGCACACCCCTGCGAGGCTTCTGCTTTATGTTTACATCAGCGAGACGCTGGGATCAGGTGGCTGGGGAGGCGCTTCCCGGGAGGGTGCCTCGCGGAAATGGGTCTGCTGCCACCACGGCTTCCCCAGGTTCCAGGGAAGAAGGCGACGATTCCTCCCAAGGCTTTGCCGAATTTTATGCCTGTTTAAACCTGAAAGATTAATATTAGAGATTACTATGGGCCAGGAGCTGCGCTAAACACTTTACCTATCGTGTGAGTAGGATTAGTTGGTGGTTCCCAGGCTTAAGGAGGAGCAGTAAGCTCTACAGGCTTGATTGGTTCTCCCTGCCTCCATAAAGGCAGCCCCGGGTGTTTGGACTCCCCTTCCGGCTCAAAACAGTAAGAACCCTTGTGAAACGGCTGGCTAAGAGTCACTCTTCTCAGAAGCACCAAAGAGCTGGAAGGCAGGAAGGAGCCACCGGACCTAAATGGGACAGAAAGCGGGAGCCCAGGGAGGGGACCAGTGCTCAGAAACTGTTCTCAACCGGAAGGCAGGTACCGAACAAGGATTGGAACTTCAGTGTTGGAAGGTCTCACGCAGAGCAGGTACAGAAACCCACGCCAGGTGGGGGGCCTCCCCGGAGATCCTCGCAAGAAGCGGGGGATCCTCTCACCACCCCCCAAGAGTAGTGGTGAGCCAGAGGGGGCAGGCCTCCGGGGAAGCAGAGCCCGGGGTTGGCTCACTTGGCGGCCCCAGGTTATTTGGAGCCCTGGACCTGATGCAGTTTGGACGTTGGCCCAGCGTGTGGCCAAGCGCCCACGCGCCAACCCTTTCCACCCCAACCGGCACGGAGACCAGACGCCATGAGTGAGAACCTGTCAAGGCAAGTGTCAACAGAACACGTCTGCCAAGACGGACGTGTTGGGCTTGATGAGACGGAGATTGTCCGACGAGGTCTCACGGGTGGCAGCGAGTCAAGTAGGAAAAGGGACTCAGAGAAGTTCCTGCCCCCCCAGCAGCTGGTGTAGGTGGCATCGGGCGGTGGTCTTCCCCTACCGTGGGGCCGGATGTTCGTCTTGCTATTGTCACTGGACAGATATCCAGGTGTCCACAGAACATCTGTGACTGGCCTTCTCAGAAGCGGGGATCAACTGCCACAGAATGTTGGCAGCGATGCAAATGCGCAAAGTAGGATTACCGACATTAATGAAAGAGTGAGCACCGGGCACTGGCTAGGGGCCCAGATCACACCGGCCCTCAGAACAGGTGCTATTAAGACGGGTCACATGGTCTGAATGAGGACAGTGACCCACCCCCGGGCCGCTCAACAGCTCAGGGGCCGCCGGGGGGGGGGGGGGGCAGACACGGAGGAGATGACCCCAGACTACCCCCTCCCCCCGTCTTAATGCACCCTCACTCTGCGGCCCACGGACTCTCTGCCCCACTCCCCAGGTGGGCCTGCGGTGGCCCTCAGTGCTCCCAAAGGGGGCTTCTGAGTTCTTGAGAGTTATTTGTTTTATTTCTTAAATGTTTCTTTATTTATTTTGAGAGAGAGAGGGAGGGAGACAGCGAATCTCCAGCAGGCTCTGTGCTGCCGACGCGGAGCCCGATGGAGGGCTCGAACTCACGAACGGTGACATCATGACCTGAGCCAAAATCAGGAGTCAGATGCTTAACAGACTGAGCCAGTCAGGAGCCCCAGCGTTCTTGAGATTTACACGTTCTTTCCTCATTTCTTTCCAGGAAGCAAGGAAGACATTCTTTCCTAGCTCATGTCAACACGACATCCTCCTTTCCCCCAATACAAAACACGCCGGAAAGTGCCAGAGAGCACCCTCTGGTCCCGTCAAGAGCTGCTGTCTGTGTTGCAGGGACAGGAAAAGCAGAGGAGAGGCAGGTGGCCGGGCAGGTGGGCGGGCACGTGGAGTTTCTCTGTCACGCAACCACTGGGGCCTTGGCCGAGCCACACGTGCCCGGGAAACTGGTTCCCTGACCTATAGCACTGACATCGCACAGTCTGTGTGTTAATTTCCTCTGCCTTTGCCACCCACGGTGACACACAGTCTCACCTTCCGCACCTTCTGTACCTTCGGCCAACACCGCCTCGGACCTCCTGTGCCACCGGTTAGGAGACAGAGGCAGGAACTGAAATTCATTCCTGACGCTTACAGAGTCAGAGGATCCCAACACCTGATCCCTCCTTTCCAGTCCTTAGAGAAGTGGGGTTGTCCCCGAAGTGGCTTCCGAAATGTTCCCAGCTGCTGCCCCGGGTCCTCCCCCAGGTCACTGTGGAGCAGAGAGCAGCCCAGATGCCCACGGAGAGCGCGTCCCTCCGCAAGGACCCCCGTGCAGGCCGATCACAGGCCGTGTGCGGTCTCCCTCCGGGCAAGGCTCTTCTGCCCTGTGCTAATCCGCCCCAACTCACTCCTGCACAGTCTTTCCTGCTGTTCATCTCCACTGATGCAACAATTTACTGGAACATCAGGGACGGAATGTTCCAAAAGAATTGCCCAAGTGTCTGTCTGCTTTGGACGGCGCTTTATTTATGTTATCTGTGAAGGAGAGTGGCACAGCTCTCACACACTCTGGGAGTCCAGACAGCCCCGAGCGTGCCGGGCGCAGGGGTGGGGGGCAGGGGGAGAGCAAAGAAACTCTGTGCCTGTTGCCAGCAGGTGAGCCTGGGAAAAGGGATTCGGTGGAAACCGGGGGTTCCCTTCATGCCCAACCTCAAACCGCTCCCTCCCTGCAAGTTTCCTACCGCCGGAAGTCCTCTGGTGTCGCGGACTGCCTTGAATTTCCCAGCGCCCTTGGGTAGCGTCGTCTGTTTCCATGCAACATCGTAGTACATTGTGGGAAGCCGGCCGTGTCATTTTCCTCCGCCGCCACAGCGTTTTTCTTTTTGCAAGAATCAAACCACCCATCTGCCTTCTAGTTCTTAAAAGTGTTTGTTGTTGTTTTTCACACGCAGCCAAGGAAGGATGTGTCTGCCAAGCCAGCGTAGCGGTAATTAAAACGTGACGGCAACTATCGCCAAGAACTCCTCCCACGCCCGGTCAAGGGCGGCACGAGGTGTCACAGTCGCGGGCAGGGGCCCGCCCGTGCTCCCACCAGGCAGGTGTCCGCGCCTGCATCGGCGCTCCCAACGCCGGGACCCCCAGCCAGGTGTGGGTTTGGAACAGGAGCCCTTGAACGAGCGTGTGAATGGTCATTGCTTCACAGAGCCCTTTTTAAATGGTGAAAGTCTGCGCCGAGCTTGGGGGATTATCAAAGTGCAAACAAGAGGAAAGAGCACAGGGGATGGGGAGGGCTTTGTTCAGCTGGCGCCTTCTCAGGCGGTCTGGGCTGCGGGGACCTGAAGAGTCCTTGGCAGGAGCGGATGAAAAGGTGGCGGTGCCCCAGGCCCCCCAAGCACCTTCCAGCCTCTGGAAGGACAGGGTGACCCCCTGGACCGAGAGCCCCTTGGCGAAAGAGGACTTCACCCACCGCTTTGTAGCGCCTCTGCTCTCCAAGAGACAAGTGGGAGGTGAGGTGTCCCCATCGTACAGATGGAAACACAGCGAGTGTGGACGCTGCCCGCAGCTGTCCCCTGGGTTAGGAGGAAAGCTGGAAACGTCCCCAGGCGACCCAACCGCAAAGCCTCGTAGTGAGGACACTGGTGGCGTCTCCTGCTCCTGCCCAGGGGGCCGAGTTTTCCGCCTCCAGAAAAGGGCGACTGGCCATCAGAGGCGACTTCCTAACTGGAAAAAATCGTTTGCCGTGATGATAGAGATTCTAAGTAGTCACGTCAAGGAATAAATTCATACGGAGAATTAGGGTTTTGCAGACTCTCTTTTTAGTAGATTTTTCTGGAAAAATTAAGCAGGAGAGACTTTGACGAGGATGTCCCCCGCTTTGTCTCCGTCTGCCCCGCAACGACGCAGAACTTGGTAAAGGGACAGAAGCTACAGAGACAGTTCAGGAAATGGATGTGGGACGGGTGTCTCTCATCAGGGCAGTGGCCATATAGTTCGCTGACAAGATAACAGAGTTAAACTTTTCCATATGCACCGTGTTTAAAAACCACTTCTACCTGGTTTTATTCATCGTTTGGATTCTTTTTTTTAATTATTTTTTTAATGTTTATTTATTTTTGAGAGAGAGAGAGAGAGAGAGGGTACAAGCGGGGGAGGTGAGAGGGAGGGAGACACAGGATCCAAAGCAGGCTCCAGGCTCAGAGAGCCTGACGCGGGGCTCGAACCCACGAACCATAAGATCGTGACCTGAGCTGAAGTCGGGACGCTCAACCGACTGAGCCACCCAGGAGCCCCCTTTAAGACTGTATTTTTTGATCAACATTGAAAATCAATCATTATTGATTATTTCTACTACCCTTCAAGCACACATTTTTCCTTTTCCTTCTGCCCTGGGTCCCAAAGTCCTCGTTGAAACTGTCTGAAATTTTAGTGCCCACATTTTTCTATGTTATGCCTTATTTTCTCTAAGAATATATATATTATATACGTATATATATAATATATATTTTTTAATAATTTTGTATCAATGTTGCTAAAATTTTAGAAAAGGAAAAAAAACAAAACAGCTCTGGGTAGTTTGAGCTGATGCTACCAGGCAGCTCCCGTGATGTTTAGAAGGATGGAGAATGGGCTTGGAGCCACTTCCAAGCACAGTTTCCTCTCTGCTTCTAGGTCTTTATGTCTCACCCTTGACAGTCAAATTCCCATCAGGAATACCTAGAGAGGAGCAGGTCGTGGAGGTCCTGGGAAAGTGCTGGAATGTCCACTGGGCTGTGCTCACGGCTCAGCCTGAGGGCCCTTCAGAATTTCTGCTCCTTGGGGCGCCCGGGGGGCTCAGTCCCTGAAGCATCTCACTACAGCTCAGGTCACGATCTCGCGGATACGGAGTTCGAGCCCCGCGTCGGGCTCTGTGCTGACAGCTCGGGGCCCGGAGCCTGCTTCGGAGTCTGTGTCTCCCCCTCTCTCTGCCCCTCTCCTGCTCATGCTGTCTTTCTCCGTCTCAAAAATAAATAAAAACATTTAAAAAAATTAAAAAAAAAAAGACCTTCTGCCTGTTACTGGGAGCCAGATGTGGGTGGACATGGGACCACTCCCCAGGCCTCTCCCCATTGCTGAGATGGTTGCCCACCCCGGCCAGGCCACTCTGGTTCTCTCAGCATTCTATTTGTCACTGTATTCCTGGTGCCTGACACAGAGTGAGCCCCATGTTTGCTGAATAAATAAATGTATATGAACCAATAGCTGGTAATACCTTCATTTTCCTGGTTTCGGCCACAGGTCTACACACCCTTATAGACTCTCATTTAAACATCATGCCATCTTGCTCTGAAGGAGCAAGTTGTGTGTCGTTGACCCAGGGCAGGGGCTCAGCCACTTCCCCCCCCAACACCTTCGTGCTGCTCGATGCCACTGCGGACCAGGGTTTTATCGTTCATCTCTCCTTCACTGACAGCAGAGAAGGTTCCAGTGCTCAAATCCATGCCTTGAAGTCTGTGAAACGCAGGGAAGGAGTAGGGCCGCTGATGGCGAGTTTCCCTTGCGCCCTGCCCAGCGCATCTCTCTGTGGCCCCAGACCGTCCTGTCCTCGTGTGCGGTCTGGGGACAGGGTTGTGGTGGCCCATGACTGGAGTAGATGTTTTTAAGAATCCAAGACTCCGGGGGCGCCTAGGTGGCTCAGTCGGTTGATTGCCCGACTCTTGGTTTCGGCTCAGCTCACGACCTCAGCTCACTATCAGGGGGTTCGTGAGTTCAGGCCCTGCCTTGGTCTCTGCACTGACAGCACGGAGCCTGCTTGCGATTCTCTCTCTCCCTCTCTCTGCCTCCCCCCACTGGCTCTCTGCCTCTCTCTTTCAAAATAAATAAATAAAACCCAAACGATAGAAAAAAGAATTCAAAACTCCACGCACAAAGAGCTGGAAGGTGCAGACACACGTCGGCCTCCTGCCCCGCTCGGAGGTGGGGAACTGGGATCTCGGAGATTCAGACCTCCCCCCCCCACACACACACACTTGCGTGTGCCAGAACCCACAGCTGCTGAGCGTGTCGCTGTCTTCTTGACTTGAAGATAGAATAGCAGCCAAGCATTTTGCGTCTGCTGTTCTGAAGGCTGCAAATGCCTTGAAGGCTTCTCTCCGTCAAGAGGAGGGAGCAAGGGTCCCTGAAATAGTTACTCATCTGGAGGCGTGCTGTCCACCAAATAACAAGGGGGAAAGCGGCCAAAGAATCCTGAAATCGGGTGGCGCGGGGAGAGAGGGAGTCCGCAGGTTTTCTGTCTATGAGATTCTGGAACATGCAGCCCAGCTGAAGCTCACGAGGGCGATAGGGCCCCCGTGCCCTCCCACCTCCTTCACCCCGAGAAAGGGGCCTTCGGTCACTGGGTCCAGCAAGGCAACCTCGCCAGGGCTGTGCGTCATGCCTGCCCAGTCCGAGCCCGAAGGCACAGCCCTGCTCCCTCTCCAAGCAGCGCACAGGGGACAGAACTCAGGAGCCGCGGACAGGTTTTCAAACTTCAAGTTCCACCCGCCGTCCTTGTGCCCACTCCCTGTGACCAAGTCTATATAGATCCAAATTGGTGGAGAGCACGATAAGGGTGATTTAATAATAATAAAAAAAATGTTTTAAGAATGGCAAATTCGGGGCGCCTGGGTGGCTCGTTGGGTTAAGCGTCGGACTCTTGATTTCCGCTCAGGTCATGATCTCACAGTTCATGAGATCGAGCCCCAAGTCGGGGTCTGTGCTGGCAGCATGGAGCCTGTTCGTAGTTCTCTCTCTACCTCTCTCTCTCTCTCTCTTGCTTCTTCCCAGCTCTCTCTCTCTCTCTCTCTCTCAAAATAAACAAATAAATATTTAACAAAATAAAGAACACAAAGCAAAAATGGCAAATTCATCAAAAATAGTTAGCCTCTTTTCCTCTTTGATGGTGTGATTTACATGCAGCTGTTTGGAAACATGGTGGGCGTGGGCACATCAATGACACGGTTAGTGGTGAGGTCCCTGTGGACGCTCTTGGGCCTCTACCCCTTTTCCATGTGATTCCTCTCCAAGGGTGTCCATGAGCGAGACATCCACTATGGACCCTACAGACACTGGCCTCAGGACAAAGGCCCCCATACAGGCCCCCAGACCAGCCCGCCTTGCCCCAAGGCTTCTAGACAAGGCCTCCCTTTGGCCTTGACCACATCCCGGGTCAAGACACTCAAGATGCTCACAGCTGCTAGCCACCGGCTGACGTCTCCTCACACAGTCCTATTTCATTTTTGTGGTTGTGGAAAGCAGCTGGTCTGCAGACCTCCGGGGGCGGGCAGCT